>NC_052047.1:29402430-30002430 GCF_903992535.2 Arvicola amphibius | reverse complement strand
TTTGAGAAAAGGTCTCACTATATAGCCCAGGCAAGCCTGGCACTCACTATGGAGTTTAGGTTGGCTTTTAGCTCATGAACTTTCTGTCTTAGTACCTTGAATACTGTTATGATAAAAATAAAATGGCGCAGGTCCCTGAGTGGTTGCATCAGGCAGTGGCCACGAAACACTGCAGGCCGCAAGGGCCAGCGGGTCCCAGGCAAGGATCTGCATGGTGGGTGAGAGACAGAAATGTTCCATGCAGAGAAAGTTGGTATTTATTTAGTGGGTTATGGAAGGGAAAGGGGAGAAGGAGAAAAGGGAGAAGAGCAGAGAGAGGGAGAGGGAGAGGGAGAGGGAGAGGGAGAGAGAGAGAGAGAGAGAGAGAGAGAGAGAGAGAGAGAGAGAGAGAGAGAGAGGAGGGAGGGGGAAGGGGAGAATTGAAGAGAAGGGAGTGAGTCAGAAGTTGCCTCTTGGGGAGAGAGATGGAAAGGAAGGAACTCAGGCTAGAAGCAGATGGGGGAGGGAATAGAAAGGGCTTATCTCTTAAAGGGACAGGACAGACCATTACAAATACTATGACTGAAGATGTGCATTATAAAGTTTTAATCATTTTAGTTGGTTTTCAGCAAGCATACATAACAAGTTTCAGTGTGAGTATAGGCTGTACATACTGTGCTGCTTTCTGTAAAATCTTGATGATTGAAATAAAGCATATAACTCATCACTAGAAAAATCACAGACCAGCATCTGTGGTGTTTTTTGTTTTTAACTTAGATCTGTGCTAAAGATTGAAAGAGAACGTAAATGTTGATGGACAACCTGACTCAGAGAGTTCCGTTCGCTTTCCCGAACACTGTGATCTACTGGAATTGTTGAGGATTACATAGACGCATTATCCCCATTTTGCAGGGCAGTGGTGGAGGCTACTTTCTGGGATGGCCACTCCTGTGAACAGTAGGGATGAAGAAGAAACTACCTCTCTGAGCAGCCTACAGTGAATTCATAGACACCTTGTGTGTACTGGCTGTGTTTGGGCAGTTCCTCCAGCATGACTGGACACCTGACCAATGCTCACATGAGCAATAGCTTGGAGAGGTTTTTGGTCCTAGTTCATGAATTAGATAGCTATGTCCCAACACTACTTCCTTAGCCCCTGTGCCTTGCACTGGGAGTAGAGAGAGTGGCCCCTTGGAACACCTCCTTGTGAATTGTATCACACCAGCTGAAGATATATTGGGGAGAAACTGCATAGTGACGTTATCTGGAGCACAAGTGTCTACCACTACCCCGTGAAGCTGTGCGAGGCTTTGTAATCTTCACCTCTGTCTAAATGGCTCTGGTCACATCCTCATGTTTCTATGTCACAGGGCCTTCATTGTGTGAGACATCAGGTGTTCCCTAACACAGAGTCAACTATAAACACAGCATCTGCTATAATGTTCTTCTAGTTAAATCCCCCATCTTAGTGTCAAAGAGTATTTGAGAATTGTTTGGCTGCATTTTTAAAGGTTTCTGTAGGGTCTGTGATTTGTATCAGAAATAATTTATACTGAAAACTGAGTGGGGGCGGTTTGGATAAAAATGGCCCCCTTTGGCCCATAGGGAGTGGCACTGTTATTAGGAGGTGTGACCTTAGTGGAGGAAGTGTGTCACTGGGTTTTGAGGTTTCAAATGCTCAAGCCAGGCCCAGTGTCACTGTCTATTCCTGCTGCCTGTGGATATAGATGTAGAACTCTCAGTTCCTTCTCCAGCACCATGTCTGCTTTCATACCACCATGCTTCCCACCTTGATGATAATGGACTAAGTCTCTGAAACTGTCAGCCAGTCCCAATGAAATGTTTTCCTTTATAAGAGTGGCCTGGTCATGGTGTCTCTTCACAGCAATACTAAAGCCACTTTTGGTACTGATTCAAGAGAAATGTATTTTGAAATATCTCATGTCCTGAACCTTTGTAAGTATGTAGTAAATTGACATGCTCTCTAGGTATGCCTCACTCAGTCATGCATTAGGGGGCTCTCTAGGTATCCTTACATAGTCATGCGCTAGGGGGCTCTATGTGTTCACCATCCAGTGAGGTCATCACAATAATGTGCTCTCGCCGTGCCTCTAAGACACGTACAAGGACTCAGATCCACCTACAGCCTCTGGCTCCCACTTCAGACTCACGTGGTCTCCCTTGTGCCTAGAGAGTGGCACTCATGAAAAGGCAAAGAGAGCTTCTCCTAGAGCGAGGCCACTCTCCTGCTCAGTTTTGCAGAGAACTCAGAGGTCATGAAGGTCAGAGGCTCGTCCTGTTCTTCCTGTTCTGCCTTTTCTTCATTCAGTCTGTTCAGTCATTCAGCATTATGGTTGAATACCCCCTACCCCACCCCCACACTCAACACACACACACAGGCCCTGTCCTTACTTCTGCTCCACCCCTCTCATGGATATTTTCCCTAAAGATCTCTACCACTTCTAATTCTGCCTTGGCCTGTTTCCTAGGGACCTACACTGACCCACCCTCTCTGGAGAAATAGTAATTTAAACTAGATGTGATTTGGTGGTATATGCCCATAATCCCAGTATTTGGGAAGTTGAGGCAAGTATAATGCAAGTTCCAGGCTAACCAAGACTACATGAAGAGTTCTAGGCCAGCCAGTACATACTGAGACATCATCTCAAAAATACAGGGAGAGGGGGAGGGAGGGGAAGAGGCTATAAAGGGCAGGGTGTTGGCAGAGACTGCTCATTCGTTTTCTGGCTGCCCAGACCCAAAATAATCACACAGAAATTGTTTTAATTAAGACGCTGCTGGGCCAATAGCTTAGGTGTCTTTCTAGCTAGCTCTTATATCTTAAATTAGCCCATTTATATTGTTTTATATTTTACCACGAGGCTAATAGTTTACTGGTACCGGTGTCCGGAGTCTGTCTCCTGTGGCAGCTACATGGCTTCTCTTTGACTCTACCTATTGTCTCCTCCTCTATCTGCTTGGAATTCCCGCCTTGCCCTATTCTGGGCTGCCATAGGCCCAAAGAAGCTTCTTTATTAACCAATGGTATTCACAGCATACAGAGAGAAGTCCCACATCAGCAGGGTGTGGGGACAATGACTTTGGTGCTGGCAGCAGAAGTTTGTTCCCAGTTGAGGCATAGCAGCAGGGTGAGCATGGCATCTGGCGCCCCATGCAGAGAACATTTCTGCTCTGGTTGGTTGCACAGCCTTTTTCTTGGCTATTGTTTTTGGAAATGTAGCCCTAAGTCAATCACTGATCAAACCAGATTCCAAACACACAGTTTGCTTTGCCTTTAAGGCTCCACTCTTAACAGTTGTGCCACACTCACCTGTTTCCAGAGTGTGGTGATCACACACGTAATCTCATGTGGACATCTGAGGACTCTAGGAGTCGGGAGATTGGATCCCACCTGGATGGATCTCCCTGGTCAGCTCTCATGGAACGAACCCCTGGGTCAGCCTCACCTTCCAGGGGAAAGGGTCTCTGGCACATGCTCTGGCTGGTTCTCTTTCATCAAAAACACTTAAACATACACTTACTTATGTGATGTGGCAGTCGGAGGACAGCTTGCAGGAGGTAGTTCTGTCCTCCATCATGTGGGTTCTAGGGATGGAACTGAGTTCCTCAGTCTTGTTGCCCAGCGTCTTTACCCACTGAGCCATCTTAGCCATCACGCCAACCTTGACTCATGTCTATGCAGTCCTTGGTCAGAGCCCTGCAGCAGACTCGCTTTCTGGTTCAAGAATCTGTGTGTCCTTTCCCTTGGGCCTCAGCCACTCCTTAGGACCATCTCTTATCCAGAAGAGGAATGAGGAGGAGAAAAGCAAAGCTTTGTAACCTCCTCTGTGCACTGCTGTCTCTGTAGTGGATGCACTCGGTCCCTCCCTACTGTGAGAAGTAGTCACATAAGACTCCAGGGAGTTGCCAGCTGTTGCAGTTACTTCTCAGTGCCATGACAAAAGACCTAACAAAAGCAACTGAAGAAGGAGGGAGGAAGGGGGAAGGAAGGGAAGAGAGGAGGGGGAAGGGAGTGAGGGAGGGAGGAGAGGAGAGAGAAAGGGAAGGAAGGGAGGGAGGAAGGGGGAAGGGGGAAGAGAGGAAAGAGAGGGGGGGGGAGGGGAGAGAGGGGGAGGGGGGAGAGGAGGGAGGAAGGGGGGGGAAGGGAGGGAGGAAGGGGGAAGGAAAGGGGAAGAAAGGGAGAGGAGGGGGAGAAAAGGAAGGAAGGGAGGGGAGGAGGGGAGAGAGGGAGGGAAGGAGGAAGGGGAGGAGAGGGGAAGGGAGGAAAGAAAGGGAGAGAGGGAGGGAATGAGGGAGGGGAGGAGGGAGGAAAAGAAGGAGGAAGGAAGGGAAGGAAGGGAGAGAGGGAGGGGAGGAGGGAGAAAGGGAGGGAAGTGAGGGAAGGAAGTGAGAGAGGGAGGGAGGAAGGGGGAAGGAGGAAGGAAGGAAGGGAGAGGAGGGGGAGAAAGGGAGGGAAGGGAGGGGAGAGGAGGGAAGGGTTCTTTATTCTTTATACCTCTATAATTGTGATCCAAATGTGTCTACTACTAGTTTTTCCTAAAGAAACACACAATAAATAGGCAGACTACAATTACTCACTGCTATGAATGGACTCCCTAGATTTCCCATGGCCTTAATTATAGACCACTCACAGGAATAGCTTTTTGGTAACGAGTGCAGCATGGTGTCAAGCCATTTCAGCTCTCGCACATCCATGATGCACTTCTGGCTGGCTGACAATGGGGGAAAGTTTGCAGCATCCCGCTGCTAAGCTAAGCTGCATCCACCCTTTTAAATAGCATCGCTGTCAACGTCTTTATTCTTGTCAGACGTCACAGTTTTAACTTTTACAAAAGCAGTCTTCAAATACACTACCTCAATATTTTCATCTTCTAGCCGGGCGGCGGTGGCGCACGCCTTTAATCCCAGCACTCGGGAGGCAGAGGCAGGCGGATCTCTGTGAGTTCGAGGCCAGCCTGGTCTACAAGAGCTAGTTCCAGGACAGGCTCTAGAAACTACAGGGAAACCATGTCTCGAAAAACAAAAAAACAAAACAAAACAAAAAAAATTGTGAATATTTTCATCTTCTTCCTTAAAACCAGAAGGTTCTTCTGCTCCCTTCAACCATTTGATAAGGGACTCTGATTTGCCATGAGTCTCTTTTGAGACATATTCTTAGATGCCCTTTCCAGCCAGCTGGGGATGACTCTTCCAAAAGGTCTGCATCGAACATTTCCTCCAAGATGTGCGGCATCCCAGAGATCAGCCAAGCCTGAGGCATGGCTCGCACACATCCCAGACCAGGAGGAAGGCTCCATTGTGAAGCATGATTAATAAAAACTCAGAGACAAATTGGGGTTCAACTTGAAGATATGAAAAGCAAAACAGCCAGCCACTGGCTCTTACCGTGACCTAAGTCCAAAATGGTGATCCTGCCTCCAGGAATCCTCAGAATGAGAGTGTGCCTGAGAGCTGTCTCCTCCCGTTTTATGATCCTCTCTAGGGCTGGGATTAAAGGCTTGCACCACTGGGATTAAAGGTATGCATCGCCTGGTTTCTATAGCAGCTATTGTGGCTGCTGGGATTAAAAGAGTGTGTTACCACTGCCTGGCTGTAAGGCTGACCAGTGGGGCTGTTTTACTCTCTGATCTTCAGGCAAACTTTACTTATTAAAATACAATTGAAATAACATTACACCACTGAGCCTTTCATTGTTATGACAAAAATCTTAGGAAATGGTGCCTGTGGGTCTTGATTTGCTCTTAGCTTCTCAGTAAAGAGAATGTCAATCAAAACAGGTCCCGTGGCCACTACATCTAGCCTCTCTTCCTCAGCAATGATTTCTTATCAGATGAATTAATGTCGTTTTCTTTCTTTTTCTTACCGAAATCAACAGGCTGTTGACACGCTCCTCTACAGTTCTTTCCGAGTCAACCTCGAGAGTCAGAACTTTCGCGTGCTCACTGATTTCATTCTTTCTGCACCTCTGAGCTTCCTTGGTTGTGTCCTCCACCCAAGCCTCCTCCCCATCTTCTTCCACAGTGGAGGAGGAGGATGGGTTTCATTCGCTGGTGGAGCTGGGAGACCTGTGGATTTTGATTTGAGTGATCTGCATGGCGACAAAGAAGGGTTAGTGTTTTCTAGTTAGGAAATGCATCGCCGTAAATAAAGTCGTGTAAATAGACTTCAAAGTGTGTGTGTGTGTGGGGGGATAATTGAGTAAATTATATGTTACTATGCCATGGAATTACTACACACATTAAAAACATGGAAAAGGATCATCTAGTGCCGTAAGAAAAACACTCTCAATATATTAGGCAAACAATGAAAGCAAACAATAATTAGAAAATCCGCAAGCCAAATAAAGGCGAGCAATCAAAGCTAATGATTAAATAACTGCCAATCAGCTAGGAACTGGAACAAAAGGAGCTGTAACTGCTTGTAAGAAAGGCGCCATCGATTCCTTTCCTTTTTTCAGACATCCTCTTGCTCTTTGGGAGGACACTGCCTGATTTAGCTTTTTTCTGTTCACATAGCACACTCCTGGAGAGAATCCACTTGCAGAGGGAAAGGTCTCTGTGAGCTCACTGTTTTAGAGGAGGAGGAGGAGGAGGAGGAGGAGGAGGAGGAGGAGGAGGAGGAGGAGGAGGAGGAGGACAAGTAGGAGGAGGAGGAGGAGGAGGAGGAGGAGGAGGAGGAGGACAAGGAGGAGGAGGAGGCTCTTCTGAGCATTTTTGTTTCTCACCAGGAGACCAGATGTTTATCGCAGTGCTGGCTCACACCAGAGATCCTGTTTTCTGATAGAAAGAAAAATAGTCTCAGTGTGTTCTGAATGAACTTCATGTGGTCATGCTCTACAAACTAGGGGAGGAGGAAGCAGCTGGCTTGGCAGGAAGGGACTTTGTTTCTTTCCAGGTAATGTAAGAATGCGGTTGACAGCTTCAGGATGAAAAAGAGGTTCCACCCAGAAGTGAGCCAGTAAGGCCTGCGAAATTGAACGCAAGGCAAACGAATCATGAAAATCAAGGTAGCAGCAGCAATGGCGATCTGACATCGCTGTCCTCACTCACTGTGCAGGCTGGGCTGAACATGGCCGCTCTCAGCAGCAGAGTAGTTCATGTCCTGAGCATTGGGTGTACACACCGTCTAATCTCTCCAGTTAAATAGCAGTAAGACGAGGTGCCAAGCCACGTAACTAAAAGTTCACCCAAGCCCTCTATTTAACCTATGATACCTAGCAAGGAAATTACAAGCCGCTTCATAATTAACTTGCTGTGGACACGGTAACTCAGCTACCCATTCAAGGGACATGGAAAAGCCTCAGAAGCCACTAGGAACTTTGCCACCATGTGCCGTGAAGGGACCGACTGGAGAACCACAAAGAAAACTGCCTATTCTCTCTCTGGGGAAGGGTGAAGGCTGATGATGAAATACCTCTTCGTCTTCTGAGTGCTGTTGTTGAATCTGCCGTTGGAAGAACGCCAATTACAGAAAGCCTCAAGAAGGCAATTAAAATACGCACAGGATAAAGATGTTACTGAGAAGCTTGCCAGACTTGTCCCAAGACCTCCCCTGCACTAGGCCAGACATCATGGAGGCTTAACACGTGACCCACCCACCCGCTGCGTTCTGTGAACACTGCAGGTGCTTCACTGCCGGCCTTAGCTTTTTATCCAGTTAAGCCTCAAAACAGCTCTCAACAAAGTAGACTTTTGCAGCAGAGACTGACAGCTGCTCGCCAAGATTTCTCATTCCCTTTCTGGCCTCACAGACAGACTGCCTTCTCCAGAAGTGCTTGTGGTGAGCTGCCATCGAAGTGTTAACGAGAATGAAATGAGACGGAGGACCAATAACAGCAATAGGAACAGAGAGTAAGAAACGAGACAACCTTGACGATGTCCTAGCGCAGCGCCCATAGACAGAGGGCTCAGATCTGCGCGGTTTTGTTTCGTTTCACGTGAAAACTGATCTTCACGGTCAACCCAACTGGATAATTAGAGCCACTCGGGAAGCAAACCTCAAGATGCTTCTCTGAGGGTGTTTCTGAGGTTTAAGCGGCAAGGGGGAGACCTACCCTGTGGGCGGGGCCATCCCTTAGGCTTGAGTCTTGAAGTGAATTGGAGAAAGGGAGCAGATTACGAGCTTTCGCTTCTCTCTGCTTCCTGCCTGGGGATGCAACAGATGCGCACGGCAACGTAGCCATGCCTCGCCCCCCCCCCACCCCTACCCCCGTCATCATGGATTGTACCCTCGACTTCAGAGCACGAGCCCCAGGAAACCCTTCCTGCCTTTCCTCGGTTGCTAAGTATTTGTCAGTGTATGTGTAATGCATACAGAGAGGAACCAGGGAGGCGCCAAGGTAGGACAGTGCAGGGTCTGAGATCTTTGAGTGCTGAAGTTCTTCATTTGCTGAGAATGCCTGGCGTTTAAGGGCTGCAGCCTCATCCAAACACTGTAAAGCCCCTTTTGGAAATGTAATTCTCACCCCATGTGATTCAGACACTTGGCTTAACATGCACAGGAAAGAGCTGTCAGCACACCGACATTTGTGAAGTTACTGGTTACAAGCTAATTAGAGATTTTTATCTAGCCAATGAGAAACTGGACTCACTAATCCATTTTCTTCACCACCTACCTCAATAGCCCTGAGTGACTTCTAAGCTAATTTTAGTCACCCTCAATTTGCCTATTCATTCTCATAAATGGGATTGTATATATTTTTTTTAAAATAATGACTGGCTTCTTTCTCTTAGAACAGCTTCGAGATTCAACCATGCCACTGGATATAACAATGCTTTCTCACTGCTAAATAGCGTTCTGTTGTATGGGATATACCACTGTAGTTAGTGGTTGTGCTTTTGGCTAGTTTCCATTTGGGGCTGTCAGCAACACTTCTGTGGACATCTGTGCATTTGAACAGTGCCCCTTTCTCTCCCATACTTATACTTTGGAGTGAAGCACTGGGTCATATGGCACCTCTGTGCTTAACTGAGGAACCAACTTATTTTTTTAATCAGAATTCCATAGTGAGTGTGAAGTGGATTCTCCTCTGTAATTATCTTTAACATTCATGTTCACTGGGCTCCGGTATATCCTTCCTGTTTTTATTTTTGTGTTTTTTTTTTTTTTTTAGAAAGTCCTTTCATTTCCTTTGTTCAACTTAAACATTAATTGTTGTTGGTTTTTAACTCTTGAGTTCTAAGGTCTCATGTTTCTCAGTTTGGCTTTGAACTCACTATGTAGCTGAGGATGACCTTGAACTCCTTGCCTTCCTGCCTCTACCTCCCAAGTGCCGAGACTGCATGTGCCAGGACAGCCTGTTAATACATTTACAACACAAGCAGGACACCAGGTGCCTGATCTTTTTCAATTGAGGCAAAATTAGTACACCCTTAAATCTATCTTCTCAAAGGGTGAAGTCAAACAGTTTTGGATATTCGCTATGCATCTACTACAGTCTAACTCCAAAATATTTCATCACCCCTAAAAGAAAAGCCTTATCTGTTAAGCAGTTTCTTCCCAGTCTCCCCCTTTCCCTAGATGCCACTTACTACCATGGTTACTACCATGGTCTGCCTTCAAGGGGTTCCCTGTTCTAGGCAGGTCTTGTAATTGAGCCCAATCACATGTGTCCCATGGTGTTTGACTTCTTTCCCTTAGCGCGATGCTTTCCAGATCCATCCTTGTTGGAACATGTATCAGTGTTTCGGTTCTTCTTATGAATGACTAACACCCCTGCCTAGTTACGAATCCAGCCATTACTTAAGAGGACCTTGAGCCCAGCCCCGAGAGCACACTGGTGGTGGCTGTCTGCAGAATTGCAGGAGAGAATTTCGCCTTTGCTTGCCATGTGCTGGCCATGTCCCATGCTGTAACAGAAACATGGCTCATTCAGAATCACTGCCCTGCGATTCAGCACATTCACAGGCTGACAAAACTGTACTCTTGAGGGAAACTTGCACCCGGTCCATAGCCTGTTTTCTAAGACACACCATCTCTATGCAGTAGCATCGAAAGTCAATGTGGAAGGGATCACCCAGCCCTCCCTGTTTGTTTTCTAGCTGACAAAGCAATCAGCACCACCAACAGCTTTTCTAAAACAGCATCCTATTTCCACTGTGCTGCCCAAGGACCTCTGGCTAGAGGTGGAAGGCCATGTGCTCATTGTATGAATCTACCTACGCAAAATATCTGGAGTCGGAAACCCGTGGATAGCTTTCAGTGAGACAGAAGGAGGCTGCAGGGGAAACAACTCTGCAAGTGGAGACGGAGCTAGACACCTGGAACACGCAGAGCTTAGGAACATTTTCTCCCCTTCTGGTTATCCACCCTCCCCCAGACCCAGGTGTGTCTGTGTGTGTTCTTGCTGGGGTTTGAACTCAGGACCTGGGGTGTGCCGAGGACAAGCTTTATCATTAAGTTGCACTCAGCTCTTTTTACGTTCTTCAGAGATATTATCCCTGTGTGTGTGTGTGCCTGCACGCACGTGCATGAGAGAGAGAGAGAGAGAGAGAGAGAGAGAGAGAGAGAGGGAGAGAGAGAGAGAGAGAGAGAGAGAGAGAGAGAGAGAGAAGACTTATGCCACAACATTAGAATGTGGCGGTGGTCAGAAAACAGCTTGTAAGAGGCAGTTTTCTCCTTCTATGATGTGGGTCCCAAAGAGACCTCATGTGGTCAAGTCCAGTGGCGAGACCCTTTATCCACTGAGCCCTCTTATCAAGCCCTCTTTTCAGTCCTTTGAAGCAAAAATATTTCTATTTTTTTGTTGGTTTATTTTTATTTATTTTTTGAGATGAAGGTTTGCTTTGTTGCAAAGGTCCGCCCGACCTCCTGGGCTAATGACCTTCCTTCAGCCGGCCTCGCTACCTCCCCACCACAGGTTCACAGGGCCGCACCTGGCTCAAAGCTTTTACTCTCCGTGGAAATCCGATTCATGTATCATTTCTCCCTTGTCTCTTGGACCTTTGGTTCTGAAGTGAGACTCTATTGCCTGAACGTGAAAAGCCATGAGAATTCACTTTCTTTTGTTTCTTTAGAAGGATTCATGGTTCGATCTACTTTTTGGTCTTTGCTTTAGGTGTGTTCTTGTTGCTGTGACCATGGAAACAAGGAAGAGCTTATTATTTGGACTTATAGTTCCAGAGTGAGAGTCCATCATGAGGAGGAGGCATGTCTGGAGAGTCAGAATGAAAAACCCAGGGATCACGTCTTCACTAGGAAAACTGAAGCAGGGAGAGCAGTCTGGAAATGGGGAGAGACTAAGATCACCCAAAGCCGACCTTCAGTGATCTTCCCAAACAGCTGCTACCAAGTTGTGACCTAGCATTCAAATACCCATGCCTGCGCCCTGGGAGTGGGGCATTGTTATTCAAACAACTGCAGTCTCTGAGGCTGTACAGTTGGCTTTTGCAGACTGTGTGAACTGGGGGTATGACTTTATCCTTTCCCATGTGGGTTGTTAATTGTCCTGTGGTCATTTGCTGGAAAAGCTTTCCTTTGTCCTGTGTCTGGCTTGTCAAGGTTATGAAAAATCATGATACCATATGAAGGTCTATTTGGAGGGTCTATTTATTCTGTTAATTTATCCGGCTATCTTTGTGTTTTCATAAGCGGCTAGTAGCCCTTAGTTCAAGGTTGCTGTGGACTTGTAACAATGACCATTTGGAGCTATCTCTCTTCTAAATTTTAGGTACCCCATCATAGTTCACCTGCTCCATTATTTGGAACTTCTTCCATTTCCGTTCCCCCCACCCCCCAGAACGCAACTGACAGTTTCTGAGTTGTGTTTATTACCAAAGCTAAAAGCAGGTAATGAGGGCAGGTGGTTGGCGTGGAGTCACCTTGATCTGAAGAGGATGGAAGTTTGCGCTGCTCCCTGCTTGGGAGTGGTTTTCCAACTCTCTTTTTAGACTCCAGCTGCAACATCCGGGGAATCTAACCAACAAAGCGGAAGATGATCTTGAACCCACGATTCTCTGAACTCCATCTCCCAAATGCTGGGGTTTCAGGTCTAAACCACCACGCCCTGTCTATAAGGCGCGGAGGATGAGTTCAAGGTTTGGTGCACGTGAGGCAACTGCTTTGCCAATCGCTCTGCATCGCCAGACCCCAGTGGCATCACCGATCTGGGTTGTTCCCTTCCTCCGAGAACCCGGCAACTGCTCCATACTCCAGACATTCTCTCGTGGGATGGGGGTGGGATAGGGACCGGCAGATTATGTTTGGGGTGGACGGCGGGTTTGGAGCGCGCAGGTTGCACTGGGGTGGCGCGTCCCCAGCAGCGCTGAAAATACAGGTGGCGTCGGGCGGGGCGGCGCACAGGTGTGCCAGGGAGGAGGCGCCGCACCCTACCCGGGCTCCTGGGGCCGCCTTAGACCCGCGTGCCACTCGGGGACACCGAGCAGGCTGGGCGGACCCCGCAGGGAGAGCGGAGCGCTCGGAGGGAAGGTCCTCGAGGCTTTCCAGGTGTCCGCAGCGATGCCAGGCCTGTGGGGAGCAATCGCTGGGGAGACCCTTCTGGGTAAGTCGAGGCCGACCTGCCGCAGGCTGACTGGGCTTGTTTCCTGCCGAGGCGACAGAGCCCACAGAAGAGGCCGGCGCCGGGAATGGAGATGCTTATCGCGCTCTGGGTGGAAGCGAGGGAGTTCAGATCCAGATGGAGGTTCCTAGGCTGGGGTTCCGCAGCTCCCACGACTCCCTGGCGTTGCATGGAGAGTTCTCTACGTTGATCTCGTGCAGCTCCGGACCGTGACCTTTTAAGTTTCCTTCAATACAGTTTAATACTGGACTTAGCTTTCCCAAGGAAAGGGTTCCCCAGGGGATATAGGTGAGCATCCGGGGTAACTGCCGTCACTAGCCCTGGCCCCCAGCTCAAGTGATCTTGGTAACTGCGAGTACACTACTGTGTTTGTAAAAGAAAAAAAAAAAAGTCTGTTTCTAGTTGCCTGGGCTCACTTAGCAGTTTTGCACGATGTACTGAGGATTTAGTGTTCAGGCTCGGTGGGAGATGGATATTTAAATCCCTGAGTTCTCAGGGAATCTTTTGGGATATGGCAAGGTCTTGCAGTTCATTTTGAGCAAGCATACGTCTGGCCTGGGGAGGGCGCTCTCCTGAGATCGAGAGTTTCAGGGAAGAGCTTGTTCTCAAGAGAGGCTGAAACTCATTTTTTTTCTGCTCCCCCCTCCCCCGTGCCTTGTAAATTGGGAGGTGTGAAGTGACTCACGCTCGGTTCCTTGGGAGGCTACACTAAGTTCCTCCAGGAGGTTTGGTCTTATTCTGAGAACTGTGAGGTGGTGTGATTCCTGCAGTTTAACAACCCGAGCCTGAGAAGGGACGAGAGAAAGTGAAGGGCTCTGGCTAACAGAGGAGACAGGCTGCTGGGATCTTAGCTCCCGGTAACATTTACTACACAGGCATGCCAGACAATCACCGGACTTTCCGGTTCTCAGGAGTTTCTGTTGTTTTGTTTTGCACCAATTGTTTCGGCTTTGGTAAGAGAGAGTATAAGGTGTATATATTCACCCATAGGACATGGGTTGTGTGAGGAACAAGACATCTGGTTAAAACCCAGCTCCTGCTGGACGTGGTGGCACGCCTTTAATTACAGCACTTGAGAGGCAGACTCTGTGAGTTCAAGGCCAGAGTGGTCTATAAAGCAAGTTCCAGGACAGCTAGGGTTGTTTGTTATACAGAGAAACCCTGTGTCATAAAACCAAAAAACCAACCAACCAACCAACCAACCAACCAACCAACCAACCAAAAAACAGTTCATCTTGGTACCTGGCAAGTGCCACGGCTTTAATTATCATTATTGCTTAAGATCACAGCCTGTGCCCACAGAGGTGCCTTTGACTTCAGTTCTGTTCCACTCCCCAGCCCTGCCCAGGAAGGTCTGCTTTAGGATGGTCTACTCACAAGAAAAAGTCTGTTGCCTAATGACGGGGCTTTAGGGGTGCAGGTTGGGATAGGTGGGAGGAATACTCCTTCTTTAGCTTTATGTATGTATGGGTCAAATTAGGTGAGAGAATTTTATCAACCTGAGTCCTGCAGGAAGCCAGTTTCCTATCAGAAGATCCAGCCTATGACATCTTACTGAAGGGATTATCTACAGGCATAGACATGGTTGCATGACGACATGATTATGGGAACAAACGAGAAATGATGGCAGATTCATAACAGACATGCTCCACCCTGCCTGCTGGGTAGGGGAAGGAGTCTGGGAGCAGCACCTAGCTCAAGCCAGAGGCAGGAAATCCAGAACAGAGTGCAGGCTGCCATCAGGGACAACGCCAAAGTCACATTCTCCCTTTATCTTTCTAGGCTATGTCTCTTGGTCTCTCTACCATGGGCTGGGACCCATGATCTATTACTTTCCCCTGCAAACACTGGAGCTCACCGGGCTGGAATTGTTTGGTGTTGCGTTTCTCTCCCCGATACTCTTAATAATTCCTCCAGTCTGGAAACTCGTTAATAAGAAGTGGACACTCTCTCTGCTGAGGATCGTCACTGTCGGTAAGATCTGAGCATCTGAAATTCTTCTGTTAGCCAAAAGGAAAATGGTGTAGACCATTCATTGTGTGGGGAATGGTTAACATTCAAAAATCACCTTACTATCCCCTCAGAAAAAAATGTAGTGAAATTGGGAAACCATACCGTGTCAATCCTTTTTTTTTTTCCCTTCTTAACATCTTTGCGCGGCTAGAAAAACCTAAAATTCACGAGAATAAGGAGGGGACAGGTGCGTTGGAGAACAGGCCAACTCTGACAAAGCTTAGCAGGGCCGAGAAGGATGACCCAATGGTATTGCATAAGAAATGAGAATTATGTATCTGAAACATCGCAGCAAGTGACCAAACAGCGGCTGAAAACTATTTGTAGTGCTGCTACTCCAAGAGCTGATTCCCATACAGTTTCAATAAGCCAAAAATAAAGGACTAAAAAAATGAACTAGAAAACCAGCTGAAGACGCATGCAGTCCTTGGAAAGGAAATAACATTAGTTCTTTAAAATACAATAAAATTGGGCCATCAAAATGATTCGGTAGGTAAAGGTACTTGCTGTCGAGCTTGGCGACCTGAGTTCTATCCTGCGTCCCACACGGTGGCAAGAGAATCAGTGCCCACAAGGCATCTTTCGCCTCTACACATGACATTGACTTGTGTGAGCAGGCGTGTGCTCACACTCACTCACTCACACACACACACAATAAATGAATTAGGAATTAAAATAACAAAACATAACATAAATGATGCATACATATTTATGACTTCACAAATGGATCGGCAGAGAAAACTGTAACACCGTGTAGTAAGGGTGCTCATGCATGGCTGGTGGGTGTATAAATCAGCACAGACTTTATGGAGGCCAGTTTAACAGCACAGACCTTTCCCCCAGCAGCCCCACTACAGGACTGTGTCCTATAGATACATCCACAGATACATGATACGTTGAACGGAAGAATCATTGCAGAGATAGGGGTCATGATAGTACAGAAATGACCCAAATGTCATCTCTAAGGAGTTAGTGATTATGAAACTTGGGTTGCTATGCAGCCACAGAAAGGGAGTATCATCAATAGATTTAGAAAGGAAAACTGTGAGCTCAAATCTGCTTGGAGCTGTAGCTGAAAGTTCAGACTTCTTACCCTCCTGTTGTACCCGGTGGGCCTCTCTGGGCTTTTCTTATGGCATTTGTTGGTGAGCTACACCGGGCAGATCCATGTGGGAGCCCACATGTCACATTTTCAGGAGCAGTGTTTGGAGTCCCTAGGAAAGCAGACCAGTCCTTTGCTCTCCCTGTCCTTGAAGAAAGTAGAGCAGCACCATGCAGCCAGTTCTGAGATTCCCCGTGAATGTGCTGAGCTTGCATTTTTAGAAATAGGGTTCAGAAGCAACGGCAACAAAAACTCACTATGAAATAAATTTACTCTCATTGACCTGGATTATTCTGACTCATTCAGATAGCTAAAATAAAGAAAAAAAAAAAAGACAATACCAAGTGCTGGCAAAAACATGGAACAATCAAGCTTTCGCTTGATGGAAATGCGAGAAATTATAAAGTGGCCTGGCTGCCCTGGGAAACTGTTTGGCAGGGCCTTGGATAGTAAGCCGAGCTCTACACCTTGTCATACACCCTAGAAAAATGCAAGCCTCTGTTCATATGGAAACCTGCGTACACGAGTTCATAGCAGCGTTATTCACAAAAGTCCAGACACAGAAGCAATGCCTATCACCTGACAAATGGATAAGCAAAGTAGAGTTTCTTTCTGTACTGGTATATTATTTAGCCATAAAAGAACAAAGGACTAATCTAGGCGACACCTTGAAAGTGTTATGCTGAGAGAAAGAGGCCAGCCAGAAAGGGTCACATACTGTAAGATTCTACGGAAGAATCCATGGAGACAGACTAGTGGTCTCTTGGGGATGGGGGGCGGGGAGTGATGCTGATGAGGAGGGGATTTCTTTTGGGTGTGGAGAGAGTGGTTTGTAATTAGTGGGGATAGCTGACAGTTTGTTAATGTGGCAGAAAGCTACTGAGTGGTGTATTCTAATCTGATGGACCTCATGTGAGAATCCTACCCAAATGAACACAAACTAAGCATGCTTATGGGTATCTGTTGTATAAGCTGACGTCGCAGACATATAAGTCTTTTCCACATTCTTCGTATTTTTCTGGCAGTTACCTCAAAGTGAAGATCTGATCAATTGTGCTCCTGTTCGCTCTGAATCCACACTGGGCCTCTGCTAGGATTTCCTCTTTTCTGCCCATGATCCTTTGCAGGATCATGGAGGAGAAGATCTTGCTGCTATGGCCCCTGTAACTCGAGGAGTCCTACTTGTCCTTCTTGTGTACGGGAATTATGACTGAGTGCTTCCATTCCATGGGAATCACTTTATATTCCCGTTTCTCTGACGAGTCTGAGAAGCGCCTCAGCCCCTAAGTCTATTGTAGCCGCCTCCAGCTCCTCTACCGTGATGTCATCCACTCCTGGGGTTTCCTACGTTTCGCTCTCTTGATAACTTCCTCTATCTCGCTCCTGTCGATATTTAATATTTCCTCATCGTCTTCAGAAAGGCATTTGATAGCATTTGGAGGAAAAGACTTTGGGAAACAGTGAGGTTCTACAGGTACCCAGAGAAAATCATAAGAATACTAGACAAGCCGGGCGGTGGTGGCGCACGCCTTTAATCCCAGCACTCGGGAGACAGAGGCAGGCGGATCTCTGTGAGTTCGAGGCCAGCCTGGTCTACAAGTGCTAGGTCCAGGACAGGCTCTAAAAAAGCTGCAGAGAAACCCTGTCTCGAAAAACCAAAAAAAAAAAAAAAAAAAAAAAAAAAAAAAAAAAAAAAAAAGAATACTAGACAATGCCTATAAAGATACCTTTGCATCAGTCAAAGTCTGCGGAGAACTAAGTGATGAGTTTAAGACAATTGTAGGAGTGCTGCAGGGATGGGTCCTCTCTACACTAATCTATTTCTGGAACCAACAGAAGCACAGCAGCCCTGGAGGATGAGGAGATAGGCGTGCAGATAGGTGGTATGCGAATCAATAACTTAGTTTTGCCGACGATACAGCACTACTTGCTGAACGTTCAAATGAGCAGCAGGCCACAGTAAATAGAGTGGTGGAAGTCAGTGAAGAACTTGGTATAAAAGCAAACATGGAGAAGACTCAGGTACAACACATGGAAGGGGGTACAAGGATTTTAACATTGTAATAAAGAATCAGCGCCTCAAGCAAACAGTCAACTTTGTCTATCTGGGAGGAAGTCTCAGTTCAAAGGAGGGAATTATTTCAGACATCAAGAGGTGGATAGGGACAGCGAGGGCTTCATTCCAGGTACTAGGAAAGGTTTGGTCAGCAAGAGACATAACAACAACAACAAAGTTACAAGTACATGAGACACCTGTCTTGAGCGGCCTTCTTTACAACTCCGAACCTGGACAATGAAACACTCCTCAGAACAGCGGCTGAATGTGTTTGAGATGGCATGTCTCAGGAGGATTTAGACATCACATGAAGAGACTGTGCAATGATGACATTAAGAAACATCTCCATCTACAGAAGGAAATAAACTACAGGATACAGCAATGGCACTTGAGATGCTTTGGCTATGTCATTAGAATGAATGATGGCAGATACCCGAACAAAGCATTGCTTTGAGGAGTGCAGGGTATAAGGCAAAGAGGAAGACCCAAAAAACGCTGGATAGACAGCATAAAGGAAGACTGTGGAACCTTGGGTATGACAATAACACAAGCATCTAGGACTGCCCAGGATAGAAACAACCGGAGAATCTCTATAAATGGGCTGTTTATGCATGCTTAAGCATTGCCAGGGCATAGATGATGATGATGATGATGATGATGATGATGATGATGATGATAGGTATCTCTTAGTTCTATCTTCTTTAAAGTAAAGACTGAACCAGATGTAATGCTTATCAAATGCAGACTGCTAGGTGCCAGGGCATGCTTGCCAGCTCATTTCTCCTTTCTCTGTTTGTAGGCAGCATAGCCTCCTTTGAGGCTCCGAATGCCAAGCTTCGATTGGTGGTCCTTGCACTTGGCGTGTCTTCTTCCCTAATAGTGCAAGCTGTGAGCTGGTGGACAGGAAGTGGATTGCAAAGGTATGACTCACGCCTTAGGTACCTGTAGATAAGCAGGTATGACCAGTTCCCGGAGCGAAGTTCTGACCATTAGTTTCAGGGCAGATTTCCCTTCCACAGGGCCTTGTAAAAGTCCGCCTTCCTTCACAGAAAGTAAAGGTACAAATACTTGCTATCAATCTTATTTTGTTAAGATTATTCTTGGTACTAGGGAGTGAGTGTGTGTACATGCACGTGTGGAATCCAGAGGACAGCTTTCAGTAGTCGGCTCTCCTCTTTCACCATGTAGGGCCCACGGAACTGAACTCGGGTAGCCAGGCTTGGTAGCAAGTGCCTTAATTTGCTAAGGCATCTCACTGGTCTCCTGGCAACAGAAATTGGAATTGGTGGTTTTTTGGGAAGAGAGAGAGGGAGTGTAAGTGGAGTTTTTTATTGGGACTGCTGGCTCCCCAATAAACTTAATATTAATTATAAATGCTTGGTCAATAGCTCAGACTTGTTATTAACTAGCTCTTATAACTTAAATTAACCCATATTTCTTATCTATGCTCTACCACGTGGTGGTGCCTTTCTTCAGCATGGCAGGTTCATCTTGCTTCTCTCCACATCTCCTGGTGACTCCCTGCGACTCCACTTCTTCCCAGCATCCTCTCATTTTGGGTCTCCTGCCTCATCTCTTCCTGCCTAGCTATTGACCAGTCAGTTCTTAATTATCAATGAGAGTATCACATCTTCACAGTGTACAAAAGGATTATTCCACAATGGGGGAGGAGGGCACAAGGAAGAGAGAGTGAACTTGGGAGGAATGGGAAGCAAGTGAGAACAGCGTGCATGAAATTCCAAAATAATTAATAAAAATATTATGTTAGAGAAATTATTATAAGTTGACTAGGTACCAGACTCTACAAAGGCTAAGTAAGTCAAGAACATCCCTGAAGATGACCAGAAACACAATTACAGAGCCATATTCTGAGAAATAAATCCACAGTGGGTGTAATACATTGAATCCACACTTAAAGCCTTCAATAGACTACTTTTACTTCCAGGTACCTCAAACTCTGGGGATTCATTCTGGGACACATGCTTCTTGTTGTCCTACGGATATGGTACACATCACTGAACCCTATTTGGAGTTATCCAATGTCCAACAGAGTGATCCTGACATTGAGCATCATAGCTATGTTTGACTGCATTGGCACAGGTAAGGGTATAGTCAGTCTATCTGGGGATCTTTTCTCTGGTGGCATCTGGCTCTCCCCTATAGCACATCTGAAAAGGAAATGTTCTCTTCAGTGGTGCTAGGAATCAAACCCAGAGCCTCATTCATGCTAGGCAAGCACTCTACCAACTGAGCTAAACCCCTAGCTCTAAGAAAACTTATAAAAATAGCTTTCTGCAGTGTGGCCCCATGTCAGTTTTCCCTCTTGTTGAGCAGTAATGGACACAGACGATGGGCTGTTATGGCTGTTATGTAGGCAGATTGCCCTGGCTCCTTGGCAATGCATACACTGGTGGCAGAAAATAAAGAGAGAACCATGGGCGGGATGTGCCCGTGTGTCCATCGGGGACTAGAGCAGATCCTGTACTTCAGCTCAGTTCCCCTCCGTCTTCTCCATTCTCTGCCTGGTCTGGGATGGGAGTCTCCTTTCTCAGCACCCATCTGCCCTGTGCCATTATTTCCAAACCTCAGACCCTTCTGGTATCTGAACACAGCCCGTGTTCTTTGCCTTTCTGTTTGAAGATGTGTTGGGTCCTAGGGGCTGGAGATACCCCAGCTGACCGTCTTTCATTCAATAAACACAGCTCGGGTGACCCCTTCTCTCTGGATCTCAGCTTGATCCTTGACCTCTCTCCATCCCCACCGCCCACTCCCATCCCTACCCCTCCTCATAGATTTCTGCCCACTTTTTTCTCTGACCTTTCTCCTGTCAAAATGGCTTTTCTTCTTCTCAGCAAAATCAGGCCACCAGTCCCAGAGGCAGACCATAGAAGCCTTCGTGGAATCACAAAGCATCTCTCTAGTAGGCTCTTTGTGTGGGTACAAAGACATTCTCCTGCCAATCCTTCCTCCCATAGCCTCAATTTAGTGTGTGAAGTGGCTTTGATGAGAGTCTCTAGTTACACAGCACGCAGGACCACGCCAGCATGACTCTTAGTTAAGGAGGCACACTGCCTTAGCCACTGTCAGTTTCTCTACTGGCTGTGTGATCTTGAACCAGTTAGTTGATCTCTCTGGGCTTGGATCCTAACCTGTGAAATGGGAATCGTAACACTGCAGACCTCAGACACTGGCAAAGATGAACTGAATCGTGTAAGGGGCTCATACAGCCGAGGCTCGTCGGCACTCAGTCAGGATTCTGGTTTCTTAGAGTGTTTGATGAGATACTATTTTTTTTAATTTATTTTTTTAAACAGTCTTTTTCTCATTTTACATACCAATCCCAGTTCCCACTTTTTCTCTTCCTGCTCTCCTCACCTTCCACCCACCCCACCCTCAATCTACTCCTCAGAAAGGGTAAGGCTTCCCATGGGGAGTCAACAGAGTCTGGCATATCACTTTGAGGCAGGACCAAGGTCCTCCCCCTATATCTAGATTGAGCAAGGTATCCATCCAAAGAGAATGGGCTCCAAAAAGCCAGTTTAAGTACTAGGGATAAATCCTGGTCCCACTGCCAGTGGCCCCATAGACTGCCCCAGCCACACAACTGTCACCCACATTTAGGAGGCCTAGTTTGGTCCTATGCTGGTTCCCCTGCTGTCAGTTGGAGTCAGTGAGCTTCCATTAGCCCAGTTCAGCTGTTTCTGTGGGTGTCTCCATCATGGTCTTGACCCCTTTGCTCATAGTCCCTCTCTTTGACCGGATCCTGGGAGCTCAACCCAGAGTTTACCTGTGGATCTCTACATCTATTTCCATCAGTTGCTGGATGAAGGTTCTGTGATGACAATTAAGGTGGTCATCAGTCTGATTACAGGGGAAAGCCAGTTCCCCTGTAATCCGAGAGGCACCCTCTCCACTATTGCTTAGGGTCTTAATTGGGGTCATTCTTGTGGATTACTGGAAATTTCCTAGTGCCAGGTTTCTCACTAGCCCCATAATGGTCCATCAATCAAGATATCTCTTTCCACCAGGTGGTGGTGGTGCACACCTTTAATCCCAGCACTGGGGAGGCAGAGACAGGAGGATCTCTGTGAGCTCGAGGCCAGCCTGGTCTACAAGAGCTAGTCCTGTTTTAGGACAGGCACCAAAGATACTTTCCTTGCTCTCCCTTTCAGTCCTTCCCCCATCTCAGCCATCCTCATCCCGTTCCCTCGTGTGTTTCTCCCCTCCCCTTCTCTCCTCCCTCTCCCTTCCACTCCCCTCCCCCATGTGCTCCCAATTTTATCAGACGATCTTGTCTATTTCCCCTTCCCAGGGGGATCCCTAAATGTCTCTCTTAGGATTCTCCTTGTTACCTAGCTTCTCTGGGGTCACGGGAGACCCTGCTCGATCATGAGAAAGCAGCCTTTGGTGCTAGGATGTTGCCTTCAAGATGGGTAATGCTTATTCTCTCGAGACAACATTCTCTTTTTCCCGCCCATATTTCTCTGTTTCCTTCACATGAATTTAGCAGCTTTCTACATGAAAGTTTTGCCTGTGAGTTCTACCTGCTTTCCTCCCAGCACCCCATAGCTAGCCAGAAATGATCCCTCCCATCAGATAGCTCTGGCACATTCAACTTCTTAGAGATATAACATCCCCTCTCCTCTATAAAGTTCTTGAAGCCATGAACTATTTCCAGCCACAGAGAGTCGAGTAAAAACAGAAACCACACACTCTTTACCCTTATTATTTCCCTATTTCCTTTTTTTTTTTTTAATTTCTAGATGGTTCCTACAGTACCTCTGAGGGAAAGAAGCCCAGCGAAGTCACCAAGGGCTTGGCTTCTCGACATAGCTGGCTGTTGCCAGGTGCTGCCTTTGGGAGCCTCACGTTCCTCACTCACTGGATCTTTGGAGAGGTCTCTATTGTTTCCAGATGGGCAGTCAGTGGTCACCCTCATCCAGGGCCCGATCCTAACCCATTTGGGTGAGTTCAGCTCTGTTAGCTATGGGGAGGAGCCAGAAGGGTGTCTGCTCTGCACTAGAGAATCATGGGAAAGTTGAGGGGAAATTGAGAGCTGTATAGAGTGGCCCCACATTCCTGCATGGGAAGCATGGGGAATCCCTTGTCTGTGGACATGGCATCTGCTAGTCATTCTTCTCAGCCCCAGCCCCTCTGATGACAGCATTGCGTGTGTGTTGGTATAGATTTCAGCGTCACTGGGAGAGCCAAGACTCTTCCCTATGTTCTCCTTTGCAGATGGACAGAATGGTATAAACTTAAGAGGACTGAGTGAGCACCACCATGGGTGACAGTCTTAAAACAGTGCCTGGTGTGTAGCAAGTGCCGGGTTTGAGCTTGGATTCCAGCTACTTAAGCAATGCTATATTGTAGCTCCCATTGCTAATGGATTTCCCACTGATGTTTACTTCAGTTATTGTTACTTTTTTTTTTTTTTTTTTGGTTTTTCGAGACAGGGTTTCTCTGCAGCTTTAGAGCCTGTCCTGGAGCTAGCTCTTGTAGACCAGGCTGGTCTCGAACTCACAGAGATCCGCCTGCCTCTGCCTCCCGAGTGCTGGGATTAAAGGCGTGCGCCACCACCACCCGGCTGTTACTTTTAAATGTATATGAGTGCTTTACCTGCATGTTCATCTGTGCCATGTGTGGGTGCCTGATGCTGGCAGAGGCCAGAAGAGGATGTCAGATCTGCAGATCTGCAACGGCCCTTACAGATGTCCATGAGCCACCATGTGGGTGACAGGAACCAAGCCCAGGACCTCTGCAAGAATGACAAGTGTTCTTAACTGCTCAGACATCTTTCCAGCCCACTTTAAATTCTTCTGCTGTTAAGTTTTTTTTTAATTTTTATGATTTATTTAACTTATTTTATGTGCATTGGTGTGAGGTTGTCAGATCCCCTGGAACAGGAGTTATAGACAGTTGTGAGCTGCCCTGTGGGTGCTGGGAATTGAAACTGGGTCCTCTGGAAGAGCAGTCAGTGCTCTTAACTGCTGAGCCGTCTCTCCAGTCCCTAAGGGTTTTATAAAAATAACAAAACAATGAAATAGCTTGTGGTAGTTAAAAATAAATAAGACTGTCGAGCCGTCACTTATTTTAGGAAGACACTAGATAAAAGCAATACTGAGAGAGAATAAAGAAAGAAAAAGGAAAATTCCACAAGAAACATCGCCAGTGACTCTTCCTTTGGTCCTTGGCAGAGTCGTATGAAATCTCAAGTGGCTGCTATGAGCTGTAACTTAAGAGCCGGGAATTCACTGTGTCTGCACTGACCATGAGAGGCTACCGGGGTTAGACTGTTTGCTACTTCAACGCTCTATTTTGTTCATTTTATTTTCGGCACTGCACATTAACCCCTCCCATACTCTCGGCACGTACCCTTCACCGAGCCTCCCCATCAGTTCTCCTTGAGTGTTCTGTGCACTGGTTCCCAGCGGCTCTCATTCTCACCACTGCTTCGTATCCACTGTGTGATATGAATGGATGTAGCCAGAAGTAGTAGATAGATTTCTGATCTATGCCTGATTGATGTATTGATTTTGCCTTTTATTTTCATTTATTTACAGAGGTGTGGTTCTGCTGGGATTGGCTAGTGGATTGATGCTTTCAGGTTCGTCAAGGCTTTGTGACGCTGGGCTAGCCTGGTGGGCGACAGGTATGTAGAGCTGGCCTGAAGTCTCATTGCCATTGCCCCTAATCGTGAAGGGTCTTGAAGAATGCTAATATATATATATATATATATATATATGTCTGTGTAAGGCCTAATATGGATGGACCAAGGCTGATTTTACAGGAATTGGGAGGAAAGGTACATGACCTTAGTTACTTAAGGTCAACATTGGCTCAACATTGGTTAAGTAACTGCCTGCCATGGATCAGGTAGAATGCACAGTCCCCATCTGGAAGACTCTGGAAAACCAGTGCACATAGTATAGAGTTGCTCCAGCAGTGAATCTGTCTCTGGGATCTTAGTCATGTCCTCTCTTGGGTCTGTGTGGTTGGAGAAGTCAGTGCATATACTTCCAGACAGCACTTCAATGGGCAATAATTCCTTAGAAAGCACCTTAGCAGAAATGTTCTAGAAACCACATGGACCCTATGTTTTCTGCTGTCTTGTATCTGGATGGTTATATTTAATGAATGTATTTCTAATTTTACACATAATTTCAATTTCTATTACCATGAAGATGGTAAGGCTAGCTACTGCAATGCCCACCCCAACCCCCTCCCCTTTTTCCTTTGCAGTTCTTAATATTCTTTCATTGTTATGTATGTTTAGTGTTTTGCTTATTATGTGGAGAGGGGACTTGTTTTATCTTTTTCTTTTTCTTTTTTGGATCCAGTCTATTTGGCATTCTGTAAGCTTCTTGAATCTTCTTAGACATATCCTTCTTTAGGTTGGGAAAGTTTTCTTCTATGATTTTTGTTGAAGACATTTTCTGTGCCTTTGAGCTGGTATTCTTCTCCTTCTATCCCTGTTATTCTTAGGTTTGGTCTTTTCATTGTGTCCCAGATTTCCTAGATGTTTTGTGTTAAGATTTTGTTGGATTTAACATTTTATTTGACCGATGAATCTGTTTCCTCTATTGTATCTTCAACGCCTGAGTTTCTGTCTTCCATCTCTTGCATTCTGTTGGTTATGCTCGGATCTTTAGTTCTTGTTCATTTACCCAGATTTTTCATTTCCAGAATTCCCTTGGTTTGTGTTTCCTTTATTACCTCTATTTCAATTTTCATGTCTTGAACTGTTAACTTTACCTGCTTGGTTGCTTTTTATTTGACTTTCTTGATTATTTTTAAGGAATTTATTTATTTCTTCCATTTTTTTGTTTGTCTTTTCCTCGATTTCTTTAGGAGAATTTTTTATTCCCTCTTTAAGGGCCTCTATCATCTTCATAAAGTTATTTTTAAGCTCGTGTTCTTCTGCTTCATATGTGCTGGGATGCTCAGGTCTTGCTGTTGTAGAACCACTAGGTTCTGGTGGTACCACATTGCTCTTTATGTTGTTGAATTTTTCTTGCACTACCATCTACCGTCTGAGTTTGTGGTAATTATAGGTGCAGATGTTGATTCTTGTGATGTCCTTGTTGGATGGGTCTTTTGTTCCTTTATTGTCTGTTTTGTTTAATGTCTTTTGTCCTGAATGGCCAGGGGTTCTGGTGATTGGCTGGTTGTCAGGTTGAGTAAGGTTGTCTCAACTGTTTGTTTGTGGGGGTTTGGGTGCCTAGATCTAGTGTATTGTCCAGTTCTTCTGGCTAGTGTGGTTATTACTTGTGCCTATGGGTCTGTTCTTTCAACTGGTATGGGTCGTGTATGTACCTATAGGGTCTGTTGGTGTTGCTGGAGAGGGTTGTTCACAGGGAGGCTCTTCCTCCAATTGGTGCAGATGGTGCCTGTGTCTCAGGGGGCCATTGATGCCACAGGGGATTACCCCCCCCCCTTCCCAAAGAACAAGCATTGACCTGAGATTTGCTGCACTGTCTACTTCTAGGAGTGCTAGTTCCAGGCTGTGGCTGGGAACAAGCCACGTTCAGCTGCTGCACTTTGGTTTGCTTGGGAGTTGAGCATCAACCCGTGGTCTCCTGAGGTTCTTTCCAGCTCTCACCCTCTAAGAACTGGTCATGCCATGAGCTCTGCTGTTCTCTTGCCTCTCTCATCCTATTTTTTCTTTTTTCCTGTCTCTTACAAACAGGAGCAGCTTCGGCCATGGGTCTCCTTTACCTGCGTACGTGGGCAGCAGCTGTTTCTGGATGCGTGCTGGCAGTCTTCACGGGGTCCGTGTGGCCTCAAGTACTTGGACACCTTGTGAACTCCGGGACAAACCCTGGGGAAACCATGACCACAGGCATGATCACTTATCTTTTAGAAATATTTTTCTGTGCCTGGTGCACAGCTTTCAAGTTTGTTCCTGGAGGTGTCTACGCTAGAGAAAGATCGGATGTGCTTTTGGGTGAGTCCATGTCAACAGATCCTGTTAAAGAAACTGACCCAAGTTCCTGAAGACATTCACCTGCCTATCCCTTGAGCTCTACCTCTGTCAGGACAGGCTGTTCTGGAAGACTCACTGTGAAGTGAAACAGGATCTCTGAGAATTCCCTATTTCCCATCTTGGCTGGGACTTTCACCCCCTTAGAGGAACATGGAGCCATGACCCCAACTACTCCCAAATCCTTTCCCACTTCTCTACCCACCCAACTTCACCTTCTTTTTCTTTATTAAAACAAACCAAGTAACAAACAATCCACAAAAAAATATAGAGTCTGATGTGTGTTGGCCCTTACTGTAGCACTGATATACCCAGTGCCACTCTATTGAGGAAAACGGATTTTCCCCTCTCCCGGCAGATATCAGTTTGCAAATAGTTTCTTGATTATGGGTGGAACTTGTGCCCAGTTTCCCACATTTTCTCTGCAGGTGCCTGGCTTTGCAAACTTGGTAATTCTTGTGGTTTCTTTCAGGTGGGTCTGCTCTCTCGGGCTCTGCTCTCTCCGGTGTCCTGCTTTTTTCTCACTCCAGCTTGCTCAGGGTGCTGCCTGGTGGAGGACGGGAGAGAAAGTAAGAGCCGTGCTGTCCCTGGCTTTGTTTCTTTGGAGCACTGTGAATGATGGGCTTTGCTAGTTCATTCTCCTCGCTCATAGACCTGTGAAACTGGGCTTTGTTTCAGAGTCACACGAATGAGAACCGTCTTTAATAAGAGGAGTGACATAGTAACCAGGCAATGTTGGGCAGCTCTCTACAAAATGTCTTTATTGGATCTTTGGAAATTTCATACAATAGATTTTGATCACATTTTTTCCCTTCCCCAACTCTTCCAAGATCTTCCCCTACCTCCCTACCTGACACGTATTTTGAAATCCCTGGTAGTGGTTTTCTCTGCTGATGCAATAAGCTAAATCAAGCCGAATTAAAAGTCCAGGTTTAATGAGCAAAGCTCTCCTGGCTGATCTCGGGGTGGAGGGGATCACACTGCTGCTCCCAAGGAGGGGGCCTTAAATATCCTGTAAGTTCAGTCTTTGAGCAATTCCAGGAGAGACACCACTGCCTGACTGTGGGAATTCTGTCTGGCTTGAACCTGTGCCAGGTCTTACGCATGCTCTCACGGTCTTTGTGAGTTCATACATCCACCAGCCCTGTTGAGTCTAAAAATGAGGTTTCCTTGGAGCCATCCTCTTACACTATTTCTGCCTCCTCTTCTGCATAGTCCTGGGCCTTGAGGGGAAAGTTGGGATAAAGACATCCCTTTTAGGACTGAGCACTGTGTAGCCTCTCATTCTCTGTACATTGTCAGATTGTGGGGTCTCTATGTTAGTTAACATCTTCTGCAAGAAGATGCTTCTATGATGAGGGTTGAGTGAGCTACTGCCCTATGGATGTGCCAGTATGTCACGAGGAGTCGTTTTATTGCTGTGGCCATTTAGCAGAATAATAGCAGGGGGTTTCCCCTAGGGCCCATGATCGGTCTAGTTCTAGGTTCTTGACCCCAGTAACAGTGTCACTCATGAGTTTCATTTTATTGAGTGGGCCTAAATCAGGTTTTTTTTTTTAAAAAGAAAAACAAACAAACAGGAGTTGGTTACTTCCATAACATCCATGCCACTATTGAACCAGTGGGCGTAGCTTGTAGGCAGGTTGTTGTTGTAGTTCTAAGCTTCTAGTTGAGTACCAGCTAGATTTCTCCATGTTATTTTCTGCAAAAGCAGTCAGTGCTCATAACCACTGAGCCATCTTTCCAGCCTCAATCTCACCATTGTTTTTAGAGGGCATTATCTTTTACAATACTGGGTATTGAATCTAATGCCTCATGAGTGCTAGGCATGCACTTTGCCACTGAGTTATGCCCCATCCCTCTTTTTTTCTCTTTCAACAGGGACCATAATGGTAATTATTGGATTGAATATGCTGTTTGGACCTAAGAAAAACCTTGACTTTCTTCTTCAAACAAAAAATAGTTCTAAAGTACTTTTGAGAAGGAGTGAAAAATACATGAAACTTAGTAAGTATAGTTTTACTTGCCTTTAAAAAAGTTTGATGTATAAAATTTTTTCTTTACTTTTGTTTTCTTTCTTTCTTCTTTTCTTTTTGAGACAGAGGGTCTTCTGTTTATCTGTTTATTTTTCAAGTCATGGTTTCTCTCTGTTGCCCCGGCGGTCCTGGAACTCTCTCTGTAGACCAGGCTGGCCATGAATTCACAGAGATATTCCTGAACTCACAGAGATAATTCTATCTCTGCCTCCCCTGGGTTGGGATTAAAGGCATGTGCCACCATGCCTGTCTCATGTTGTGTATATTTTCCAACATGAGATTCAAGAGTACCACGAAGCCTGCTGTGCCCTTCACTTGGCTACAACAACTCTTTATTTTGCTGCCAGTTGTGTTTGTTTCCTTCCTGCCTTTTGGGTTTGTTGAAACATGTTGCAGAATATTTGTTTAACTATGTAGATATGTGCTGTGTTTATTTAACTATGTAAAGATGTATGGCATTTGTTTGTGTTGTGGAATATTTTTTTAATTATGTAAAGGTGTGTTGCTGTTTTACCTTGCCTGTCCAAGGTACATATTTGGTCTAATGAAAACCTGATTGACCGATAGCGAGGGAGGAGGTATAGGTGGAACTTCCATGCAGGGAGAGTGAGTAGGGGGAGGAATTTAGGCTCAGCGAAAAAAGAGGAGGAGATGGCAAGGAGATGCCATTGACCAGCCAGCCAGACAAGGAGGAAACAGGAAAGTAGGACCTACAGAATGAAAAAAGGAAAAAAAGTCTCAAGGCAAAATGTAGAAGAATAGAAACAGGTTAATGTGAGCAGACTTTTCTTTCTTCCTATCAGTTCCCAAATAACTGACACAGAGACTTACTATTTCTTATTAATGCTTGGCCAATAGATTAGGCTTGTTACAAGCTAGCTCTTACAACCTAAATTGATCCATATTTCTTATCTGTGCTTTGCCGTGTGGCTTGGTGTCTTTACTCAGTATAGCATGCCCATCTTGTTTCTCTCTGCGTCTGCTCACGACTCCTGACTCTTCCAAGCAAGCCAAGCAAGCATTCAGGATAGGGCATGAACTGGAGTCAAAACGAGCCTTAGACATGGGCCACGCAGAGCGATGTAAAATGGGACATCAAAATGAGGGGCAGAGTGGAATGCAAGTGTGGTATTTTATTCATGTGTTTCCTCTTGTTCTTCTTGCTCTTGTTTTTCTTTAGGACACAATCTTCATCCCAACATTCTCAGTTTGGCTCTTCCTAATCTTATCCTTGTCAACTATTGGCCAGTCAGCTTCTTTATTAAACCAATCGCAGCGACATATATTCACCCAGTGTAAAGGAATATTCCACAGGTTAAATTAAGTTAAAATAACTAGTGGGACAAGCCTAAGCTAAGGTTGAGCATTCATAATTAATAAGAAGTCTCCACGTCGTTATTTGGGAGCTGGTTGGCAGCCCAGAGAAAAATCACAACTATAGAAATACATTTAAGCAAACCCCTGATATTGTGGCATTTCAAACATAAATATCCTATATGCTTTTTATTTTACTTCTAATATAGAAAATTTATCAAGTAGAATTTCAAAGATTTTTTTTTTCTGATAGTTGAGACCATATATTCTATCCTTCTTCCTTGCTTTGGAAGATTAAACATGTTAACATTAGTGTGTCAGTAAACTATAGACTCACTTGTTATGAAATAAGCTTGTCACCTAATGTCTGACTCATTTTAAATGAACTGGATCACATATAAATATTTAGTGAATGTATAATGCACTAATTGGTGACTGTTATGTAGGCTACAAAGATACACGAACACTGGTTTGTACTCTTAAACTTTTAAACATTACCAAAGGAGAAAATATTATTGTAAAAAGAGGCAACAATTGAAACTATATATTAAAATATTCCCTCAAAATATTTCTGAATGCTGTGTCCCGAAGAGTCACACCGTTATGTAAAATCTGTCATATATGTCTCATCATAGCCTGGGAGGATCGTATTAAATCGAAATTTTTCTCAATGTGTTTGGCAGTCACGGCTTCACTGTGATGCCCCTGGAGCTGGAGTTTGTCCTCCCCCTTAGGGAGTCTTTGGTCTTCCCCTCCGAAGAGTCTGAGTTTCTCAGTACTGGGACGTCCTCAACATTGTTTTGCTCAGCTGCTTTCTCACTCTCTTTCCTCCATCTTTTTAGATGCCAATTTGGTTATGTTGGCCCTTCCGTGATTTTTGTTCTTAAGTGCTTTTATTTTTTCCTGCCTCTGTTTAATTTTCTTAAAAAATTAAAAATATTTGTTTGTTTGTTTATTCAGTGAGTATGTGGGGGGCAAGGCATGTGTATGAGGTCAGAGGAAAGCTGAAGAGAGTCTGTTCTCTTGTTCCGTCAGGTTGGCACTGGGGATCAAACTCAGACCCTCAGTCTTGGCAGCATTTGCCTCCCCCTGTTGAGCCATTTTGCTGGCCCCACCTCTGTGTCACCCTTTGCATTAATTCTCCTTTAAGCTCTGTCTGATCTGGTCTGTATCTTGCCCATTGAACTATCTCTCACTTATTAAATTATATATTTTTATTTCTAGTTTAAACACTTTATTTTATTTTATGAGTCTGACAGCATGTATGTCTGTGTACCATATCATGCCTGGGGCACATAGAAGCCAGAAGAGGCTGTCAGGTCCCCTGGAACTGGAATAAAAGACAGTTGTAAGCTGCCATGTGCTGTGAATAAACCCGGGCCCAGTGCTTTTAGCTGCCTGTCCGTCACTCTGCCCCTCTATTTTTATTGCTAACAATCTGATTTATTTCTTTATGACTTCCCTGATTATTTGGTTTTTAGCCTTACATCCCCCCAGTCATACTTTTGCTTTCTCTCCTGTTTCTGAGCACACTAGGCATGCTCACTCCATACTTCGATTCTTAGATTTCTAACATCTAAGGTCTTCATGTGCTGTTTCTTCAGGACATCTTTTCCTGATGTTTTGTGCCTGCAAAAATACCTTTTCTTGTATATTTTGTACTTTATTTTTCGTTGCTTTTGGAATGTTCACAGGGAATATCCTTCACATGCCTGGTTTTAAAGTACGGATGATGTACACATGTCCCTCACATACTTCTTGGTCAGTAGATAAAATTTTGAAAAAGCTATTTAAATGTTTTAGTTTCTTTTTAATGATTCTTTTTTTCTTTTTGTTTAGTTTTGTGGCTGCTTGTTGGTGTGGGGTTGTTAGGATTAGGACTACGGCACAAAACTTATGAGAGGAAATTAGGCCAAGGGGTAAGTAATTAACATTTGTTAGATAAAGTTTTACTTTATGTGTGTGTTTACATATATACAAACAGACATGCACACACACAGACAGACACACTATTCTGTTTTGAACATTTACTTGACAGTGTTTTGGTACCTGGCCCTCCCTTTTCTACTCTTTTTTCCTTTTTGTTAAATTTGTCCCCTAGTAGATGAAGTGAAATTATTTATCATGTACATATTCACTCCCATTACTTATTTTCGTCTTCCTGTCTTTTCTTTTAGATAACTTCTTCTCCCACATAGCCCCACCTTCTGCATCTATGTTATATAGATATATTTAAATTATGGATATGAGAGACAGCATGTGACTTTTGTTGTTCTGAGCCTAGCTTTGTTCACTTAACAGGATGATCTCTGCTTGCAGCCATTTTCATGCAAATGACACCATTGCAGTCTTCCCTGTGGCTCAGCAGAACCTCCGCTGCATATTTGTGCATTTGCACTGTGTTTTCTCTACTGACTGGCATCTTGGTTGACTTCAAATATTGGCTATTGGGAGTACTGTAGCAAAGTATCTCTGTGGTGTGTTCCCCAGACTCCTTAACTTTAGGTAGCTGTCCAGGAGTGGGATAGCCTGATTTTATAGTGCTTTTGGTTTAGCTGTTGCTGTGGGATGTATGTACTTTAATTTTGTGTATGTATTTTGTGTTTATATATGTATGTGCACCATGTGTGTGCTTGGTGCTCACAGAGGTCAGAAGATGACTTCAAATCCCCTGGAACTGGAGTTATAGATAGTTGTGAACCTACATGTGGGGACTGGGAATCAAACCCAGGTCCTCTGTTAGAACAATAAGTGTTCTTAGCAGCCCCATGGTTTTAGTGTTTGAGGAGCCTCTGTGCTGACTTCCACAGTGGATGTGAAGTACCCAAAGGCTTTGCCATTCTCCACATTTGTTGTCGTCTATTTTCTGGACAGTTGTCATCCTCACAATGTAGCTTTCATTTGTGTTTTCCTGCTGGCCAAAGATGTTTAATGTTTTTTTTTATAAATTATATTTATTAGCCATTTACATTTATTCTTTTGAAGAAAATGATTTAGTTGCTTCACTCACCCTGTTATTGCTGGAGAATTTGGATTTTGGTTGTTTAAATAGTTTTGAGTTCTTTGTGTATTATAGATACTAATCCTCTGTCAGGATGTATAGCTGACAAAGACCTTCCCCATTGTGTAGGCTGGGCCTTCACTCCACTGTTTCTGTTGCTGTCTGTTTATCACTGTTTTGACATAATGGTAGGCCTGGGTGCGATGACTTTAAGACCCTGGGTCCCATCCCTTTTAAGCTGATCACACAATGGAATGATTTAGGAAGTTGAATTCTGAGTCAATGCAGACCCTGGTAATAATGGCAACTTACTCATGAGTTTGATATGTAGAGTTACTTTTCCATTCATGATTTAATACTAAATTATAAAAGAAGAGAGTGTTTTGTATTTAATGGAGATTGCAGAAGATGTGGATATGAGAGTCTTTGATTCAAGGAAAATCTGAGCAACAAATCTTGATTTTGTAAATTATGTATGTCTTGTATTCTGTGGATGTTTTATTGTCCTTTGATTTTGTAATTTTTTTTCTTTTTTCTTTTTTTGGTTTTTCGAGACAGGGTTTCTCTGCAGCTTTTTTAGAGCCTGTCCTGGAACTAGCTCTTGTAGACCAGGCTGGCCTCAAACTCACAGAGATCCACCTGCCTCTGCCTCCCGAGTGCTGGGATTAAAGGCGTGCGCCACCACTGCCCGGCTGATTTTGTAATTTTAAATGCTTAGATGTTCTCTACTCTTCCAGAAAAAGACAGAAGCCAGGATAAGTCATTGCAATACTGTGTTTTCCATCTGCTCTGGTAAAAAGATAATTGTATTTCATAGTGCAGCCAGAGTTACAGTTTGAGATAAAATAGAATTTGAGGGCTATTGCTGAAGTCTAGTAATTTGTACTACCAGGAAAAGTGTTTTTATATTAAATATAAAACTGTATTGAGGAAGGAGACTGTGGTCCATGTTTCTCTGGTTCTCCCTCTCTTCTCGCCTCCTTCTCCTTTCTTCTCCTCTCCCTTCACTACTCCTCTCCCCTGCCCTCCTTCTTCTCTGCCCTCCTCTCTTCTCCTCTCCCCTTTTTTCCTTCTCTCTCCCCTTCTTCCTTCCCCTCTCCACTCCTTTCCTTTCTTCTCTCCTATTGCTCCTTTCCCTTCCCCTCCTTCTTTCCTTCCTCTCCTCTCCTCTCCTCTCCTCTCCTCTCCTCTCCTCTCCTCTCCTCTCCTCTCCTCTCCTCTCCTCTCCTCTCTTCTCTTCTCCCTCACCTTTCTCTTTTTCCCTCCCCTCTTTCTCTCCTCTCCCTTCCTTCTTCTCATCCCCAAGCAGTGCTAGAGACCAAACCCAGGCCACACTGGGTAACCAAATTTCTTATTCAGTAGATAATAATAAGCCACCAAATACAGGCACCTTCTGATGCTTTTTCTGTTAGTTATCATTGTTACAATGTATTCTCCATATGAAGAGGATGCCTGACATCAGCCACAAATTCTTTTCAAAGCAGTTGTTTGAATTTGATTTACTGCTTGCTCATTCATTCACTTACTCATTTGGCAAGCGTTCATAGACTGCCTCTTACTATGCTTGGTGCCAGAGGTATATGGGGAAGCTGGACAAGATCTCTGCTCCTCCCCACTTTACGTTCTAAATAAGGATGGTATTCAGGCAAACAAATGAAGAAAGACTCAGGCTGGAGGCCAGGTGGCATTTTAAGAAGTAAGACTGTGTGGTACGGAGGACTAGAGTCTGGGTGGCTCCGGAAACTTCTCTGGCATTTGAGATGAGACTTGAAAGTTGATAAAAAGCCAGTTAGATGTGATTCAGCTATGACTCAGCTGAAGAGAAGGTGTATAAAGGACTGAGCGAGAGCCAGCGTAGCGTGCCTGGGATGCATCAGAGGGACCTGCAGGCTGAGGTGTTGTGGAGTGGAGGATGACAGTTGGAGAGGCTGGGGACGGCCTCATCACACAGGGTTTCACCAACCACAGTGAGCTATCTGTGAAGGATCAAGAAATATAAGATGTGAAAATGGTTGTTGTACTAAAAATAAAAGTTATAGGCAGCTTTTTCAGCGCTCCAAGAAAGAGAATTGTTGAGTGGAGAATTACAGAGAAGGGGAAAGACTTAAAGCGTGTGTGCGTACGTGTGTGTGCGCGCGCACACACACACACATTTGATGGCTCTGTCTATTTACCTTGGCGATCCTGGAACTCACAGAGATACTCCTGCCTCTGCCAAGTGCTGGGATCGCAGGTTCTTTTCCTGAAGGTGTTGATTACTCTTCTCATTGCTGGGAGAAGGATTCATTTCAGCTCCCAGGTTCAGAGCATGGGAGGCATAGTGGCTGGGTTTCTCTATGTGGTGTGGGAGCTTGCCTGGTGACCTGCTACATCTGGGCTTCTCTGGGAACATAAACCCACAAGCCCTGCCCTTGCAACTCTTCACCTGTCAGTGAGGCTACACGCCCAAAATGCCTCACCACCTCCCGGAACTGCACCACTGTCTGGGGTCCAAGCGTTTGAGCACATGAGTCTCGTGGGGACACTTGGCATTTAAGCCAAAACATTAAGAAGGATTTTGCTTGTTTGTTTAAAGATTTATCTTATTTTTAATTATGTGATGTGTGTGTCCCTGCATGCAAATATGTGCGGTTGGGTAAAATGCCTTTTCAGACCAGAGAGATAGAATCCCCAGGCAGTTGTGAGCCAAAGGATGTGGGTGCTAGGACTTGAAGTCAGGTCCTCTGCAAGAACAGTCTACATTTTTAACTGCTGAGCCATCTCTCCATCCCAAGGGGTTTTTAAAAAATCAATTTTCTTGCATTTCTTCACATTGTTACTCCATCATATGATAGACTCCTAGACAATATTGTTGTGTCTGTGTTTTTAATTACAGCTAAATCGCTTACAGCTTACTTCAACATTTTTGAAACATAAAGTCATCTTTTTGAGATTCATTCACACGGAACTGTGTAGGCCAATTTCTGTAGGGTTCTCTTGTATGTATATAACTTCATTTGTTTATTATTTTTCCTATGGGGGATTAATTTATCCGGAGTAGGTAGTGTTCTATTTTATGTAACAACACATTTATTCTTTTTCTTGTATAGATAGCTAGGTGGCTTCTTTTCTGAACTGCCAAGTTTAAGCTAGAAATTCACAGATTTACTTTGGAAGAACCACAGGATAAACATTTGATTTTTATGAATTAGATTTGGGAAAATGTCAGTGGGATTTCCTTTGCTGCAATGTGAACTTTGATAAGGGAGAGGTAGAGAGAGCTGGGACCCCCCCCCCCCCCGAAACTTCTGTTGTCCATAGTTACGCAAAGTTATCACTTCTACAATTCCTCAGGCACCAGCAAATGTGGTCTCCGCTGCCATCTGGCCTTTTCGGTTCGGCTATGACAACGAGGGATGGTCGAGTCTAGAGAGGTCCGCTCAGCTGCTCACGCAGACGGGTGAGTCTTTCTGGAATTGGCTCCAGGTTTTGAGAAACCACTGTTGTCCCTTTTTTTTCTTGCCAAGTTGCTGAGTCTTAGGATTGCTGTGTGTGCTCTAAGTTCCTGGAGAGGCTTGGCTTCGTGGCCAGCTCAGGTCTACACTCTGCGCCGCACCTGTCTCGTGGAGCAATTAACTCGTTGATCCGGAACAGCCTGTCCTACTGCGGACCTGCAGGAGACTCATCCCACACTCTTGTTGTTAGAGATGTTCCTGCTGGTATCTCTCACCTCCCGAGGACCGGGAAACTATTCGATCACAGGCAGAAAGAGTCTAATGTAAAGTGGTGAAAATCGTTTCCAGGGTCTGGAGAGGCAGCTTAGTGGTTAGAAGCACTGACTGCTCTTCCAGAGGACCCAGCTTCAATTTCCAGCATCCACATGGCCGTCTCATAACTGTTTGCAACTCCAGCTGCAGGAGATCCGACGTCCTCAGACAGGCGTGCATGCTGGCAAAATGCTGGAGCACATAAAACAAATTTTTAAAAAAATGTTTTCAAAAAGCCCCAGGGTCAATCTTATTTGTCTCTGTGCCCTTGAGGAGTTTGTTGTTGTTGTTGTTGTTAGGAAGCACCCCGAAGTGCGTGGGGATTTGGAGTGTGTAGCATGATAGCAAAGGGCTGAATGGGTCTGGTTATCGCTCATGCTAAGCCCAGCTCCCGAGAAGTGTCTGAGTGCCTTCGTGAGCACAGGGCCTTTAGTCTTGTTTAGAAGGCTCAGGCACTCCATGTCAGAGTCTAAGAAAAGCTGGCAAACTCATTTTTATACCAATACTGTGGAGCTGTTTGCCTTGGACTAAAATACCATCGTGGGAGTGAAGATGTAGCCCAGTGGGTAGAGTGCTTGCCTCCTATACACAAAGCCCTGGGTTCAGTTCCCACCACTGCCTAAACTAGGCATGGTGGTTCATACCGGTATCCTCAGCACTCTGAAGGTAGAGACAGGAGGACAGAAGTTCAAGGTCGTACTCAGCTACATTTAGAGGCTAGCCTGACCTATGAAGACTCTGTCTCAAAAAACATAAATGGCTCATGTGCACTAGTCTGTTGTTTCTGAACACAAGCTTGGAATTTATGAAAGCTATGAAGATTATTTGTGCTTCTGGAAAAAGTGTCAAGAATATTTTTTTTTTAAATGTGGAAAAGTCATACTCCCCTCTTCCTTAAGATGCCCCATGCTTTAGTTACATTTTAAGTATCCAGCACAGGTTCAAGTCATACTCCTCTAATGACTCAGAAGGAATTATGTACTTGGGGGTTTATGAGTGAAGGCGAGGGTCAAGACTAACGTTCTGTCGGGTGTGGTGGTCTGCATCCATAATCCCGGCGCTTGAAAGGTAGGAGGATCATGAGTTCGAGGCCAGGCCCAACTGACAAATGAGCCCTTGCCTTAACAAAACAAAACAATAGCAATCCCTTGTAGTTTTTTGCTTTTTCCTGTTGCCACTGCTTCACTGTCTGCCTTCCGCCCCCTTCCCCAAACAGGTGCAGACTTTATTACCATTTTGGAGAGCGATGCTTCTAAGCCATTTATGGGGAACAACGACCTAACCATGTGGCTGGGGGAGAAGCTGGGCTTCTATACGGACTTTGGGCCAAGCACCAGAGATCACACTTGGGGGTGAGCAGACCTTGGGGATTAATGCTGAGCAGAGTCCTGAAGGGTAGGGAGCAGCGGCTTGGGATGGGAAGTTGATACTGTCCTGTGATTGCCACTCTGTGATGCATTTGGGAGGGAGATGCTGACACTACACATTGTCATGAATGTTCATAGTGGCTTCCCGGGGCTGGAGGTCACTGGGTCTTCACCTAGGCCAGCCCCTCAAGGCTGGGGGCGGGGGGGGGTCCCAGTGCCGGGCTTGTCTGATATTCTCAGGTAGCTTGTACTCTAGTGCAGATGGCCAGAACACAGTGGCCTTCCACATTCGCTTCTTCACGCCTGGATTCCAACAATAGGAAACTGAAAATATTTGAGAAATTCTAGAATGTTCCAAAGAGCGGGGCTAGAGAGATGGCTCCAGTTTAAGAGCACTTGCTGCACAATTATCAGGACCTCAATTCAGATCCCAGCACACACGTAGCAAGCTAGGCATCTCTGCAAATACCAGAGCTCCGGCCTGTGGGATCTGCCTCCCTCTTTTGGCCTCTGTGAGCACAGACAGGTGCACCCACACACATATATGTGCATGAGCACACACACACACACACACACATACACACACACTGAAAAGATAATAAAGTCTTCAAAAAGCAGAAAGTTCCCCAAAAAGTAAGCCTTGAATTTGCCACCCATTAAGTACTACACTTAATATGTGGGAATGAACGGATGTGGAGGCATTAAATTACATGCTATAAATAACCAAGAGGTGGTTGGACACACTCAGGAAGATACGTAGAGATTATATGTAAGTGAGACATGATTTTACGTAAGACACTTAACCATTTGACATTTCTCTGTTTGTGGACATCATGGAGTCGGTCCTCTGCGGACACTGAAGAACAGCTATAAACAGTTCCACAAAGAAATCAACAACCATCTGTCTGAGATCGTGCTATGTACTACATATGAAGAAAACCAGCTCCCAAGAGAGAGTGGGCGGGTAGCGGCGTGGGATATTACAGTAACGAGTAAAATGGCCTTTTCATCCTGCCAAGGCTGCCTTTTTCCTGTCTTCATGACGTTTACCAACTTGGTATTGTGATTACAGACACGGCCAGACAGGCTAAATCGGAAGAGGCAATGAACTATCAAGCCAACTTCCATAGACGTCTGCCAAATTCCTGCTCCGAGTGCTCCTCAGTGGATGCCAGTCACGTGACATGACTTCTTAGTGCATTTCCTTCGTCTCATCTCATGATAGGCTGCTCTGTTTTCTTTCTCCTACAGGATTATGGCACTGTCCCGGTACCCAATTGTGAGATCGGAGCATCACCTTCTTCCATCGCCAGAGGGCGAGATTGCACCAGCCATAACTCTGACTGTTAACGTCTCCAACAAACTGGTGGACTTTGTGGTGACACATTTTGGGAATCACGAGTGGGTTTCTTTGGTTTACTTAATATTGTAGAAATGACAGGAAGCATTATTACAATATTACCTTGACGTTTTAATGTAACATTCTGACTTTCTACTCCTTTTAAGAAACGTTAGATTATTTTCTCCACGTTGCTGGTTGTACATGCACTTGAGATGCAGACAGTCCGTAGAGATGGCCGTGCAAGACATGACTGCCGCGTGTGTAGTAGCTTCTCCATACATGTGTGACTGTGTTTAGTCCTCGAGCTGCATAGGTAAAGGGCCATGGTGGCCTCATTTTACACATGAGGTGGACAGAGGTTAGGTGATGTGACAGTCAGGGTCACACAACAGGAAGATGTCAGAACCAAGTCAGAGGTCATAAGTGCTTGGAAGTGCACATTAAATCAGAGTGCAGGAAAAAGACACCCCTGTCCTTACAGGGTTATTGGCACAAACAGCCACGCTGTTGGGAGCTGAGGGCTCTAAGTGACATTCCTTTCTTTTCTCATGTTTTCAGAAACAGCTGACAGGCAACACTGATATCCACACATACTCACTCCGCTAGGTCCTGTCTTCCAGGCTCCTTTAGTAGGATTGCTCCACATTCTCGGATTCTGGTGATCGCCCCACATATTGCTCGGCCCCTCTAACACACATCAGTTATCCTTCCATGGAAATGCTGCTGGGTGGTAATGGCAGCAGCGCACGCCTTTAGTCCTAGCACTCATGAGGCAAAAACAGGTAGATTTCTGAGTTTGAGGCCAGCCTGGTCTACAGAGTGAGTCCCAGGACAACAAGGGCTCAACAGAGAAACCCTGTTTTGGGTGGGGGGGGGGGAGAAGGAAGGAAGGAAGGGATGGATGGACTTGTTTACTTACAGATTTGTTACTTGCTCCTATCTGTGACTATACATGGAGTATATATATATATATATATATATATATATATATATATATATATTTCATTTCATATACACATTTCATATACATATTTCCCAATGTCCTTTGCCTTCTATTTTCTAGGCAGATTTAGCCAATGAGAGGTACAAGTTGGGAAGACAAGAAAAGGAAGAAGCCAGGATATTGCTCACCATTGCTCTGTGCTTTTTCTGGTGTCTCTGGCGGCAGCCGAGTCTCCTCTGTGGCTGCAGTTCCTTCCTGGATGGCCCCAGTTCCATCATGGAGGACCCTTTCTGACTGACTCTGTAGTGTCACCTCTGCCTGTCCCTCCTCTGCTGCAGAGCTAGTGATAGGGTCTCATTGCTGCCGACCTCTGCATCACTGGTCCCTGACTGGCTTCTCATCACTTGAGGAACCAATTCCCTATATTAAATTCACGTTGTCTGAAACTCCTGGGATGCCTCTATTTTCCTGGCAGGTCAAACAAATATTGCTTTTCTCTGAGACAGTAGACACCTCAAAAGCTTAATGTCCTTGTCTACCTGTCTGTTTCATGCCTACAGTAATTAGTATATTAATAGCAAGACGCTCAGCCAGTATTTGGGCAAAAGAGCAGAGGAGACATTCAGAAAATGTTCAGTCAAAGTAACAGTGTCAGGGGTCTGGAGAGATGGCCCCGAGGTTAAGAGCACTGACTGCTCTTCCAAAGGTCCTGAGTTCAATTCCCAGCAACCACATGGTGGCTCACAGCCATCTGTAATGAGATCTGATGCCCTCTTCTGGCCTGCAGGTAGACATACAGATGGAACACTGTATACATAATAAATAAATAAATAAATAAATAAATAAATCTTTTTTTTTTTTAAAAAAAGTAACAGTGTGAGTTACATAAGCCAGGGCTGTTCTGTGAAGGTTACAACTCTCCCTGAGTTCAATGTCAGCCTGGTCTATGGAGCGAGTTCCAGAATGGTCAGAGTTACAGAAAAAAAGCCCTGTCTCAAAACCAACAAAACAAGCCGGGCGGTAGTGGCGCACGCCTTTAATCCCAGCACTCGGGAGGCAGAGGCAGGCGGATCTCTGTGAGTTCGAGGCCAGCCTGGTCTACAAGAGCTAGTTCCAGGACAGGCTCTAAAAAAGCTGCAGAGAAACCCTGTCTCGAAAAACAAAAAAAAAAAACAACCAACAAAACAAAACAACAACCAAAAGGAAGAAATAACAACAACAACAAAAAACCCACAATGCCAGCTCGTGGCGGTTATTAGTTCTCTTTTTAAAAAAATGTATTTATTAATTATGTACACAATATTCTGTCTGTGTGTATGTCTGTAGGCCAGAAGAGGGTACCAGACCTCATTACAGATGGTTGTGAGCCACCACGTGGTTGCTGGAATTGAACTCAGGACCTTTGGAAGAGCAGGCAACGCTCTTAACCTCTGAGCCATCTCTCCAGCCCCAATTATTAGTTCTTTAGCTGTGGTCCTGTCGACCAGGTCTCACGTCGCCGCCACCCTTTCCTCTTTCACTTGTGCATTGATTCTTCCTTGCAATGCTGGAGAGTAAGCTCAGAGCCTGCGTGCACATGAGGAAAATGCTCTTCCTTGATGAGCTTCATCTTTACCCTGCTGTGAATTATTAATAGTGAAGAAAACCTGAACCCATTCTGTATTTGAACTAGAAGCTTAAGGATTTGTTTTATCTGTGAGTGGGGACATACGCAAAAGCGTGAGTGCCCGAGGAAGCCAGAAGAGGGTGACACATGTCTCGACTCTGACTAAGTCAGAGGCGGTTGGGAGCTGGCTGATGTGGATGGTGGGAACCAAATCCTGTGCCTCTGCAGCAACAACAGGTCCTCCTATGTGCTGGGCTGTCTCGTCAGCCCCAGCAGAGATATTAATGTTTAAATCCACTTGACTCAGTGGTTTCTGAAGAAAAGCTTTTTTCTTAGTCAATAGTGTGTCAAGCCTAGTTTGAAGTGCTGATCTATGTCCTGTTCATTGTAAAAATTCAGACCTTTTCCCAACAGAAATTTCTCTGCTGTTGTAACTTGATTGAGGATATTTGGTGGGGGGTTTGGCTACCTGCTCTTTAAAAAAATTGTTTTTATATATATAATAAAGAGGCTCATTTTTCATGTTTTCTTTCTTTCTTTCTTTTTTTAGAGATGACCTTGACAGGAAACTACAAGCTATTGCAGTTTCAAAACTACTGAAAAATTGCTCGAACCAAGTAATTTTTCTGGGCTACATCACGTCAGAACCTGGTTCCAGAGATTACCTGCAGCTCACGGAGCATGGCAACGTGAAGGTGACACAGTTTTAATACGGTTTCTGCTGCGCTAACTTAAATGCTTCTTTATTCCTATATGCTTGAAAAATCCAACCCCCCAAATTGTGTGTGTGTGTGTGTGTGTGTGTGTGTGTGTGCCATTGGAGGTCACAGTATTCTAAGACATCAGTAGGAACACCACAGGCCCAGTGAGATGTTACTGTGATTGCCCTTAGAAAATAAAATCCAGCACACTCCAGGGTCACTCACTGAACCTGGAGCTCAGGAATAGACCCTGGAATCTGCTTGTGTGTTTTCCCGGGGCTAGAATGACAAGCATGCACCAACTGTGTGCAGATTTGTGTATGTGTGCTGGGGATCTGAAGCCTGGTTTGTGTGGCAGGCACTTTTCCAGCTGAGCCACTTTCCCAGCACCCTAACGACTTAATATATTCTTCTTCTTCTTCTTCTTCTTCTTCTTCTTCTTCTTCTTCTTCTTCTTCTTCTTCTTCTTCTTCTTCTTATTATTATTATTATTATTATTATTATTATTATTATTATTATTACTACTACTACTACTATTATTATTATTTTGTGTGCTTATTGCACTGCACATCCTGCTGCTTTGCTCACTGGTTTACACTGTGGAAGGGCTCAGTGAGAACACCCTGGTTGTGCTTCATGCAGGGCCAGTGAGCTGTTCCTGGGTACTGCAGGATTTCCTGTGTGAAGGATTGATAAGCAAGGCTTTGGCTCTGGAGTATGGCTCCTACTCCCGTGCTAACTGGACTTCCTCTCTTCATGGTGGCTGGGCTCCAGAGTAAACAAGGGGAGAGCCTGTGTTGTCCTCTAGGTCTTGAGCTCCCACATGGCACAGTGTCACTTCTGCTTTGATCATAATTCTTACACAGCGATCTGAAGGAACACAAGCCCCACTCCTTGACCCGAGGAGTGTCAAAGACATCAGTAAGAATACCACAGACCCTGTACTGAGAAAATAAAATCCAGCACACTGTGAAAGTTAGTTCCAAGGCTGCGAGTAAAAGCCGGAATAGGATATCAGAAAGAGTGACTTCCAGGTCACACAGAGCCTTATCATGTATTTCCAGGTCTAAAACACTTTGGTTCTTCACTGTACCCTGACAGAATCAAGTGGTCAGAAAACAATGCACAAACCAAACACACAGGAGACTGCTCCACGCACCAGAATATGACACACATTAGTTTATAGTAAGGACACAATTGCTGTGCTTGATTAGACTCAGTAGAGATCTCTGACCTTTTTGTTTTGTTTGGCACCTCATGTCTGGAGGTGTCTGTAGAGAAGTGGCTAATTTTACTACTCTATCCTTAGAATGTAGCATTGGCGAGGCGGTAGAGACATGGAGTAATAAGGGTTTTGGCAGGTGATAAAAACTCAAATGCTAGTGGTAAGAATGAGAGAGAAGCATGTTTCCTGCTACAGAAGTCTTGGTGGAGTATCAGCACTGGTGGGACACTCACTTTGTGTTGTCTGGAGTTAAAATTCCTCTAACGTGATTTTACTCGATCAGACCTCTGCTGCCATGGCTTTTGTTGCTGGGTGCCACCTCTCACCCCCATACTATGGTCTCCACTATCATGGTTTCCACTCCTATGGTCCAATCATGTAAAACAATATCCATGTTCTATTTGGGACTATAGAAAAAGAGCTAAAGAAGAGACTGAGTGTATAAATTTAAACTCCATGAAGGTGACTCTTATGTTTTTATATGGTCATACTTCACTGTATAGAACACCAGATGTAGAGAAATTCATCTTTATAGACAGAAGTTTCTGTCCTGCCTGGTCCTGCAGTCATTCAGTCCCAAAAAAACACACAGAGGCTTATATTAATTATAAACTGTTTGGCCTATTAGCTCAGGCTTATTATTAATTAGCTCTTACAACTTAAATTAGCCCTTAATTCTTGTCTATGTTAGCCATGTGGCTTGGTACCTTTTATCAGTTAGGTATTCTCATCTTGATTCCTCTGCATCTGGCTGGTGACTGACTCTCCTTTTCCTCCTCCCAGAATTCTCTTAGTATGGTTACCCTGCCTATACTTCCTGCCTGGCTACTGGCCAATCAATGTTTTATTAAACTAGTATGAGTGACAAATCTTTACTGTTTACAAGAGCATTTCCCACAACACATCTTAATGAATATATATATATACATATACATATACATATATATATATATATATATATATATATAGAGAGAGAGAGAGAGAGAGAGAGAGAGAGCTACACAGAGAGATAGCTCTTTGGAAGAAGGGTAACATTGGGAGATATGTCCGTCTCTGTATTCATGAAGTAGGCAGAAGTAGAGTCAATGTATTCTTTACTTTGGCTGTGATGGTGATATTTATTGTAGAGAAGACATGAAGAAAAACAGGATTGCAAAGGGGATGAACTCAGCTTTGGGCTGAGTTTGAGGCATGTGCATGGCCTAGTGGAGATGTTCAAAGGACAAGAGGATATATAGACCTTGGGTCCTGGAGTTTAACCAGGATTAGAGATAAGGATCAAGTGTACTGGCAATCCTTCAGGCCACAGGCATGAGTGACCTTCCTTGAGGAATTCAAGAGGTGCGGAAGGAGGCCACAGAAAGCTGCCACTCTTGCTTTGGTTTGTGCCACTACAGAATGCCTGGTTCTGGTAGTTTGTGAAGACAACATTCGCCTTCCTTGTAGTTTGGAGGCTGATATTATACAGTTATGAAGCTCTGTCTGTTCAGCCTCTGGTGAAGGCAATCTCTCTGCATCATAACACAATGGATAATAGGCAGAGGAAATGGCCCCAGGAAGAGAGGGACAAGTGCAGCTCATTTTGTGACAACTGGCTCTAGTCTCTGTGAGACCAGCCTTAACCCCTCTGAAGGAGGCGCCCATGACTTGCCCACTTTCTACCAGGCCCTGACCTACTAAGTTCCCACAACTCAACATGGCCATAATGGAGTCCAGGCTCCCATCCCAGAAGCCTTGGGAGATGTGTTTAATCACATTCAACTGACAGATATTATGGGGTGGTGAGGGAGAGAAGAGAAGGCACCAGTCTCAGGTGTAGTGGCATTTCAGACCGCCTGAAGATCTGAGAGTAAAACAGCCCCACTGCTCAGCCTCACAGACCAGGTTATGGGAACACACACCTTTAATCCCAGTAGCCACACTAGTTGCCGTAGAATTCAGGTGGTGCATGCTTTATGGTGGTGCATGCTTTATGGTGGTGCATGCCTTTAATCCCAGCCCTCGAGAAGATTGTAAAATGGGAGGAAACAGCTCTCAACACACAGTCTCATTCTGAGATTCTTGGAGGCGGGATCACCATTTCAGACTGAGGTTGAGGTAAGAGCCAGTGACTGGTTGCTTTGCTTTTTGGATCTTCAGGTTGAACCCCAATTTCTGACCCTGAGTTTTTATTAATCGTGCTTCACTCAGGAAGGAGCCCAGAGAGCTCAGAGGAATCAAAGGAAACCCTATGGGTTGGAATCACAGGGTTTTCAGTTCTTTGTGTGAGACATGGGCGCAAACATTAGCTCTTCTACTGGCTTTCCATATATGGTTAAAAGCTGCTTTGATTGGTAATGGATGCTGATATTACTTTCTTTTTAAAAAATATTTATTTATTATGTATACAATATTCTGTCTGTATGTCTGCAGGCCAGAAGAGGGCAGCAGATCTCATCACAGATGGTTGTGAGCCACCATGTGGTTGCCGGGAATTGAACTCAGGACCTTTGGAAGAGCAGGCAATGCTCTTAACCTCTGAGCCATCTCTCCAGCCCCCTGATATTACTTTCTACAAGTTAGTTGATGTATAGAGGAATTAAAATCATATATGCTTGGATGAACAGATTTTTCTCTTTAAGAAATAAGTAATTAAATTCTCTAGTCTTAAAATTTTACAGCATCATATAAAATGAAATGAAGTAAAATAACATCTAAACAAATTCATAGCTGGTTAGTTCTGGTATCTACAGCTAAATGACTAAATTATTAATCTCTTTCCCAAGGCAAACAGAACACTACTTCTTGTATTTATTGGCTTTTTATAGTTATTAAAAATTTTAAACCCAATTCCTAATATTTATTTATATTTTCTTTTGTGTACAAATGACGTGTATAATATAAACAGTAATTAAGATTAACATCCAGGTGCCCATAATGTAGCAAATAAAAATCATAAATTGTGCCACATTTTTTAGTAATATAAAATGTATTTTAAGTTAAATTTAGAGGTGGTAAAAAATCAAGAATTTTTTTTATTTATAGACTTTTGAAAAGAAGGAAGTGGAGATTTCTTCTTTCAGCCACAAATATCCATATTTATAGGTTCTTTCCCCCAATACATTATAGAAAAAAATTCCCATCTCCTTCTCTGATGAAAAATGAACCTGATTTCAAGCCTTCAACATCAAAGGACTTTCAATTGCTCCTGAATATGTTTCTTTCCATGATTCAATTTAGTAAACACAGACCAAGCACTGGCCCAGCCCCAGGCTTCGTGCTGAGTACCAGACAGCTGAAGATCCATAGATGAGAGCCCCTCTGCACAGGGAGATGAGGGAGGGGACAACCAAGCCACTGTGGCACTGGGCTGCAGCTGGTGTGCAGATCCTGGCTAGGAGGACTGGGCACTGGTGTAGAGGCTCCTGGTTCTGCTGGGGTGACAAGAGCTGCCGGAGGTGAGACCACAGTGCTACCGCTGACCTACCATCATCCTGTGTGGTCGCTGTGTTTCCAGCATCAGGTGCAGAAGAAGAGCGCACAGTAACTATTCAAAACCATCTCTAGAGGGAATGAGGAGTTCATGCCGGAAGGATCAGTAGGAGGAGGAGAAGAAAATGATCTGCGCTCTAGTCCACTGTTCTTCCTCCCTCCCTCCCATCCTTCCTTTCTCCCTCTCTCCTTCCTTCCTTCATTCCTCCTTACCTCCTTTTTCCTCCTTCCCGTCGTTCTTTCCTTCCTCCTTTTTGCCTCTTTCCTCCTTCCCTCCCTCCCTTCCTGCCTCCTTTTTTCTCCTTCCCCCTTACTTCCTTCCTCCCTCCCATCCTTCTTTCCTTCCTTCTTTTTGCCTGCTTCCTCCCTCTCTCCCTCCTCCCCTCCCTCCCTCCCTCCTCCCCCCCTTCCTCCCTCCTCCCCTTCCTCCCTTCCTCCCTCCTTCCTTTCTTCTTTGTTTTCTTTTCATCTCTTTTGGCCATTCAGAACAGAGCATTGCTTTCTGTTTTAAGCATTCTCCTCTCTGCTCTCGAACAGGATATTGACAGCTCAGATCAAGACAGATGGTGTGAATACATCATGTATCGTGGCCTGATCAGGTGAGCAAGGGCGTTTTTTTTTTATCTATAAATTCTAGGGTGCAAAGTGTGATGGAAGCAATTAATTTTTGCTGTTCTTTATAAATATTGATTATGTTGGTTACATTATTAAACAGTTTGGACATTTAATAGTTTAAGAAGACAGCAATGGTGGCACACGCCTTTAATTCCAGCACTTGGGAGGCAGAGGCTGGTAGATCTGTGAGTTCAAGGCCAACCTGCCTGGTCTTCAAAGTGAGAAATCTTGTCTTGAAAAACAAAAATAAAAACAAAGAAACAAACAAAAAAGAAGGCAGAAATAGTTAATCAAATTTAGTGATATCATAAGGGCACAGGATATAATTAATGCACAGTGAGAATGGTGCCATTGGGAGGTGCCCTTCCGATAGAGGAACCAGAGACTGCAGCAGTCCTGACACGGGTAGGGAATCACACTAGGGAAGCCGCCCTATGTATGGGGGTCAGAAGGGGATGAGGTAGTGGGTGACTCTTGTCATGGTGGGGAGGGGAGCAGATCTTGTAAGGTTCCATGGACCTTATTAAGGACTTTAGATATAAGCATAATGGTGACGTTATTGGCCCTTGGGCAACTCACCTGGGTGGTTCACGTACTTACTGAAGGGAGTTCGGGAAGCCATTCAGGGTCATTCTGGTTATAGAACTGACGCAAAGACGCTCCAGCCATTGTCGAGAGAGCTGTTGGAGGGCTGGCCTGACTATTGTTTCTGTTTCCAAAGGGCTGTGTGAAGAACACGCTGTGTCATAAAACATTTCATATCTAAGATTGACAGCACGGTTGCTGTTTTGTTCTGCATTCAAGCATTTGTCATAGGGATATCAGAATTCTAGAAAACCAGCTCTGATGTGGACTGAATAGGTATAACAGTGTGCATGCATGCGCGTGTGCGCGCGTGCATGTGTTACAGTTTATGCACTGATCTACTCTGGTTGCCCCAGAAAAATACCATAGAGTGAGTGGTTGGTTGAAATAAAAGCCACTCATATTCCCAAAAGTCTAGAACCTGCACAACCAAGGCAGCAGCTTGGTATCTGGTAAGGGTTCTCCCTTTGGGTGGCACATGGCTGCCTTCTTGCCCAGGGCTCACACAGCCCTTCCCTGGCACTCAGTCAAAGCGTTGTCTCTCCAACACCCAGTTCACTGCCCTGCACTGCATAGGCATAAATAATAATTGCACAGCAACGGGAGCCTCCATGCCTCAGGGGGTTGGTTATTCATACGGGCACATCCGTATCTTCAAGGACTTCAGGAATGTCTTTGATAGTCACATCTATGAAACAGGCTAGAACTTCAATTGGAGAATAAATAGCTCCAATGTATCTGAGACAGGGCTTCAGGATTACCAGGAGCTACAGTTCTGAGCTTAGCTCGAAGCCTTAACCGCTGTGACAGCTTAGATCCCCCACCTGACAGGGCTGCAACTCCTGTCCCTGCCTGCCCTGGAAAGGCGGGCTGTCTCCACCCACCCTGGCTCTTTGTTTCTGTTTTGTAGGTATGGACAACTTTAAGCCTTCCCCTCAGCCCACTCTGGCCGGAGCCCCTTTTCTTTAACTTTCCGCTAGTCTTTCCGCTTCAGCCTTCCCATGGCGCGTACTCCACACAGCAGCCACCACCCGTCTAACGGATTTCCCTTTCTCTCATCTCCTCTTGGATAGGAATAGCAGTCCTCATAGGTGTGTGCAAGGAAGGATTTTGTCATCTGCTTCCCCTCTCTCCCCGGTTCATCGCATTTCACATTCTCTCTTCAGTCCTGGTGCTGTAGAGTCCTCAAACTTTCAGCGCATGCTCCGTGAGGCGGCAGCTGTCTCTACCAATTGGCCCTCGTTACTCTCCGTACCTCTCTGTACTTTCTCTTGGGACTTATCTGCTGCCATCTAATAGATTTTATAGGTACGCACTTGTTTAATTTGTCCTCCAACTAGAGCAAAGGGTCAGTGAGAGCAAGGGCGTCCTTCCTTTGACCTCTTGCTTGCCACCCCAAAACCTAAAACGCTTCTGTGTAAATTTACTTCATCAAACCTGCAGGCTAGTGAAAATGATGCAGATATTTTTTTTGGAAGAGGTACAGGAACTCTAAATGGAGGAAAGCGAACTCTTTGGTGCTGTGGTTTCTCTGTCCTCCTGTCTGAGAACTTCACTACGACCTGTTTGGATAATCCCTATAAACTGTATTGACTTTTTTCCCAGAGAACTGAAAGCCCTAAGCCAAACAGGATGTGAAAAGTTTTTCAGACACATAAAATCTTTGATTTTACACTAGTAAATGTGCCTAGAAATCTGCATGCGGTGTTTGTATTTTGAAAGGTAAGAAAATTTAAGCATGCATACCTGTCATTCTGAAAAAAAAATCCAGTTATTAACTCAGAGCATAATTATATGGGCAGCACTCAGTGTAGACAGAACATTCATCTGAGTACAAACTAAAGCGAGATTGCTAAGTGGAGCTAATTAAAACTGTACATATTCCTTACTCACCATGCTATGAAAACAATATTTATGTTAACATTTAGGGTAATACATCAAGTTAAGCCCAATCATGAATCAGGAAGCCAAGGTAGAAATGAGAAACTAGCTTGATACAGAAGGTGGTAGGCGTAGAGTTCACTAATTTTGTTTGAGCCTTTGCTCTACAGAGGGTTTTTTTTGTTGTTGTTGTTGTTTGTTTTTCAAGATAAGGTTTCTCAATGTAGCTGGAACTTCATCTGTAGACCAGGCTGGCCTAGAACTCAGAGACCTGCCTGCCTCTGTCTCCTGGGTACTGGGATTAAAGGTGTGCACCACCACTGCCCTGCAAAGAACTGGTGTGTTTTTTGTTCTTTTCTGTTTTGTTTTTCAACAGAGAGTTTTCTCTGTGTAGCCCTGGCTGTCCTAGAACTCTCTCTGTAGACCAGACTGGCCTTGAACTCAGCTCCACCTGCCTCTGCCCCCCAAGTGCTGGAACTAAAGGCACGTGACACTACTTCCCAGCTTCATCAGAATATTTGTATAACGAGTTTTTGTTGTTGTTTTTTTTACAAACTGTTTCCATTTCTGCTCCAGGTTGGGTTACGCAAGAATCTCTCATGCAGAGCTGAGTGACTCTGAGATTCAAATGGCCAAGTTCAGGATCCCGGATGATCCTGCCAATTACAGAGACAACCAGAGAGTGGTCATAGACCACAGAGGACTTCCCAAGAGCATTCATTTCAACCCCAGGTGAGCGGGTGAGCACCTTTCTTGCTGGAGACGGCAGATACAAGCTGCCACACGCCCCTCCGGAGTCCAGATATCAACTCACAGGCGCTCAAAATTGTGGTAGATTCTAGAGGCTCATTTCAAGTAAGGGACTCATGATAAGATCACAATCTTTGCCTCCCAGGATGAAGAAATGTGTTGTAGCTCTAGCCTCAGGGAAAATGTCCCATTCTTGTCATTACCACTACTACCACTGCCATGATCATTGTTAGCATCACCCACTGCTACCACCATCAACATCACCATTATCATGACTGTGACGGTGAATATTTGAGGGTGAATATTCCAGCTCTGTTCTAGACTCTTGAAGAGTCCCCTCAGTTTAACTCGTTTGGTCGTTAACTGCTGTTACCAACATTTTATTGAGGAGGAAGCTCGGGCTGAGGGAGGCACTGCATTCGGCTTAAATGACTAGCCAGTGGCAGAGCTGTGGAGGAGGAAGGATGCCCATTAGCACCGCAGGGTTACAGCGTTTCTAGCCGGCTGCACCTTCCCTTCAGCCCTAGAGCCTTTGAAAACTGCACTATTTAGTCTTGCCCCAGATCAAGTCATTAGGACTCCCTGGGATGATGCTTGGGTTGGGGTCATAAATTGCTCTTCCTGGGTTATTCTAAGGGGCAGTTCACACTGGGACTGTGCAGTGTGGGTAATTCCCTTACCTCTCAGGCATTCTCCCATGAAAGAGATACTGAATTTCATTTTGTTTAGTTTTTCAGAGTGGTTATCTAAGAGATCTGTTTGTAGCCAAGCATATGATCAGAAGCGTGGGCTCTAATCAGTGCCGCGGTGGCTGGTGAGACCGTGCTTCCATGCCCCATCAGTCCACCGAGAATGCCCTTGACATTGTATCATTGTAGATTTCGACCTCACTAGCTCACAGCTGCGAAAATTTCTCAGACTTTGCCAGGGACGACACTACATTACACTTCGTTTGATTTGTTTACTTCCTTGTACTTCCTGAGAGGACTGGCCCAGAGTGTAGTGATTAAGGCAAGGAGAGGGAAAGCCAGCTTGGCTTTGTTACTGTGTTTCTCTCCTGCTGGGGACGTAAGGGGAAAGTGATGGTGGAGCCGGCCTTTCTGTTCTGTGGAGCGGCTGTAGAAAATACCCAGCTCCATATTGTTAGCCCAGCACTGGTTTCAACTTCAAAGTATAATTCCCAGGATGGAGAGATGGCTCAGAGGTTAAGAGCAGTGGCTGCTCTTTTAGAGGTCCTGTTCAATTCCCAGCAACCACGTGGTGGCGCTCAGCTATCTGTAATGAGATCTGGTGCCCTCTTCTGGTGTGCAGGTGTACAAGCAGGCAGAACACTGTTCATATTAAATAAATAAACTTTTTTTAATAGTGTAATTCCCACTGAATATATGTCACTTTCAGAACGTGTGTCTTAGTTAGGGTTTCTAGTGCTGCGATGAAACACACGACCAAAAGAAAGATAGGGAGGAAAGGGTTTGTTTGGTTTATGCTTCCACGTGACAGTTCATCCCCAAAGGAAGTGGGGACAGGAACTCAAGCATGGCAGGAGCCTGGAGGCAGGAGCTGATGCAGAGCATGGCGGGGTGCTGCTTACTGGCTTACTCCCCATGACTTGTTCAGCCTGCTTTCTTACAGCACGCAGGGCCACCGAGTCAGGAATGGCTCCCCCTGCAATGAGCGGGGCTCTCCCACTCGAGTCCTTAATTCAGAAAATGCCCTACATGCTCGCTTGCAGTCCGATCCAATGGAGGCATTTTCTCAAATAAGGCTCCCATCTCTTAATGATTCTAGTCCCTATCAAGCTGACATAAAACTAGCTAGTGCGGGGGGGGGGGGGGGGGGGGGGGGGGAGTCCATTTTTTTCCACTGAATGAGATGACTTCTTAAATGGAAAATAAAAATTTTAGCCAGAAAAGATTTTCTTGTTTCTTTATTCTTCATATACCAGGAGTGTGGCAAGAGACCAATAAACTATTTTTGGCAAACCACAACTGCAGATTGAGCCAAGACAGTCATGGCTGAGCGAGGTCTATTTTCTTTCTCAGTTACAAAAATAATGAAGGTGTTGGGGGAGGCTCGCCTTCATTACAAAATCGTGCCCAAGACACTTAATATATATTCTCTCAGTAGTCTTAAATATTCACTGTGTCATTATTAACTCTGGTCACCATGCCTTTGAGTAGCATGTCCTTTGACCTGTGTCTTCTCCCAGAGAGCCCCAGGCAGCCAATGTTACTGTTCTCGCTGCTTCTGCAAGTATAACTTTTAAAAAGGTCTACATGTAATGCTAAAAACAAAACAAAAAAACAAGGCAGGCCATGGTGGCACAAGCCTTTTATCCCAGTACTCAGAGGCAGAGGCAGGAGGATCTCTTGAAGTTTGAGGCCAGCCTGGTCTACAGAACAAGTTCCAGGACAGCCAGGGTCACACAGATAAACCCTGTCTTGAAGAAACAAAACAAAAACAAAAACAAAACAAAACACCAAAAGTTCTCCACATAGTTGAGACCATGCTTTTCATGCTCACTCTCTCCCTCCCCCAAACCCTTTCTCCTGAGGCTCAAACTGGGATTGGCACAGTCCAGACAAGCACTCGGCCAACAAGCCTCACGTCCCTGTTTTGTTTTTCTCTTTCTCTCTGAAACAGGGTCTCACTACGTAGCTCAGGCTGACCTTGAATTTGCTGTATAATCCCAGCTGGTTTTAAACAGACAATTCTCCTGCTTCTGTTTTCCAAGGGCTGAGATGACAGCTGAGCCCCGGATGTCCAGTTAGTTCCCTGGCCATACAGCCTCTAAGTTCATCCATGGTACTGCAGACACAGCCCTTCCTTCTTTTCTTTTTAAAAAACTATTTATTTATTTATTTATTTATTTTGTATACAATATTCTGTCTGTGTGTATGCCTGCAAGCCAGAAGAGGGCAGCAGACCCCATTACAGATGGCTGTGAGCCACCATGTGGTTGCCGGGAATTGAACTCAGGACCTTTGGAAGAACAGGCAATGCTCTTAACCGCTAAGCCATCTCTCCAGCCCCGTGCCTTCTTTTCTTTTCTTTTTTTTCCCCCTTTGGATTTTCAAGACTGGGTTTGTCTGTAGCTTTGGAGCCTATCCTGGAACTAGCTCTTGTAGTCCAGGCTGGCCCCAAACTCACGGTGATCCGCCGCCTCTGCCTCCTGAGTGCTGGGATTAAAGGCATGCACCATCATCGCCCGCCCTAGTTCCTTCTTTTCAAAAGCTGAATAATATCCCAGTGTGTGTGGACACAACTCAGTCTTGTGTGTTATCATTCCTATTTCCCCGGGAGCTGTTCTTAGTCTTTGAAATAGTTCCTCACTAGCCTGTAGTTCACCGATTAGGCTAAACTGACTGGCCAGCCTGCCCTGCTGTCTGCCTGGCCACACACATGCCACCAAACACATGCCACCACACCTGACTTTTTTTTTTTTTTTTTTTTTTTGGTTTTTCGAGACAGGGTTTCTCTGCAGCTTTTTTAGAGCCTGTCCTGGAACTAGCTCTTGTAGACCAGGCTGGCCTCGAACTCACAGAGATCCGCCTGCCTCTGCCTCCCGAGTGCTGGGATTAAAGGCGTGCGCCACCACCGCCCGGCTCACACCTGACTTTTTAAATGTGGGTCCTAGGAATCAAACTCAGGTCTCCATGCTAACCCAGCAAGCATTTCGCTGACTGAGGTATCTCCACAGAACACTTTAAATTCAAATTTGAAGTTAGCATATGAAATGATGGGCTCCATTATGGCATTTTCAAATATATATATATATATATATATATATATATATATATATGTCATACACTTAGTTCCTATTTATCATTTCCCCCTTTTAACTCTCCTTCCCCCAGACAGTGGGATAGCCTGTCACACGCATTCATCACTATCTCTCCCTTACCGCCTCACCCTCCTCAACATCTCCCCTCCCCTCTCATGCTCCCCTTTATAACTTTAATCACACACACGCATGCACACGCACACACACATGCACACACGTGAAAGCACATTTCCATCTCTAGTTTACACATTTAATCATGTGGCATCAGTCTTCCTGAGTCTGGTTTATTTTGTTTAACGTAATGATTTCCAGTTACATCTGCTTCTCTGCAGGTGATGTCAGTTTTTCTCTGTGACTGAATGAAATTCCTCTGTGTGTGCACCACCTTTTTTCCTTTCTTTAGCCACTCCTAGGTTGAAGGTCATCGAGGTAGGCTCCATTTCCTAGCAATTGTGAATAGAGAGGAAAGAAACGTGACTGTGCAGGGGTCTCTGTGGAGTGTCCATCTAGCGCCTTTTGGGCAGATACCCAGGAATGGTATGGATGGGTCATAGGGTAGTTCCAGTTTTAGCATTTTGGAAAGGCTGCACCTTGATTTTTTCCATAACGACTATACACGCTTGCACTCCCTCCGAGAGACCGGAAGTCCCCTTCCATAACGACTATACACACGCTTGCGCTCCCTCCTAGAGACCGGAAATCCCCTTCTTTCCCCACAGCCTCGCCAGCGCTTGTTTCCACGGTAACAGACATTCTGATTGGGATAAGATGGAATCTCTAGTTTTAATTTTCATTTCCCATGTGATTAAGGGTATTGAATACTTTTTCAAATATTTATTGGCCTTCTGTGTTTATTGACCTTCTCTTGAGGCCTGTCTATTCATTTGATTAGCCCACTTATTGATTGGATGATTTTCGATGTTTAAATTTTGCAGTTCTTCGGGTGCTCTGAATATTAATTACCTGACTGATGTGTAGTGGGAAAAGATTTTTTTTTCAAATTCTGAAATGTTTTTTCGAATTCTCCGCCCTTTGGTGATGGCTTCACTTTGGGCACAATCTCTGAGTTTCATGTGCCTCCCCTCTTGTTGATTTTTGACTGTGGAGCCCGTGTCAGAAAGCACCTGTATCTTGACATGCTTACCCGTGTTCTCCTCCTCCTCCAGCAGTTTCAAAGTTTCCAGCTTTCCTTCAGGCCTCCAGTTGATTCTGAATCGATCCTAGGGCAAAGTGAGGCTCCAGTTTCCTTCTTGCACACATGAAAATTCACTTTTTCCGGACCACTTGTTTTTTTTTTTTTTTGTTTGTTTTTGTTTTTTTGTTTTTGGTTTTTCGAGACAGGGTTTCTCTGCAGCTTTAGAGCCTGTCCTGGAGCTAGCTCTTTTAGACCAGGCTGGTCTCGAACTCACAGAGATCCGCCTGCCTCTGCCTCCCGAGTGCTGGGATTAAAGGCGTACGCCACCACTGCCCGGCTCGGACCACTTGTTGAACAGACTGGTTTCCCCCGTGTTTTTGTTTTTGTTTTGAAACCTTGTTGAAGATGACGTGGCTGTAGCTGTGTGGGTTGATTTCTGCATCTTATATTCTGTTTCACTGATTTACATGTTTGTTTCTGTCCAAGTACTAAACAGTTTCTGGGGGAAAAAGAAAAGAAAAAGTTAAAAATTAGAGAGTGGGAGGGGAAGAAAAACAAAGAATAAACGGACACAAAAAGAGAAAGGTTAAAGATTGCCCAGTAATGATAAATGTACAAACAAGATCAAATGAACGAATGAAAGCTTTTTGAAAAGATTTCTTAATTTTATTTTATGTGCAAGTGTTTTCCTACATATATGTATGTAAACCATGTATGTGCTGTTGTCCATGGAGGGCCTATGAGTACAGGGCCCCCAGAGCTGGAGTTAGGGATGGCTGTGAACTCTTGCTGTCTGGGGGACCAGCATCCAACAGCACTGGGCTCAGAATGAATTCATGGCATTGGCAGATACTCAGTTTTTCTTTCTGAGGGGGTTAAGGGAAAAAACACTCACACACTCTCTTCATGGTTTCCTCCAAACCTTCTCTTTATTCTTCGTTTGTAGTTTCTGTTCCTTTTCTCTTTCTTGTTGTTTTCCTAACTCTGTAACTCTCTCATTCCTGATGTTTTCCTTTTAGCCCATTCTAAGTCTCTCTAACTTTCTCTCTATTCTTTCCCTTACAGCTTACATACCCCAGCAAAATCTTCCAGGCAATATAAATATTACAACGTGGTTACATTCTGTTTGTCAAGTGAATGATTACAACGACTACAAAATAAACAGTAAAGAACAGCATGTTTTTTATGTCCCTTACATGATCAAACATTTTACACGTTACAGGTGAAACACAAGTCATCCCAGGAACCCATGTACTTTCATACCCAAGCAGTTTGTTATAGATTAACTGTGTGGACAAGCAAGGTATTCAGCTAATGGTATTTGGGCTGCTTTGTTCTTGTTCCCTTAAAGAGTTCCCCACACAGCTATGTGCCTTTTTAAAACTTTAGATTGTCTTCTTGGAGTTTTCACCTCAAAGCCATCCTTAAGTTATTTTCAAAGCTTTGTTTCAGCTGTGTTGCACTCCAGAAACTCCCAACATTAAGGTTAAAAGAATTTAAGCTAGCTGCGCTGCTGGTACTCAATTGTTTTTCTTAGTCTTTAACCTAAGCCACCGTCTATAAGGCTCCTCAATAGAAACTCATGTGTTGTAGCTGGGTGACACTTCCTTGTTTATATTTTTAATCTTCAAAACTATTTAAACTAACATTATTATTATCAGCTAGGCAGTTCAGCTTAGGAAGAAATCACCTTCATAATAATCCACAAGTAAAATGCCCAGTAGAATGGGATGTCTCCATGAGATAAACACACTCCATTACAGGCAGTGGGGTTCTCCTTGCACCCATTCACACCATGCCAGATACCAGAGGCAGATGGAAGCAGCAAACATTGAAAGGCACAGCAGAAGCAAAGGACACTTCGGGGTCTGTGGTCTCGGGGACTTGCCCATTCAAGATTCACCCATCAGGAAGTTTCCTTCTGCTATGATGACACTTTGAACTTCAGTTGCTACCTGCTGCTCCTCAGTCAAGGGTGACTGATAACCTTGAACTCTTGATTGTTCTGCACCCACCTCTTCCTAACCACAATTCCAGTCCCACACTGAGTGTGCGCAGTACGGGTACTGCACCCAAGGCTGCTGGTATGCTAGGCAAGCCTTCTACCAGTTGAGCCCCAGCCCCAGCCCCAGCTTATCATGTTCTTTGGTATGCTGACTCTTCCGATTAACCAGGTCATGGGGAGGCAGCGTTAGTCTGCCATCTTGCAGGGCCATCTCTTTCCTGTTTCCTTGGTTAGTGATCTGCAGCATTTCCCCATATAACTGTCAGCTGTTTGTCTTTTTTGTTTGTTTGTTTGCTTGTTTTGTGTTTCAGAAATGTCTATTTCGCTCCTGTTTTTTTCTGTTGGATTTTCTGACTACAAAATGCATTTATCTGAAGGGGTCTCTCATTTGCGATATTTTGGAAGAGTCTGAGAAGGACTGGCATTAACATTGAGTGTTGCATAGACGATATCAGCAGAACCAGGTCTTGAGTTGAGTTTTTTGGAGTGGGGGCGGTGTGGATAACTGACCTAGTCTTCATACTCATTACTAAGCTGTTTATACTTGACAGTTATTTAAAATTTCATCTTGGTAGATTGCATATTTCTGTGGATGAATCCATTCTAGGTTATCTAGTTTATTAGCAGATAATTGCTCATGGTAGATTCTGGTGATCTTTGGCATTTCTGTGATAACCTTCACTCATAATTTTTTTGAGATTTCTCTTTATTGTTAGAAAGTGTGGCTAAAGGTTGATCAGTTTTTCATTCTTTTCTAGAGGCTGACCCTCAGTCTCTTTGATCTTCTGTTTTTCTATCTTCTCATTATTTTGCTCTGATCTTTGTTATTTCTTCCATTAACTCAGGGCATGGTTTATTCTTTTTCTAGCTTACTAAGGCATAAAATTCTCTCTTTAAGTTTTCCCCCCATAATCCATATAGTTATTGCTGCAGACTTCTCTCTTAAAAACCACTCATATATGCATGCTTTGGTATGTTGTATTTCCATTTTAACTCACATTAATATTTTATTTTTTCTTTGTTATTACTCCTTTGAATCATTGGTCATTTGTGAATAGGTTGTTTTAATAATTTCTCCACATTTGTGAATCCTGAAATTTTACCTCTGGATACAGTTTCATATTACTGTGTTTAGAAAGGATGGTTGATATGGTTCAAGTGTTCTTAAGCTTACTAAGATGTGTGTGTGTGTGTGTGTGTGTGTGTGTGTGTGTATGCTTGACCAAAAAGCCATCTAGAGAATGTTCCATGTGAGAGTTTGAAAAGAATGTTTAATCTGTTACCTTAATTGAAATATATATGTTGAGTTCACTTTGCTTTAGTACAATGTTGAATCTGCTTTGCCCAGCATCTGTTGCTGAAAATAGCTATTGAATTCCTCTTCTATTAATGCCTTCTTTTATAGAATCCCTTTTTATGTTTAGGCACCCTGAGTATACAGATACTCACAATTGTTACCTCTCACTGATGAACAGAGTCCCTTATCATTACATAGTGACCTTCTTTGTCTCTTGTGGCAGTTTTTGATTTAAAGTCTATTGTATTGTCTATAAGTATAGCCACTCTGTTCACTCTTAGTTGCCATTTGAATGGAGCATCTTTGCAGCCCTTCACTTACAGCCCCCATATGCTATTAAAGCTAAATTGAGTCGTACAGGCAGCTTATAGTTGGATTTCAAAGAACAAAACAAAACAAAATACAACCTCACTTGATTGCAAACTGTTTCATGGACAGAAAATGTGATCCATTTACATTTAGAGTAATTGATAGAACTCACAGTTGCCATTAAACAATAGATTTTTTTTTTTGGTTGCTTTGTGGTTCTTTTATTGAATTCTTCTTCTGATGGCTTCCTTTTTTTTTTTTTTACTAGATTTATCTACTGAAGATTTTTCTTTGTAGTTATATGAGGCTTACACAAAACATCTTATAACTCTGCTAAGACCATATCTACCCTTTCCCCCTCCCCTCAAATTCCCTCCCCATTTCTTTTTTTCTTTTCTGTCTTTCTTTCTTATTTATTTATTTATTGGTTTTCCGAGACAGTGTTTCGCTATAGCTTTGGAGCCTGTCCCAGAACTCACTTTGTAGACTGAGCTGGCCTCGAACTCACAGAGATCTGCCTGCCTCTGCCTCTGCCTCCTGAGTGCTGGGATTAAAGGCGTGTGCCACCACCACCTGGCTCTTTCTAGTACTTTTATCACTCACCTGAGTTCTTTAACCTTTCCAAAGGTATTTTTGCTTGTGGATAGTTGTTTAAACTGATGTTTCTATGAGGGAATGAGCATTGGAAAGCCTCACTCTGTCATCTTGCTGACCTCATATTTGTATATATTTATAGACCGTGCAATAATGTAGATCATTAATTCTTAATAAATGTAGGAAAATATATAATAATCTATCTATACTTACACACACAAGCATACATGTATGAATGTGTGTTTCCTTTTTGTGAATCTGCTGTTACTCATCCAAGTCGTATGTTATGGACTTTCTTCCACAATATTCTCCCTGAAACATTTTCATGATTGCATAAATAATATTCATTGTATGGATTGCTGAATTTTAGTTAATCAGTTTAGTTGATTTTGCACATGGATTCTCTCATTATTGCCAAAAGTCTTCCAAAAGCTCTTTCTTATGTCCTTCGACACATTTTTTTCTTACTTTCTGAGGATTTAGTTGTAGGTGAAGAACCACAGAATCAAAGATTCTGCAAAATTTTACCATCTTCACTCTCACCTTGAGGTGGTGAAGTGAACAGACTCCTGGCATCTGCAGCACAGAGACTAACTGGTTAGCATGGTTGCCAAGGTAGTGAAGACAGTCCCTGGCTTCACTGTCGTGGTCTTTGCTCTCCGTGCCCTGAGTATTACGTCCCTTCAACCAAGGCTGTGTGATTAGTGATCCTTCGGGGAAGCAAAGGGAATCTGCAACACTTGTGGGCAATTTAGAAGCTCTGAGCCAAAGCAGATTTTGTATAGGCACAAACACATGAGGATAAAACCTCAGGTGCCTATCAGGCAGATGGTATTCAAGCCCAGGAAAACTCCCACGTTTTCCCAGCAGCATTATCGACTAACTGATGGTCCCTGAACGTCTGTGCTTTAGAAATGTTCTGTTATTGGGGAGAGTGGGTTGAAGTTAAGATGTCAACCTGCTTTTCCCACAAATCCTTTGTAATTTCTCTTTCATCTGATTCATTACTTGCTGTTTTGTGGATTGATATTATCAATACTCATGCTGTGATAACTAGATAAAAATACTGTAATTATGGTTGAAATTCTCCGGAAGAACACCCTGCTTTCTGCACACTTTTCCCATGGTGGTTATTTGTCTTTTAGATTTGGCTCCTACAAAGAAGGACACAATCATGAAAACAACCATCGTTTTCACATGAACACTCCCAAATACTTCGTCTGAACCCTTTTAGACAAGGAGTCGTCGTCGTTGGCCGGGGCAAGTTTGTAACAGCTCAAAGAAGAGTTGAATGAGAATGGCAGGATACACGTGATGAACCTCAGGAGTTAGAAAGGGTGACATCATGCAGCGGGAATCCCATCAATTCATAAACTATGCGGCTTAATAAAGGCATCTCTCTGAGTTACTTTTATTAAAAAGAACTGTGTGATAATATAAGAAAATTAAGCTCAGGGCTGGAACTAGAGCTCAGTGGTAGAGTGCTTGCTTGCCTGGTTTGCATGGTTTCTAGGTTCAATTACCAGCATGGCCAGAGATAAAGGCAGCAGGGTGAGGGAAAAAAGAAATCACTAACTTGTGATTGTTCTAGCAACACTTGGCCGAGGGAAGATGGATCAGTGGGTAAAGTGCTTGGTGTGTAAGCATGAGGACCTGATTGGATCCCAGCACCATGTAAAATACGAGGTGTGGCACCATGACTACATAATCCCAGTGCTAGGGAGTGACAGAGAGACAGGTTCTGGGGTGGGGAGCACTCCCCCATAATCCCAGTGCTGGGGAGTGACAGATTGACAGACCCTGGGGGAGCACTCCTCCATATTCCCAGTGCTGAGGAGTGACCGAGAGAGACAGGTCCTGGGGGGAGCACTCCCCCATGATCCCAGAGCTGGGAAGTGACAGACAGACAGGTCCTGGGGGGAGCACTCCCCCATAATCCCAGAGCTGGGAAGTGACAGACAGACAAGTCCTGGGGGAGCATTCCCCCATAATTCCAGTCCTGGGAAGTGACAGAGCGAGACAGGTCCTTGGGCGGGGACTGGTCACTAACCAGCCAATCTAGCCAGTCAGAGAGAACTAGCCTTAGTGACAGACCTTGTCTCAAGAAAGTGGAGGGCCTGAGAGAGATTACTCAGTGGTTGAGAGCAGTGGTTACTCTTTCAAAGGACCCAGGTTCTCAGCACCTACATGGTAGCTCACATTTTTCTGTAATTCCAGTTCCAGGGGATCTGACACTCTCACACAGACATACATGCAGGCAAAACACCAATCTACATAAAATAAAAAAAATTCTAAAAACCCAAAATGTTAGAATAAATAAAGTGGAGAGTGATAGAGGAAGACACTTAAGGTCAACTTCTGGTGTCAACACACATACACACACACAGACCTACAAAATACACACACATATGCACACACATACATACATGCACATACCTACATATATACACACATACATACACACATATACACACATACACACATGCACGCACACATGCACACACACATGCATGCACATGTCCTACTGGTATAGATAAAATAATTTTATTTCTATCAATAATCTTAGGGGAGAGACAATATGTGTCAAATTATTTCTCCAGTGTTTTCAGATACACTCTACAGCATACAAAGAGTGAGCATAAACCACTGTCAACAGAAACAACAGACAAGAGAAACAGACCTGCTGACACTTCCAATATGAGATTTATGAGGTCCAGAATAAAACAACTACAATTCCCAGGAACAAGACATGCTTGGAGGTTTTGGCAAGAGACTAAAAGTGTAAAGACTGACCTAACAGATTGGAGAAGAGAGAAAAATAAATCCCAGAACTCAAAAAAAAGAATGCAAATTGAAATGATTTAACATCAGAATAAACAAATAGTTGAAGGAAATTTGTGAGCTGGAAGATAGGTCAGAAAACAAAAACAAGGGCTGGAGAGATGGCTCAGAGATTAAGATTAAGAGCATTGCCTGCTCTTCCAAAGGTCCTGAGTTCAATTCCCAGCAACCACATGGTGGCTCACAACCAGCTGTAATGAGGTCTGGTACCCTCTTCTGGCCTTCAGGCATACACACAGACAGAATATTGTATACATAATAAATAAATAAATAAATAGACAAATAAATAAATAAATAATTTAAAAAAAAGAAAACAAAAACAAAACAAAACAAAACCCCACTGATCCAGAGGTGGAGAGCCAAACTCAATACAAACTCAAATGCACTGTTTAATATCTACCTTTCTTGTCTCTACCAGGACACATGTTAACTGCTCCACTGATCCTCTTATGTAACAGGTGTGCTCTGTTCGAGTCAAGTGCACAGCTCTAGCCACACAGAGTGTGTAACATTAGTGTTATACAATCTTCCTTACCTCATGCCCAGTACTCCAGGGCCTCTACCCAGCATTGTTCACTGATGCTGGCTGCTGCTAGTTTCCAGGATAAGATAATGGCCCTGGGGGTGGGGGAGAGGTATGGCTGGCCCGTTTCTCTGCTCGCAGACCCTTTGTAGCACTGGTATTACATCGCTGTGGGGATGGAGACACCGGTTTTGTGGTAAATTGTGTGGCTGCCATCCTGGGCACTGATGATGGCTGTTTTGGAGCCAATGGGACAGTGACTGAGATCACTAACTGCTGTAATCTGTGAGCTCAGCACAATGCCATATGGTCTCAGCAGTCATTTTATGATTTAGGAGGAAACCTATAGTGGTTAAATAATTTCTATAAAAATCGGGGTTTCTTGCTAATGGTAGCACCAGAGCCAGTGTTCTACAGTTGAACCCAGGACCAGGAGTTGTCGTGGGGCCTAGTTCCTTCCCTTTGTAGACAAGAGAGTATGCAGATCATCCCTGTTTGCTCTGCTCATCAACAGAGTGAAGCACTACATAAATATTTTTCCAGTATTTTTTTCATAACTGAAACTTCCTAATAATATCTCTGTAAACAATTTTTAATATTTTTGGCACTTATCCATTTTCTTCTTGTAAAGTGCAGCTGGATGACAAGATGTTGCCATTGGTTTCAGACTTTTTTTTCTGTTGAAGATGAGAATAACATTTGTTTTCTATTTCCACTTATTTTTGATGCTACTTTTTTTTTTCCTTTTTTTTTTTTTTTTTGGTTTTTCGAGACAGGGTTTCCCTGTAGTTTCTAGAGCCTGTCCTGAAGCTAGCTCCCGAGTGCTGGGATTAAAGGCGTGCGCCACCACCGCCCGGCTCTTGATGCTACTTTTAAATTTCTATTTCTCCCATTCTTCTATTGAACTATAACTCTGGTATATCTTTATGAAGTGTATTTTCATAACTTATTACAGGAGTGCAATATATGACAAATTAGCCAGAGTGAAAAGCAATTCTATTGCCTTGGAACTCAATCATTTTCATGTGCCAGGATATATATATGTGTGTGTGTGTGTGTGTGTGTGTGTGTGTGTGTATGGCAGTCGTTTGGAAATGATCAAGGCTTGCTTTAACCAATAGCCACAGTGCTATGCTATCGGAACCCAGACTTGCACTCCAGGTCCCTTTCTTTAGCTACTTCCTGCTCCCCTCACACTTGGCCGTCTCTTGTGACCATGGCTCTGCTGCATCCCTCTGCATGAGTGACTTTACAGTTTTTAGCTAGTGAGTTCTTTGACAATTCCTACGTGCACATAATGCTGTCTGGTTATTCTCCTGCCCTGGCTCTCTCTACTCCCCATGCCTACCCTGACCTCCACACTGTCCCTTTCTAAGATCCACGACCATTGGTTTGTTTTGCAACACATTTAGCTTAATCAGCGCCATCTCTATGACCTTGGGATATGATGTGAAATCATATCAGTGATTTTTAAATATCAGTTGGAATTATTTTTAGCCTCCCCCCCCCCTCTGTCATCTGTTTCTTTACACTTTTAGTTCCTTGCCGAAATGTTCAAGCTTGGCTTGTCCTTGAACCAGGGAAGTGTACATAACTTCAGGTTGACTGTTTCATTTTCCACAAGTGTGCCCTTTGGGAAATAAACCTGATAAGCCAGGGACTCCCAACCTGGGAATAGAGGGTAGGCTGTGGAAGACAGAATCCTATGATAGAAAATGAATGCATGCGAATCCAGTTTATACCGGCTATACTCCTGGCAGTTGCTGCCTCCAGGCTCTTTTTTTTTTATTAAATATTTCCGCCTCCCATTTACCTCCCCCTCCCCCCTCCACTCCCCCTCCCTCTCCTGTCCGAAGAGCAGTAAGGGTTCCCTGCCCTGTGGGAAGTCCAAGTTCCTCCCCATTCCATCCAGGTCTAGGAAGGTGAGTATCCAAACAGGCTAGGCCCCCCTAAAACCAGTATGTGGAGTAGGATCCAAATCCAGTGCCATTGTCCTTGGCTTCTCAGCAGCCCTCATTGTCCGCCATATTCAGGGAGTCTGGTTTTATCCTGTGCTTTTTCAGTCCCAGCCTCCAGGCTCTTGAATCCTTCCTACTTCCTCTTTAATAATGGAATGTTTTCAATGAATCTGGCAACTCAATGGCCTCCGATTTTTTCATTTATCTTTAAATGCTAGATGCCTTTTAAATGATAGAATTTGGGGACAAAGAAAGAGACAATTAAAAATGGAAGGTACTTATCTTCAGTATAATTGATGTATTGGGATATTGAATTTGCCTTATTTTAATCATTTGGGACAGTACAGTAGCCTTCCTTGTCCATAGGTTGTTATGTTTTTTTCCTTTCTGTGCCTTCAATTCCTTAAGTTTAACTGTGTCTGGAAAAATTCAATGGAAAACCCCAGAACTAAACACAGGTTTAAAATTCGACAGTGTTCTGAGTAGTTTGGTGAAGCCCTGCAAATGCACCTCTGTCCAGCAATATCCCTGCTGTGTGTGCTGCTCACCCCGTAGTCGGCAGCTTTCTTGATCATCAGATCCACTGTTATAGAAACACATTGTGTTTGGGTAATTTCTATCTCAAAAAAAATGTAATGAAATATAAATATACAAATAAATAAAATAATAAAAATGAAAAATGCATTTATTTGTGTGAGGGGACACACACATGCCATGGCTCACACGTAGTGGTCAAGGGCAGTGTGTGGGAGTCAGTTCTAATCTTCTGCTATGTAGATACTGAGAATCAAGGTCAGGTCATCAGATTTGGTGACAAGTGCCTCTATCCACTGTTGTCACCTACCCACTGAACCATCTCACTGACTTAAGTAATCTTGATTCTGTTCTCCTAATGTTACCAAGGTACAAGAGTAGGGTTTCTGGCAATTTGGAGATGCTAAAGAGAAGCCATGAGGTGCTTCCCTTAAGGGAAAGGGGGAAAGAAAGTGCTATAAGATATTTTCAAAGAGACTGTATATACTTAATTTGTTAGTCTGTACTATGTACAATAATAACTCAGTTTTAGTTTTTGATGTGGGAGGGTCTTCTGTTTGAGTTGATTTCATTGGTTAATGAAGAAACTGCCTGGCTCATTTGATTGGCCAGCCCTTAGGTAGGCGGAGTAGACAGAACAGAATGCTGGGAAGGGAAGTTAATAAATCGTCATGCCTCTGCTCTCTGAGCCAGACCGCCGTGCCTCTCCTCAGGGAGACAGATGCGATGAAGCCAGCCGACAGGTCAGATGTGCTGAATCCTTCCTGGTAAGATACCACTTCGTGGTGCTACACAGATTATTAGATATGGGTTAGTCAAGATGTGAGTAAGAGGCTGAAACTAATGGACCAGGCAGTGTTTAAATGAATGCAGTTTGTGTGTTGTTATTTCTGGGGCTAAGCTAGCCAGTGGCTGGGAACAGGGCGGCAGGATCGCAGCCCACAGCTCCCCACTACAAGTTTTGGTTATTTTTATAAAATTACTATGCCTGACTTAGAAATTTATCTTTATAATAGTTATGTAGGTATAGAATAAGACCTATATATAGAATATACGTGAGATTGATAGATGATAGTTGGATAGATGATAGATAACAGAGATAGACACACAGAATTTGGTACAATTTAAGGTTCCAGCATTTGTTGAAGGCCTTGGGGTATATCCCTTACAGTAAGAGATAAGAGTGGGGCCGTGATACCTATTTTGATTTTTGTGGATTAGAAAAGCATTTGATTACCATGACTCCAGCTTCCTATGCTCAAACATCAATACAATTTCATGTGCTCATTCTCTCTCTTACAAAACTAATCTGTATTAAGGAGCTTTTGAAGAGTGAATGCCTTGAGCTCACTTTAGTATATGAGCTTTCAAATAATTAAGTAATGGTGAAATCAAAACACTGAAGGAGATGTGGAGCCAGCTGTGGGGTCTACACCTGAAAACTATCACCAAAGAGCCCGTGGCAAGAGAATTTTGAATTTGGGGGTTAACACGCATTACAGAGTTAGTTCCAGGTTAGCCTCCATTTTGGGCTAGATAGTGAAATACAGTCTCAAAATAACCCCCAAATAAAAAATGAAATAATTAAGTTGGGCAGTGGTGGTATACACCTTTAATTCCAGCACTTGGGAGGCAGAGACAGGGTGATCTCTATGAGTTTAAGGCCAGCCTGGTCTACAGAGCGAGTTCCAGGACAGCCAGGCTGTTACACAAATAAACGCTGTATCAAACAAACAAACAAACAAACAAAAAAGAATAATCAAAACAAGAATGGGAGGTGTTGAGAGCTTGTTTGGAGGTTCTAGCAAGGGAGCATAGCTACCCATATACCCTTGACTGAAGACCGGTCCTCCTCTATTCAGGGAAGGTCGTTTTCTTCGCCTGGCAATACCACTTTTGGGTATATATCCAAAGGATGCTCAACCGTGCCACAAGGACATGTGCTCAACTATGTTCATAGCAGCATTGTTTGTCATAGCAAGAACCTGGAAACAACCTAAATGTCCCTTGACCTAAGAATGGCTAAGGAAAATGTGAAGTACTACACAGCAGAAAAAAAAAATAACGACAGATTGAAATTTGCGAGCAAATGAATGGATCTAGAAAACATCATATTGACCCAGAAAGACAATTATCACATGTACTCACTCAGAGGTGGCTTTTAGACATAAAGCAAAGAAAAAAGCAGCCTACAATTCACAATCCCAGAGAATCTAGACAACAAAGAGGACCCTAAGACATGGGTCAAATCTACATGAGATGTAGAAAACAGACAAGATCTCCTGAGTAAATTGGGAGAGTGGGGATCACGGGAGAGGGTAGAAGAGGAAAGGGAGGCAGGGAGGGGAGCAGCGAAAAATATATAGCTCAATTAAAACAATTTTAAAAAGAAAGAATGGGAGGTGCTTAGTCAAGCATTGGTTGATGATACAGTCAGACATACTTACTACACTTCCTCTGCATCAGACTCTAGGTGTATGAGCAAATCCTTGGAGACTATACCCCACATCAACCCTCCCACAGGGCTTTTTGTGCTTGGCTTTTGCTGGTCTGCTCAGCTGTAGGAAGTCCTGCAGTTAATCTGACGGAAGACCCTTTGTCTTTACTGATAGGCCCTTTCCACCCTCCTTTATCTCAGACCATCAGAAGAAACTTCTTATCTTCGGCTGACGCAGAGTCAAGCACCAGCCCTTCCCTAGGTTCTTGTTAAAGTGGAATCTCTTTCAGACCGTCCTGGAGGTTTAAATCTTTGCAAACACTTCCTTCAAAGCTCTGGGATTTGCCTTCTTGACTGCCTAGAGACTGTCCTCATTTTCCGCCAAATGACAAAGACGCTGAAGAGGATCTGGGAAAGCTGGACCATACAAAGAGGGGGTGGGGTATCCCTCCAGGCACTGCTGGCTGTAGCTACGCTGCACAGCACATCACTCACGCAGAGCCGGGACTTCAAAGGAACAACACATTCAAGTTCAAATCAAAGCGCTATTCATTGAGAACATTTTGCGCTGTGGCTAGCGAGTAGCGTGTGTACTTGCAGAAGCTAGAATTTCCATGAAAGGAACAGCGGGCTGCAGACTGCGTCACTTAAAAGTGACTAGCTGTTCTCAGAGAGGGAGGAACATGAAGGCCAAGGAGAGACGACAGGAGCAGTAAGGTGAAAAGGGAAAGCAAGTGCCTGAGCACCGTGGGGGAGGATGGGTGGGAACCAGAGCTCTGCCTGGCCGCAGCTGTGGCCTCTTCTCCTTTCTCAGCAGTGTGGGAGGCCTGGACGACTCCTGTGGGTTTACTTCTAGCTGGCCTGTCAGCTCAGTAAAGCCATGTGCCTCAGGTTAGTGCAATGGGTCCTCCAACAATTTTATTTCTGATCTGCCTGAGACAATTCCCTGCAGTGCAGAAAAGCCATGTGTTAGGATTATGATCTGATTTCATGAGAGAGAGAACATGTTTATATGTATATGTGCATACACGGTCAGGAGTTGAGTCAGGTATCTTCCCGTCTTCCTCTCCACCTCAGTTTTTGAGACACAGACTCTCCTTGAACCTTGAGCTCACTGATTCAGCTAAACTTGACTGGCCAGCAAATCCCAAAGACCCTGCCTCCACCTTCCCAGAACTCACTCGGATGATAGGCTTGTGTGCAGCTTTCTTACATGGGTGCTGGGGACCAAACTCAAGTTCTCAGCAAGCATTGAACCAATTGAACCATCTCCTCATTATACCTCATTGTCTTCTAATATTCTGGATTTTTTTTTACTTTTAGGTAATGTTTATAGTAGTGCCTCAAAGGAGATCTGTTGCAGGATATTTGATTAGACTATGAAACTCTGAGACCATGTTCATAAAATTAAACTTGAATCAGTCAGCAACTAGTTGACAAGGATTAGCCACAGAGAGGACAAAGAAGCCAGGAATGTGAATAGAGAGATGCCCCGGAAGGAGGAGGGAGGGACTGAGAAATTCATAGTCATTTTTGATTGGGATGAGTGGAGAGATGCTTCTCTGGTTGGGTCTCCAGCCAAAAGGGAAGGTCAGCTCTTTACTTCTTGGCTTCTCTGATCTAGCAGGTTTTCATCACAACATCTGACCTCTGAGTCTTTGTTGGTAAATAGAGTGATAGAGACTTAGTTAAAACCACCATTTGGTGGCCTTGGCCATAGCTGGTGCCATGGGATCGGAAATCCAATCAGGCAACGGTCTGAGAAGCTGGGGGCTGACTGAGGGGCCTTGAGACACAGATGATAGTTGAAATATCAGTAGATTCGGGGGTGACTGATAAACAGACGTAAAAAACGACGGACATCACTGGCAGAGTTAGTATTTCCTGGAGACCTGTTAAAAATGCAGATTCTTGGGTCCCATCTCAGTGATCCGTACTCCAGGCTGGGAATTCTGGGAGACTTGTGTTTCACTAGCTTCACCTGACTCTGGTATCCCTGACTGTTTGCAGAGTGAATGGGTTTCCAATGTATAGAATAGACATATCAATAAGTGAACATATATGAGGTGTCCTGGAGAGTCTACTGCTGTGGGAATTCGTTCAACCAATAACTATTGGGGGTACTGTTCTTGGGAGCGTGGTCTTCTGCCTGCTGACAGAAGTTTTTAAGAGAGAGGAGCTTTTAAGTGAGAGGAGGGGGCTCTCTCGCTTTGCTCTTGGGTGGTGGTCGGAGTTCTGTTTGCAGCTCCCAGAGCCTGCAGAGCAGAGGGCCGCGCCGGCTCTCTACCTTGTTCGTGTTTCCCCAATAAATACTTGATTCTCCCCTTTATTTTGGGCTCTTGTGGACTCACTTATCCACGCTTATTAATGGGAGACTCCCCAAAATAATCGTGTCTAAAGATGATGTGGAAGCCACAGTGAGAGGTGGTATTAAATTAAAAAGCAGAGAGATAAATAAACCGCCCTGACAAATTGATGGAGGATTTTCATTGGTTAATTAATAAAGAAACTGCTTGGCCCAATAGGACAGAAAATTAGGTAGGTGGAGTAAACAGAACAGAATGCTGGGTAGAAGGCAGTGAGGAGTCGCTTCAGGCAGTCGCCATAGGCAGTCGCCATGCTTCTCCTCTTCGAGATGGATGCAGGTTAAGATCTCTCCTGGTAAGCCACACCTCGTGGTGCTACATAGATTACTAAATATGGGTTAAAGCAAGATATGAGAATCAACCAATAAGAAGCTACAGATAACGGGCCAGGGGCCAGGCAGTATTTAAATACATACAGTTTCCGTGTAATTATTTGGGGTAAAGCTAGCCGGGTGGCGGGACATAGCCCTGCCGCTCCATCTACAACAAATCTTATCTATGCTTCATTCTTCATAAACTGCTGTTCACGACTGGTTGATTATTTCACAGTTCTTTCTGACTCTTGTAGATTTTTGCCAAATCCCCTTATTTCCTTATCATGACAGATCACCCTGGGATGGGGTGGGTGTCATCCGGATTCTTTTACTTCATGGGTAAACTTGAGTGAATTATTTAATTCCTCTGGAGAAGAACATGGGATGCCACATCCTTGAGGGGATCTGGGGGGACTTGACCTGACTGGGGCAGTGAGAAAATGAAGAAAAACAATACATACAGAAGAGCTGGGTGTAAACTGGATCCTCTGATGGAGAAGCTACAGCACCCTGAAGCTCAGTGTTGTTTATTATACACAACTGAGCAGAAAGGAGGAGCTACTGTATACAGCTGGACAAGGAGTCAGCGTTTATCTGTTATACAGATAAACAAGGAGGCAGGGTTATTACATACAGATAAACAAGGAGGCGGGGTTATCACATACAGATAAACAAGGAGGCAGGGTTATTGCATAGAGATAAACAAGGAGGCAGGCTCACAGCACATGGCTGCACCCAGGAGATAGGTTTAATCTCAGTAGTTGACTCTGTAGAGGAACAGTCTTCAGGTCATAAATATAATGAGGGAGCCGGGCGGTGGTGGCGCACGCCTTTAATCCCAGCACTCGGGAGGCAGAGGCGGGCGGATCTCTGTGAGTTCGAGGCCAGCCTGGTCTACAAGAGCTAGTTCCAGGACAGGCTCTAAAAAAGCTGCAGAGAAACCCTGTCTCGAAAAACCAAATATATGTATATATATATATATATATATATATATATATATATATATATGTATGTATGTATGTATATATATGGGGAGAAAGCTATGGTGGAATTTTCTACACATATCATGAACATCTGCACTTGGAAGACTTCGCCATCCCCCTGAGTCTCACCTTAGGGCAAAGGCTTTCTCTTCTTTTCACAGGTCTGGTGCTAGGGTCCTTGAGATGAGTGCGCCCATAGCCACAGCACACATTCACCCAGGACTTCATTCCCTCAGGGTTTCCTCCCCATCCTCCAGGGAGATGTCACCAGGCCACTTCCATTGTGAGAACTAAGTGAGCCGGTGTACCCTCGGAGCAGGAGTGAGCTTGAGTACAAAGTAGATGCTCAGCTCCTCTTTTCCTGTGTAGCTGGGGACCCCACAGTAGCAGTAGTTTCTGTCCTCCAGCCTGCTGGGATAAATAATTAGTCCCTGAGCTCATCGGACTGTGTGCAGTACAGAAGCCAAAAAGTAACCTGATGTATTTATCATCTGTTCGGAAGCCTTGACAATGAAAGGCAGATGGGGAGGGCTGCTAGCAAGGTTGCTCAACGTTTATTTGAAAGTCACATGTGATTTCCCATTGAAATTCCAAGCTGCAAGAAATATCAGTAAACCCAGCTGCTGCCGACGGCGGCAGTCCGACATCATATCATTGCAAGGAACAGCCAGTGAAGCTCTAGAACAAGTACTGCGGGTTCTGATTCCTGCTGGGAATGCTTCGACCTCACAGCTGGACAAGGCTGGGTCAACGCATGTACGATGAGGACAAGTTGGACAGAAGCTTTCCACGAAAGACACCCAGGAAAGCTCTCTTAACCTTTGCTGCGTGGAAGAATCACCTGGGGAGCTCCTGCCTCACCCCCAAAGATCTTTATTCTCTTGGTAGAAAATGGACCTCTAGTTCTTTATTGTTATCAGATTTTCCAAGTGAGTGACTCACACTGCTAGTGGTCACACACACAAAAGAATTTCTCTGCCCTGAATTGTGGACATTTTAGAACTGATAACCCTTTGGAGCTTATTCCGTGTATGATGTCTTAACATTTTCTTTTTCCTCTTCTTGAGAGGGAAGATGATTGCCATTGAGATAAACCCATGGCACTTTCTCACGAACATACTCAGGTTTGGCAAAACTACAAGACTCAGAAAAAATCGGAAGATAATCACCCATAATATGAACAGCAGTTCACTGCATACTGAATCATAGATAAGGTTTTTCAGTGTATTTTACTCAATTCTCAACTGTTGAATACCACCTCTCATGGGAAACTTAACCAGAATGCAAGGGAGAGAGACAAACACAGGGATGGAATTGGATTTATGCATGTCTCTAAAATAGTTTGTTAGTATGCTTGCACACTCAATCAGTAATCAATTTCCAGAAAATACAATACTCACTTAAGGCCCTGATTAGAGCATAGATTGATACTTGTCCCAAGACCAGGCTGGTCTCAAACTCAAAGAGTTTTTATACACATAAAATAAAAATAATTTAAAAAAATCATAGGGGGTAGGTCTTGGCATACACATGACAAGGTCGGAACAGTCAAGGGATTTATGATGTTGTGATGGGGGTGAAGAAGGTGGAAGCAGAGAATTTGTTCATCTATGTGCTTTCTGATTCTTTTGCTTTTGATGCCGTAAACATAGGTGATGGTCTGGAGAGCCACCTCAAGGTGATGCTGAGGAAGGATTAGGTCCAGGCCTAGTTAACTAGACCTGCACTATGCACTGAGGCAGACTCCAGAGGAATACAATAAGTAAGGTGTCTTTAACTCCCACGTCATAGCAGGGAATTACAAACTGAATTGCTTAAACCACAGATGTTTATTTCTATAGTTCTGCACCAAGTTCAAGATCAAGACATTGGCCTATCTCTGGCTTCTGGGAAAGACCATCTAGTTCTGGCTTGCAAGAGGTTACCTTCTCATTATGTCCTTGCATGAGAGAGCCATGTCAGCCATGTGGTCTTGGTGTGGGACAATTGCCTATATTCTGTCAAATATGTTTTAAATAAACGCTGATTGGCCAGTAGCCAGGCAGGAAGTATAGGTGGGACAACCAGACAGGAAGTAGAGGTGGATCAATGAGAAAAGGAGAATTCTGGGAAGGAGGAAGCCCATTCCTCCCCAGTCTTGTCCCAACCACAGAAGAAGGAAGATGTGATTGCCCCGCTGAAGAAGGTACCAGGCCATGTGGCTAACATAGATAAGAATAATGGGTTAATATAAGTTATAAGAGTTAATAAGAAGCCTGAGCTAATGGGCCAATCAGTTTATCATTAATATAGACCTCTGTGTGATTTCTTTAGGGCTAAATGGCTGTGGGACCTGGTAGGAGGACAAAAACCAGGCAAGACAGAAACCCAGACAACATAGTCTCTCTTCCTGCAGGAACAGTAATTCCATGTGGAGGCCAACCTTATCACTTCATATAAATTTATCACTTCATATAAATTTATCACTTCATATAAATTATCACTTCATATAAATTCCAAATACATGGAATGAGTTTTTGTGTTAATTTGGTTGACTGTTATAGCAAAATACCATAGATAGGGGGCTTATGAGCAACTGAAATAGATTTCTCACTGCTCTAGAGACCAGAAATCCAAGATCCATGCATCAGATACTTAGAATCTGATGAGGGCTGACTTCCTGGTTCACAGGTGTCACCTATGGCTGTCCCCTCATGTATTAGGAGAAACAAAGTTCCTTACAAAGATCTCTTTTTACAAAGACACTAAATCTACTCGTGAGGAAGAGGCTGACCACAATCACCTGTCAGAGAACCCATTTTCTGATGCCATCCCCTTGAGAGTTAGGAATTCAGCACATGAATGGAGGGGGGCATCAGTAGCAGGGGTGGGGAGTGTTATAAACATCATGGGTGTAATAAGTCATCAGAGCACACCGACCCTGACTCAGGGACTCTGAGAACAGATTCATTAAACAAATGGGAACTGCTGCAAAGTGTGTTGTTTTAAACACCACATCGCTGATGATCTCGTAAATGCGTTGGAAGAGCAAACCAAGAAGTCTGCCTAGAAGTTAGGAGACGTGAAACAAAACCAGGAAAGGAGAAATACAGGAGAGATAAACAGTGGAGATTCAGGAGAAATACAGGAGAGATAAACAGTGGAGATTCAGGAGAAATACAGGAGAAATACAGGAGAGATAAACAGTGGAGATTCAGGAGTTTCCACGTTTGGGTAGAAGCAGACAATGAAAGTGGAGAAGCAGCAGGAGCAGGGGTCAAGGATGTTGGAGAGGCAGCTCAGTGTAAGAGCTCTGGCTACACTTCCCAAAGATGTGATGTAGGTTCCAAGTGCCCACATTAGTTGACTCACAACCACTTGGAGCTCCAGTCTTCGAAGATCTGATGCCCTCCTCTGGCCTCCATGGGCACTCGTTCATACACATGTGCCGGATTCTCACTCAGACACAGACACATTGTCAATACTAACATGAGGGGAAAGACACTTCCCAATCCTGGACAGGATGAAGGAGACAATATCTTCACTGGGACACAGACACCCTGGAGGCATCTTAGAAATGACAGCTCTTCTTGTTGCGGGATCCAGAGAGAGAGAGTTCAGGAATATGGGTTTGTGAGGTATTGCTTCAGACCTTACTGCTTGAAAGGGCGATTCCTATACTCAACTAGCCAATAATAGCAGCCTGATTGATGTGCCTCAAGAGGGAAATACTCACAAAAATAACCCATTTAGATGCGAGGCATAGCACCAGGCATAACAGAGTACAAAATAATAGCAAGTGAAGCAAATAATAATTCATGGAAGAAATTGCTCTTTTTTATGTGTCCCGCAGAAAGGAGACCAGGGAAGCCTGCCGCTTATGCAAGTGTCTCAGTGGAAGTCCTAACTAAGGAGAACTCTGACCTTGTCAGGATCTAGTAGCATCTCCAAAGAGGAAGCTAGGGAAGGGCGCTTGTGGGGTCTGCAGTGTGAGAGACAGTCAGAGGGTAGTTTGAGGGCAAAGACTGACAGAATTTGTAAAACTGAGAAGTGACTGGCCTGGAATACTCCCATGTAGCTCCCCCGTGACCTTGAATTTCTGTTCCTTCTAAGTGTGTGCTGCCCTGCCTGGTTTATGGGGCTCCGTGAATCAAACCCAGAACCTCATGCAAGCCAGGCAAGCACTTTCGTTCACCTTACCAACTGAGCTACACCCCCAATTCAAGGAGGTTTTATCTAGAATAGATGGGTTTGAATGAGCTGTTAATTAAAATTATGCAAGTTTAGGCAGTTTGTGTTGCACAACGTGGCCTGATGGGATTTGTCTGTTCTGCAAAGCTTGTTTACAAATTATGGCTTCTACTTATGTTCCCATTGTAGCATGTAGTGCAGGGTTTGTGTAGGTACTCCATAGACACTGGACTGAACTAGTAAGTCACCTATTAGAGAGAAACAAGGAGTCTCACATGCCTGCACTTGTAAGTGTAGGGCTGTGGCAATTGCTGAAAATGTGGATTCCTAAATTGGATTTGATGGTCTAGATTTGGAGCAGGTGGTCCAGGAACTTCCTTGTTGAGGAATACTGGCACAGCTGTCTGGTGAGAAGAATGTACTTTTAGTGTTGTTGGGTGGTAGTGGTACGCGCCTCTAATCCCAGCACTTGGGAGGGAGGCAGATGCAGGTAGATCTCTGACAGCCTGGTCTACAGAATGAGTTTCAGACAGGGATACACAAAGAAACCCTGTCTTGAAACTCTACTGCCCCTCACACACACAAAGACTTTCAGTGTTAATATGAGGGAAAAGACAAAACCTCAGAACTGTCTTTTAATACTTGGAGAGAAAGGCTTGATAAATAATCCCAGGTGATCTAAGAGTGGCATCTCCTTTACATCAAGCTGACTGACGGGAAGAAAGCAGAATGAATGGTGTATCTCAGAGTGCATGACCACTCGATGAACCATGCATCTGCACCCAGAGCACAGTTGTGAGTGTGTGCAGGTAAAGGGGAGAACGGAGGGAAAGAAACTGAAGCAATATTGTCATAGGAAGACACTCTTGATTGCATTTGGTCACAGCAAATGCTGTCAGCATATTCTAAATTGGACTGCTTTATCAAGTATTTTTATTGAGGTGAAATTCACATAACACTAGACTGGCTGTTTTAAAACAAACATTAGGTGTTCCCTGAGGTTGTGCCGTTACCACCAACTTCTAGCTCAGAAATATTTCAGCACTGTGATGAAAACCTTCTCTTGAAACAGCTCCTTCCAGTACTTTCTCTCTGTAGTTCCTTCCAGCCACCAGACCCTCTGCCTCGGTGGGTTTCCCATTCTGAATATCTCCCCAGAGGTCCATCATACCATGTGTGACCTTGTCTGTCTGGCTTCTTTCGCTTAGCAGGTGTTTCCAAGGTTTTCCCCAATCCAGCACGGACCCATGCACAATTCATTCCCTTTTATGTAGTGATGTCTTACTTAAGGGCAGACTCCTTTTTAAAAATTGATTAATTGATTTGTTTGTTTGTTTGTTTTTATTTACCCATCTGAAAACATTTGGGACTTTTTTGAACTGTGCATTGTTTGTGTGCAGGTACCTGTTAAGAGTTTTTTTTATTTCTCTTTCTTTCTTTCTTTCTTTCTTGCTTTCTTTCTTTCTTTCTTTTCTTTTTTTTTTTTTTTTTTTTGTATACCTCAGACTAGAGTTGCTGGGTCAGATGGTAAGTCTGTGTATAATTTTTTTTAAAAAAGAAATGTCAAATTATTTCCCAGAGTGGCTGAAACATTTTATGCTGAATCAGAAGTAGAGAAAGATTTAAATTTCCCCACACCTGACAGCTGTTATTTATTAGCTTTTAGCTACAGTCATCCTCTGAGAAGCGTGCAGCTCCTTGTGGTTTTGATTTACCTCTCCCTGAAAGCTAATGGCCAGTATTTTATTTGCTTGTTGATAATTTGTATTTATTATTTGGGGAAATGTTTGAGACTTTTGTCCATTTTAAAATTTGTGGGTTTTTTATGTAGTTACATTGCAAAAGTTGTGTTATTGTGTGTGTGTGGTGTGTTGCTGTGGGTTGAAGCACTAAGTACATTCTTTCTCTCCTTTTAATTTTGAAGTAGGAGCTCACTAAGTTGTCCAGGCTGTCCCTGAATTTGTGTTCCTCCTGCCTCAGTCTCCCCAGTTGACTGGGGAGAGTTCTTTAAATACCTAGGCCTGGTATGAGAGTTCTTTAAATAGTCTGGATGCCAGGCCTTTGACAGATATGATTTGTATATATTTTCTTTCAGTCTGTGAGTCATTCTAATTATTTTAGATAGATTTAAAATCATCCTTATTCTATCAACAAACTCACTCTATTGCATTCTGATATTCTTTGTTTTGTTTAATTTAACTGTATCTGTCTATTTGAGAATTTCATACACGTGTACAATGCATTCCGATCATAGCTGCACATTCTGGTGGACGAACTGGCTAGGGCCAGCCACAAATGCATGAAAACTAAAGTTATAATTTCCTCCTTTAAATTTTTTTTTTTTTATGTGTGCTGGTGTTTTGCCTGCATGTGTCTGTGTGAAGGTGCCAAATCCCCTGGAACTGGAGTTATAGACAGTTGTGAGCTGCCATGCAGGTGCTCAGAATTGAACCCAGCCCCTCCAGAAGAGCAGTCAGCACTCTTACCCACTAAGACCCCTCTCCAGCCCTTGTAATTTCCCCCTTCTTAATCCTAGAAAATGCAGGAAACAAGTTGCTCACGGGAACCTGTTTTGGAATGCATAAGTGGAAAAAGAAAAAAAAGGAGGAGATTCATAATTGCTTTTCTAGAACAAATGTCCAGATTTTTTTTAAAGGGGGAGGGAGATTTGCGAGAGTTGGTGGCTCATACCTTCAATCCCAGCACTCAGAGAGTGGTGGTCTTTCCCTAAAGCTGAAGTTCTAGTGGTTGGTTGCTGGGAGCCCATAGAAGGAATTGATGCTTTGCCTAGTTTTAAAATTCCAGGGAAGGAAGCTGATTGGCCCAGTTGAGGTCACAAGCTCCCTGGAGTTGGGGCGGGGCTTCTTGGTTTGACCCCGCCCCTCACCGTGGCTTTGTTTAGAGTGCAGCAATTCCTGCAAAGAAGAGTCCTTCCCAGTAAAAGATGTGGTGTTCTAAGCCGCAACTATTGGTGTCCCCCATCTACGCCTCTGCAGGAGGCACTGGAAGCTTTTGGGTCCTGTTTCCACCCGCACGTGGCGGGAGAGAGCTCTCTGAGCTCAAGCTCAGGCTCCTCGTTCCATCCCCTTTGTCCTGGTTCTGTTCTGAGGCAAAATTCTGTTCCAGTGTTTATAGGCGATCCGTGGATAAAATCATGACTGTGAGCAGCGTTGGTCAAGCAAGGCTTAATGGAGGTGAGGGCAGGGAGAAGAAGAAAAAGGGGTGTACCTACGGAGGGGGCGGTGCTGGAGGAAGTACGGATTTCTTACTTGATCCCTGCTTTCCCCCCAACCCAGTTTACCCAAGAACAGCAAGCCTGTCATCCACAAGGGGCTGAGGAAATGAGACATTGGAAAGGTAAGGTCTGACAGGCTCTGGTCGGTCGAAACATCCATCCATTGCCCCTTTAGTCAAGTTGGGAAAGCCATTCGCCAGGTACACTGGGCACGTAAAAAGGGAACTGGGAAGGGCAGAAGCTCAGCTGCTTGACAAGGATGGTAGGAAAGGCTTCTGTCCTGGACCAGAGATCTATCTGATTCTTGTCAACACTTGATTGGGGGCAGAGAATGGGTTTTCCCCCAAGGACTGTGCTCAGTGTCTCTGTCTACCAGGGCTAGAAGAATAGACTCAGACCTATCCATTTTGTAGACAGAGACTACTCTTTTGTTTCCCAACTCCTCAGGCCCGAATAATCACACAGAAACTATATTAATTACAACAGTACTTGACCTATTAGCTCAGGCTTCTTGTTAACTAACTCTTATATCTTAAATTAATCTATTTCTATTCATCTTTGTATTGCCACAAGGCTGTGGCTTACTGAAAAGTTTCCAGGCCCTTCTCCTTCAGCAGCTACACGGTATCTCTCTGACTCTGCCTACTTTCTCTCTCTCTCTCTCTCTTTCAGCCTGGCTATATTCTGCCCTGCTACAGGCTGACACTGCTTTATTAACCAATGGTTAAAAAATAAAACATATTCATAGCATACAGAGGGGAACCTCACATCACATCCATGTCCCAGGGCACTGAGTAGGTTTTAAGGTGAACAAGCATTCCCTACCTAAAATATTGTGGAAAGAAATGATATAGTAATGGTGATGGAAAAAGATATCACCAGAGGCAAGCCTGCTGGGTTTGCTTCTCCCAGCACCACACTGCCTTGCTGTGTGCCTTTGGAAAAGTTACTTTACCTCTCTGTGCTTTAGTCTCCTCATTTGTGAAATGGCTTGTACTAAAGGACTTACCTCTCAGGACTGTTTGTGGGCGTCACTGAGTTAACATGGGGGTTCAGAACAGTACCTGGCACTAAGTGAGCAGTGAGCTGTTTAGTAATATTGCTGTCCCCAAACCTGTTATCTGTGGTATCTTGGGAAGCTCTGCAAAGCTGAAGTTACAGAATGTAGAGTTTTGAAGCCAGAACAAGTGACGAGGTGGATACCGATGACAACACGGGCCAGTGTGCTGGAATTGAAAGTGTGCACCGCTGTGCCTTGCTTGATGTAGTTATTCTTAATGGAGGGGGGTGATGGGGCGATTATGGCTGGGTTTTATACCTTTGACAGAGAATTATCCATGACTCTGAAAAGGGCCTGAGAACCCCCAAATGCTAAGGGCATTGCCCCAACCTATCTTGGCGAAGGCAAGAAACTAAAGTAGCAGGTAAGTATCTGGGCTGGTTGAAGGAAATAGGCTTCAGGGAGGTCAATGAGTTCTGTTGTAGGTGAGCAGGCCTGCATTTGGACTACACAGGCATGTTTGCGGGTTCCGTTCCAAGTTTGGAACCACTGATTTTTCTGGAGTGTAGAGGAAACTTGGCTTTCCTCCCAGCAACATGGCCCCCGTGGTGGTTTGTAGGTAGCAGCATCCATTGTGGGGGCGTGTGTGGTTGGAGGCGCGAAGAGACTAAGGCAGCTTCATCCTGGATGTAGGTGAGATTGGAATCTGCTGAGTCAGGGGTTTGGGCTTCCTGCATGCCAGAGCTTTCTAGAACAGGAAGTTCTTACCCCCCGTAGTGTAGCGTCACCAAGAGAGTGAGCATTTATTTTCAAAGCTCCTGCCCTGCTCTCTACCTCCCCCTTTTCCTACTGCAGTCTGCCTTCTCCATCCAGTCTCCCAGAATGCTTCACTCTGCCATAATGAGATGCTCGGCAGCCGCGCAGCCACTGAGATCTGGAGATGGATGGGGTCTCCTGTACTGCCCTGAGAGGGATGTTAAAAAGACATTGTATTCATGAAAGCAGGCTAGAGGAGGCAGAGGGATGGAGAGCCTGACACACAGACGCCATTGTCCAAGGAAAATGGTTATTCTTTCTGCCCATCTCCTGCTAGCTGCAGTCATTGAAGACATGCTATATTCATGGAAGTCACCACAAGGGTCAGGCATTGTTTAGACTGAATTGGAAAATTATTCCTTCTGAGATTGAATTAAATGCAACATCATTAGAACTTGATTAGCTCAATGTGGAATAAGGAGAGAAAATCCAGTTTAGAGACTATGTGGTAAGGAGTGAATACTTTGTTTGTTTGTTTTTTTTTTTTTTTAATTCAGACCCTGTTAATTCCCTAGGCAGGTGTAATCTCCTCAAAGAAAAAGGCCCTGGGTAGAAAGGAAGCAGCCAGCTTAAGTACCTCATATCTGCTTTAGAAAAAAAAAAAAGCAGTTAGTTAAAAAGGTCTATAATGCAACCTGATAGCTGTGTGACAAGAAATCTTGGAAGTTAGAAATATTTTTTTAAAAAAATAAATGAAAATTCCTTTATCACTACTAGAGGCAAAACAAATACATTGCTGAACGCAACCCAATGGAACCTGAATGTTCAGTGTAATTGGAAGATTCTCAGTGCTGTTAAAGGATCCTTGAGAGGCCTGCTTCATCTAGAAAGATTTTTAGCTGAAATTATCCTTGAGCTGGGAAGTAGCTGACTGTACCTCCTAGCCATGCTTCAGGTCACCACAGAAAGAGGTCCCAAGCAGTGGAGCTCAGATCCTTCTTCTTGCTTCACCCCCCTAGTCCTAGAGGTTATTTTATAGATGTGACCCTGTCACCCTTAACTACTCCTTGATGAAATTATTCCTGTTTTTATAGATGAAGGAACTGAAACCCAGTCAATCTGGTGTATTGATTTTTCTTTTAGACAAGCCCTTGCTATGTAGCCCATGCCGGCCTTGATCTTATCATCCTCCTGCCTCAGTGTTCTGACTGCCTTCATACTTGGCTCTCAGCTAAGCTGAATGTGCTCATTTGATGCTTGTTAATGGTAGGGTCTGTCTAAATCCAACTAGACTCGTGGGCAGTACTCAAAACCATTTGCTTTCCCTTCCATTTTACCGATTATGGGGGTCTAAAGCAGGACTGGGAAGCATGCCCAAGGCCAGTAAAAAGCTAGGCGCTTTAGTGTGTGTTTGTAATCTCAACACTGGGAAGGTGGAGTCAGCTGAATCCCTGTGACTTAGCCTTTTTAGGTGACCAACAGGTTCAGTATGACATACTATTTCAAAAAAAAATATTGTGGAGAGCAATTAAGGAAGGCACTTGATAGTACCCTCTGGTTTCTACACATGTGCCCTCAAGTGCATGTTTTTACACACATACACACACATGTGCACACACAGAGTGATGTTAGTAACTGTGGTTCTCAAGAAAGAGTAATTACTTCTAAGTACAAAGAAGAGAAATTATTCATTATGGGAACACAATATGAGTCTCTAGTCATAGAAAATCTTCTAGAATGTACTACAATTGGCTTTTTTTGGTTGCCTACTTTCTATGCGTCTGTGTGAATTCCCATTATGAACACAACTTTTTCTTGATTTGGCAAATGTTTGCATCTTCTGTCACAGTAGGCTGTGTTGGTGGCTTGTCTCAGTGAGCATGCTCTTGCATCCCTGTCTCTACCTTCACTGTGCATTTTAGAAGCTAGAGAAGAAAGAATGCAAGTGTCCCTGTTAAGTTTTTGTTGTTGTCATAAAGAATGGACCAAAAGCAACTTGGGAAGAAAAAGGTTTATTTGGCGTTCATATTTCAGTCTCTCATCTAGGAAACCCAAGGCAGGAACTTTGAGGTAGGCTCTGAACCCAGATATCTTAGAGTAAGGATGATTACTGGCTTCCTCCCCATGGAGCAAGCTTGCTTTCTTATACAACCCAAGAACATGGTCCCAAGGATGGCATCACCCCAGTGGGCTGGGTTCTGCTTTATCAATCATTAATCAAGAAGATGCCCCACACACATACCCACAGGCCAACCGGTGGAGGCAAGCCCTCAAAGATATTCCCCCTTTCTCAAGTAATTTTAGTGTGTGTCATGTTGCCAAAAACCAACCACCACAGCAAGTAATTAAATATAGTGACTGTCTAGCGAGGGACTATCTAGCTAAGGGCAAAAGATGGTGTGAGACTCAGCATGTGACAGAATGTGACGGGTGCTGCAGCCGTATCAACAACCTCACCATTTATTAGGGGACATTCACTGGGCTTGTGTTCTAGGATCCAGAGTCTAAAGTGTCAACCATTATTACAAAATTGGACCATGCTATGCCAAGTATTCTAAACAACTACAGAGTCAATTGTTTTGTTTTCTGTTTTTCCGAGATGGTTTCTCTGCATCTCTTTGGAGCCTGTCCTTGAACTCACTCTGCAGGCCAGGCTGGCCTTGAATTCACAGACCTCTGCCTCTCTCTGCTTCCCAAGTCTCGGGATTAAAGGCGTGCGCCACCACCATCTGGCTTGTTTGCATTATTTGCAGAAAATAACAAAAGTGATCTAGTGAGGAGCGGATTCAAGAGGGGTCTTAACAATTCTGTGTGTTAATTTTAAAAAAAGTCTGTAGAAGATACGTTATAAATACTTACTTTTTATTTTTATTCTGTGTCTGTGTGTGACTGTGTGAATGCATGCTCCCCCTCCCCCGGGAAGGGCAGAGGATCCCCAGATCTGAGTTAAGAGGCTATTATGAGCCGCCTGACATGGGTGATAGGAACTGAACTTAGTTCTTTGCAAAAATAATACCCTTTCCTAACCACGAGGCACCTCTCCAGCTTCTCATTTTGAGGATGTATTATAGATACAATGGTGGCCCATGAAAATAGGGAAGCATCAATTAAAGTGTATTTTAAGCTGGCGTTCCGCTAACATCAGTTCTGTGAGTTACCTGCTTGTGACTTTTGAGGAAATCAAGTATCCTGCCCTCTATGAATACGTTTACATTTCTATTCAGTTTCACTTCCATATCCTTAATACTTAGCCTACTTTTGATAACTAGCAGAGTTTACGTACCTTCTCTGAAATCAAAGGTTACATTAATTCCTCCATGCTATGTTTCCATTCTTCCTCCAAACCTTACCAGGGGCACTTTTGTCTATTGACTAAACTAAGCAGGTCCAATTCTATTCCTGTCTCCAGGGCTAAGCTGTTTTCCATTCCATAGCCCAAACCTAGCACACATGGGACAAGCATATCTATTGGGATTTGTGATATTGAGAGCAAAGTTTAAAGCCAAAAACTTGTGCTATTCTTGCTCTCATTGGACTTCCATGTCAAATTCTCATCTAGGCTTCAGTTCCAAATGGATGTTATGGAAATCAATACTATATAACTAACAAAATAGGAAGTTGCTGATTAAACCTCAGTAACTTGTTCATATTGTTTTAAATCTGTAATGAAGCGCAATGAAGTGACATGCTGCACGCCCAAGTCTTCCTATCCCAGTCCCCAAGATACTCAATTGTTTTCCCCTGGGATCTGAATTTAAAAGATATTATTTCAGTAAACATCTCTACAGGGACCTTGTTATCTGGGAATGTTACTGAATGAGAAAAAAATTAAAATAGCATAATATATTGAAAGATTACTCACTGGATATCATGAGAAAGTCATATTCCAAACATGAAGACTAGAGTTTGGATTAGCCTGGTAGAAGTTTCAAGTAAGAGGGGACAGTGACCTCTTAGATATCTGAGCTGTTCGCTCATTAGAGCAGTAGGTAGACGAGGAGCTGGAAGCTTGAGGTTTTTTGTTTCGTTTTGGTTTTTGTTTTGTTTTGTTTTTCAAGACAGAGTTTCTCTGTAGCTTTGGAGCCTGTCCTGGAACTAGCTCTTGTAGACCAGGCTGTTCTCAAACTCACAGAGATCCACCTGCCTCTGCCTCCCAAACGCTGGGATTAAAAGGCATGCGCCACCACTGCCTGGCCTGGAAACTTTTAAATACTGCTTTGTTCTTGTCCAGCCGGATGACTAGGATTAGATACTTAATCCCTTTCAACTTCAAGTCTCATATTCTTATAAAGAGGAAGTTGGACTTGGTAATCTCCACAGTTCTGATATCAAGTTCCTCATTCGTCGTCATCTAGTTAACTCTTAGGGACAGCGAGTCAGTGTCCAGTCTTGGAAGCCACTGAACTAAGTGTTGGAGAACTGAAACGTAGCTCTAACAAGCTCCCTGTCCGTGGAGAGTTATCACCTTGTGGGTGGTTGAATTGTCTGGGGCATATGTCACAGAATGTCATGGAGTTGTATTATTCGTGAGACTTATGGAGCAGCGAGGCCCAGCTGACTAAGAGTGTTGCCTCTCAGTTCTCAGGCTCTAGCAGACTCACTACCGTCATCTGAGTAAATTAAATCTGCATTATACTTGAAAATAATTAGATTAACCCTACTGGAATGTAAGCTGAAAAACAGCAAAGGTTGTGAGTTCTATACATTTTTCTCCCTCTGGATCATATGCATGAGTCAAGGAAGAGCTGAGAGCTAGGGAGAAGGCAAACTGGTAGGCCTTTTAGAGCTGATCACACAACGATAACGTTTGCTGCAGATAAATCAAGATAGAAAATTAATAGCTAAAATAAGTCAAGGGCTTATTTTAATTTAGAAGTACCAAGAAGCAAACCCTTTTCTGCGTGAAATAATATGGGAAACAAAACTCAAACACATACAAATATTATACACACAAAATTTCAGAAGCATGAGTAAATTCTAATTCTTGATTCTCTAGATTAGGCTGGTCAGAAATGGAATAACGACACAGGAACATTGCTGAGAGTCAGCACTTTTTTATTACAGGGGTCCCCTACATAGGGCTCCACAGATACTTTCCTTTGTCTATGAGGCTGTCTTGTTAATGGGACCCAAAAGGATGCTCTATGAAGGATTCATGTCTTCAGGTGTAATTCTGAGATTCTGCAATTTGATGAAGTGGCTTTTATGCATTTGAGTGATAATTATGAGAGATAAAAATTATAGGAATGCCATCTATTACAAAGAAGTTGGGGATGATGATGGAGCTTGTCACAACTAGAGCCATGAGGACGACAAGGACTCTCAGCTGACTTGCCCTTGTAAGGTCTGTCCTGATTTCAGAACTCTGCAGCTCAAAAGTCTAGGCTGTAGAATTCCGAATCCTAACGCCCGACCCCTTTGTTATCTTTGGTCATGTCAACCAGTCTCCGTGGCTGGATCTACAGAATGTCTAGGCTGTGGTGGGGTAAGGGTTATGGGAGGTGTGGAAGTGGAGTGTTTGGGGTGGGGGTGGGGCAGCCTTCCATGGACATCTCTAAACGTTATTACATTACCATAGTTATTGTGAAGAACTGATTTTCAAGTACTGAAAAACGCAGAACGGAACTTAAAAAAATATACAGAATTTTGCTTTAGGACTCTTAAGGACTAGAACCCCATTAACACTTCCCTCTGCCAAACAACAGCGGTTCACTTTCCGGCCAGGCTCGGCTTAGGTTTTTTAGACTAACAATCTGGGGACCTGGCTTGCCCGGGTGCCAGGCTGACCCCAGAGCCTAATGTGGCACTGGGCTTTTCTCTCTGGGGGACCGCAGAGGTGTCGGACGGACAATGCCTGCAGCACCAAACCTTTGGCACAAGCAACGCGTGACTCTAAAAAAGAAGCGTTATTTCCAAAGTTGGGGATAGAAAGCTTGTGGAATAAAAGGGAGGGTTTAGTTAGAAATGAAGAAGCTGAGATTTTTCTTTTTTCTAATTTCCTACAATGGGAAATGACTGATGAGGACCGGCGCGAGCCGGACACTGGCAGTAGCAGGATCGGGCCGGTCTCTTAGGGAGAACAGGTCCCGGTGGTACCAAGCTTGGCTCCGGGTCACTCCGCCTGCTTTGTTTCGGACTCTTTACCGGGCTCTCGGTTGGTCTCCCGCTCCAAGGATCCGCCCGCCACAGGGCGGGGCTTCAGGGTCAAGGTGGACCAATTCCCCAGCCTCGCCCCTCCACGCGCTTTCGGACTCCGGGATGACTGACAGCTGCTGGGTCCAACCTGCGGCTCCAAAGCGTGGCCTCCGCCAGGGGCGGTCGGAGGCGAGGCGCCGGGGCCAATCGCGTTGCAGGCTAGGGGCGGGGCCTCCTTGCCAGCTCCAGGCGGGCGCTACCAGCACTCCTTCGGTCAAATGAGAACCGAAGAGGGGCGGTCCCCCGGTTGGGGTCCAGCCAATGAGGAAGGAGGGATGGGCGGGCCGGAGTGGCAGCCGCCGGTCCTCTGCTGCGAGCTAAGGTTTGGAGAGTCGGTGGGGGGGACCGCGAGTGGAGCGCGGGAGCCCGGGCGGCGAGCGGGTGTGAGCTGCCCGAAAATGCACTCGGATGCTGCAGCTGTCAGTGAGTAGCGCAGCGCCAGCGGGCCGGATGCGGGCCCGCATACCCCGTCCGCTCCCGTCCTCCCCTCTCCGCTTCTCGGGTCCCGATAGTGCTGGAGTCCCTGGTCCAGGAGCGGGCTGATTCCCTCCTGGAGCCCGAGGGCCGTGACGCCGCGGGCGGCTGGGGCGGGGGCAGGGGCGGCGGGGAGGGGGTGGGGATTGGCTGGCTTTCCGCGGTGGGGGAAGGGGGGACACACTCTGAAGGCCGGGGGCCGAGAGTCTGTGGTGCATGGAGGTGGAGACGGTGGCGGGCGCTGGCAGCTGGGGCCGGGGGTGGCACGGGCGGGTAGGGAGCGGGCCTATGGTTTGGGTGCAGGGTGAGGCTTGCGGGGCCCGAGCAGTGCGGTCGGCCGGGGAAGGCGGGGGAGAGCGAGGGGAGCGGGGGCGGGGACAATGGGAAGGAGGGCTGGGGGCGGGGGCGGGAACAATGGGTGGGGAGCGGGGGCCGCGGCCAGGCCGGTGAGGGGCTGCAAGCTGATGTGCCGGGGGGGGGGGGGGGGCGGTACGGGGTGGAGGCACCGCGGTGGGATGGGATAGTTGAGCAGTCCCGTACACCGGACGGCGGTCGGGGGTGGCGAGAGGGCTTGGGGGCAGGTGTTGGGACGTTGGGGTCCCTGGAGAAGAGGATGGCGGATAGCGCTGCCATGCAGTTTAGGGACTGGAACAGGGGGCAGGGAGGTTTGTGGAGTGAGTTAGGAGGAAGAGGAGGTGGGGTGGGGGGGAGCGGGGACTAGGAGGGCTGTCATTCCGGGTTCGGTGCTCACGGGGCGGAGTGGGGGGCGTTGGACTGTGCACTGGGGGAGGTGCTTCCTCCCGGGAGGGGCCAGGTCCTGCTTAGGAGGGGACCGCCCTGAGCCTGGGGGTGCGCCGAGGGGAGGGGGCGGGGCCGGGTACCCGGGAGGTGTCCCGAGGCTGGCAGTGGCCACCACGCTTGAGGAGCGGCGGCGAGCGAGGTCAGCACGGGCTGGGGTTTTGGGACCGGGAGGCGGGTCAGGGACGCCGTCTGCAAGCTGACCCAGCCCGGTGGGGTCCTGGAGCCGTGTGTGTGTGTGGGGGGGGGTGGGACAAGCATAAGGGGGTGTCGGGGTCCTCGGCGGTCCGTAGGTTTGGCAGTATGTGACGCAGTTGTCTAATTTCTGGCCATCAGGTATGGGGGCTGATGAGTCAGGACCCGCTGCCCTGTATGAAGGGCGGCTTCGGAGGCTCAGCACCATGCCTGCAGGAAGCCACCTCGGCCCGAAGCACCTGGAGGGCGCTTTAGGGGTTTCCTTTAGGGTCTGGCTCCTGAAGCCGGTGTGAAGGGAAAGGCAGGCTCGCGGAATTCTGGGACTTGTAGTCCCAGTCGCGCCGGGTCGCGGTTGGGTTGGGTGCACGTGGGTAACTGTGGAAACGCGTCCCAGAATGCAGCGCGCCCCTTGGAGCCTCCCTGCTTGGCTAACTCGCGCTTTATGCCGCGGAGATCCTTTGCGTTCTCTCCGGGGTTTCTTGGGACAGTGTCCGTCGCAGAGGGAGAGCACAGGCCAAACCCTGGCCCTTTTCTGAGTTAATTATTTTTCCCTGCATCTGGTAGCCTTGCGGAGCGAATGCTTAGTCTTGAACCATCCTGCACACACTTCGTTCTAACGCAACGTTTAGCGTGGAGCTTTTAGAGTGGATTCAGCGTATGGAAGCCTAGGGTGAAGTGTACAGCCTTACATAAGTATGGGAACTAAGTAGAGACAGACATGTATATCCTTTGAGAATACAGAGAATTGTACTGGTATTTCATGGGCTGTTTGGTTTTCCCAAGAATTAGAGGATTTTTTTTTTTTTAAGTGAATTGAGAAGAACAGCTTAATGGAATTTGGGGTTGAAATAGTCTCATGCCCGAACCTGAAATGAACTCCCAAAGGTGAACAAAGGGAAAGTATGATGTCTTCTGCTTTTATGTAAGTGCAAAGCAGATAAGGCTATTGTTTGCTCCTTAGCTACCAGATTGTAAAGACTTCACCTCTTGACTGTTACAGGTCTCTGAGTTTGTGGACTTAAAGCCACCACATCCTTGTAAAAGGAGACTGCTCATTCCTGACTGCCCGGACCCAAGTAATCACACAGAGACTATAATAATCACAACATTGTTTGACCAATGACTCAGGCGTATTTCTAGCTAGCTCTTACATTTTAAATTAACCCATTTCCATTAATCTGTCTATCTCCACTAAGCTGTGGCTTACTGGGTAAGGCTCTGTTCTGGCGTCTGTCTCCTTTGACAGCTATATGACACCTCTCTGACTCCATCTACTCTCTCTCTCTCTCTCTCTCTCTCTCTCTCTCTCTCTCTCTCTCTCTCTCTCTCTCTCTCTCTCTCTCTCTCTCTCGCTCTTCCAGCCTGGCTATATTCTGCCCTGCCATAGACCAAAACAGATTTATTCATTAACCAATAAAAGCAACACAAGTATGGAAGGACATCCACATCACATTCTTTGCCGGTTCTTTTTAGTGATCACTCCCAAATCTAATGTAGGGGCTATAAGATTGGCTCAGACGTGACCAATTATTTTTGTATGGTGAATCAGATATTATGAAACTATTGATAATAGTTAACAGAGGGGTCATATATATATATATATATATATAATGATATGCATCTTGCAGACAAGTTTTAAAATTTAGAAATCACTTAACATGGTTACTTAACATGGTTAAGACAGTCCTAAACTTGCATATGTATTTCACAATGTTTTGTAAAATTTTGTTATTATTTTAAGTTATGTTTATGTGTGTGGGCATGTTTGCAGATGCCATGGAGATCAAAAGAGGGCATGGGATTCTTTAGAACTGGAGTTACAGGCGGTTGCGAGCTGCCCAGCATGGGTGCTGGGAATGGAACTCAGGCCCTCTGCAAGAGCAGTAGGCACTCTTTCCCGCTGAGCTGTCTCTCCAGCCCTTCCAGTCTATGTGAGAGACTGATTAGTGTGTGATGCTATGAGGAAACAATTTATGTCTCTCCCGTTTTGATTATATTGGCAAAATCTCTCAGAAAATTCGTGTAATATGTGTGTGTATGGAAATTTTTTTCCAAAAAGTATTTAATCTTGGGATTTGCTCTTGCCAAATCATAAGGCCAAAAAAATGCATAAGATCTATAACCGTCTTTAAAATTTAAAGAATATTAGTCTGCATTTCTTTTATTTTCATTTGTTCCATCGTTTTCTGAGGGACAAACGCTCTTTCCACATTCTCTTCATCCAGTCCACAAGCCCAAGTCCCTGGGCAGCATTGAGCCTGCGCTGTCCACTCTAGTTTTGGGGGACCTTTGCTTTTTGGCCCTTGGTTGGTTCTTAATTTTTTGTTTGGATTTTGCTATGCATTAAAACAGTTAAAAATATTTTATCAATTTTTTTTGTCTTTTGTATCAGAAAGGATTTGGGGTGGGGTGGGAAGGGGGAGGTAGTTGCTTTAATCAGCGTTCTAGAGTAACAGAACTTACAGAATGAATCTCAAGGGAATTTATTAGAGTGACTTACAGGCTGTGGTTCAGCTAATTCAACAATGACTGTCTATGTGCAGAAGGTCCCAGAATCTAGTAACTGCTCAGTCGCTGAGGCTGGAAATCTCAGCTGGTCTTCAGTATCTATCGGAGTCCTGAAGAAGTAGGCACTAATGATGGTGAAGGAATGGACTCTAGTGGGGCAAGAACAAGCAGGTGAAGGCTAAAAAGTTTCTTCCTTCTATGTCCTTATATAGGCTTCCAGCAGAAGGCATGCCCAGATTAAATCTCCAGCCCAGAAGTGTCTTCCCACTTCAAAGATCCAGATTAGATGTGGATCTTCCCATTTCAAATTAAGCAAAGTCCCTCACAAATTAAGCAAAATCCCTCATAGGCGTGCCCCTCCATTTTGGATTTTAGTTAATTCCAGATGTAATCAAGTTGATAACCAAGAGTAGCCATCCCAGTAGTCTTTCTACCACCGTGCCAAAGAGCAAAGCTCTCCCGTCCTTTTGTGGACATTGATGCTTCTTTCTCCATTCCTGGCTTGCAAAGGAGCCCTACTTGGTGCTTGATAGCATCTGATTTTTCTTCAAACTTACAATATCTCCTTTGTTGTTTTATTGAACTACTGTAACTTACTTCCTTCTTGTTTTTTAGTCTCATCTTAATCACCATCATGGGCATCCTTACAATTGTAGCTAATAATTAATAGCCGGTAATCCTGCTGACACAGCAGCAAACCACCGTCTGTCAGAAACCTGGTTCTTCCTGGCCTGTCAGTGTGCCTTCAATAAGCAGTGACTCCAGGGACATCTAGACTTCGGGTTGTGCCAAGGTGCGTCCATATATCAGATGGAGGCTGTTTATTTGGCCTAGTTCTGTAGTTAGGCCAGGCAAGAGGAAGTCAGCACTGGTTGATTTTGTGCATTTGGTTTATGAAGCCACAGTAATTTGAGTCACCCTCTTTGGAGGCTTAGATACTTCTCATTTTTTCTCCTGTTTGGTGGTAGAAGGGAGAGTCTGTTTTCAATACTTATTTTGTTATTGTGACAACATTTTTGAGAAAAGCAACTTTAAAGGAAGGTTTTTTCTGGCTCATGGTTTGGTTGTATCTATAGCAAGGAGAGATGACTCGCCATTTTATCTATAGAGAGGAGAGATGGCTCGCCATTGTATCTACAGGGAGGAGAGATGGCTCGCCATTGTATCTACAGGGAGGAGAGATGACTCGTCATTGTATCTATAGGGAGGAGAGATGGCTGGCCATTGTATTTATAGGGAAGAGAGATGATAGCTATTGCAGTGGTCACTTTTCTTCTTTTTTTGCAGCTCATTCATGGACCCAGCCTATGGGAAGGTGCTGCCTGCAATCATAGTGGGTCTTCCTTCTGTTAAACCCTCACAGAGATTCCACAGTGTGTCCCTTAGGTGATGTCAAATCCAGGGAAGCTAGCGAGAAGATAAATGACCACGGGCGGTATCTCTTTTACAGTTATCCTCTCTTCCCAACTCTTTACCAGTGTCTTGGGTCTGACCCAGTCTTTTTTTCTGGTAACCAGTGGTCCTGTGTGAGGCTTAGCCTGTGCTACATTGGTCTCTCACCAGTTGGATCATCTTGGCTTTTAGTATATGTGCTGCAGAAGCAAGCACAAATCATCTTAGCTTTTAATATTTGCTTTTCTGCTCAAAAACTTAGAGGGCTTCCAGATGCTCAGTTAAGTATGGCCTCCTCAGAACAAGAACTCAGGAGAGTTCAGGAAAGGCAGATGAATCTCTCTGAGTTCAAGGCTAGCCTGGCCTATAGAGTGAGCGTCAGGACAGCTGGGGCTACACAGAGAAACCCTGTTTCGAAAACAAAACAAAGTAATTGAAAGGTGCCTAGTGTTATAGCATGGCTTTTGCAGTTGAAGTCTGGCTCCTCCTCCCTGTCTGCCCTCAGAGCACATGACAATAAGGGGCCGGGACAATATTATAGTCCCTGAGACCCATTGCCAATGACCTACTTACTCCAGAGGTTCCATGGGTTTTACAACCTACCAAATAGTACCACTATCTGGGCACCAAACATTTGCCATATGAACCTTTTGGGGGCATTTCATATTCAAACCATAATACAGCTATATGTAACACTTAATTTTGATTGAAGAGTGTCTAGTCTGGAGAGATTGACATGTTGGTATGTGTAAGGGACTAGGGAAAGTCTGTTTGGGAACTGTCACCAGTTTTGTTTGAGAGATAGGTTGGTGTTATTTTGATTTTCTTTTTTTCTGTCTTATGACCAAGGCTTTATTTCTTCATGAAATAAAGCGAAATAGTGAGCCAGGGGCTGGAGGGCTCAGTGGTTAGGAGCACTGGCTGCTCTTACAAAGGACCTGGGTTTGATTCCCAGCACCCACATAGTGGCTAATCACAGTCTGTAATTCCAGTTCCAGAGGATCTGACACCCTCTTTGGCTTCTGAGGGCATCAGGCACACACATGCACAGACATACATGCAGGTAAAACAACGTATGCACATAAAAACAGAGAACAGTGTGGTGAGATTATTAGTACATCCTCCCTTCCTGTGGTCCAGTGTGTAGCTAAAGGTGACAGGCAAGGACTCGGCTTGAGAGCCTGAGTTGGTATTAATCGCTTCCTGCAGTTTGTTCTTACTGTGAAATTCAGGTTACAAGTACTCTTGAGAATTATTATTTTAAGAACGCATTTTCTAAAAAAATGTGTCTTAGGAAGAAAAACACTGAAATGAATTTTAAATGGGATTGTGTGCTTTAGTGTCTGTCACAGGGCAGTTTTAGAGCCAAGGACTTGTATTTATTTATTTATTTATTTTTTTCTGGAGTGTCCATGATTCTGCAGAGTGCCTGTTACCTGAGGTTTGGATTGCTTTCCTTTTAATTAGAAACAAGTTATTGTCACTTAGAAAGTTGTTTTTGAAACTAGTGACTGTTTAGAATAAAACACAAGATGATAAGAAAAAGACCCCTCCCCCTGGGTGGCACTACTTGGTGTGTGTTGTTTTTTTTTTTTTTTTGAGGGAGGGTAGGTTGTTCTTTGTGGATTCTGTTTTTCAGGAATGTCTAGCAAAGCTTTCTCTACCTGCTGTTTATATCTGCAAGGCTTGCAGAGCAGGGAGCCATGCAGCCTGACAGGGACAACACTATCTCTCCTAGAGGGCTCTGGCTCTTCCCTGGTGAAGGAGCCTTACCTTAGTTGTGAACTGATGGAAGTACCTCTCCCTCCTCTCTACAACCTGAAGGCAGAGGTCAGCAAAGGAAAGAAAGCTGTAGCCTGGGGAGAGCCATTGTGGTGGGTGCTCAGCCAAGGGCTCTGTTGGTTTCAGAGGCTGGGACCAACCCTGGGCCTGCCTGAGGAATCTCGCCATGTGCCTGTGGGGGTTCTTTTGGTTGTGTGGTTGGTTGGCAAGCCTGGCTTTCTAGTTTTCCTAGTGAGTCTAGTGCTATATTTAAAGCCCGAACCCAAACAAAATGAACGCTTTTTTGTTTAAACTCACCACAGTTGGTTTCCAGTGCTGGCAACTAAGACTCAGACAGTCCTGTCGCTGGTCAGTTAACCTGGCAGAGGCTCTGAAGAAGAGCGGTGGTCTCCTTTCGGTAGATCTGCCCACAGGCTCCACTTAGAGGTGACCAAAGACTGACTGAAGGGTTCATGTAATGTCACTTGTAGGTGGTGGGAGCCAGCATTGTGGTGTTCAAGACTCTGGATGTCACCTGGAGCCATGACTCCTGTCCCCAATGACGGCCAGCCACTTTTGTCTCTGAGAAAACCAGTTCAGAAGGTGGGACACACAGAAGCTGGCCCTTAATTCCTTGTGCATGTTCTGATTCGAGAATTCTAACTGGAAATATTTGCAGGTTTTTCTTGGGTGGGGTATTTTGTTTAGCCAGAAATAATCTTGGTAGTTCTAAAGTGTTCCTGGTCAACTTTATTGAGGTTATAATGTGCATATTCTGAAATTATAGCCATGTAAGTATATAGTTGGATAGACTGGTAAACAAAGACCCTGGCAGAGCAGCTAGTAAACCAAGGTACAGAACATATTCATCACTCCAAGAGCCTCTCTGTGTCGCGCCCACCAGTCAGCACCTCACCTAACCCCACCCCAGATACTTGGCCCTTCAGATGTATCTGTGATCTCCTCCATGTTGATGCTTAGTTATTTTTCTTATCGTGGACATATTACAGCATCACACACACCGAGTTAAAGGAAAGTGTCCATGCTGTGTGAACCATGCGGGCCAAGATTGGTGCTTTTATAGCAGGGGTGACTCCTCCAAAGGTTGCCCTGCAGGTTGCTTTTCTGCAGCCTGCTTTTCTGCAGCCCAGTGACATGCCACGCCACACCACTGTTTGCTCTCGGATGTCTTGGTGTCTTCCCGTTGCTTTGTGGAAAGCAGTCTGGGAAGTGGGAAAGGGCTTGGCAGGTGCCAACCCTCGAGTCAGACTGTCTGGACTCACACTCTTGCTGTGCCACTTACTATTTGTAAGATTGTGGGTGAGTTACCCTGCTTTTTGTGCTCAGAGATTTCATGTTTAGAAACTGCATTCCCATTTAGGCGGAGGGCGGTGGTGCACACCTTTAAGCCCAGCAGTTGGGAGGCAGAGGCAGGTGGATCTCTGTGAGTGCAAGACTAGCCTTGTGTACAGAGTGAGTTCCAGAACAACCAAAGCTACAGAGAGAAACTCTGTCTTAAAAACCTAAAAAAAAATGGCATCTCTGGGGGCATGGTGCTGTTGTCGCCAGGTGTGTTCACCAGGTGTGTTCACCAGGTGTGAATATTGAGTACCTTCTCTGCACAATGCCCAGGTCTTCATTTGTCTGGAAGTTTTCATTCTGGTGTGGGTGAGGGGCAGATAGTAAGCAGGTCTGTTTTGTGGCACTAAGTTCTGTAGAGAACAATAAAGCAAAGGAAGCATGTGTGTGGGTGAGGGCAGTGGGAAGAGAGGGACACAGCACACAGGCTCTCCGTGTGTGGCAGGCACGATCTGAGGAACAGCAAGGAGACTGGGATGCAGGGAGAAGACATGAGAGAAACCTTCCCGAGGAACCTGTGAGCTGCACCCGCTGAGGTGCTTCTGTGACTGTTGATTCGTGATGCTGGCCTCCTCGGTAGGCGTGGCATCAGAGAAACCAAGGAGGAAAAGAGACATTCTGTTATTTGGGTGACTGATATGTCAGTCAGCTGTCCCCAGACCCTGCTGTAACAGACAGGGTCCCCTGGGGCCTGCTTCTCCAGAGAATGTGCAGGGGACAGAGGCAGTGGGCAGGTGAGGAATGAATGGCAGCTGCTGGGTTAGTGGGACCAGGAGGAGGCGCACAGCTGGACTTACTAGCTGGGTAGGAAGGGGCAGAATTGCCCTGTCAGCTTAGCCTTTGGGGTTTCATTGGGAAAACAGTTCATGAGTAGGTAGGCTTGGGAGGACAGAGGGAGTGGGCAGACCTGTGGCAGCCAGGTGGGAGCGTTGGGAGCTGAGTGCAGGAGAAGGTGAGGTTGCAGAGTGGGACCTGTGGATTGCATGAGTGGACGGGAAGCAAGAGATGGGAGACAGGACACTGGGAAAAGATATAAAGGGACTTGGGGTGGGGGCTAAGGTCTCTTACTCCTGTGCTCTCCACTCCCACTCAGAGCTGATCTGTTGCACCCACATTTCACAGGTGAGGAAGCTAGAGTACAGGAAAGGTAACCTCAAGGTCGTGAAGCTTTTATACAGTGGCTTGAGATTTAGCTGGGTCTTCTGGCTCCAGGTCGGACTGCTCCACACCGCAGGTGGATGGACCCCAGCATTGCATGCTTGTTTTAGCTGGGTCTTCTGGCTCCAGGTCGGACTGCTCCACACCGCAGGTGGATGGACCCCAGCATTGCATGCTTGTTTTAGCTGGGTCTTCTGGCTCCAGGTCGGACTGCTCCACACCGCAGGTGGATGGACCCCAGCATTGCATGCTTGTTTTAGCTGGGTCTTCTGGCTCCAGGTCGGACTGCTCCACACTGCAGGTGGACGGGCCCCAGCATCGCCTGTTTGCTTTTCAGTTACGCCTCCAAGGGAGCATGCTCTCATGGCGGTTGACTGGCCGGGTCAGAGCCCGTTCGTTGGCTCTGCCTCCTGTACCTCAGATTCTTCCTCTTGGAGTGACTTAGTGGGTAGGGTGCCTGAGGTCTTGCAGCTTGCTCCTCTACACCCCTTCCTTGGCAAGGCTACTTGAAGTGGCAACAGGAACTTAACCCTGCTGGAGAACTGTGGCCCAGAAAAGTACTCTGTACTCTCTTATTTGCTGCTGAAACAGTCTCAGTTGCTGAGATTTCATCTTAAATAGGTGTATGTGGAAATACTCTTGTGAGTTTTAGAATATAGGTGATACCTAACAGCAGTGCAGAAAAAAGCCAGAAAAATGCGACTTTGCTTAGAGCCACTCAGTAGCTTTTATAATTAAGTTAGCCCCACCCCCACTTTTTGTCTTAGGTCCTGGGTAAGTGTTTATTGTTAACATCTCTAAGATGCCACTCCCCAAACTATTCCATAGACTTTTTGTCCTGAGCAATTAAATGGGACAGGGTGGTTGTCGGTCAGTCCAGGGGTATTGTACTGATGGCCTGAAGGATCCATCTCCTTGTTATCCCCTCCGACTTGTCTTTCTGGCCATTCCAGGTCCAGGCCAGGGCTCTTCTGGATCATGATAGGGGGAGGTGGAGCTGGCATGTGGTGTGGGCAGTGGAGCTGGCGTGGGCAGTGGAGCTGGCGTGGGCAGTGGAGCTGGTGTGCGCTGTGGGCAGTGCTCTGCTAGTGTGCATTGCACACCAGCTCACTGTTGCCTCCAGGAGCCTATGGAGGGGATCCTGCCAATCTGGCTCAACAGATGGGGGCACTGAGGTACCGTGAGTTAGGTTGGTGATCTATGAGGTGTCTCAGCTGGGACCCAGCAGAGTTGGGACTCTGACCTGGAGTGTACCAGACCTGACATTCTTTTCTCCTAACCTGGCTTCTGCATCATTATCAAGATTGAAGGGTACTTTGTCTCTGAATGACCCCATGGAACAGTGTTCTCAATGGTAGGCAGGGTGAGGAGACAGAATCTGGAGTCCTTTGTACCGTGGCACATTGGGAGCACAGCCAGCTAGTATGTCCTGAAGTGACTGGATCCTTTGAGATGGCAGTGGCGTGTGCAGACACTGGGTGCTGGGTGGCACGCCTCCTCTTGGGGTGGCTGGTTGCTTCTACCAGCCTCTTCCCTGGGTTCTGTGAGAGCCAGGAGGAAGGCGCCTGCCAACTGGATGCTTGGCTGGATTTAATTTTGGATCTTGTACTCTGCAAATGCTGCGTCACACCCCACAGTGACTGCTCGTCAGTATTCCTTCTGTAGCTCCCTCCTTGGCTTTTTGTCCAATAGCGAGTGTACGCTGGCCAGACGAATGAAGTTAACACTTTCCTCCCTTGCCTGGTTTGCCTGCCCTGGGTCTCGACCCTTCTCTGCAGGGTGCTGGATTAGTCTCCTCTGCAGAGTCCTGGTCAGTGGAGAGGCGTTGGCTGCTGGCAGGTGATGGCTGAGATGAGGTGCTGGGTGTTAAAATCCACTCTCCCATTTTCATTCATTGACTGGGTCAGACCCTGCTTCCCTGGGTGTCAGACCCTGCTTCCCTGGTGTCAGACCCTGCTTCCCTGGTGTCAGACCCTGCTTCCCTGAGTGTCAGACCCTGCTTCCCTGGTGTCAGACCCTGCTTCCCTGAGTGTCAGACCCTGCTTCCCTGGTGTCAGACCCTGCTTCCCTCCGTGTCAGATCCTGCTCCTCTGGGCCTATAGGCTGCTTGAGTGTTACTTACGTGGATAGCAAGCTGGGGTTGGTTTGACTCTGATGGGAGAAGGTTTAAAAGGTGCTGCCCCAAGCCCAGGCGGCGGTGGCGCACGCCTTTAATCCCAGCACTCGGGAGGCAGAGGCAGGAGGATCTCTGAGTTCGAGGCCAGCCTGGTCTACAAGAGCTAGTTCCAGGACAGGCTCTAGAAACTACAGGGAAACCCTGTCTCGAAAAACCAAAAAAAAAAAAAAATTTAGTAAAAGGTGCTGCCCCTCTGACTTGTAGCCAGCACCTTGTTGTCACCTACTGTGCCGCAGGCACTGCTCTCTAAGCATTTTAATTGTTGCAACGTCCTTGTAAGATGGGCACCACTAGCCATTTAGTAGAAGAAGAAATGTCCACTTCTGGCAATGAAGGCCATGCGGTGTGGAACTGACTGCAACCTGGCTTTTGGGGTCTCCTACCTAGTTTACAGCGTGAGAAAGTGTTTTCACAGCCCTTTGTTTTTCCTTTCCTTTCCTTTCCTTTCCTTTCCTTTCCTTTCCTTTCCTTTCCTTTCCTTTCCTTTCTCTTCCCTCCCTCCCTCCCTCCCTCCCTCCCTCCCTCCCTCCCTCCCTCCCTCCCTCCCTCCCTCTGTCCCCCTACCTCCTCCCTCTCTTTTTTCTTTCTTTGTAGCCCAGCTGTCCTGGAACTTGCTCTGTAGACCAGGCTGCCCTTGAATTTATAGAGATCCCCCAGCCTCTGCCTTCCGAGTGATGGGATTAAAGGCGTGCGCCGCCACCGCCTGGCTAACACATTACTGTGTTTTAATAATTTTGCCTTAAAAGTAAGAATGTTCAAATACACACATGGAAGACCTGTGCCATCTCATACAGCCAATAACTTAATTTGTGTGTGAAGTTGTAACTTGGAATTAGATCACTTAAAACATTTTGTGTTTAGTTTTCACAAAAGTATAGGCTTCATTTTTGGAAGACACCGTATCCCAAGCCATTTTGGAATGAATTTACTTTACTGTAGTTTTTAAAAAAATTACATAGTGTACTTTTCAAATCCTGTGTCCCGTGTATCTCTGAGCTCAAGTTCCAGTCAGTAATGACTTTTGATTCGACCTGCCTTCTGCCTGCTCAGACTGGCCTTGATCTTGGGATCCTCCTGCCTCCGCCTCCTGAGTTCTGAGAGGGAGCAGCATTTTAAACAAGTTCAAGCCTCACCCTCAGCCACATACATGCCTGCTTTGCCTTCAGAGCTGTGCATCTTGAATGCTCTGCCCTCCTCAGCCTGCTGGGTGCTGGCCTCTGCTCTGTCACAGCTGTCTTATGTTGTTGGCTGTGGTCTAAGATGTTCAGAATAAGCGGATCTGAAGAGGCAGGAAGGAGATTGGTGGTGGCCTCATGTTGAAGGGGGGGGGGGGGGCAAGTGAGGACTGGTGGTGAATGTGATAGAAATGGCCCGGAACTCGTCTGTGGTGACGGTCGGACAACTCCCTGAATATACTAAAGCCACTGCATTGGATACCTCTGATGGTGGATGATGTGGAATGAGAATTGCATGTCAATGGAACTGTTCAGAATACCATCCAACAGGTGGCGAGGCCTGTGAGGAGGCCTGAACCTCCTGGAGGATGATGTTCTGCTCTGGGTGGGGTGGTCAGATACGAGGAGGGCATGCTCCGGTAGATAACTCAGGGAAGACAGCTGCTGGGCCTGTGAATTCCAGGTGTTGGGAAGGCAGAGGGCAGAGTAAATTGCAAGGCCCTGCAGCAGGACGGTCTGCTCTGGGGGGGGAAGTCAGATCTGAGGAGGGCATGCTCTAATAGATAACTCAGGGAAGACAGATATTGGGTGTTGAATTACCTCGATTCGAGAAATAGCCAGGCTAGCTAAAAGGTAAAACAATTGTATTTTTATTTATTATAAGGGGTAAACTCACGAAACAGGAACAAGAAGTCCAAACTCAGCTGTGCTGCCAGAAACCACAGAGAGAGCGAGCGCACCTGGGCCACGTGGTGGTTTTCTCCAGTCCCAGAAAGCCACACCCTAACTTGGTCCCACCGCTTAAAGATAATTGGTTGACAAAGATTCCCCATCAGTTGGGCCTGTGAATTCCAAGTGTCAGGGAGGCAGAGGACAGAGTAAATTTCAAGTAAATTTCAAGTAGGACACGACTTCAGTACTTGAGGAAAAGTGTGGTTGTAACAATGGAATGATCCAGAAGGAATGAGACAGTCAAATGGGGCCTTGCATGGACTTGTGTTTCTAGAGGGAAGGAAGCCAAGTAACCTTTACAGTGGCTGTCACTGAGTTTCCTTCTTCCATAACACTTAGAAAAGTGGAGGTCCTTCCGTGTGTTGCCTTGAGCCCTGTGGGAGAGGCGCAGCAGCCCTGCACTGCATGGTCCCTGCGATGCAGTGATTTTGATACCTTTCCTTCTGTTTTGCTTTTCTGGCAATACCGTGGCTGTTATTCAGCTCTTACCCAGAGCTCCTCCCCCTCCCCTTCCCCCTCCCCTGCAGGGTCACCTCACGATTTTCATCGTCACAGAAAAGGCATTTATTGTGAGCACAGTGGCATATTTCAAATATTTGTACCTGAGAACGCTGTTTGCTGGAGTTTAGATAATAATCAGATACCTTTGTGAGTCTTCGACCAAGAGAACACGGCGCACTTGAGATGTGAGCGACGGCGTCGAGCGCCTCTCTTGTTACCACCCTTCCTCCCGTGAAATGCTGCAGACAGCTGCTAGACAGTCGGACAGGCTTAGCATAGAGTAATAAATGGGCAGCGCTCTCAAAGACGGGGGCAGAATAGACATTATTTGTAAGCATTAAGTTTTTAAAAATGTATTTTTAATTTTAACTGACATAGTAATTGTACATGTTTTGAGGGTACAGCATGCCATTGTAGTGCGTGTGCGTGCGTGCGTGCGTGCGTGTGCGTGCGTGCGTGAGATGAGTGGTGATCAGATCATGGAGTGATTGGCATGTCTGTCACCACAGACATACCATTCCCGTGGGCCTATTGAAAGTCCTCTTGACTAGGTAATTTGAAATATGCATGTACTTGTTGCCAAGCATATTGAACCTCGTGTCCTACGTAACACAAGAACTGATTCCCCCGGTGCAGCCCTACCCCAGACTCTTGAACCATCTCATCTTCATTTCTCCGTCATAGGCTCTGCTAACCAATATTCTGTACTTTTTGGAGCAGGGTCTAATTCTGTAGCCCCAGGTGGCCTAGTGCTTACAGTGTATACCTCACTAAGCTGGCCTGGAGCATGCTCTGTAGGATAGGCTGGCTCTGGACTCCCACCAGTCCTCCTGCCTCTGCCTCTCAAGTACCAGTATTATAGGTGCACACCACCATGCCTGGCTTGGACTTTGAGAAGAGCTTCTAAGTTTATACGCAGATTATGAATAATCCCATTCAAATGACATACATCTGAGATGACAGACATACCAGTCACCCGGATCTGATCAACACATTATATATATGTTTTATGATGTCACATGGGACCTCCAAAACATGTCCAGTTGTTGCTATGTATCAGTTAAAACCAAGTGAAAATGCAGTATTTGTCTCTTTGTGCCTTACTTTTCTCTAAATGCCCTCCAGTTCCATGTGTGTTGCTGCAGACGCCAGGGCTTCTTTCTGTTGCGGCTGTGTAATATTCCACCGCGTACGTGGCTGTGTAGTGTTCTACTGTGTACATGCTGTATAGTGTTCCAACGTGTACAATCCTGTGTAGTGTTCCATGTACATGGCCGTGTAGTGTTCCACCGCGTACATGGCTGTGTAGTGTTCCACCGCGTACGTGGCCGTGTAGTGTTCCACCGTGTACGTGGCTGTGTAGTGTTCCACCATGTACATGCACCATGTTTGCTGCATGCTAAGGCTGACTGCTTGCCTTAGTGAGCAGTGACCCATAAATATGCTGAGACCCCCCTGTGTCCTTCCTTCAGCCTCTCTATGTACACCCAGCAGTGAGGGCACATCATATGGGGCTCCATTTCCTAGTTTTTGAGGAGCCCCACACTGTTTCTTAATGGCTGCACTAATTTATTTCCACTAGGAAAATGTAAGAGTTTTCCACATCCCACGCAGCAATGCTTGCTGTCTTTTGGATAATACTTTTTTTCTTTTCAAAGACATGATTTCTCCATGTAGCTCTGGCTGTCCTGGAACTCACTCCGTAGACCAGGGTCTACCTCTGCCTCCTGAGTGCTGGGATTAAAGGTGTGTGCCACCACTGCCCGGCTGGATAATACTATTTTAACCTGGTGAGATAATGTCCCATTATGACTTTGAAAGGCATTGCTCTGGTTACTGATGTTGAACTTTTTTATTTTTCATGCATTTGTTACTCATTTGTCTTTTACCTCTTAAGCCAGTATCCATGCAGGTCATTTGTCCATTTTTAAATAGTGTTTTTTTTTTTTTGTTTGTTTGTTTTTTACTGTTGGCATGTTTAAGATCATTCATGTCTTAATAAATTCCCAGGCAAGCGAGGAGGCTTGCAGACACTCTCTTCTCTTCCTCCATTGACTGTTTCCTTTTCTTGCCTTTTCATTTGCCATTTGTCAACTTTTGCTTTTGCTACCTTTTTTTGTTTGTTTTTGGGTCATATAAAAAACACTATCCGGACGTGTGCCCTGAAGCACCTTCCCTATTATTTTCATAGTTGCATAGTTTGGGGTCTATGTTTAAGTCTTTGATCTATTTTGAATTGACTTTTAATTAGTTAATCATTTTTTTGTTTATTTTTGAGGTATGGTCTCACTATATAGCCCTGGAATCCTGAAACTCACTATATAGACCATGTGGGGCTCAAACTCACAGGGATCCACCTGCCTCAACCTCCAGAGTACTGGGATCTCTCTCTCTCTCTCTCTCTCTCTCTCTCTCACACACACACACACACACACACACACACACACGGGGGCGGGGATTCATTCCTTTAAGTTCTGTGACTCTAGAGAATACCAGAACAAGCTGTTTTGTTTACTATTGCTTTGTAATTTCTTCGGTTTTTGTTTTGTTTTTGTGTTTTTAAGACACGGTTTCTTTGTATAGCCCTGGCTGCCTTGGTCACTTTGTAGACCAGACTGGCCTGGAGCTCAGATACCCACCTGCCTCTGCCTCCTGAGTGCTGGGATTAAAGGAGTGTGCCACCACCTCCCAGCTTTGTCGTGTGTTCTGAAGTCAGGTATTAGAGCCTTGAGCTTTTTTTCCCTTTTTGCTCAAGAATTTTTTTGTTGTTCAGTCTTTTGTAAATTCCACACAGATTTTTAAACACTTTTCTATTTTTGTGAAAGGTGTTAATATTTTAATAGGAATTGATTTGTATCTTGAGGCTGCTTTGGGTAGCAGTATATTTTAGCAATATTCTAGTCCGTGAACGTGGGGTATTTTTCTGTTTCATGTTCTCCCCAGTTTCACCAGGATTTTGTAATTTTCAGTGTAAATGATGGTTGATTTCCTTGCAGGTATTTTGGTCTTTGTAGCTGTCATAAGTGTTGATGCTTTCTTGGTTCTTCCCAAGCAGTGATGTTTTTGCTGTTGAACAAAGGCATTGCTCTTTGCATGCTATTTTATACCCTGGAGCATCACTGAATTTATGAGATCTAACCTAACCACAGTGGTATTAGTTATCTCTATGACCTGTCTGTCTCAGTCAGTTGAGCAATCAAATCTCTTGTCTGCAGATGGATGGATAACTTGGATACCTTCCCTTTATGGGTTTTTTTTTTTTTTTTTTTTGTATTCTCTTATGGCCCTGGTCCATTTTTCCCTTAAAAAGTTGGTGGAGTGTTTTGAGATTTAGCCAGTTTTAATATTCTTTTTTTTTTTTTTTTTTTTTTTTTTTTTTTTTTTCGAGACAGGGTTTCTCTGTGGCTTTGGAGCCTGTCCTGGAACTAGCTCTTGTAGATCAGGCTGGTCTCGAACTCACAGAGATCCGCCTGCCTCTGCCTCCCGAGTGCTGGGATTAAAGGCGTGCACCACCACCGCCCGGCTTTAATATTCTTTTTAATATTGAAATGATTTGTGTACTTGATAGCTAAGGCAGTACATTTTATGTGGAATGTGATCTTATCTTCATAAGGAGGTGGAGTGGAGGAAGTAGCTTTGAGCTAGCAGTTAGGAGGTTGTGTCTTAGTCAGTGGTCTATGGCTGTGAAGAGACACCATGACCGTGGCTACTCTTATAAAGGCAAACGTTTAATTGGTGCTGGCTTACAGTTCAGAGGTTTAGTCCATTGTTACCTTGTGGGACATGGGGGTGTGTAGGCAGACATGGTGCTGGAGCCTGGAGTCCTACATCTTGATATGCATTCAGCAGGAAGTATCTGAGACTCTGGGCATGGCTGCAGCATATGTGAGACCTCGAAGCCCACCTCCACAGTGACACACTTCCTCCAAAAAGGCCACACCTACTCCAACAAAGCCACGCCTCCTAATGGTGTCAACTCCCTTTATTCTATTTCCTAATCTGTTTATCTCCTTGAGTACAGGCTTTAGCTCCATTCCACTCTGTGGTGCTCCTTTTCTCCTCAAATATTTTCCCTTGCTCAGCTTGCTCCTTTTCATTATAGATCTTCCTTAGAGTTAACACTGATAACCACACCACAGAGTCTATACTAGGCTGTTCTGAGATTTCCTCTGCTAAGGGAATTAATCCAAAACTCTTCACTTAAGACTCAGGCAAACTTTTCAGACAAGGACATAGCAGCCACTTCCTTCACCAAAATATCCCAAGAACAATCTCGAGGCAGCATGCTGAAATTAGTCTCCTCTGAAACCACTTGAGCCAGCCGCTCACAGTTCAAATCACTCTTAACAACATTATCTTCCATGCTTTTACTGGTGTGGCCCATTGAGCAGCACTTAAAGCATACAACTGCTTTTCTAATCCACAGTCCGAAGGTCCTTTATCCTTCAAACAAAAGCATAGTCAAGCCTATCACAGCAATACCTCTGTCCCTGGTACCAACTTCTTCCTTAGTTAGGGTTTCTGTCACTGTGAAGAGACACCATGGCCACAGCAACTCTATTAAAGGAAAACATTTAATTGGCTTACATTTTTAGAGATTTAGTCCATTATCATCATGGTGCGATATGGTAGCGTATGTCTGCATGGTGCTGGAGAAATAGTCAAGTGTTGATATTTTGACTTTCAGGCAACAGGAAGTAGACTGTCTCACTGGGTGTAGCTTGAGCATATATGAGACCTCAAAGCCCACTTCTACAGTAGCACACTTCCTCCAATGAGACCACACCTACTCCAACAAGGCCACACCTCTCAATAGTGCCATTCCCTTTGGGGGGGCATTTTCTTTCAAACCACAACCACGTGTGACTTATTCCCAGCTTGGCCAGTGCTACCATCTGACCTGTTTGAGATAGTTAAAAGGAAAAGCCATCTCAGTGTGATCCCCTTTTCCCCGTGCATTCCAGTAAAGATTTATGTGCAGATCATTTCCTCGCTAAGGCGAATAAAGACTTCATTTTGGCCTCATGAGGCCATGTGTTCTCTGAAGGAGTTAGCTTGCAGTAGCAGCTGGCCTGCACAGTCAGTGCAGTAGACAGTACAGTAGGCATGCATGCCAGCCGCCGGGAGCCTGGTGGTACCATGTGCAGCTTTGTGCCATGCTCAAGTTAGCTTTCATGTGAAGGTGTGGTAGATAATTTGCCACTGGGTAGAGTTAGTGCTGACTGAATATGCCACTTGTACCTGCTCTATCTGCATGCCCTCTGGCAGGAAAGTTGAACACAAAGTCTTGGGATACTCTGTCTGAACTCTTAAGCAGGGTTCACAGGCTCATTATTTACCTTTCTCATGTCACTTGTCACATTTGAAGACGACTTGAAACACCCCACCATATCATAGTTTGTTAGCTCTGTACCTGCATTCATTCGCTGTTCTGAATCTTTGTTGGGCACTTTATATGAGCAGGTAGTGTTCTGGGTATTCGGAATACAGCAGAGGATCAGATCCTGGCTCTGTAGAGTCGAGACAGTTTATCAGCGTATGGTATGTGCCACACATGTAGCAGGGAAGAGCAGAGTGTCCATGGTGGCAGAGCGCAGATGACATCCTGCCTGTTGGTCTGCAAGATTGGGTTATTTAAATGACACACTTAAGTGTGAGGATACACCATGTCGTTCTTAGTGGGAGGAAGATTCAAGGCCAGGGAAGCATGTGCAAAGACTCTGAGGTATACGCGTGTGGTGTGCTCATGGGCGCATGTGGTGTGCTGGTGGGTGCATGGGTGCATGTGGTGTGCTCATGGACGGGTGTGGCGTGCTCGCAGAGCATCAGGAGGTGGATTGATGAGCTGCAGGTAAGGTGAGTGCGTGCTCTGGCCCAGACAAACCACTGTCTTTGGCCTTGAACACCTTCCCTTTCCACTGTGGCTGAGGTGGGAATGAGTTTAGTTTGCTCCACATGCTCCCTGATTATTCTGTTTCTTCTGAAAGACAACCTTTTTCTATTGATTAGCATGTGACTTTAATCCCAGCATTTGGGAGGCAGAGGCAGGAGGATCTCTGAGTTCCAGGCCATTCTGGTTTATATAGTGAGCTCCAGGCCAGCTAGGATGGTGTGTAGAGAGTTGGTGTTAAAAATAAAAAAGAAGGGCTCTTTTATCATGTTAATTATGTGCATGTTTCTACACAGAGACCCATGTTTATCTCGTCCCTTCCATCTACTGCTGCCCTGCACAGTCTACTGTTGTAACTGTCGCACTGTTTTACCCCAGGCATTGGCAGGCAGTGACCTAGGGACCAAGTCCTGCCCACTGCCTAGTTTCTACAAATGATATTTTGTTGGAAAACAGCCTCCCTCTTTTGTTCATGTACTGGTTGTCTGCACTGGAGCTGCAGTGGCCAAGTAGTTGCACCGCAGACCTATGGGATCCGCAAAGCCCCAGGTATAGTCTGACCCTCAGTGGTTTCTCTGCCTCTGCTCCAGACTTCATGCTCTTCCCTGGTCATTTCAGCTGTTGCTTGCAGGGCTAGCCTCTTTGTTCTTAGAACTGCTTCCAAGTCTTCCTTTAGCCTACTATCCTTTTTTTCCAGGAGTAGGAGATGGCTGTGGGGGTGGGGGATATCTGTGGGGGTAGGGGATATCTGTGGGGGTAGGGGTGGCTGAGGGGTGGGGATGGCTGTGGGGGTGGGGGATATCTGTGAGGGTAGGGATGGCTGTGGGGGTAAGAATGGCTGTGGGGGTGGGGGATATCTGTGGGGGTGGGGGATATCTGTGGGGGTAGGGGTGGCTGGGGGGGTAGGGATGGCTGTGGGGGTAAAGATGGCTGTGGGGGTAGGGGATGTCTTTGGGGGTAAGGAAGGCTGTGGGGGTAAGGGGGTGGGGTAGGTGAAAAACTGCAGAACAGGCAGAATAGGAATTTGATTGCTTTTAATTTGTAATCTACTGAAGGGAGAAGCCATTGCTTCATAATGTTGGCATTTTCCCTTCCAGAAATAACCATCTCTACAATTACGTTTTTCACTGAACATGACTGTTTCTGCATTTGTCTCACATTTTGAAGTTTAGTCCTATGTGTATTATTGCTTTTTGATGCTGTTATAATTGAGATATCTCAGTTATATTTTACAATTGGCATTATGGTAGAAAGGAAGGATTGTGTTTATTGTGCTTTTAAATTGTTTCTCATTGTTACGGATATATAAAGTATTAGTAATTTAAGTGTTGTTTGATGGTTATGTCTGAATGTAACCTGAAATCACATGATCCCTGATAGTGCTGTGTCGGCGAGTGCTGCAGAGTTCTAATCTACAGTGGTTTAGTGGAGTGGTCTGAGCCCTCCCTTCCCTTTCATCTTGCACAGATCACAGAGATAGTAATTAAATCAGACGACATTTTCATACCCAGTCAGCGTTTGTTGGTGGGTTTGAAGATACCCAGAAGATAATTTAGGTGAGGTCTTTATCAGGCGGGCTGTGCTGTGCAGAGCTGACTGTGGCCTTACCGTGGACTCTAGAGGGGCGCCCGGCACCTGCAGCCAGCCCACCCTGCTCGCTGTGCAGAGCCTTTGGATCCCGGAGAACAGTTGACTTAACCTTGCATTTATCCTTTGGAACTGAAAGAGGAGCCGGAGATTTTTATGAATCTGTTAGTGCTTTCCTGAATTTATTCTCTGTAAAGCGTTTGATCTTTACCCTGACATCTCTGCCTTAAGGATGTGAAATCTATTTTAGATTTCAAGGTCTATTACTTGCCCTGAGCTTGGAACAGATGAACCATAAATCCAGTATCTCTTAACCTCTGTGAATTTATCTTTTATTGCTATTTTTTCCTGCTAAATTCATGTCGTCTTACGCTGTGAAACTAAAGGACTCTTGGTGTTACTGGTTTCATCTGTTTTTCCTTTGCCTTTTCCAGTGCAGCGACAACCTAGCGATTGTGGTAGGAACTGGGTATGGAAATGGGTGCTTGACATGGCACGTGACTTGTGAAATGGACCCTTTTCTTGCCTTTAGTGAAGTGAGACACGTATATAGACTGTAGCTGTAAGCATTCATGTGTCTTTCTCTGTGTGGAGATTTCCTGCCACCACATCTCTGTGTATGTCTGTCTATACTTCTGTGCATACCAGTGCTGTTATGGGTTGAGCTGTGTCAGTCCCCTTGCTGCAGTCACAGAGTTCTGGCTTTGGGGTCTTTGATAGGTCTTTGGAGTTACACCTACGTAATTAAAAACTATTTCCTGTGGAGTTGGAACTATTTGGTGTGGAGTTGGTAGTTTTAATTGAGTATTCCAGGCATTGTGGTTGGGGCCTGACCCGTCTCGGCATTGTGTAGGCAGCCAGTTGCTTGGTTTCGTCGTTATAGCACTATACAGGGTAACTTGTTTTAACTAAAACCTGTGGACTGGCGATTTGGACCAACTTCTAGGCCCCACGGTTGGGATGTGAAGGACAGTGTTGCTTTGGGCTTACACCCCTGGGGACTGGGTTGAGTGTAGAGGGGGAGAAGATGGGTGTGGAGTGGAAAGAGAAGGATTTGTGGGCTGGTGTGAAAGACACTCAGAAGCCGGGACAGGTGTATTATCATGAAAGTGGGGACTCCCTGTGAGGGTAACCCGCTTCTCTTGTGCAGCTTCTATCTTTAGTACAGGAAAGGGGAAGGTTGAACAACTTCAGTTTGTGTAGGCATGCTAATGCAGAATCTGGAGGCTAGTGAGGTGACATTTGGGGGCCACAGGGATGTGTGCTACATGCGTTCTGGCCTTTGACATGTCCTTTTTGCCTTCCCTTCTGTTGTCCTCAGTGGCAAGACAGTCCTTGGTCTCAGCCTTGGTTTCCGGTTGGGGTGGGGAGCAAAGTGATAATGGAGTGTGTAGGCCTGCTTCCCGCTTCTAAACAGGATCCTGAGATGGCTGTGGTGTGGGAGTTGTGTATTTCAGCCCCCACTGCCTCTTGTAGGCCAGGTGAACACCGTTGTTTCCGGCTTGGAGATCCTGTCCATTTTTATTTAGATAAACAAGAGGAGGTATGTGTACTGAGCACACATGTGCACATATGTACACTCTTCTCGTGTGTGTCTTTCTCAGCCTTTCCTGTGCAGGTGTATGAAGTGGATCATCTGGATTGACCCTGTGACATTTACCTTAAGCATGGCTGGATTATTCAGGCTCAAACAGTTAACAGGGGTCTTAGCTTTTGTTTGTTTGTGTTTCTAAGATTGGGTCTTGGACATGCCCTGCTCCCCGGGCCCCAGTGCAGTGGGATTTCAGGGGAGGATTTCAGGGGAGCACCACCGCGCCTGGCCAGGAGTCCATCTTTAGGTCTGTTGTACGTTCTAGACGGCAGAGGCTGCTCGAGCAGAGCAAGTGCGCATGTGTGTCGTCTGTTCCTGTGCCCCCTGTGCGTGTCAGGGACATCTTGTTGCCTGGCTCCCAGCCCTGCAGGGCTGCCCGTGAAGGGATTCCTAGGGCAGGGGAGCCTTTTTGACAGATTGAGAGCAGCAGCCCATGGGTCCAACCCAGCAGACAGTTCACAGGGTCGCATCTGACCCTGGGAGTGCTCTCTGCAGCTGGTGCCTGTCCCCAGTGCTAACGGTGAAGTGACTTAGAATGGTGTGACCCCGAGAGTGCCTCTTCTAGGCCACTTTCGATCTAACACGTGTGATTGGAAAGATGGAATTAGTGTTAATCCTGCTATTTATAAAAATACTTACTGATACTTTTTCAAATATCAAGTTATTAATAACCTTTCAGCTCCTTTCTGTAGGCTGCATATGTGGGCATACTTTATAAATCTTGTCTGCATGTGTGTGATGCTAGGGATTGACTGGGGCTTCATACGTGCTAGGTCATGATCTACTGCTACTAGATCCTCGCCCATACAAACATTTGACGTGGGAGATTTCACAGCCTGGTAGAGCACTGCGGTTGTTCTGTGCCGGGTTCTGGCATGGAGCAGCCTCCGGAGTCTCTCATGCCTGCCATAGCGTGCAGTCCCGAAGTGGTTAGAGGTGGCACATGGATGCTCCTTTGCTGGGGACTGCTTCCTCAGGAGTGTGACTGTTGAGTCTGTGGCATTTTCTACTGTTGCTCTGGGACCCCCGCCCATAAGGCCGTTCTTTCTCTGTGTGTTTAAGGGAGGTGGAGGGGTAGTGCCTGTGACAGATAATACTGTATAATCAGCCACAGAGGAAATATGCTGTAAAGTTGCAAAGTGCCAAATATTGGGACGCCATTCTGTCATTTTTCTGGCTGCAAGTGTGCTTATCATAACAAAATTCCAGGGAAGGATGGGAAAGCGAGCCCATTTCCTCGGAGATCTGAGCCATTTTCGATTTGCATGGCTCCTTTGAGTTGCTGACATTATTTGTATCTTCCAGGGAAATGCAGGTTGGCTGCTGGCAGGATTTCACAGCTCCTGCAGTATTTTCTTTGTACCGTGGAGTTGACATGAACTCCCATGACCGTTAGCATTTGGTTGCAGATTGGACTCTATGGTCAGAGCTGGTTCTGGGGGCTGAGTCAGTAGTTGCGTTTGTTGTTGACCTGTAAGTATCCTGCTACTCGAGGCACCGAAACAACTGCTTACGTTTACTTTTGAGCTTTTGAAATTTCTTACTGTCTGAGAACCAGCTAACACTGATCTCTTTTCTCCCTTTTCTTTTAAAGACTTCCAACTGAACTCTCATCTCTCAACACTGGCAAACATTCATAAGATCTACCATACCCTTAACAAGCTAGTAAGTCAGTCTTTAAAGATACAGTTGCCAGCTTTGATGTGGCCGCTTTGTGCAAACGCTTTTGATAAAAGAATTTATGCTCTGGCTATCAATTGCTTATGAGAATACTGGGTTTTCGTGCTTGCTGTAGGGTATGCAGTTTCTTGGTGTTAACGATCATGTTTCTTACAGAATCTGACAGAAGACGTTGGCCAAGACGATCACCAAACAGGTAAATGCGAACACTACTGACTTTTAAGTAAGGATGCCGAGGAATCATGGCAAAGGGAAGCCGTGGCCATAGAGGCTTTGAGTTATCCACCTAGTGCCCTCGGTTAACACGTCGTCACTGTTGAGGACCCCAGGTGAAAAGGCAGCAGGGATCTGTCTTGAAGCTGTGGATTGTGCTAGTGCTCCCATTTCCTCAGAGGGCCTGAAGAGTCTTTTGTAGGTTTCAGGAACAGTCCCTTTCTTACCAAAGCCTCTTAGCTCCTGCTGAAAGGCGCTGGTAACGCAGCCTGCAGGCCTGTGGAGGTCCTGAGAGAACGGCTGCTCCTGGGTATGGTGGGGAGAAGGTTTACTGTAGACAAGAGGGAGAGCGTAGCCAGAGGCATATGGAAGGGTCCAGAGTGACCAGCACACTGAAGTGGGCCGTAACAGCAGAGGAGGGAGGAGGGAGGGACAGCACGGAACCAGGAGCAGCGGCCAAGAGGGCAAGAAGCCAACAAAGGGAGGTTATGGAGGAAAGAGCAGCTGAGGGAAGGACTGGGCTGGAGAAGTTTAGGGTAGGGAGGGGAGGGTAGGGTAGGGTAGGGTAGGGTAGGGTAGGGTGTGACAGTGGATTTAGGGCCTGAGGGATTCTGGGAGAACCCAGTAGCCACTTTAATAGGCATCTCAGCCTTTTGTTCTGGGTTTGAGACCTAACACTGAGGGTTCCTGAATGGGAAAGTGAGCACCTGCTTCTTAAAGTTGTTCTCTAGACCTGTGGTTCTGAAGGAGGAAGTAGCATCATGTTCTCCTCACTTCAGCCTCTTCTGTAAGTTTGGGGTGTGGGCTCAGTGTTTGCCCATCTGACCGGCACCCAGCCCATGATGCAACTGACCAGGGTGCTGCACCCCGAGAACCACTTCTCTAAGCTATTCATGATTCTAAAGCCCAGGAACATGCATTTGACCTACAGCTACAAAATTTGTGGCAGAAATGATTAAAATGTATTGTAAAATAGAAAAATTACTACAGTTCTAGGTTTGTGGATTCAGGCTGCTGCGACAGAATACCCAAGAGCTAGTGACTTATAGTCATGTATGATTCGTTAGAGGCTGGAGAGCTCGTGACTATAGTCATTTATGACACTTGTTAGAGGCTGGATATTCATGTATGACTCTTGTTAGAGGCTGGAGAGCTAGTGACTTATATTCATGTATGACTCTCGTTAGAGGCTGGATATTCATGTATGACTCTTGTTAGAGGCTGGAGAGCTAGTGACTTATAGTCATGTATGACTCTCGTTAGAAGCTGGAGAGCTAGTGACTTATAGTCATGTATGACTTGGTTCTAGAGGCTGGAGAGCTAGTGATTTATAGTTATGTATGACTCTCGGTTCTAGAGGCCAGAGAGTCAGGCGGCAGATTGCTGTTCTCCCTGGTGGCCTTTTGCTGTGTTCTTTGTTCAGGAGAAGAGGCACCTTGCAGGATCTTTACATAAGGCGATTCTCAGTTGTCAGGGTTTCACCTCATGATCCAGTCAGCCCCAAAGACTCCAGCTCTCCATCCCAGTACCCTGGGAAGTGGATGTCAGCATTTGAATTTTGGAGGGTTACCTTCAGACCAGAGCTTGTTGAAGAAATTTGAGTGGCCCCAAAGTGAGTGGTGTGGAACTTGTTGGCTTTGGATCTCCGAGTCTACCTCTTTCCCTAGTCCTCTGTTGAATGTTGTTTTTCCCCCAGATGTTTTTATGCATGTGTATATGTTTGTGTTTTTTTGAAACATCCATGGTATTTGATTTTTCATTTAATGGTAGATTGTTGACATGTAGACCTCACCCACGTTCTCCTTCCAAACTGATTCAGAGCGGATTGAAATATAAGCATAGGAAGGAGCTTGAAGAAATAGTCTGTTGGAGTGCACTGGCTTTTCAGTACTCCTGAGTCCAGACAGACACACCTGCTGTGCACTGTAGACCAGCCCGTGATGGAGACAGGCTTCCTGCTCTGCTGGGGAGGGGGGCATCTCAGAGTAGCTGGGCTCTCTGCTCAACTTCCCCTCTCTGCAACCTCAATTAGACCAGGCAGGGGAGGATGGGATGGGGAACAGACCGTGCCAGGTGTGTTGAGGAGGTCAGGGGCAAACATTTTCAGTAGCACGTTATAAAAGGATATGTTCTCTTTTGAAATTGCTGCTTAATTGTCCAATTCATGGACATATCATGTTCTCCAGCCTCCTGATGAGCGTTTGTGCTTGGGTTTAACTCTCAGCTATTTTCAGTAATACTGGAATAATATCTCCAGGGTCAAGTTCATAATTAAGGAAAGAAACACAGCTTTCTACTTGAAGCTGTTGGTGGTCATGAAGATTTTTTTTTTACTTAACAGTTGGTGGTGGTGTTTTAGTTTTTAAAATAAGATTTTTGTATTAGTAAGACTCTAAGATTGTCTTAGCTATGGTAACAACACATTTCTGATTTCTGAATATTATATAGTTAATTTTGGAGTTTAGATTTAAATGAGTAATTGTTACTATGGAAATTTCATATCTAAATGTTTAACTTAAAAATGACAATATAATAACTGTAGGTTTCAATTAAGGAAGGCGATGGAGGAAAGAGTGTTTAGCCCTGGTCCCCAGCTGTGTCTGAGGGCCTGGATAGTGTTGGTTGGTGCTCATGGTGTGTGTGTGTACTCTGCATATGTGTGTGTGCTCATAGAGTGCATGCACACTCATGATGTGTGTGGGCATGTGTGTTCGTGGTGTAGGTACTCATGGGGTATATATATGCTCATAGGTTTTTGTGTGTATGCTTGATATGGTGTATATATATATATATATATATATATATATGTATATATATATGTGGTATATGTATGTGTACAGATGTATACATGGTACACCATGTGGGTATTATGCACGGAGGGGCCAGAGGTTGACATCAAGATGTCATCACTAGCTTCTCTACCCTATTTTTTTTCTTTTTTTTTTGAGATAGGGTTTCTTTGTAGCTTTGGAGCCTGTCCTGGAATTAGCTCTTGTAGACCAGGCTGGCCTCGAACTCACAGAGATCCTTCTGCCTCTACCTCCCGAGTGCTGGGATTAAAGGCGTTCACCACCACTGCCTGGCTCTCTACCCTATTTTTAAAAATAGGGTGTCTCACTGAATCTTGAGCTCACTGGTTTTGGCTAGCCTTGGTTGGCCAGCAAACACCCAGATCTGCCTGTCTATCTGTTCCCCTGGGGCTAAGGGTACAGGCACATGCCACCATGGTCCTCTTTTTATGTGGGTGTTGGCAACCAAACTCGGGTCCTCATATTTGTGGGACAAGCACTTTACCCATCAAACTGTATCCCTGGGCCAGGGCTTGTTTGCTAGTCTGTCGCTACAGTTCACATCTGGCTGTGGCTACAGTTCCACATCTGGCTGTGGCTACAGTTCCACATCTGGCTGTGGCGTCTGTTGTGTTTCTGCTCTGCAGCATACACTGTAAAAGTTAGACAGGGGAAAGTGAGTGAGCCTCGGAGATACGAGCAAGTGTGCTGTTTCTTTGACTGTCTTGGCCCAAGGGGAGTCTGAGCACCTATTGTAAGCATTGTGTGCGGGAGAGCCAAGACTATGCCAGAAGGTGGGGCATCTCCTCCCCTGCCTTGTGCTTCTGCTCTTCCACAAGGGAGCTAGGGAGGTGAGGATGAGGAAGAGTAGCTCTGAAATAGAGAACTGAATTAACAAAAGAAAAACACAGAGCAGGGAACAAGTCAGAAAAGTGATTATGCGTGCCAGAGTCAGGGTTCCTTAGAGATAAAAGAAAAGGAATTCTTTTTGTCCTAAATAGCAGGAAAATTTTGTTCTTTTAAAAATTGCTAGTCTTTCCAGGCGGTGGGCGCACATGCCCTTAATCCCAGCACTTGGGAGGCGGAGGCAGGTGCTGATCTCTGTGAGTTTGAGGCCAGCCTGGTCTACAGAGCGAGTTCCAGGACAGGCTTCAAAGCTACAGAGAAACTCTGTCCCAGAAAACCAAAAAGAAAAAAAATTACTAGTTTTATTTGAACAGGTAATTCACCCATATGTTCAAGAAAATGAAATAAAATCCTAGGTCCTGGTGAGATGTCTATTTGTCAGCTGACACCGCCAAGTCTCCGCCATGGAATGAGCATTGCTGCCGACTTCATGGAAACCCTTGGTGGGCAGAGCGAGCTGCGTGTAGTGTTGTGACACGAGACAGTGCCGCGGGGCAGCAGGCTCACCAGCGTGAACAAGGCAGATTGAGGTGTGCGTTTTGAACGTGTGGTTAAGTTTGGACAAGTCAGAAACAGCCTCTCCCTCCCTTGGGGATGTGTGGGAGGACTAGTAACTGGGCCCCTGAGTTGGTGGATCTTGTAAGAGATTAACTCTAGCAGGGACTCCTGCTAAGGCCGGTCAAGTAAGACGATCGCACGAAGGGGGAAGGGCCTGCCCAGGCATCAGTTCAGATCGCACGCCTACTTAAACTGTTAGGAAAGCAGCAAGGTGGACAGAGGATCCAGGTGACTTCAAGTTGCCTTTAAAACTTGATTTTCTGGGACAATACTATAATAGACCTATTGAAAAATGTCAGTAGTATTTTAAACTGTTTAATATGGGAAGAAGGACTATATTAATTGACTTAAATGAAAAGATAAAAAAAAACTTGTTCTCTTAAAATACTACCCCCCCCCCAAACGAATCCAAACTTTCAGGTAAAAACCTTTATATACGATTAGGTTTTAAAGGTGTGTGTGTGTGTGTGTGTGTGTGTGTGTGTGTGTGTGTGTGGTATGTGTATGTGTGGTGTGTATATGTGGTGTGTAGTGTGTGAATGTGTGTCTCTCTGTGTGTGTAAGGTGTATGTGTGGAGTTCAGAGAACTTTCTGGAAGAGGTTCAAAATTGTTTTCTACCTTTATGTGAATTTGGGTCAATCAGACTCAGGTTGCCGAGTTTTCGTGACAAATCCCTTTTACTGGATGAACCATCTTGCTGGCCCTGAATTTTATTTTCATTATCTCTTTAATGATTATCTTAATGCCATACCATTTAGAAGAAACTTGTGTCTGTAGTTTTAGCTTTCTGGAGGCTGAGGCAGAAGGATCCAGGGTTCAAAGCCAGGCTGAGCCTATTTGGAAAGCTCTCAAGAGCTGGTGTGCTGGTCTGAGTAGAACATCTGCCTGGCTTGTGTGAGGTCCAGAGCCCATGCTGCCAGGCAGAGTACTCTGTGGCTGTCAGAGCCGCAGAGCTCCCCCCACCTGAAATGCCAGGTGGGCTGTAGCAAAGAGGCCATAGGAGTTCTTGACTGTATTATCTCCTTTTGATTTTTTTTTTCTTAAAGATAGAGTTAAATTGAGGTGAAGTATATATTTAAGCTTCGGAGCCTAAATTTATTGAGATAAATGAATAAGATTGGTAGAGCGCTCATTTAGACTTAAGGATTTATTTTGGAAGCACTGTATTGCCAGTACACGTGAAGTTAGCTTTGCTGACAAATGGGAGATGAGACAGACGTGATGGTGCATTATCTAATTGTAGGTGTTCCAGGTATCTGGAAAGGTTCTGATTTTAGGCAGCTTGATTTGTGCATATTTTAGGAACACATTCAGTAAATACTTCATTGTCTGAGGAACTCAATAAAGTATCTCTTTACTATCATAAATTATTATATGTACGAGTGAACCCAAAAAGAAACTACAAAGAAAGATGTACCTTTTTCCTTTCCTGTGTTGTTGTTTTGAGACAGTGTCTTGATCTTCAACTCGATTGGCCTTGAGCTCTCTTAGGTAGCTACTGTTGGTCTTGTAACCTTTCTGCCTTAGCCTCCTGAGTGTTGTGTTGCAGTCTGAGGTGACAGGCATGGACCACTCCTGCCCAGGATGCACGCGTGCCTGTGCGCTTTGCAGAGTCCTCGTAGGTTCTCTTGGCTGTGATCTGCCGGGCAAGAGAAGCAAGAGAAGGAGCAGAGGAGGCCGGAAGCAGATGTGCAGCAAAACCTGTGTATGTTGTTGACTCAGGTCTTGTTGGGAAATTGTTCTTTTAAGTAAACATGCAAAACACTGCTTTTCCTGTAACCGGGAAAGCTCTCCCTGGGTCTGTGTCCTCCCCGCCTGTGCTGTGAAGCAGCTATGCAGGGGCAGACTTGTTGCCATTGGAGAGGGTTGGCATGGCTTATTTGTGGATGGCCAGTAACGGTTCCTATGCCAATACTTAGAAAGATTGGGGGAAAAGTCATGTCTGTCTCTTAACTAGGAGAGAAAAGTGTTGGATAAAGTACGGTTCCAGACCTGCGGATGTGAGTCAGGACTACACAGATATGAGATATTGATTCGTGAAACTTATAGAAGAAAGCAGTCCTTGGTAAGAAAATTAGTTGATGTAAGGTGTTTGTGCTTATCCAAGATGCACTGTTGGTGAAAGCAGACTTGGTGCTGCTGTTTCTAAAGAAGCTGGTGCTGAAGGAGCTAGTAAATTACATTTTATTGGAGGAGACATTATTTTCAAGTGCTCGTTTCTCATGGACTGAGGAGATAAGTGCATTTTCCTGTGTTCTGTAAATTCTGTGGGAGGGAGAGACTACTGCCAGCCCAGATGCTCTGGGGAGGAACTGGCTGTCCCTCCGGTGTGTCCGTATCTAGGGTGGCGGAAGCCCGCTTGCAGTGGCAGGCATGTCTCACTTCTGGACACTGTTTCAGGATCTAGGGTAGCGCCAGCATTTTCCTTCTGCAGGCTTACCCGAGGCATCAGTGAGCAAGGATAAGCTGATCGTCTGCAGGAGCTCAGGACACTGCAGTGTTTAAACTCTGGAGTACACTAGTGTGGTTTGTGACCAGGACACTTCTCTGTAGGGAAGGTGAATGAGTGTGTGGGGTGCTAGACTCCCCTCTCTCCACCCCCCTCCCCCCACTCTTTCCCTCTTCTCTGCTGCCGTTGTGAGAGGTAGAGAGAACTCTGTGTCTCTTGGACAGAAGATGTAGTTAGGCTCCAGGCAGGGTTTGTGTGTGATAGCCCAAGCCTCCTGGATATCAGGTTCCAGACTGAGGGAACAAGCGGACTCTGATGCCCAGGGACTGTCCAGTTCCAGCTCTGGGCTTGAGTTCATTTGGGACCCTGGAAGCATATCACCGAGGAAGTGTAGCGGAATGGCAGAAACCTAAAAGTGGGCTTTGGTTCCAGCTCACCATTGCTCACAGCAGGTTGTGACTTCAGCTGCTGACCACTCTTGCCCTGTCTATCATGCCTCCCAGTTGACTGTGATCTGACCTCGATCCATCTTCCTAGCTCTTTACCAAATGCTTGAGCCTTTGTTCCTCGTGCCGTGGCCCCTACGTGTGGCCATGGAGCCACTCCCGCACCCCAGACTCTCCTCTGGCTTCTGGGACATCATAGGGGCCGTTACCTTTCTTTCTTAGCCCCTTTGATGGCTGCACTCCCTAGGGCTAGGAGTTACAGAGCTTGAGGCTGATGGTGACTGAGAGCTGGCTGTGTCACTGACCTTCAGCTGCACACACCTACACACAGCGTGTGTCATCAGGTGTTTGTTGAATGTGTGTCCATTCTCAAGAAAATTCTGAGAGGGCCAAAGAGAGAGAACATTTCCCATTGAAATGATGAATGAATAAGAGGCCTAAACTAGGTTAGCAGTTGCCCAGACTCCAGTTGAGTGTCCATCGAGTGCAGATTGCCAAGCCTAGCGTGCTTCCAAATGGATGTCCACAGCCTTTTAACTCGGGTGAGGAAGGAGAGCTGGAGGAATGTGTCAGTCGTTGTAGAGACTGTGGGAAGTCACTGAAAGCCTGCGCTGTGGTTCCTCCCAGCTGTTCCATAGAGAACTGTCATTGCCCATCATGCGCAGGGTTCTTGTGAGAACTAATTGGCATGTCTGGGGGCACTTAGCCCAAATGGGGCATTTAATATCATCTAATGATGGTTTAAGACCGTGTGCAGTGAGACTGCCCATCTTTTACCCTTTGCTTCATTTCTCTCCTCCTTTCTTTGCTGAGGCAGTAATGCCTTCCTTCCTAGTCCTTTTCATTAGGGGTGAGTTATGTAAGGGTTAAAAATAGGACGGGCAGCACCGTGTGTGTGTGTGTGTGTGTGTGTGTGTGTGTGTGTGTGTGTGTGTGCGCATATTCCCACTGTTACTGAATATTGTCAGATTTTCACATCCTTTTCTAAGTTACAGTTAGGCTTCTTGACAAGCCCTGTCTGAAGTTGGCAGTCCTTTGCAAGTGACAGAAACAAGGACGAGTTACTATAAAACCTTGTTTTGAAGTCCGATTTCTGTGCACCTTCCCAGCGCCCCACCTCAACATCCCTCGAAGCCTGTGTTAGTACTGGTGTGCTGGTTAGTCTGCTTGCCTCATGAAGTGTGTGTATGTGTTGGCAAGACAGTTCGTCTTGAAGGAGCGTTGACATGGTGACTTCTGTGAGCGCGATCTTTTCAGTAAAGCTCACTTCTGCTTCTGTTGCAATGTGGGGTGGTGGGGAGTAGTCACTCGTGTAATGGCAAGGTTTATTTCCTGATAGAACATTTTCTCAAAGAGGGACTAAAACTCATTTTTCTCTCTGTAATGGTGTTGACTGATACCATCTAACCACTTCCCAGGGTAGGCAGGCCCCGGGGTTAGTTATTTAGCAGTGGCGTTGTTTGGCAGTCGGTGCGTGCCGTGCCTTAATTTTGTGTTGTGTGACTTTGTCCCGTAGGAAGCCTGCGGTCCTGCAGTTCTTCAGACTGCTTTAGTAAAGTGATGCCACCAAGGAAAAAGAGAAGACCTGCCTCTGGAGATGACCTATCTGCCAAGAAAAGCAGGCATGACAGGTAGAGTGCAGAGGCTGTCGATCCAGGTCCAGGGCGCGTGCATGGAGGTTACAGGTCTTCACGCAGTGAATGCAAAGTGCTGACTGAAGTAGTCTTTGCTTCAAAGTGCAGTTATTTAAGGATGCTTATTGTGTGTCTTGGTTTGTAGAACTTAAAAAGAAAACAGGCAATTTGAATTTTTATCTTTTTTGGTTTTTCAAGACAGGATTTCTCTGTGTAGCCCTGGCTGTCCTGTAACTGCCTCTGTAGAGCAGGCTGGCCTCAAACTCACAGATCGGCCTGCCTCTGCCTCCCAAGTGCTGGGATTAAAGCGTGACCTTTAGTTTTATCTTAATGATCCTCTGTAACCAGCATGGCGTCAGCTTCTTTACATTGACGCCTGGATGGCAGAGCCTGGGGAAGGCAGAGCCTGGGGAAGCCTGTCCTTTGGAGAGGGTCTCACAAGCTACAGCCACGGGACCAGAGCGAGGCAGCTGTTCTGAGTGTCCTTACCCACCCAGCGCACCAACCACTCGGAATTTCCTTCTCATATTGCTGAGAATTTAATGAAAATGGAAAAACAAGGCTACTTAAATCACATTCAGACAAGTCACGTGTTACCTATGATGATGCCAAAAGACCGTTCAATATTTTTCTTAGGTATCTTTATTGTTTTGCCTTGATCTTAATAAGTAACTTTTTCTTTAATCACATGACAAATCACACGTCTTTGCTCCTTTTTTCAATCGTTCCCCGTTCCCACTCCGGGTCATTTCATCATTTCATGAGTGGGCTGCATCCCATCGTTAAACATAGGGACTGCGATGATTTTCTTTCCTTGCTGTGCTGTTTCCTTTGTTACAGCTCAGTTGGAGGAGCAGAGACAGAGCGAAAAGGAAAGCAGAGATATAACTGTCGTCAGAAGAGGGGTTCCTAAGCCCCCCACCAGCTGTCTCTGGCCAGTGCTTTTCAGGTTTAGGAGGCTAAGTACCCTATATCAGGGAACTGATAAGTTCTCACACTCATGTAGCATTCTGTGCTGTAATTTTTTGCAGTATAACTTGGTATGATACCAATGGACTATATGCAAAAGCGAGTTTCAAAGCTGGCAGCAGTTCAGGTGAAGCTTTTGAGTTTGATTCTTGGCCTTTTAAGAACTTGGTTTATATACCATGAAGTTGATACATTTTAAGTGGATAGTTCAGTTTGTTTCTGGTGTTAACCGTGTTGGATAAGCAGTCACTGCAGACCAGTGATGGACATTCATCGTCCCAGCCAGTCTCTCCTAGCCCCAGGCATCTTTCTACCTTATGGGATTCGCCTTGATGGCTTCTTGTCTAACTGGCCTTCTGGGTCTCACTCCTTACAGTTAGCGTGACGTTTCCGAGGCTCGTCCGGATGACAGTGGGCACAATATTTTGTTTCTTTTAGCTGCTGCATTATTTTTCCATTGTATGGTCTTAGGTAAGTTTTATTTCTAGGGAATTCTTGCCTGGTGCTATTCGGGAGAGCTACAGTTTTTTGATGAATTACCGGCTTGGAGCTAAGCTAGGAATGCTCAGTCCCTTTCTCTTTGAACCCCTGGTTGGTATCCACTGCATTGACATAGGAGAAGGAAGACCTGGGGTTTGGGGTTTGTAGTTTGAATAACTTAATACCGTCCAGCATGGTATCCTAGCATGATAGCTGCTAGAATTTCTGTCAGAGCTCTACACCGGCAATCAGTCACTGTCTAGGCCACGGATCAGTGTTCATGAATAAATTTACTAAAATGAAGAGTTGTCTGTGCTCTTTATGTTATTATATTATATAAATAAAATTATCATCCAAGAATGTTAATACATCTGTATATGTGATTTGTTAAAATATATACACGTTTTGTAGCCACACTTGAAGCTCCTGCTCCTGCCCCTGCCTGCTCCATGTGGGACGCTCCCCTCAGGCCTTTCACAAGATGGGGGACTCCTGAGTTGCAGAAGGCTGCTCTGCTTCGAAATCCACGCCTCCAGCGCAGGCTGCCCAGCAGGCTTAGTTTGGGGACCCAGGAGCCGGGGAGCTCTTCTCCCTCTCCCAAGAGACTTTTTAAAGCCTTGCATTGGGATCAGTTTTGTTCTGGAAGCTTGGACATGAGTTGATGTTTACCTTTATTTGCTTAATGTTTTCTGGCATAACTGACTACTGACAAGTTCCTCCTTAGCCTGTGCCTGGGCTTAACCCCATTTTCATGACACAGAAACCAGGAGAATTTAATGGAGAGATAGGAGTAATTAGTGTTTTTAAAGGGTCTTTATGAATGCTTTATTTCTTGACATGTTTTACTTAGAATCATCTCTAGTAACTTCTAGTGAGGCAAGTTTATCAAGTAACTAATATATTTAATTCTTACTGATTGTTGATAAGTTAGTTGTATTCCTTACTGTTCAATTCTTTATTAAACTATTAAGATAGTTATGAAACTGTTTATGCTTGAAAAAGCAAATGTATTTAAAATCCCGGGTGAGTAGATGTCTGGTTTATACCAAAACCTGCTATAGAAAGTACCTGTTACCCAAACTCAGTGTCTTCAATAACATAAAACTGCTTTTTCAATTTGTAGCATGTATAGGAAATATGAGTCCACGAGAATAAAGACTGACGAAGAAGCCTTCTCCAGTAAGCGGTGTCTGGAGTGGTTTTATGAGTACGCAGGTACGTAATGACCTGTGATGGTAAAGCCGATCCTTAGGAAAACGAGAAGCGTTTTAGAAGACATTGCAGAACTCTAGAACATGGACTTTTCAAATTGTGTGTGTGTGCGTGTGTGCGTGCGTGTGTGTGTGAGTGAGAGAGAGAGACTGACCCGGGAAACCAGACTCTCCTGGGCTTCGCAGGCATACCCTGAGAGAAGAGCATGTTTCTTTCGGGCGTGAACTCTCACAGGGCAGGTTGAAAGGATACAGCCTCTAGTCTTAGTGTTCACTCGTGTAGAGCCTTCGTGAAGTACCTCTGTACTTGTAGTGAGTTCTCCTTTTATAGGTCCAGCTGGGCTTTGTGTGCAGGGCACGGACACTGAGGCAAACATGCCTTGGTATTGAAGTGTACCTATCTTCTAGCTTCCTTAGAACATGCATCTTTGGAGACAAGTTTAATTTGATGTAAAAGTGGTTGACAGTTTCCATGGGCTCAGAAAAGGTCTGAGTAGATGAAGAGGCATTCAACATCGCACCCTCCCCCCTTTTTTTTTGGTTTTTGGGTTTTTTTTTTGTTTTGTTTTTGTTGTTGTTTTCCTGGCTGACCTCGAACTCACATGCCTGTCTCTGCCTCCCAATTGCTGGGATTAGAGGTGTGTGCCACCATGGCCCGGCTGGTATTCTGCATTCTTATTACATTAGGAAGATCTTTTGATTACCTATATTGATTCACATTTATTTCTATAAAAGTATGTTATAAAATTATGGAAATTTAAACAAAACCTAGCAGAGTAACACAGCAATTTTGATGTATGTGCGTGTGTGTATGCCTATACTTTTCTTTAAAAGCAAATGAAAGAGTCTGCTTTTTGTTTTGTTTTTTAAGAGGGCAAGATGGGATTGCCTTTTTGTTTGCTTTTCTTTGGCAGTAGAAGGTGACATTTTGGAAATAAAAACAAAGATACCCTATTTAGGTTCCTTGGGGTCACTCATCCTTGCAGAGTTTGTGTGGATGAGTTTATGTGTGTATTTAAGTCCCTTAGCCCTCTCTCCCCATTGTTAGCCTTCTCTTCTTGTGTGCCTTATCAGTTGGAAAAATGGCTTCAGACTGGGAATGACTGCGAGTCCCAGTTGGCACCGTGTTCACTTTGACTGTCTCAGACACTGAACTGGAAGTGGAGGTTGGGCACAGGCTCTGAGAGGCACTGGTGGCCTTTGGTGTGCACTGTGGAATGTCTGTAGGGGAAGCCGGGAGGCTCCACCAGGATGACCTAAGAGCAGATGTGCTGGTTTGAACTGAGGACAAATGCTGACTCCCCACCTTGGAACTGAAGCAAAGGCAGGTATGGTAGGGCCTTGGCAGGCATGGTAGGGCCTTGGCAGGCATGGTAGGCCTCAGGGAGAGCGGTTCACAGGGGTGACCTCTGGCCCTTTCCAGAGAGCCGCTGTTCCACCCACGGCCCAAAGCCAGCATGGTTTAACACATGCTGACGTGGAGTTTCTCACCTTTCTAAACCAGTTACTGATTCCAGAAGTTGGATGAATAAACCCTGTCCTCTGGGACTTCTTCACTGTGTGTGGTTGTAGGCTTATTCCCCATTCTAATTCGGAACCGTTCTCTTTGTCAAAATAGGATTGGCCAGGGCAGAGGCAGTGTTTCGTTTCAATTCCATCTGAAAATGGAAATGTTTACCTTTTCATTAGAATGAAAATAGCCAATTTTCCATCAACAATCTATCAGGTGTCCTCTAAATTACAAATTACAGTCAGTGTGAAAATAAGCAGTCAGAGTAACATGGGTTTTTGTTTCTGTTTTAAACAGGACTCCAGTATAGCTCACATATGTAGGTCATGTGATTTCTGTAGGCCATGACTATAAGCCCTTAGGTTATTTTGAGTTAAGTTCTGTAGTATTTGTCCTTTGATCTGTGAAAGCAGGATTAGAGACCAGAAGAGATGGTCACATAAGACGTGGGCAGTCATAAAAATGCTAACGTCTGGTTTGGGAAGATAGGTTAAAAGCTACCAAAGAGACCCAAGGAGAGCTTCTTTTGCTGCAGTGGTATGTCCTCCATGGTCATGAGAACGCCAGAGTGATGGTCTTGGAGTATCAGAAACAGTTAGGTATGTTTAGTTAGAGGCCCTGTTTAAAGGGGTAAGGGTCGGGGCATCACTTAGCTTTCTGACTTTTCTCCAGATCTGTCTTTCCCAGTGTATCTCCACCTCCTAGTGAGCCAGGGTATGCATAGCTCCGTATAGGAGATCCAGATGCCTTTGTTGTCTTGTCTCCCTCAGCCTCTACCTTCAGAGTACCCTGCCCAATCCAATGGTGTATTCTTGGTATAACCTTGCTTGACAAAAGTTATTTATTACCTTACTCTAGAGATGAATTGATAGATTTATTCTAAAATTTCATCAAAATCTCTCTGTTAGGGTTTCTATTGCATTTATACACACCATGACCGAAAGCAACTTGGGGAGGAGCTTAAAACTTCCAGGTTACATTCCATCACTGAGGGAAGTCAGGTTAGGCAGGAACCGATGCAGAGGCCATGGAGTACGGCTTGCTCAGCCTGCTTTCTTACCACACACAGGACCACCTGCCCAGGAGTGGCACCACCCTTAGTGAGCTAGGAGGAAATACAGAGAGCTAAAACTCAGGGCCATTTGAGGGGTAGTGTGGAAACTAACACAGTAGAAGCTTCCTAAAATATATACGTGCATGAAGGCGCTCTAGATGAAGTTGCCAAATAATGGGGGAGTCAAAGCCCACTGGCTGTCTCATGTCACCAAATGAAGCTTCCCGTCCAGTGATTAGATTGCATCTGATTGAGGTTGGCCACAGGGGTCTCATGGAAATCCCCAAACAACCCAGGCTGTTGCAAAACCTTAAGTTGTTCTTCACAAACTGATAGCAAGGCCCCTTTGCTCAAAACAACATCTAACATTGAACATGGAAAAGTCAAGCTGGTACCTACATAGAGCCTTTACTTCTACATTCTAGCATTTTTGGTACAGGAAAGTACTCTGCATGCTACCAAGAACACCATCCAGCCACAAACCTTCTGACAATGATGTCCTGCCTGAGAGACACACTAGGGCAAAGATACACAAGGCCTGTGGGATTAACCAATTAGTATCTGATTTGATTTAAGGCCCACTCCATGAGGCGAATGCACCTAACACTGCTTAGTGTGACAGAGAACTTGAGACTAAACACCTAGGGTAAAACCAAATACTACTGTTCTTTAAAAAAAAAAAAAAAAAGGAACAATAAAATAGCTCCTAATGATATTCCGCATACTCATAGCTTCCTCCTGAAGCAGATGGGATCAAATGCAGAGACCACAGCCAGACAATGTGCAGAGAGTAAGAAGCCTAGGACACCCAGTCCTAAACAGGAAGTCTATCAAATCTCTGGCCTCGGGTCTCAGGGAACCCTGAGGAAGAGGAGACAGACAGAGGGGTTGGAGACCATCAGAAAAACCAGGCCCTCTTAAACCAGCATGACGACAGCTCATGTGAGCTCACAGAGACTGAAGTAGCACACACAGGGCCTGCCTGGGTCTGCACCACATCCTTGTGTGTGTATGCTATGGCTTCCAGTTAGTGTTTTTATGGGATTCCTGACTGCCAATGAGTGGGTCTCTATTTCTTGTGCCTTTTCTTGGGCTCTTTTACTTATGTTGGTTTTGTACAATTCCAATATGTTAATGTTTGTTTAATCATATATTTTATTATATTGCTTTATTACAGTTTTTATTATTTAAGACAGTTTTTAAATTTAAATAGATTTTGGCCATATTCTTCCCCTTCCCCAAGTCCTTCTAGATCCTCCCCTCCTCAACTTTTATGTTCTTTCTCAAAAATAAAAAACCCAATACAACAATAAAACCTTTCAAAACCAAGAAAAAATAATAAAACCACACCCCCAAAAGAAACAAAACACCAAATTATAACCAAATAAAAGCATCCAAAAAAAAAAAAACCCTACAAAAACCTGTGGAGTCCATTATATATTGGTTAGTTACTCCTGAGCTCGAGGCCTCTCATGGAGTAGCTCAAATACCCAGTGTCACTCTGGAGAAAACTATTTTCCCTCTCCTAGCAGGTTTAAGTGACAGTTCAGTTGTTAACCTTTACCCTAGGGAATATGTTTTCACACACGCAGTCATTAAAGAAGATGTTCTATAGACTTGCCTCTAGGCCAGTCCTATGGGGACATTTCTCATTTAGGATTCCTTTTTCCCAAATGACCCTGGCTGTGTCAAGTTGACATAAAAATTAGCCAGCACACTCCCAGTGAGCAGTCTGCGCACAACTAGATTGAGAGTAGTGTTAAATGTCAGAATGGTGAGTATATTGTAAGTAATATGTATTAAGAAGCATTGTTTCACAATATTTAGAATGCTTTTGACAGAAAAGGATTATAAACTATATGGTGAAATCATAGTTTATAATACACAGACATGTGTTTGTAGCTAATACAATGATAGTGTGTGCAAAGAGTTTGTAGAGTTGGGGTCATTTATGTCATCACTGCAAACTTTTTTTGTAGGGAGTTCTTTTTTTGTTGGCTCTGGCTGTCCTGGAACTTGCTATCTAGACCAGGGTGGCCTTTAACTCAACAGAGAGCCAACTGCCTTTGTCTCTCTAGTGCCCCATTTTGTGCTACCACATCCAGCTACAAGCTCCTGCTGCAGGATTTCTGTAGTGCTCATTTCTAGTGTGGCTAGCAGGCTAGTAAGTTGAAAACCATCATTTTTGTAAGAATGTGGATGGTAGTGTCCGATTAGAGGTCCCAGAGGACCAGAGCAAGCAAGACACACACAGGGCAGGTGTATACGTTCAGTGGTTGGCGTCAATGGAAAGTCAGGTAGAATAGGAACTAGAGGCGAATGAAGCCACAGATCCCAAGAGTATCTGTGGGTAGCAGAGAGGCAGCTGTTCCTCAGAGCAAACCTTGTAGCAAAATGTAGAATAATGGGTGTTTCCTTAGTCATCTTCAGTCTTGCAGCCCCTGTCTCCGTTGGCAAGAATAAAGTCAGGGTTACAAGGATAAAAACCGAGTTTCAGGTAAAGGGAGAAAAGGCTTTAGAATCGTCTGCATTGGACATTTGCATGCACGCAGTGAAAAGCCTTAGGGGATGGCCTACCTGGTGAAGAAGAAACTCAGCTTCCGTTTTTTTTACTGTGTATCTTTTATACCTGAGTGGTTTGTCATGTAAGTGCATTAATGTGTAATTCCATGGGAGTGCACACATGCAGACTGTGCACTTGAGCCTGAGCTGCAGGTCTATCAGCATGGACTCCTAAATGTCTTCCCATTTGAGTTGCAAGTGACGTAATCATGCTCATTCTCACTGCTCTTATTTACATTGCTGGGAGGTTACTACTTGGAAAGGATAGGCAAGTGATTATCAGCAAAGGTGATAGTAAATTATGATATTGCCGGATGCCTAAAGAGAATTTCCTGAACCTGTGATGTCAGTATGTATATATGTATTCCATACATACACATTTTTGTGAAGGGCTTATTTGGGAAGGATACTTAGAGAAATGCTTTAATAAATGATGATGTCTAGGGAGTTGAGAAGGCAGAGAGTAAATCTGTTTTTTAAACTTTTTTGTCTTCATGCTTAGATGATATTTGCACTATATATTAATGTATAACCCCATCTCCTCCCCAAATTGGCTAAACTTTTGATTTCTCTCATGGTCAAGGTAAAATTAAGGAATGCAGAAAAAATAACATAAAAAAGATAACCCCAGGAGTCTTGACTGGGGACATCCTTGCAGATTCATGGGAGTTTTTCTTGCACCAGGTTTCTGCCTGACTCCGAAATGCACCCCCAGTCAAGACATCTCTTTGTTACTCTTCCCCTCTATCCCGCCCCAGCCCAATCCTTCATGTTCCCATCCCCACCTGCCCCCAGTCTGCTCAGGAGATCTCTTCTATTTCCTTTTCCCAGGGAATCCATGCATCCCCTGTGGGCCCTCTTTGTTACGTAGCCTCTCTACAATCCTGTGGATTGTAGCGTAGTTATTTATTTTACATCTAATAACCACTTATGAGTGAGTACAAACCATGTTTGTCTTTCTGCATCTGAGTTACCTATATTAGGATTATTTTTTTCTAGTTACATCTATTTGCCTTGAAATTTCCTGATATTGTTTTTTAACAGCTGAGTAATACTCACTAAACGTGTCATATGTAAATACTGAGTAAATAAACCATATTTTCTTTGTCCATTCTTAGGTTGAGGGCCATGTGTGTTGTTTCCAAGTTCTGGCTATTAATGAGTAAAGCTGCTATGAACATAACTGAGCAAGTGTCCTTGTGGTATGATTGAGCATCTTTTTCGTATATGCCCCAAATTGGTATAGCTGGGTCTATAAGAGGTCTCATAGGAGCTCACAGACCCTGGACCAGCAGCTAAGAAGCCTACATGGGACTAACCTAGGCTCTCTATATATGTGAGACAATTGTTTAGCTTGGTGTATTTATGGGACTTGCATGGGGTCTGTACTTGATGCTTTGGCAGGATTTTGGGAACCTATTCCTCATACTGGGTTTTCTTAATATGAGGAAGGATCTTAGTCTTACCTCAGCTTGTTATGCCACTCTCTATTGACACCCATGGGAGGCCTGCCCCTTTCTAAACAGAAGCAGAGGAGGAGTGGGTTCAGGGATGGGAGGGCAGAGGGGTGGTGTGAGGGGAGGGAACCTTCAGTCAGGATGTAAAATGAATGAGAAAGTTTAATTACAAAAATAAAAAAAAATCCCAGAAAAAGGTGGCAGTTGACTATGGAGAGCAGAGCATCTATTGTTCATAAAACACAGAACATCTGTGAATACAGAGAAGATGGCAGCATCGAGAACATGTTTTCCTTTGTTGAGATGGAGAGGAAGAGGCTGAGCTTGGACCGGAAGTGACGTAGGACTTTGCGGCAGGTGCTTCCTAGGGTGCTCAGGTTCATCCTTGGGGAGCAGCACTGTGTGCTTTTCCTGTGGCTTAGTCATTGCTCTGATGTTCTGCCTTGGCAGGTGCAGGGCTGAGGCACCACTGCCCCCTTTGCATCCCAAGCATCGCCACAGTGCATGTCCTGTGACTTGTCTGATAAACATTGCTTGATACAGACATAGGAAGATTATAGATTCTGCTGGACTCAGCGGCTTGTTGGATCCAGGCACAAAAGGAGATCCTGTGGTACTAAGAGTACTACTTCACTCACGGAGTAAACTCTCTGAGGTTGTAGGACGAATAAATAAGTCTCGCTCTTGAGCTTTTGGGGAAGAAAAGATGGCTGGCACTTTTGAATGCAATGTCCGAGTGGAGAAACCCATTCCCAGCATTGCAGCATTCCCAGCATGGTGGACATGGTTAATGTGGCCTGCAGGTGGAGTTGGGGAGATTGTCTGGTTTCACTCTCAGTGGTTGAGTGAGATATCTGGGGAAGAAAGAGAAGGACTGAGAGGAAGGACAGGCTGAGACACAAAGTGCATTATGACTTCTAGCATATGTAATGCATGGTGAAGCCACACACAGGTCAGTAGATGTTTTTGAAGCTTAATTTCCTCTGTCTATTTGTTTTGGTTTTTGAGAAAAGATCTCAGCAGAACCCATGCTGGCCTCATTTTATCTGTATAGCTGACCCTGGGCTCCTGATCTTCCTGACTACTGCCTGAGTGTTGGGATTACTGGCTTGGACTATCATATTGCCCTCATACATGGGACTGTGTGTGTGTGTGTGTGTGTGTGTGTGTGTGCATGCGCGCGTGCACGTGCACACACACATCATGCTAATTACAAGGAATTGAACCCAGGGTCTTGCTCATGCTAGGCAAATATTCTGCCATTACGCTGTATCCCCAGCTCCCTTACATTTATCCCTTCAGGAACAGTTAGTGTCTGATGTATTTCTGAGATGCGTTCTTTGCGGTTGAAAGATACAAAGCTGAAATTAAGTGTGTTGGGGGGAGGGAGGCTGCTAACTCACAGAGAACCTTAGCTGTTCTGTCAGAGACTTAACTTTAGGAAATGAAGAGCCACTGGAGGAGTCCGAGCCAGCATAGGATTGGTTTTGGGGAGGATCTCTTAGTGACTGTGTGCAGGCTGGGTCAGGGGTCTCAGAGAATGGCGCCTGAACCAGGGCTGTATAGGAGGGGCTCCATTAAGTAACACTGAGAAGGTAGGCTAGAGAGGGAGAAGGGAGGGTGACTCCCAGGCTTGGCACAGAGAGGGCCAATGTCTCTGAGGTGCCGCCGGAGAGTGAAGTGTAGCGGCGGTGGACTTGGGAGAGAGGCTTATCTAGATCCAGCTGTGGACCCAGAGTGGGTGGTTGTGTGGGTGCTGCCCGCGGTCAGGACGAGAGGTGGGCAGTAATTGAAAACTAAAACTTGCAGTGGTTGGAAATTTTGGATGAGCATCTAGAGCAGCGGTTCTCAACCTTCCTGATGCTGCAGTCCTTTGACACAGTTCCTCATGGTGTGGTGAGCCCCAGACATAAAATGATTTTCATTGCTACTTCATAACTGTCATTTGGCTACTGTTGTGGATGTAAATCTTTCTGGGGCTAGAGGTTTGACTGAGGGGGTCACGACCCATATGTTGAGAACCACTGCTCTGAAGACTAGAAATTGAGGTTGACCTCTGTGCATCCATTTTAATGAGCAAAAGAGCCACAGAGAAGCCAAAAGAGGAGAAAGAAGGAGGAAAGTCAGGCGAGAAGATATTTCTGGAAGCCATGGGAGGAGAGTTTCTTGAAAAGAATGCCTCAAACCTCCAAAGCTCAAATAACAAAGGTGGAAAGTGTCCATTAGATCTGACAGTTGGAAGGGAGGCGACTTTGACATGAATTTCAGGGAAAGATAGGTGTAAGAAGGAGCAAATTTCAGTTGTTGAAGAAGAAGCATGAGCTGAAATGGAGGCATAGGCAGTCCCCAGAAAGGGCAGGCTGGGCGCAGTGGCTTCACCTTAATCTACTGCTGTCTGAACCGGCAATGGCAGCTCTGCAGTTATTGACCTGGCTGCTCAGGCTACAGCCTGAGAACTCTGCTCCCGCAGGCACCGGCCCAGTCGCTGCTGCTAAAGGTAGCTTAAACTAAATCTCTCGATATAAATAAGACTCAAGATTCAAAGGCTGGGGTGACAATCTGTGAGCTCATAGCACTGAGTAGCAACTAGCTAATGCTCTCTCCTTGCTGGCATCTATGGAAAACCCATGATTCCGCTTTACCAAACCACAAAAAGCTGAGCCCCCCCCAAGCCCCTCCCTACTATTTTCTGTGTCTCTCTATCTCTCCCAGATGTCTTCTGGTGCTCTATGATTACGTTCTATCAGCTAGTTGCTCATGCAGCCTTCTGACCCAAGGCTAATTTTATTTAATTAATGCAGATGCAAACTCAGGGCTCACAGTGTGATCGAACACCCCCAACAGTACATAGCTGCACTGGACAAACAGGACAAAATCTGACTGGGAAGATGGGCTGAGTTTCCAGGGCACCGAGTTTGGTTCTTCGCACCCATTTGTGCTACTCATAACCACCTGTGACTCCAACTCAAGTGGATCCTATGCCCTCACCTAGCGTGCACACGCACATGTGCATACACACACAAAATCATAAAGAGAACAGAATGATACACGCGGGACATGTATCATGACTCCAGGACTGGAGGGGACCAAATTCTACAGTACTCGGGTCTCTAATGTCAAATGAGCTAGTAGCTGAATCATATGACCAATGAAAATCTCCTGTCTACTTTAAATCATTTCCAGATTTTATTTATAATACTAAATATACAGTATTCTGTATATACTGTGTCAGTAGATAATATGTCCTATTTAATGGCAAGAAAAAAATCAGTATGGATTCTTTCATTCTTTTCAAATACTTTGAATTGGTTGAGATGTGGAACTTTATTTGGCTGGCTTTTTTTTTCTATGAAAAAAACATATATTTTATAGAGACTGGTATGTGATTCTTTGTGATGATCCTAAAATTTTTTACATGTGTTTATTATTGGTATCATTGCCAAATAAGAATGAGAGTTTTTAGATACTTTAAAAAGAAGTTGTTGAAATGGCCTTGCCCTTAGCTAGCACAGACTGCCTTATCCAAAGGTTGTAGGATGCAGTGGTGATTCAATTGAAAGTACAAAATAGAATCCATAAAGACTTAATCCTTATGGGTTTAATTGAGTATTTTCCAATTTGTACTTGATTTCTTCCCGAAGGAGTTAGTAAAGGCCTTCGATTATATTTGATACAGTGCCAAATTTAACTCACGTGACACTGCATTCTACAGGAACTGACGATGTGGTGGGTCCTGAAGGCATGGAGAAATTCTGTGAAGACATCGGTGTTGAACCAGAAAATGTAAGTCTGCCTTCCAGGACAGCGATGTGCTCTTTCTCGCCTTTATTTGTCTTTTCCCAAATAAGGCAGTAATAAAAGAAGCTAGTATTAAAGCTTGTGTAAAGAAGCTTGTGTTGGCTTGTATTCTGGTTCTAGTTCCATCCATAAGTGAATTTTTTCTTTTTCTTTCTGTTTATTTTATTTTGTGTGTGTGTGTGTGTGTGTGTGTGTGTGTGTGTGTGTGTGTATTTGAGGCAGAGTTTCTCTGTGTAGTCCTAGATATCCTGGAACTCGCTCACTGTGTAGACCAGGCTGGCCTCAAACTCAGAGATCCACCTGCCTCTGCATCATGAGTTCTGGGATTAAAGGTGTGCGCTATAGTTAGGTTTGGGCGGGGGGGGGGGGCTGCTAGCTCCCAAATAACGACATGGAAACGTCCTATTAGTTATGAAAGTTTGGCCTTCAGATCGTTTGTCTCCAACTAGCTCTTATAACTTGAATTAATCCATTTATATTAGTCTACATTCTGCCACGTGGTGTTCTCTCTCTTCCATCTTGCACATCCTCCATGTCTGAGTGGCAGTTCCACCTTTTCCTTCTCCCAGAGTCCTCTTTGTCCCTAGAAGCCCTGCCTTACCTCTTCCTGCCTAGCTGTTGGCCATTCAGCTCTTTATTAATGAATCACAGTGACACATCTTGACACAGTGTACAAATATCCCACAACAGTTCACCAGCACTGTCTACCCTGAATTTTTCCCTTTTAAGTCTTGTGATGTAATTGTGGTCATTTGCTGGTTTGATTTCTTGTATCTAAGCAGTACATTAAGTGATTAATCTCGATGTGTAAGAAGGATGTGGGCACACATACCCACAGTGGCAGATGAACAGTGGGTACCAGTCACTGTGTGCTGTGTACCTTTATCCCCCTCAGTAGCTATTTCAACTTAATACAGAGTTCCGAATTTTAAATAATTACCCATCAAGGGTTGAGTAGGTGGTAATTACCATAAATTTCCCACAAGTCTTTCACTTCTAATTGAACTTAGCTCAGAAAGTGACTGATTTTTAGTGTAAAAGCACTAAATATTTCCCTTAGAATTTGGAGGTTTTTAAATGTTTAATTATTTTTGCCTGGTTCTTTGTCTAGTTCATGATAGTGTTAAATATTCTTTTTTGTTCTCACATAACATACACTAAAATGAAAAATTACGTTCACGCATGTGCCCTGGTTCATAAATGATGCAGCTTAGTTTTACAGTAGCTGCCAATATAACAAGCTTGGCAGATCCTAAAGGAGTCTATGGTCTGGACGAGGCCTTAGGGACCATCTCCTTTGTTGAGACGTTTAAAGACTTCTGCTGCCCACGGTGAATGCTGTGCTTTTAATAAAAACTAGGGATTAATAAGGTTTTACCCCTTTTGGTCTTCCTTTCCCATTTCACCCTTGCCGTTTCTGTGGCCCTCTGGCTGCTCTCTCCCCACAGTGCCACCAAGACAACAGTTAAGTGTTCTAAGGTACCTTTGGATGTGTTCATTATGTGGGTTTTTGTCTTGTGATTTTTCAAAATTATTTTAAGGTTTTTTTAGTTGGATTATTTTGATAAATTACTCACCTGGGTGTAGAAGTTTAGAGATGAACAGGTTATTAGTATTTCACCTGCTGGCATCCACGGGTACAGGGAAAACGGTGCCACTGGCATTCAGGAGGTAGTCTCTCCAGGTGTTAGCTGAAGGGTGGAAGGGAGAGATGGAAAAGGGACATGCTGCAGGTCAGAGGAGAGTGGGAGGTCAGGGTTAAGCTACAGGACTCTGAGGGATGGGGCTGAACATTTAGTCTGAGGCAGAAAGCCTGTCTCTGCGTGGGCTGCCCTGGCATTGATTCTGACTGGAAAAGGAAAAGTGCTCAAAGCTCCTCGCCCGTAGCAGTTCTCAAGAAAAGGCCGCTATTCTTGCCATCCTTGTTGGCGGTTAGGAACCTTTGAGAACTCTGTTTCTGTAGGAATAGAGACAGTCTTGATATGTGAAATTATCTCGAAGACTGAAAGACTAAATTCAGCACTGGGTTGTTTCCAAGCATGTGTTAGCCAGCGTGCTTCCGTTCTGCCAGCAGAGTAGAAGGGGCGCTGTTCCACATCCCTGAGAGAAGATGTGTGCAGTGAGCCCGATAGCCATCATTGCCCCTTTGCCTCCGTTAGCAGCACTTTAAAGGTATTTAACTCTCCACCTCCTGACAGTCATAGCTAAGAAGTTCTATCATGCCCGCAAAATCCAAGTCTCCTTTCTTTACTACATGTTTTGCCTTAAAAACATGTAGCTTACTTACTGGTTTAAACCAAGGACATCTGCCAGGTTATTTCCCCAGTGTGACTGTCCCCTGTGGCTATTTAGCCAAACCTGGTATGTGCATGTGTGTGAGTGTTCATGTTTGCAAGTTCACGTTCCTTCACCCTTTCCTTCTTATTAAACACATTTTTATGTAGAACGTTAAAAACAAATGATTGCATCATTTCCTCCTCTTTCCTTCCTCCAAACCCATTCATATAGCTCCTCTTTGCACTTTCAAATTCATGGCCTTTTCCCCATTAGTTGTTGTTACGTGCGTGCACACATTTGTGTTTGTGTGTGTGTGTGACACTCTTCCGCAGGGAAGACTATTTCTCCCACTCTCGGTGGTCCTTACTGGCATTCCTTAGTTGCTTGAAGTTTTTTTTTTGAATAGGATTGAGGCCTTTTGCTCATTCCCTGTCCACGTTAGCATGTCCATTGGTGCCGTCCATGATCTGCTCGTTCCCAATCCACGTTAGCATGTCCATTGGTGTCATCCATGATCTGCTCATTCCCTGTCCACGTTAGCATGTCCACTGGTGCCGTCCATGTTCTGCTCATGTTTGTTTTACTTTGTGCCTGAGTTTTGGGCTAAATGAGGCCTAGCTTGATAATATGTGTAGTTTACATAAGAATGTGGGTTGGTTCACCTGAGGAAATAGAAGTTAACATGTCAGAATTGCAGGACACCTGAGCTGTGGAGAAAATCTGCTATGTGTAATCTGAAGAACATACAGTGCCCTTTGGGAAGGATGTTTTCTTAGTAGCCTGCTAATCTGTAAATCACATTTTTTCTTCACTGTTACTTAGCAATCATGTTTTGACCTCTTGAAATAAAAAAAAACAACCCTACTGACTTCTTAAATTTAATGTTTTAAATTAAAGATAATTTTATCACTAGTTTTTTTAATTATATTATCTGACATTTTGTAGGTGTTTGTCAAACCCAGACTAACTCAGTTTTAAAGCCACCGTTCGCTCATACGTTGGTGACTGGACCGCTGTGAGCGGAAGCTCTCGTAGGACGCTGCAGTGGTTAGTGGCTGAGGTCTGCTTTGTCACTGTGTCTCTGTATTCTCACAGGTGGTCATGCTTGTCCTGGCTTGGAAGTTGGATGCACAGAACATGGGCTATTTTACTCTGCAGGAGTGGCTGAAAGGGATGACTGCTCTCCAGTAAGTCCCGGGGCTGCAGGGGTCACGGTGGTTAGTAGTAGGGGCAAGCAGATGGCTGGGGTAAAGGAAGGGGCTCTCCTGGTCTCCTCTGGTGCTTACCTCACCCCTGGGAACGCAGGATGTTGTGGAGTCTGAGAGAAGAGACGCCTGCTAGTGTGGCAAGCCTCCCTTCGGCCAGAGATGGGTTAGGTGCCTCTTAGTACTGAAGTGTTTGGATATCAGTTATGTGGCAAAGAGAGCAGTAGTATTTTCCTGGAATATCTCTGGGAAGAGATAGGTCTGCCTTCCCCATGTATGTGAGCCATGTATGTAATATAAAATTTTACAATAGCCAAATTTCAAAAAATTGACAGTTTCCACAGAGAAGACAGTTTCCACCCTGCCCCCCAAAACAAATAAATAAATATTGACAGTTTCAAACCTTTTTATTTAATCAAAGATACCCAAAACATTATTATTCTAATATATATCATGCTTTAAAATTAAAGTATTTTCTTTCTCTTTAAATTTTCAAAATTTAGTGTGTATTTCACATTTTCAGTTTATCCAGTCAGTCCTACTAACCATGTGGGACCCCTTAGTCCAGATTAAGAAATAACAGTCAGTAGTTTTATGTATTTACTTGGTGTGTGTGTGTGTGTGTGTGTGTGTGTGTGTTTGTGCGCGCGCGCGCGTGCACACTTGCTTACAGTTTCATTCAAAAAGACACATCCTTCTACTAACTAGGAGGGAGAGAGTTGTGGGGGGACCCCAATTCAGATGGTGTTGAAGATGAAGAACCAGGAATGTTTATCTTTTTCTTTCCCCTAACTAGGAATAATAGACTTGACTTTTGCTGGATTAAGCTTGTAACTGAAATGGTTTCCTGATTTTATTTAAACCAAGGTGGGGTTGTCGGCTTTGCTACCACTGCCCTGGTGATATCAGCCTGCACTGCCTATTCCGCCTTCATAATTCATGCCCCCTCTGCTGTTTGCCCATCTGACCCTCACGGTGTAAGACATGCCTGGCTTTATTTTGACTATGGCACAGATGGGGAGACCAAGGACTTAAAGACAGCTATGTGCAATTCGTGAAGGTAGAGCTGGGAAGAAAAGCCAAGACGTTTGCTTCCTAACACACAACGGTGCTCTCAAGCGTGGCCGTGGCAGAGGACGGTTAGGCGGAAGTTACCATCCTTGTACAGATATGCAGTCCTTGCCTGTGTGCACTACGATTTTGAGGTGCTGGCCTCTGGATCCCCTGGGCAGTGCTCTCTGTCACGGTGGAGAAGGTCGCCGCAGGATTTTGAAGCCTGCTGGCTCATCATTTTCCTTGCTGCCTTCTGAGATTATCTCCCAGCTGTCCTTTTAAAGTGTCCTTGTGATGTGAAGTCATGGCCATGTCACGATTCGGCTTCTTTCAGGTCCAGCTTCATTTGTACGTAAGGGATAAGATGCCCATATATACATGACTCTCTCAGGCCTTGCCTGTGTGTTTGAGTGCTGCACTTCCTGGAAGAGGCCTGTGTCTCCATCCTAAGGGGACAAGGCAGCCCACAAAACTCTTAGCTGTGAGTTCTGTTCTGTGGTGCGGTGCACTTGCTGATGACAAGTGCATTCTCGAATTGGCGATGACCTAATCGTAGAAATTTAGGGTTCAGTAGTATGACTCACTGTGAAAGTGGAGGAATCTGCTCTCTCTCTTTTGTGGTTTAAAATTTGGAGACTGGTTTCCTTATCCAAGATGGAGGTAATCATTTAGGACAGAATTACTACAGTCTCGGGTTTTTAAGAACCTCCTATGCAGGAAACACTTGAGTGACACTGAAATGCCAAATGCCACGTCCTGGGCAAAGGAAGCCGTGAGCAGGATCAAGATGCTATCCCAGTGGTTCTCAACCTGTGGGTCACGATCCTTTTGGAGGGCAGGTTGTATGACCCTTTCACAAGGGTCACCTAAGGCCATCAGAAAACACAGATATTTACACTACGATTTTGCTATAGTAGCAAAATTACAGTTATGAAGAAGCAATGAGAATAATTTATGGTTGGGGTCACCACAGTATGAGGACCTTGTATTGAAGGGTCGCAGCTCTAGGAAGGTTGAGGACCACCACTCTGTTGCATTGCTGTGATCTGACAGGTGTGTTGGTTTAAATGAGGATGCGCCCCACAGCCTGGATGTTTGAATACTTGGTCCCCAAACTGGTGGCGCTGTTTAAGGACATTTAGGAGGTATGGCCTTGCTGGAGGAAATCTGTCACTGGGGTAAGCTTCGAGATTTTATAGCCCTACCTTGCTGCTAGTTAACCTCAGCTTTAACAGAGTTCAAGCCCCTTTCTGGCCAGACTGGCTCGATTCTGTCTTCAGCGCCAGACATATTCCCACTCCTTTCTTCCCGCCCCCCTGCCTGTAAATGTGGGCAAACGCAGTGCCACAGCCTGAACGCCACACTGCCTTTACGTTTCCTCTGTTAGACAGCGTAGACCGTTGCTTTTGAATTCAACCCCACTCAGGTTTTTAGATGATTGTCTCCAGTCCAGTTCCCAGAGCTGTCTGTGTCCATCCCCCCACCCCACCCCCAAAGCTGGCAAGTACAGACTTTCCTGTGTGCAGCTCTGTTGGCACTCGAGTCTCCTATGCCCACTAAGGTCCGTCTATGGCATCTAGGACTTTCCCTAACTCCTGGCTTTAAACCCTTTTACATTCCTCCAGCAAACCCATCCAGAGACATCTGAACCACGGTATCGGGTGCTCCAGCGCATGGAGGGGGGTGGGGGTTCGTCCCTGGGTCAGTGTGCTCTGGAAATACCTTCCCAGGCACTGAAAGTTATGCTTCCTGGGTGATCCTAAGTGCAGCCAGGGTGACAGCGAAGGGAACTGTCCCCAAGACAAAGTCCATCAGGGGCAGGGCCTGGAAATAACTCTTAGAGGTTCAGAAGTAATAGTCACTCTGCTAGGTGAATCAGCTCAGTCCGGTTTATACGATAGCTTTACCAAGGCCACAGGGAAACTCGGGAACACACTTGCATTGCCCAGTGGGACGCGGTCTGCTTTCATCTGTTACTGCTTTTGTTGTGTCTCAGGTTTCTGTTTAGAGATCTGTTTTTTTGAGAAATCTGTTTTAGATTTCTTCTCCTGGTTTTAGTCATTTTCTTTGTTTGTTTGTTTTTCTAGACAGGTTTTTTTTGTTTTTTTTTTTTTTTTTTTTTTTTTTTGTGTGTGTGTGTGTGTGTAGCCATGGCTGTCATAGAACTAGCTCTGTAGACCAGGCTGGTCTCTAACTCAGAGATCTGCTTGCCTCTGCCTCCCGAGTACTGGGATTAAAGGCGTGCGCCACCACCGCCTGGCTGGTCATTTTCATTTTGTTAAATCCGTGCCATGAAATGCTTTAGACTGAAGTTGCAGCTCATGTACATTGATACAAACCTGTGTTTATACGCAGTGACACACATTTTACTTCACTGAAGTCCCTATAGCACAGCGCCAGACACAGAGCTGCTTATAAACCATGGAGGTTTATTTCTCACAGTTCTGGAGGGAAGCCCAGGCCAAGGCTCCAGCGGCTCTGGCACCTAGCAACAGCTTGGATTTGGCTAGTTGTGTGTATTGTGCTGCTCTGTGTTCACAGGGTGGTTAGAGCAAACAAGCTACTTTAGGCTGCTTTGTTAAGGACGTTAATCCCCTTCATAAAGGTTTTGCCCTCATGACTCAGTCACCTCCAAAAATTTGAAAATAATGGTTTTATTTACTTGTTCAAAACCCTATGAACATTTCTACAGTATATTCCGATCACTGCCATCCACTGCTGTTCACACCGTCCCTTGGTGCCCTCACCCCGTCTCCCTCCTAGCTTCACAGCCTCCCTTTTTACTCTTATTTTTTGGTTATTAATTCTTCTCTTTGTGCCTGGATGTGAGGCCACCCACTGAGCAGGGTGTCCCACATTTTCATACGATTGCCTTGGGGCTAAGATTCAGCATACAGCTGTGTGAGTGGGAGACCAGGGAGAGGCAGCAGTGATATCTTGGTAAAAAAATGGCAGGCTCTTAGGCGGCCACTGCCCACGGTGGGACTGCGTTAGGACTGCGTCAGAACTGGAAGTGCCTGGAGCTTGAGAGGGGTTGGATCAGTGGCCAGTTTGTGTAAACTAAAAAGGTGGCCTAGAAAAATAGCTTGGACTACGTGAAGGGATTTAGGTTTGGAGGGGCTGTAGAGACTCTGTACTTAGAAGTGTTTCACTCACGGAATTTTGTGACTTTATCCTGTATATACAGTTAAGGTGGAAATATGGCCACTTCTAGAAAGCTCTCTGGGTTGAGCATCCCAAACCTGTTTTTTCACTCTCCCTTACCTGTATAATCTTATCCTCTGACAGGGTCCTTGTTGAATGGCCACTAGATGGCAACCTATTGTTCCAGGGAGGGCGAACTTGTCTCCTTGTGGCGTGTGTTCTGAGTTTATAGGGAAGCACCTGTGTGGCAGAATGTACCCTACTGGTAGATACATGAGGTGGAATTCTGTATGTGCATTTGATATTTATCTCACTTAAAATAAGAGATTTGTTCATTTCTCACAATTGGATGTAAGTTCCTGGTGTCTTTCAAACATAGGGGCATCTTTCTTTAGGGATGCAAAGGTCACGCCCAGGCGGGGCGCAGATCCTGTGTTTGGTTTCACTGCTGCTCTGCCCAGCACCCAGGGCTACTTTGTTTTCTGGTTCTTGTGCTTGAATATGTGAAAACGCTGTCGCCTGGGACTAAACTAAACAGTCCATTTCAGCCTGGCCCTTGGGTTTCCTTTCCAGTGAAGAGTAAATTTGTTTAGATGTACTGGCTTCCTCCTCTGGAAGCCACTGCCATTTTTAATGATGCTATTAATTTTTTCTTTAATAAGATCTTGGTTCTGCAGTAGTCCATCCAATGCCGACTAAGACAGCTGCCGCTCCTGAATCCTAGACATAGCTGCCCCTGTGCTGCCTTGGGTGTTTTTCTCATCTCTGCCGTCCTCGTTTGGGTTCTGACGCTAGGTCTGTGGTTAGACTCTCAGCATCTCGACTCCTCCTGCCCCCACACTCTTGAGAGGTTCCCAGAGCTGCGGAGAGTGCAAGCCTGACCTCTCCCATAGTGAGAGGTGGGCTCTGTTTGCCACTGGTGCTTTGCGCCTGCCATCCCTGCCATCCGGAGGACCCCACTTCTCCAGAAACGTGTGTCTCATTCTTGGGTATTTCTCAGCTTTCGTGTTAGTCCCTTGAAGAAACTTTTTCTCACTTCTAAAATAATCTAATTTTAATATTTTATTTTTTGACATCAGGAAGAAATACAGGGCATTCTAGATTGTTCAGTTCTTGGGAAGTAAATCCTCTAGTTTTGGGTTTAGACAGTTTATTTTAGGAGAGAGACGCAAGACTCAGTTGTATTTGTACTTAGCCACCAAAAAGGAGCTTTTGCAGATTTTACTAAAAACAAAGTAGTGTGCTGTATTTTTAAAGTAAGCACTCATTTGATAATAGTAGATTATATACTATCTATTCTAGCAAATAAATAAACACTCTGCCAAAAAACACAAGAAGCCACCCTCCACATTGGACAGTTTTAGTGTTGCTGGAGAAAAGGAGTTGATGTGTGCAGGCACACGGGTCACTGTGCATGTGGAGGTCTAATCTAGACGGTCAGGAGAATGAGCTGTGGTAACCATCCTTTTGGTTTTGAATAATGAGTGGGTTTATTAAGTATATCATAGCAGATGTAAGTAAAAAAAATAAGTCTATAGTAACAAACATCAGCAAACTGGGTGCACACACCATCCGGTGGGACTGACTGGGAAAGCTATTTTAAGCAGCCCGCAGAATTCCGGTAGAGAAGCCCCCTTGGATGACACCTCTATAAACAAGAACAGCAGGGAAGTTGGGCCTGCAGCAACCCAGCAGCATCGCTAGAGTTCCTGATGGGGTGGTCCAGGCAGAGCAGTGTCCCTCTGGTGGACTACCACGTAAAAGAGCAAACAGAGACCTCATCAGATCTTCTGGAAGCAGACTGGATTGGAGAACTGAGGCGGTCAGGCCCTTTTATTTTATAGGGTAACCCATGGTGACCGCTGGTGGAATGAAGTGCTTTTTGCCTTCCAGCAGCACTTTTTATACCTGGCCTGTTCTGTTGTTCTCCTTAGTCCCTGTCACAGTTGGGGGTGGGCAGGCACATCCATGCCCCGGCAAGCATGACGCTTGACAGAAAGTCTGTTTGAGTGAGGGCTGGGACCGGAGGACAGTCAACCCCTCTTTGAGAGCCAGCTTCTCGGTGAGTTCAGACAGTACAGACAGCTCACCAGTAGAACACAAGGTCAGAGGAGGACTTTGTGGAGTCGATTCTTGGTGCTAAGTGAGTTCTAGGGATAGGACCTGGGTCACCAGCCTTGTGCCACAGTGGTCCACCCCCCAAATCTCCCGCCAGCCATCCTGTTGGCCTGGTTCTCATCTTTAAGGTTTATGTGTTGCAAAGAGAAAGTTAATTTGTAAAAATAACTAATTAGTGTGCTTCCTTATCAAAATCATAAACACTGTCGCTCACTGGTAAAAACACGTTGTCATCGTCAGGGCTGTTTTCAAGTCTGGGTCTGGAACATTTTGTGCCAGAGAGCAAGGAAGTGCTCAGAGATTGGTAGAGGCATGTCAGGAGGATGCAGACAGGGTCATTGACCCCCTGTCCAAACTGGGACTGCTGTGCATTGCAGAGAATAAAGACAGCAGCAGATGGGACCTGCTCAGTGCAAAGAAACAGCGCACTAAGTCCCCAGAGACAGAGGAGGGTCGCAGGTCAGGAGCTGTTGCTCTGCACCTTTGGGTGTGGCCTAGCAAGGCTGTGAAACAGCTGTGTGTGGATGAGTTGGGGTGTGGAGTGGCCATCCAGCACCGCTGCCCGCGCTGCACTGGGAGTGGCTACCGGGTGCATTCATTAGGGGCTGTAGGAGAGCACCAGCAGAAGGCATGAGGGGCCTTCATGTCACTGATTTGCAGTCTGGATCAGTGTCACTACGCTAGTCCGTCTTTCTGATCTAGAAGTGCTTTTACAGCCTACTTATCAGAGTGTCTAGAAGTGCTTTTACAGCCTACTTATCAGGGTGTCTAGAAGTGCTTTTACAGCCTACTTATCAGGGTGTTGAGGCATCAGAAAAACAGCAAGTTGGAAAAAACTTGATGAACTGGGTAACCAACAGTCTTGAGATGCCATCGGACAGACCGTTTGGTATTTCAAAGCTGAGAAAGGACTTTTAGACACTCGGGGGCTGGGGAGAAGGCTCCGTTGATTTGCTGCACATTGCAGTAGGGTTGAGGTGCTTCTCAGACCCCACATAAGAAGTCAAGCACAGTGGCATGTACTTAGAAATCCGGCACAGGGAGATGAAGACAAGTAGGTTCCCTGGGGCTCCCCGATAAGCTAGTCTAGCTTACTCAGTAGACTTCTGGCTAGTGAGAGACTGTCTCCACACGCAGGGTGGACACCTGAGAAATGACGACTGAAGTCTCCCTCTGGCTCCTGCATGCTTACACATATGAGCACACAAATAAATACCAAGTGGGGAATCCGGTGCTTACTCCTCCCCCCAGACATACAAATTAATTTCAGCAACAGGGAACAGCTTGATGTGGCAAGCTTCCTAATGGTATGCCCTGGAAGGATATGGGGACACAGTGCCATGTTCCCATCAGCAGCACGCATAACCACGGGGAAATTACCTGACAGAGTGACAGGCTACAGAGACAGCTAGAATGGTCTCTAAAGCAGCGACAAGGGCATTTAGAGCTTGTGTGCTTGCTAGCTGAGAAACGTTGGCAGGGCACCGAGATGGCATGAGGGTTGATGGGAAGTGGCATTGAGGCTTTCAGGTAGAACAGCACAGGCGCACACATGTGAGAGGAGTGTAAATGTGAAGGGTGTGTGTACATGTGTGCTTGGTTGCTGTGTATCCACTTTCCTATGCTTTTATCACTTACTAAAGAGCGCAGAAAGCAACTGGTCATGATGGACACAGTCCAGCTTCTGGCGTTTTTATTCTTTTGGTTTTATATTACTCCAATTTAAAAAAAAAAGCAAACACCCACTCAGGTTGTAATTTGCCTTTATTCTGTTTCCTAGATGTGACACAACAGAAAAACTCAGAGCTACTTTGGATTACTTAAGATCATTATTAAACGATACAACAAACTTTAAGCTCATTTACAGATACGCGTTTGACTTTGCACGGGTGAGTTCTCTGGAACCTGTCCAGATGTTCCCCCTCCCCACCCCTCTTTTATTGCCTTTGGAGATTTGCTATTTACAAAGACCTTGAAAAGTTACTCCCAGGGCATGAATAGGTTTCTAATGCTTTGAAAAACTGATTCTGGGCAAAGGGGTGTTATTTAAAAACTTGAGTGGCAGCCATTCCGAAATCCAGCTCCTGTGCCTGGCTGAGGCACAGCTGTATAGGAGCACGCGATATCAGAACGGTCAGATAGGTTTGAAAGGTGTCCCTTCTCACATGACAGATCTTTGTCCCTTGAGGGGCTAGAGTACTGATCAACCTAATCCAGTCTCGTTTGGAAACTGTTACTGTATTTGGAAAGAATGTGAATTCAAACCAAGGCTGATTTCCTGTTTGTTTCTTTAGTGATTCAAGTCCAAGTTTGTGGCGGTTCCCCAGGGTGGAGGTGGGGGTGGGAAGTCTGCTGTATGTTCCCCGAGACCTGGCCACAGCCCTTGTGATTGTGCTTTATTCCACACTAGTGTTTTCTGTGTGTTTGTGTATTTGTTGGATTCATATGGCTAGACTTCACTCGGCTGCTCTCTTAATAGTTCTGTTTGTTTTTCAGTAGAGTGAGGAGGGCTTCTTCCCGTCTCTGTGCTCTTTTTTATTCTTCACTCTTTGGCTTCACCAGTTTAGAACCAAAAATGTATTCCATGGTGAATTATAGTTTGTCTGCAGTGGTACATTAGGACTGCTCTGTGGAGCCCTAGTTCTTGTCATACTGGTACTGCCATCTAATGAAGTCACCGCGTGCATGGAATTGACTCTAGAAATAGAGAGATGAGAGTCACATGTACGTTTGCCAGAACAGCATTTATGTAATTATATGTAGGAGGTAGAGGCCAGGTACCTTGATTGTCCTTGAACTAGCGTTATAGACCAGGCTAGTCTTGAACTCACAGAAATCTGCCTGCCTCTGCCTCCTGAGGCCTGGGAATAAAGGTGCACGTCACCACCACCCGGTTCCCCTGGTTCCCTTGGTTCCCCTGGATTTTTATAATACGTGTCGAGGTCTCTTCAGGAATATCCTAACTTTCTGCACACAAGTCAACTCTTTGTGGCTTCCTACTTAGGTGTTAGAATTCTCTTAGCTGCCCTCTGTGCTTTAGATTCATGTCTCACTGCTGCTTCCTGGCTTTGTCCATTCTAGATCAGTCCCTGCGGCCACCTTGCAGGAGCTCCTTGAGTCTCCTCTTTCTTGGGGCCTCCAGACCTCACCTCTCATGGTCAGTGTCGTGGTCTATATACATGGTGTATGTTAGTATGTGCATCCTGTTGCACCATGACAAACAGGTGTTTTATCCACGTTATACAGGAGGCGGGCCAGAGGGAAATGGAGAAATTGACCTCTGCCATGTTGTTAATAGACAGTAGATCGCACTGAAACAGAAGACTTAACAAAGAACTTGAATCTGTGGCTTCCTCCAGTCCCAAATAACCATGTCCCAAGCTGCTCGCCTTGTGATGTCGCTGTGATGTCGTGATGTTGTCTGACTGTCCAGCCTGTCTGCTTTCTGCTTCTGCTTCTGCTTGTGGTCAGCCGTTCTCCTCACGGCCGGCCGTTCTCCTCGTGGTGGGTGTTCTCACAGTCCTGTGTGTGCTCTCACAGTTCTGCCTATCTACAGCCACTTGCAGCCTCCTGGGCCAGCGTGTCCTGCAGGATTCATGTCACAGTCACTTGCATAGCCCCAGAGATTGCTTGATGTGACACTGGGGTTTGGGTTCAGACTCTTCATGCTCCCAGTAGATTGAGGACCGTGAATTTTTTGTGTGTTCAGTAGAGTTCTTTGCTTTTAAGGAACATCTCAGTAGATATGGGTGTCCTTTCCTTTTTCTATGATGATGAATACCAACTACTCATATTATCATTTAACAACCAAAGCCATTCAGTACAGCCTGAATATATACTAAGGCAAACTTATTAATAAGCCTTTATTTTGTTTAGCTATATCCTACAAGTTTTGGGAAGCTTCATTCTCATCTGCGTTTGGTTAGAATATTTCTAAGTTCTGTTTTGATGCGCTCCTGTTATGTAGCCCAGCATCTTGTAATCCCCCTCCCCCTCCATCTCAGCCTCTCTCCCTTGTGATTTCTCTTTGATACAGTGACCATTTGGAAATATGTTATTTTTCAGATGTTTGGGGTTTCCCAGCTAATCTTTGTTCTATGGATACCTAGTTTAATTCTGTTGGTTAGAGAAGTACAGTTTCAGTTTGTTTGATATATGGTCCAGTATATGACCTGCTCTGATAGTGTTTGCCACGTGTATCCCTATTGCCTGGTGACTGTTAGTTAGGTCAGTTTGGTTGATGGTGTTCAGGTCTTTACAGACTGCTGTCTGTTGGTTCCATAAACTGAGGAATATTGAAACCTTCAATTCTAACATACTCTGTCACCTCGTCTTCTCTCTCCCTCCCTTCCTACCCCCCTCATATATTTTGAAGCTCTGATGTTAGGTTTAGACATTGCTGTGTCCTCCATGAACTGACCGCTTTGCATTGTGAAGTGTGCCTGTTCCTTATTCAAACTTACTTCGTGAGAAACGCAGCCCCTCCAGCCTTCCTTCGATTACAATCTATATGACAAGTCGGTCCTTCCCCTTCCTTTAACCTGCCGGCATCTTTGTATTCTGAGTGGGTTTCTGAAAGATGGCGTGTGTGTGGGTATGGCAGGGCATGTCTTAAAGATGTCGATGCTGCATCTGATGTGAGTGTTACTAAAGTTATTCCATGTTCGTCTGACCTGTTCTTCAAAGGAAAAAATATTGTCGTTGTTATACCTCGACCTCTTCCCATGCCTCCTTTAGGACTGAGGTGGGGTTTTCTGTTTGTTGTGAGTTATTTCTCCCATTCTTTATTACCCATATCTCTATTATATTGTTGTATTATTGGGTGCTGCTCACCCCAGGCCTTGCCTTTGCTTTTTGAAGGTTTGCAGTCTTCAGTGTTGTTCGTGTGTAAAGCTGTGAGAACCTTACAAAGATGCACTCTCTTTACCCGCCATACTTCGTGTGTTTGACTCACACTGTGAGTCTTCCTATCGTTTTAACAGCAAGTATGTCTGTTGTAGGCACCCAGGTTGATGCTGCTTCTGAGCTCTTTCCTCTTATGCAGACCAGTCTCTGATACCGTTTTCCTTTAGCCGAACCAGACTTCCTTAGCAGTCCTTTCAGGGCAGAGCTGCTGTGGAGGAAGAGGAGGAAGAAGATTCCACTAAGATTTTGGCTTTGCCTTCAATTTTGCAAGATGCTTCTCTGAGTACAGACCCGGAGACTGACACTTTGCTGTTCCTGTGATATCTTTCTGTCATCTTGAGCGCTGTAGCTTCTGGTGTCATTCCCATCTTTATTTTTTGAGCATATTGTCTGTTTACTGAGATAGTTTTTCTCTTTTCGCTTCTTTCCAGCAAGTAGTCCATGCCGGCACGGTCCTCCTGGTTATTGTTCTGATTGGGATTTGTTGGGTTTTTTGAATCTGTGAGTTCATAGTTTATACTAACATGGAAAATCTTTTAAGTTTTATCCTTTAAGTGTATTTTATGTTCTGTATCTTTCTTCAGCTACAAGATATTTGTTATGTTTCTTGATACTCTTCTGCAGGCACTGATAGCACATTCTGCTCATTTTAAAGTTTCATTGCTGTGTCTTCTGTTATTTTATCTTTTCTTTTACATTGTCCAATCTCCTATTAACGTCTTTCATTGCAGAGACTATTTTTCATTTCAGAAGTTCCATTTTTTTTAATGCCTTCCTTTTTCTCTTCCTCAGGACAGTGTCCTTGTACCTCCTCAAACACATGACAACTTTGTCTGCTTTTTCCAGTGTCTTCATTTCTGGGTGCTGTGTTGGTCACGGTTCTCTTAATGGTGACTCTTGCTGTAGGGTGTGGTCACTGCCCTGATAGTTGCCTTGGAGCGTGATGCGAGTTCTGTGTCGGCCGCTGGCTTTGCTTTCCTGGCCTCTGCTTGGAATCGGTATGGCTTTGAAGGGGTGGTGCAGAGCAGCCTTTGTCCTAGCGGCGACTTGGTGTGTCAAGGCAGAGCCTGCTCATGCCCAGCGTGGGCACTTCCTAGGCTGGCCGTGGAAACACACGCCCCCATCTTCAGTCCTCGGTCAACCAATTTTCTACTTAGTTCCCATAGTCCTTCTAGAGACTCTGACTGCGCACCAAGAAGTGTGTGGCCAAAGACCAGAGGAGACGGCTCAGGCGAGACTTCCAGGCTTTGTGTTGAGCCTCTCAGCTTCTTTCCCTCTTCAGCCTCCAGACTTTTCTCTAACACAGGAAAACCTTTGGGCTCTGATTGAGTTTCCTTTTCCTTTGCTGGGGCCTGGAAACCACCTCCATGGTGAAGGTGTCATGTGGGGCTTCCCTTGTCCGCATGGGAAGTTAGGGTCTATTTTCAGAAGGGGAGAGCAGGCACGTCTATCTCCTTTCGGTTTCAGAAAACAAACAGGGTTGTTTCTAAGTGAAAGTGAAGTCTGGTCTTGGTTGAAAGCGGAATATGAGCTGTCGCAGGCTTCCTGGGACCACCAGCTCCCTGCCATGGCACTGATACTTACTGTTTGCTATGAATGTTCCACCTTAGCTTAATGCTTGTCCCACCAGCTCTTATCACCTGTTTCTCTTCATTTACGTTTTGCCAGAGGGCTTTTTACCTTTCTTTTAGTCTGTATGTCCTATTCCGTGTCTGACTGGCTGGCGCTGGGCATCTCCTTCTCTTTCTCCCTTCTCTCGTTCTCTGTCTCTTCCTCCTACTTAGTTTCTGCCCACCAGCCCTGCCTATCCCTCTACTGCCTAGCTATTGGCCATTCAGCTTTTTGTTAGACCAATCAGGTGCCTTAGGCTGGCAAGGTGAAACAACACATTTTTTATAATTAAACAAATGCAGCATAAACAAATGTAACACATCTTTGCCTAAACTAATATCCCATAACAACAAACCTCTTTCTCCTACTGTCTTTTTTTTAACCTGCTAGAAAAATAACTCCTAGGAGTAATAAGTTGTAATTAACACAGCAGATCTTTTTTATTACAGTTCAATGAAAATTGAAATACTCGACAATGTTAATAGTATCTTAAATATTGAAAAACAACTGTACATTAAGTATTCTGAGTGATACTTTAATATACTAGAAAGGGACTATAATGTGGTGGTTCTCAACCTGTGGGTTGTGACCTCTTTGGGATTTGCAAGCAACCTTTCCACAGGGGTCGCCTAAGACCACTGGCAAACACAAGTGTTTACAGTATGATTCATAATAGTAGCAAAGTTACAGTTATGAAGTAGCAACAAAAATAATAATTTTATAGTTGGGGGTCACCACAACATGAAGAATTATATTAAAGGATCGCAATGTTAGGAAGGCCGAAAACCATTACTATAATATTAGAAAATGATAAAATGGTTCTTCTAACATCTCTTCACCAAAATTGGAGTTCCAGGGGAATCATTCTCTCACTTTTAAAACTTGACTCTGAAGAGGTAGTTCATTAGACTGCTTGTTCTTGCTCAAGACCTAGGTTTGGTTTCCAGAACCCACATGGCAGCTCACAGCTACCTATGACTCCAGTTCTTTGGGTTCTGATGTCCTCTTCTGTCCTTTGAGGCAACTTGCACACATGTGGCACACATATATACACGCATGCAAACACTAATCGACATAAAATGTTTAACAATAAAATTAAAAATTTGAAGCCAACTAGAAATGGATCCAGCTATAAGTTTGTATTACTTTCCTCGGAGTCTCGCTTTCCTGTGGTTTTGTAGATGTCGTACAATTATGATACTTCAGAGGTCGCCTGGCCCAGTCTTGTCAGTACTAGGTGATGAAGTAGTGTCAGACTAGAGGGGCAGCTGGGAGCCTTTGCCCTGCGAGTCCTTTCCATAGTGCCGTGCTGCCTTTCCTGACTCGCTGTGCTTGGACCAAGTTTGCCTGCTTGTGTGCCTGTGTGAGGACACCAGATCCCCTGGACCTGGAGTTACAGACAGTTGTGAGCTGCTAGAAGGGTGCTGGGAGTTGAACCTGGCTCCTCTGGAAGATCAGTCAGTGCTCTTAACAGCTGAGTCATATTTCCAGCCCTCCTCTGGGGTCTTATAAAGGGAAAAATAAAGGAATAAAAACCACAAAGTCTGCAACAGTTCTCTTCTGTAACTGGATTTTTCTCTTAGTATTTCCTGCATAAGATCTCCCAGTTGGTGTAAGCTGTGTTTCTTATATAACTGGCACCATGTAGCCTCCTCCCAGTTGACAGTGTTTTCCCTCAGTTCCCTTGGGCTTTTTGAGATGGCATCTTACAGACTGATCCCAAACTGGTCCTCCTGCCTTAGCCTCCCAGAGAGCTGCAATTGCCTATGCCACTGCAGATGGCTTTGGTTCCTTTTGAAAAGGACCTGGTGAAAACAACTTGCTATTGGATGAAGAAAATGAGATAGAAAGCTAAGTAGAGTAATTTTTCATTTTGATGTGAGACTGACAAGTATATTTGGCTCTTTTATGTTCTCCCTAAGTGGCGGCAGGCTGCTGCGATCAAAGTCGGGAGGGTTGGCATTGTGAGTACTGAGCAGAACCTGGCTGCTGTTAGCAGCAGTGGCAAAGGCCAGGTAAGAGCAGAGGCCATGAGTTTGCAATGTGGCCAGGGTCCAGCGTCCCCCAAGGCAGGGCTTCCTCCAGCAGAGCCTTCCTACCCTGACACAAAACAGCCACAGCCTCGAGAGAGAAGTGTGTCCAACTTGGAGCCCAGGAGTTAGGAGGGGGCTGGTGGGGGATGCACTGAGGGGGCACTTGGAGGGAGTAGGCTTGGGGCAGAGCTGGTCTGTGGAGAGAAGTAGGCCTTCAAGATGAGGAAGGCCGAGAGCAAGCCAGCTAGCAGAAGAATGAGTGATGGCCTTTGGGGAGGTGTCTGTTTTCCTTCTTGACATAGGCCATAGCATTTGAATGGAGGATTTTTATGGGCAGAAGATGCATACATGTGGAAGGATCCTGTGGCAGGTTAGCTGGATACCGGATCGTACTGGTCAGGGCCTTGGTGTCTGCTCCCTGTTTGCAGTCGCTGTCAGTCACTGCTACTTAGCAGCTCTGCTTAGGTGATTTGGGAAGTTGAAGAGTTTACACACAATCAGCAGTACCTTCTCCCTACAAGGACAACACACTGCAGCTGATTGTGGATGCCACAGGCTACGCTAGGTCTTGTGCTTAACAGAATTCTTGTTCACCATAAGCAGACTCTGCTGCGAACATGAGGATTTCCTTCTCTAATCTCCACTGAACTCACTAACCAATGTGTGCGCCTAGTTTCTGCACAACCCCCAATACAGACTATGACAGCTGCCCCCACCCCCATAGTTTTCCCTCGTACTTCACTATAAATTGCAGGGAAAACAAGCTAGGCCTTGCTGGGCGAGAGACAGGATGGGGATAATATGACTCTGTTGTCTACTCTCAGTCCCGTAGCCCCCAGAACCAGGTTAATTTCAGCTCGGGACTCTTCTGTGGGTGCCCGGCTTGCTGAGCAGTTGTTTGTCCAACCATTTGGCTTGTGAGAATCTTCGCGCTCCAGGTTCTCCTCATGCGGCCCAGGGAAGTAGTGCAGGCACCCAAGAGTGACTGCTCAGGCCTGGAACCAGAACAGACCTTGAGTGTGGATCTCCAGGTTCTGCCGCCTCCAGCTGCCACTCCCCGTCCTGGGGATGAGAGCAGTGTCTGTCCTGATCGCTGTCGTGAGTTGAATGAGTTTGATTGTAAAGGTTGGAAATATATTCACAGAAGTGGAAGTAGCTGTGGATCCTTCTCTGACACAGGCCTCAGGAAAGCGTCACTGTTTGCCGAGGGCAGTGCTCACAGTAGTAATGTCTGTTTGACCAGACCCAGTGGTAAGGGAGGGAGGAAGTGTCTGCTGGAGGAGAAAGTTGAGCTTTCTTGCCTTGCAAACATTTTGATTTCTCTGTGTGCTAATGTTGTTGGCTCAGTTCTAAGCATAGGTCTTTTTAGTTTTTTTTTTCAGTGAGAGGGTATTTCTCAGGTTTTGTGACGTGTGTGTGTGTGTGTGTGTGTGTGTGTGTGTGTGTACCTTTTAAAAAATATTCTACTCAAAACCAAAACAAAACAAAACTGAGTTGTCATATCTTCAAGTTTCACAAACTGAGTCACAGTAGTAAAGATGTTTTTGAGGTCTACCCAGACCTCTGTTTTCACCTTACATTCATTTCTTGGCTGTATAAGTTGGGCTGTCTCCTCTACCCCCACCCCCGCCCCCAGGCCAGGATATATCAGATTGGTCTTTACTTTCAGCCTTTGATTTTATATGCCAATTTGTAGCCTGGTTTCCGCCACTCATCTTAGGAGTCATGGCTGCTTCTGTGGTTTCTTGAATCCAGTAAAAGCCTCTTAAAAAACTTTGGACTTCTTTTTTCATTGATGATTTTATCTTTTCATTGTAAGTTTAATAACCCAGGACTTTTTTTCCCCATCTAAATCTCAAGCCATTAAAATGTGAAACCTGATCAAAGGCAGCCGGGAGCCTTAGAGGCAACGGAAAACATGGAGCTTTAAAGGGATTTTTGTAACATTGTAACATTGGAGTTACTTTTACTTCCTTAAGATTCTTTGTTTCAGTTTGTGGTAAGGCCTTTGTGCCACTTGAGAAAAAAATAATTATCACACCTAACAAGAGGGTCTGCCCAGAGATGCTCTACACAATCAAAGGCACTTAACAATCCCACCTCAGCAAAGCCTGATTATTCCTGGCATCTGCCATCAGTGTTCGGCGTCTGGAGTGCGTTTCCTTCCGGGCAGCATAGTGTCTTCGACTAAGGTTCCGAGGTTGAGGGCTGCTGGAGAGCTTGGTGCTGTGCAGCTGCTGTGTTTATTCTCTGAGGAGGATGGGATCCTGTTAGAGTGTGAACGTGGGGAGGGGCGTTCAGACCTGCTGTGTTTCTGTTACTTGAAAATTTACTCTCTTGTATTAGAAAGTTAGCATTCCCAAAGCATTTGGGTCTGGAGGTGGGTGTGAGGAGAGAGGAGAGTGTGCTTCCTTCTCCTTCAGCCCTGTTGTGCCTCCTGGGATGTGACCAAGGGCCATCTCGGAGCTGTCCCCTTCTGTTCTGACCTGTCTGCCTCTGCTTCTGTGTCCAGGAGCAGTCTCTCTCAAACCCATGGCTACTCTACTACTTTATTCCCTTACCAAGAGCTCTTGGATGACCCTGCTGTGTCCCTTGAACTTGAAAGGTCATTTAAAAAAGAAATAGAAAAAAAAAGCCCATTTATGCTGATGACTGCCTGATGGCATCCTGGCAGAACCATTTCATTTGAATCAGGAGCTCCCTCACAGGGTGTGACTTCAGGGATCATTGCTGTCGCGGGACCCCCAGGAGTGTCTCTGTTTCAGTGCATGAGAAGGCTTTTGCTGTGGCCCTTCACCGTGGCGTTTCCCTGGTATTTGTGATGTTTACCACTTTGGTACTGCATTTGGCCACAAGGCCAGCATGCGCGCTGTCGGTTGTCAGGGAGAACTGTTCAGGTGGTGAGTGCATCCATAATATCTCTCTCTTGTTTGCTAGGCAGAAGATGGTGTTAGTGATTGGGAGCTGCTGGCTGCACCCTGCACAGCAGGAGTGAGCGAGTGCTGTTCCGCTGTCCTCGTGTGAGTCTCCTGCCCCCCTGCCTCCCTTCCCTCCATGTTCCGGCATGGCCACCCAACGCGTGCAGCGCAACCTTCCCTAAGTAAAGTTTGTCAGGTGGTCGCAACATTGCAGAGTCTGTCCAAGTCTTCTGTACTTTATATTATTTTCGTGCGTCCCCTGTATGACAAGGCTATTGGTGATGAGAGAAGTCACAAGGTAGTTCAAGACCAGACGAGACACTGGGGGCAAATGAATGGTTATAAACTCCAGCGAAAGGGAACTTGCCAGCGTGGTCAGTCGGTGCCGAATGCAGTTTTGCTAATGGACTTTGGCTAGATCTTGTGGTCCCACGTGTGTTTCTCAGTAACTTACTAGTTTTCTTGTGGCTTGCTTCACGGTACGGTGTGCTGTTGCTGTCCGCCACACCCACTTCTCAGGCTAAGCAAAGTTTTGTATTCACTTCTGCAGTGCTTCATAGAAGCAGAAATACAGCACACCTACCAGGGTCGGTGGAAGACTGCCAGTCTTTAGGTCACCTCTGCTGTCCTCTTCCCTGACAGAGGTAGTGCTGCCAAGATATGATGGACCATCTGCTTCGCCAAAGGATAGGCAGAGGACATTGTAGAAAGGAGCATGCCACCCCCATGCACAAAGAGCTGCCACCGGGATGTCTTCCCCCGTCACCAGGCTTAAAGTTGTGTAGCCGTTAACAGGGAAGGGTGGTACAGTGCTGTTCGACCTGGCTTGTTCGTGAACAGCTGTTGTACTTAGCGACTGTGACCAGAAGCCCCCTTGAATGTCTTTCCTAAGTGACAGGTTTCCCCTTGGCTTGTTGAGCAAGCCTCACATAGCTGTATGGCTTTAATTCCGCCGGAGATCAGTGGCATAGATAGGAAACTGGCCATGTGCTAAACAGCACTTGTGTCAGAAGGCACACGTGGCCAAGGGTGGTTGTAGTGTGGCTCCCTGATGTGGTGAGGTGAGCACTGACCTGCTGCTGCAGTAGATAGCCAGGCACCTCTCCCTGTCGTAGACATGTCCCTCTAGTTGATGGGCCGCGTGAAGGCGCGCGGTAGATGTGTGAGATTGCCTCCTGGGTTTGAGAACACATTTTTCCCCTGTAGGAATTGACCGCTTAAGTTTTAGAATGGAAATGTGTAAGAAAAATATAATGAGAAATAGAGTCTTAGAAGTAAAAGCGGAGTGAGCTTACTTTGCGTGTGCATGCGGTCTGTTTCCAGCTTCCATAGTCACTAGCTGCTGTCCTAGGAGTCACATGTGACCCTGTAGGTAAGTTCTGTGGAACTGGAGACCCTGTTGCCCTAGAGCAGGCGCATGAGCGTGGCTTCTGATCGGGAGAGGTGCCCAGGACTCCAGCCCTTTCAAGGAGCTGCACAGAGTTCCAATATATCTAGGAGGAAGAAAAGTATTCACCACATGGAGTAAAGCTGTAGAGAAAACTGAGTCTCTGAGGAGAGCCCCTTCTAAGCTCTTAAAAGCAGTCCACTTATTCCCCTGAGTCCACCTGAGGGCTTTTGGATCAGCAGTTATAACTCTGGTAATTATCATAATGTAGAGCAAGCAGGCTGTGGTTCTTATTTGCCGAGGAAATGGTTGTAGCCACTACTACACAATGGATTTGGCATTAGGGTAAAGTTACTCACATCAGTCTTTCTCAAAATAAACTTCTGTGTGACATTCAAATGTCAGGCTTTCCATTGTGTTTGGCCACCATTTCCTTAGTCCCCTTCAGGGTTTTATGCTGTGTAATAAACGAGCTATTTGTTTGCCAATTTCTTGCTGAAGTGAAATGCATGTTTGAGTTAACAGAGTTTGTGATTTAGAAGCATCTGGCTTACTCTTGTTTTTGTTTGTTAAACAGGAAAAGGACCAGCGCAGCCTAGACATAAACACTGCCAAGTGCATGTTGGGACTGTTGCTAGGGAAAATCTGGCCCCTTTTTCCAGTTTTTCACCAGTTCTTAGAGGTACCAAATTTATTACTTTATGAAATGTATGTTTGCTTGCTTAGGACTACCACGTTTCACCTGACCGTTTATGTGATTTTTCTCGTCCTAACTTTCTGCTAGTAGGAATTATGGTTGCTGATTGCTGTCAGTCAGCAGCTGCGTGTCTTGGAGTGTGTGCGTGTGCGTGTGCGCATGTGTATGTGTTCGTGTGTGTGTGTGTGCATGCATGCATTCGTGTGTGTGTGCGTGTGTGTGTGTAAAATTGTGTGTATCTGAACAGCCAAGCATTCTTCTCTTAGACCCATGTAGAGACCCCACTAGTGTTAGACTCCCAGCTCTTTGTAACAACAGAAATTGAGATTTACTTTCTTTCAGATGAATTTACAGTTTTAAGCCAGCAGTAAATATCATCCACCAGCCTCTCACTAAAACGAGTTTGTAATTTTTTCTTAACGACTTTCATCTCCAAGTGCCTGGTGGAGTTCTTGGATAGCTGTGAACACTGGTTTAGATGTGGAATCTACTATGCCCCCCCCCTCCCCACGCGATCCCCTTAAACATGACCTTTGTTTTTAAGAATGATGTAGGATCTTTGAGAAAAGATGTGTCTTGCCCAGTTCCAACTCCCACTTGAAATAATCTCCCTTTACGACTTGCTTTATGTAGTGGTCCAGAAAGCTGAGCAATTGATGTGATTTTTTGAAGATTGTCACTAGAAACCACTTGTGACTACTAACTGGGACTCCATAAGACAGTAAAGCTGCTCGCTAGTCTAAGAGCCGTTGATGCGAGGGTGCTCTCCCTGGGATCTGCCCAGCTTTCTGCCCGTCGCAGAGAGCAAGCCCTCACTGTCAGGACAGGAGGAGTGGCTCTGGTGCGCAGTGAGCCTACTAGGATCTGAACCTTCAGGGAAAGAGCCCTTTGGTTAAAGGACGTGGCTCTGAGTAAGTTTGACATTTCTCAGTCCCAGGAACCTAACTGACTGTTTTGAGACTGATTTTCATTTTCGTGCTTCAGAAGTTAAAGTCTGTGCTTTGCTCTTACATAAGATTGTGTTTTCCTTTTAGAGGGTGAAAGCAATCTTTCCATCCCAGTCCTTCTCTTGCCTGCACCCTCAAAACCATCAGCTTGACTCTTTGCCCTTTTAAGATTTATATTATTTTGCTATTTTTGATTTTATTTTTTTCCACAAGGATTTTAAAATGTTAGCTCTGGATTTTAAGTCTTTAGGATACTGTATTAATCTCCCTGTAGCAGATTTCTTAAAAAAAAAAAATTTATTTATTTATTATGTATACAATATTCTGTCTGTGTGTATGCCTGCAGGCCAGAAGAGGGCACCAAACCCCGTTATAGATTGTTGTGAGCCACCATGTGGTTGCTGGGAATTGAACTCAGGACCTTTGGAAGAGCAGGCAATGCTCTTAACCTCTGAGCCATCTCTCCAGCCCCAGATTTCTTGTTTAGGAGTGATAGAGCTACCACTTCATGGCTACCCCTGTTTCGTCCATGATGAGACTGGCGGCTGGCATGTGCATTGCTCTCAGCAGTGAAGTAAGCAGCTTGGCAGTGGGCAGGACTGTTGCGCTGGGTTGCCACTTACTTTGTGCCAAGTACTGGATGAATCCTCTCATTTAATCTTCGCAGCATTGCTGTGTAGTGCATACGACTACCAGCTTAAGTGTGTCCTTATAATGATATTGCCATGAACAATTCCACTCTTGCTCTGTGCCACTGTTTCCTAGACTGCATGAACTTTCTTATGTGGGTTCATACAGAAACTGAAGCCACCCCTCTTGTTCGTTTTGTGTCGTTAACCATGTTGCTTCCCCCCCGTCAGCAGTCAAAGTATAAAGTGATAAACAAAGACCAGTGGAGCAATGTGCTGGAGTTCAGCAGAACCATCAGTCTGGACCTCAGCAACTATGATGAGGATGGAGCGTGTGAGTGCTGGCGCTGGACCACCCCCTTCCTCCCGGGCGTGCTCCCCTGCACACCTTCCTTCCTCCCGGGCGTGCTCCCCTGCACACCTTCCTTCCTCCCGGGCGTGCTCCCCTGCACACCTTCCTTCCTCCCGGGCGTGCTCCCCTGCACACCTTCCTTCCTCCCGGGCGTGCTCCCCTGCACACCTTCCTTCCTCCCGGGCGTGCTCCCCTGCACACCTTCCTTCCTCCCGGGCGTGCTCCCCTGCACACCTTCCTTCCTCCCGGGCGTGCTCCCCTGCACACCTTCCTCCCGGGCGTGCTCCACTGCACACCTTCCTCCCAGGCGTGCTCCACTGCACACCTTCCTCCCTGGGAAGAGCCTTTTGCCCCACCCCTCCCTCCCGCTCTCCCTTTCCCGCACCCCCCCCAGTTGAACCCAGATCCCCATGCGTGTTAAGTAAGTGCTGTACCTCCGCGCCCTCACACTGCTGCTGCTTCTCTCTCTCCAGGGCCAGTTTTGTTGGACGAATTTGTGGAATGGTATAAAGACAAACAGATGTCCTAGGACTGTATGCATAGCAGCGAGAGAGTCACTGTTACCACGGTTACGTCACCCATTAGCCATAAACTGCTGTTTGTATCGAAGCGCATGCTGCTTTTCTTGCACAGTCTCCCTCCTGCAGGGGTGTTTTGGTGTTTGCTATTGAATGGGCCTCTCTGCTTGCTGTGTAGCATTGTTCTCTTGGAGGCTGCTCTGCAGTCCATTTCACACTACAGATTGGTGAATTGGCCAACGTCCTCACTGTGATTATGTGTACATTGCTGTTTCAATTTTGTATATGTGTATAAAATGAAAAGCTTCACCTAGAGATTATTTCTGCAAAAATGTATTGTAAAAATAATTTTGTGGCATATTTCTAGTCCCTTTGTTTCCCCCAAGTGAGCCAATTATACTTTATTTGGTCTCAAATGTAGCATTTCAGAAAATGTTATAACTGTCCCCATGAGCAGATATTGCCATAATTAACCTCATTGCTTCTGGAAGAAGTGGGAGTCATGACTTACAGTGGCACATGCCAAATCTGACTTGGTTTCCATGACAACTTGGGTATTTTAAAGTGATAAAAAGTTACAACTATTTGAGCACACAGACATATAACATGCTACAAAGCATTTCTAACACAAAGCTATAGGCTTATGGTTTTCTTAAATTATTATTTTCTTCATTTTTTGAATGTTAACACTGTTGGTAGCTTGACCATAGGTACAAGTGAACAAATTAAAATTGCTCCTTTTAAATTTCAAATTGAAGCTTAAGTTTCCTTAAACCTTTTGCTGTTTCTCCCTCGGCGTTCCTCTAGCAGTGTTTGGTCTGCTGAAGCTCTCTGTGCCACTGTGAGTAAAACGTCCTTTGCCACCCCGTGAGTCTGCTGGCTTGCTGGCAGTTCATAGCTGCAAAGCACTTTTAACTGTGTCTTGAGTTTCCAGTTACTCTTTTCAGTGTCTATGACCTCCCAGGGTTTTGTTTTTTGTTTTTGTTTTTGTTTGTTTTTTTTAAAGACCACAAGTGAGAGATGTTTTGTTTTCTGTCTTTGTTCTTCTGTGCTAGGCATTTCCTGGCAGCATGTCCATTGCAGGCAGTGGACCCAAAACCACCAGCATTGAGCTAACCCTGTTCACACTGGGACCTTTCCCAGAGGGGCCACTTGTCATTCCCTGAGTCACGTGTTCTGAAGGGTGATAGCCATTATGTGGATAAGAAAACCAGAGCAAACACAACGGTGTTTCTAGGTTTGTATTTTATGTCTTTCTTTTATTTGTTTGCCTTGCCCCTCTTGAGGAAGTGTGTAGCTAACAGGCTTTCCCCCAATTATTTGGTGCTATGACTCACTCAGTCCCCGAAGTTTGTGAAAACCCATCTGAAGATTTAGCCCAGTAAAGCACTAATGGCTTGTTTGCCTGGTGAATGGTGTAGCAGGCTAAGATCTGTGCCTGCCCAGGCAAGCGATGACCAGAAGATGTTGGGATTATTGGCCAAAAAAAGTCGTCTCCATTAAATGTGAACCTTTAAATGGCATTAAATGAGCAAAGCACACAGACAATGCTACCCTCGATCACTATTTCACAGTTCCTTTCCAAAGTGTTGCGATTTTCATCTTATTTCGTTCCCCGATTGAACCACCAAAGACAGAGATGTTGTATGTATATATCGTGTGTGTGCATATACAAAACCGGGATGCGGTAGAATGCAACCACTTGCCTTTTTCTACCAAATAATGAGGTTTCGTTTGCTGTGAAATAAACCAGAAGTTTTTTTTTTTAAAAAAAGAAAAACCAACAACTCCATATTGCTTTAGCTTCCTTCATCATCCCTTGTCTGTAGTCTCACAAATTAGTATCTGAACACAATGTAAGCTTCCTGGGAAACCACAGCTGTTGAGACTGCTACGTGACGGGGTTCCAGCGCATGCAGGTGGAACAGTGGGGGCCGGCTCAAGGTGGGTGTGGCCCTGTGGAGGGTGATTCCTTTCCAGGTGCACCCGAGGTGAAAGAATCACTCTTGAGTTGGATCAGCTGTTGATTGCCTCAATGCAAAGATGGATCATAGATGGAATTATTTTAAACGTTGCGTGAGAATCTGGAGAATGTTTTAAACACTAAGCACAGCGATTCTGGGAATAAAGGGTTGTTACCAGGGTGAACAATTGTATTTCATCCACAGTGGACATTTTGACGAGAGAGACTCAGGTAACAACCCTCATGATATATGGCATGGAAGCCAGCATTCCAGAGGGGATAATCAATATTTGGAACTCCAAATACTCTCTAAACTGCCGCGAGAACTGAACCTCTGTGACTGCTGCTTGCCCTTGCTTTTCTCAATTTTGCGGAGCTGTTTTTAAGGGGAGGCAGACCAAGTCATAAGGCACCTTTTCTTGAAGAATTGCCAAGTCATGCAAGTTGAACGATCACCAAGAGCACTTAGGGCCGGCGTTGGAAGAAGTCAGGGGCCTTGGGGTTGCCAGTCCTTGAGATCCACCCGCCTTTCCTCTCTTCACTTGTGTTCCAGCGTGCTGCAGTGCCCTCCCCCTAGGGAGTACGGCTTGTAGATGTTGACACAGCACTAGATAGAAGTCAGCCGGCTAGATTTCCCAGGTACCCTGATAGCCTTAGGCGCGCCCCCTTTTGAAGCATGAACTCTGAGTTCAGTATTTATAAGTCTAACTAGACAAACCTCTAGGTTCTGGTTTAACAAATTCCTGCTGCCTCTGAGTCTCCACCTAACCTAACCTAACCGTACTTTGGAGTCCACACAGAAGCTTTAAGAGTTTAGTTTGTGCCCTTGGTTTTTATTTTTTACGACTGCTGAAATACCTCCGTGAGCCTTACCGTTTATCCTTTCACATGTCGTATAAAACTGTATAAAATTCATTGACCAACTGATAACGTTGGGTATCTGTAAATGAGACCAAAATGTGGGTTGCTTCTTTTCACCCAGTCATTTCCCTTGGGCGTTGCTGTGAAATGGGCAGTGGCTGGCCTGTAACTGTGAATGCCTTGTGTCAGTGTTTGCATTCCCTCCATGAAAGTGCAGGTCCTGTGACTCCCAGCTTAACTAAAACACTGTTATGCCACCTAACGAGCACAGCAGACTGGTTTAGGTTCTAATGGAATTGATGTAAAACGATATCCCGTAAATAAACAGATCTTTGTGTTTGGTTTCAGAACTGATTTTTGGGTTCCTTGTCCTCTTGGTTTCTCTGCCCAGAAAATTTTAGGGTAGTTTAAAGTATTTTTTTTTTCTTACAACTGTTTACTTTCTACCAGTCTTTTCTATTAAAAAATTTTACAGGTACAGGGGGGAAAATGCAAGAATAATACAATGAACATGTATATTCCTGTTACCTAGACATATTTTATGGCATTAACCTGTCTGTGTGTGTGTGTATATGTGTGTGTGAGAGAGAGAGACAGAGAGAGACAGAGACAGAGAGAGAATTTTCTGTTTACATCACTTTCTGAATCATTTAAGAGTGAATTACATTATAAAACATCACACAGATTTTGGAATAAGATATATACCACTATCTGTGTGTGTGTGTGTATGTTTGTGTGGTGTGATGGGGGTAATCTATATAGTGGTAACACTCTACAATGCTCACACTCAATTTTAACAATGGTAATGTTACTTGATACACAGAGTTGATATTTCCCGAATTGTATCAACGGTGGTCTTTATGGGTGTTTTATTTTCCATCCAAAGATAGGAATTGTATTTGACCTTCATAGCTCCAGTGTCCCAGGGTCAGAGGTAGGGGGATCGCTGAGTATGAGGCCAGTCTGAAATGCATAGTGAGTTCCAGACCAGCCAGGGATAGCTATACAGTGAGACCCTGTCTGGAAAAAGATATTTATCATGTCTCATTAATTTCTTTTGAAAAGAATGTTCCACATAGAGCATCTGAAATGTCTTGGCAAGAGTCAACACTCCTCACCAAATTGTGATGGCAGAACAATTTGCTGTCATCTATTGTGTTTCTACAGTAAATGCTAATAAGAATTGACATGGCCAAGAGCTAGGCAGCAACAACCATTTTACTCCCCCAAAGGGCACCATCCAGTTAAGATGTTTGTATCAGCCTACTTTCCACTCTGTCCTGTACTACAGTGTGAGCTGACAGGCCTTTGACAAATCCTAGAGGACTAGAAAGCGTGTGTGGAAGAAAGCAAGTCGGAGTTTCCAGGCTGGCAAAGCACTATCAGCACATAAAGGCATCCAGGAAGACCTGGATGTGAAGAAAGGCCAGGAAGTGATAGCTCTTGGAGCCTCATAAACTTCAGGGAGAAAGAAAATAGCGAAATAGATGAGAAGCGAGTCCAGCGGCACTCTTCAGATTGGTGACATACATGGTTCTTAACACTATCAATTGGCCCGAAAGCTAAGGGTTAAGCCAAGAAAGCCTTTTTCTTCCAGACTCAGGAGAGAAGATGGCAAGTGGATACACAAAGAAATTTAATCTCAAGTTAATGGGAAGGAACGTGGGTTGGTTCTGGCTTCCAGTAGGCATGAGCCTGGGGTGTGGTCAGCAGAGAAGTATGCAGTATGTTACCTAGTAGTAGGACCCTTGGACAGTGTTGCATGCACATGGAGAGAGTCATGGTACACAAAGCTCTCCAGCAGTGAGATTGGACCAAGGTAAATGGGAACAATCACCAAGGCCTAGTCGGAGCAGCTGAGGTGCATTGCAAACATACGGGCGGGGAAGAAAGTTACAAGGTGGTTCTCAGGGACTTTTTAGGCCCAAAGAGCTGGGCATGGGACACGGGGTAGAATTTGGGGCTGAAGACAGAGCTTGGAGGTAGGGTACTCGCCCAGCATGCACAAGGTCTTGGTTACAGCATCACACATGAGATTCATTCTAAAGCAGTGGTTCTCAACCTGTGGGCCATGACCCCTTTGGCAAACCCATCTTCAAAAATATTTACATTATGATTCATACTTCTAGCAAAATTACAGTTATGATGAATCAACGAAAATAATTTTATGGTTGGGGTCACCACAACAGAGGAACAGAAGGTTGCAGCATTAGCAAGGTTGAGAACCACTGTTCTAGAGCTGGATTTTACAGTGGGCAGGGTGGTATGCATGCCTCTAAGCACTTGGGAGGCTGAGGCAGGATAGCACGAGGCCAGCCTGGGCTACAGTTTGAGACCCTGTTTGAGAAAGCAGTTAAGAGCACTGGCTGCCCTTCCAGGTTCAATTCCTAGCACCCACATGGCGGCTCACAATCGTCTTTAACATCAGTTATAGGGGATCTAATGTGTTCTGGCCTTGGCAGGCACCAGGTCAAGCATGCACATGGTGCACAAACATTCATACACAGAAAATTTGTTAATAAAGTTTTTTTTTTAAAGAAACAGATGAAGAACAATTGGGTCGAACCCAGGGTTACAGAAATGAATAAAGTCGGCACTGTGTGATCTGTTTATGCCTAACAAAGGCATGGTGCACTTTTCATGGATGCTGTAGTGTGTGTGTGTGTGTGTGTGCTTGAGAGAGAGAGGTGGGGGCGCAGAAATTCAGAGAAAAGTGTTCCCAGTTCTGTTAGAAATGACTTGTCTTTGCAGTTAGTTCTGTCAGCCAGAAAGACAACAAATGACCCATGTGGACATGACACCTCAGACTTCCTGGCCCCATCCGCAGCTTGTGAGGCAGAGGGCCACCCAACAAGGGCACACATACTACTTTTGGCAGAAGAGTTTAATTTCTTTCCTGGTTTAAATTCATTCCTGGTGCTTAATCTCCAATCACTTTAACAGAAAAGAAGTAGGTTTTTAGATGTTACAGAGGCCCTGGTGAGACTTGGGAACTGAAGTAACTGGGGAATTGTAAAGAGCACGTAAAAGTCCCATCTCCGAAAGAAATATTTAGTGCTCAAAGAAATTCCTTTGAAGGCACTCTAGACAAAAAAAAAAAAAAAAAAAAAAAAAAAAAAAAGTTCACAAGAGGGCCAGCTTCTCAAGCCACACTCTGTGCCCTTCCTTATTGGCGCTCCTTCACCTGTGGTGGCTCCTTTGGTTCCATCCTGAGAGATGGTTGTGTAATCCTTCGGTAGTCTGGAATGATAAGTTGAAATAACACATTTCCTGGCAGCCTGTCTGCAGGCCTCAGTGCTCATGAGCCCTTACGTATACTCTTCCACCTCAAGGTCGATTTTCAGATTCTCAGTGAAACTGCCAAACTTCGATTGTGTGTTAGGCAGAATATCCATGAGAAATTGTTAAGAATGTGTAGAAGTGTCCAAAAAGTTGAAATTCAACAAATTGACATTTGAGAGGACCACTGTGGTAATATTTTATTTGTGATTTAACAAATAAAGCTTGCCTGAGGATCAGCGTACAGAGCTAAGCCACTAGTTAACCGTAGAGGTCAGGCAGTGGTAGCACACACTAATCCCAGTACTCGGGAGGCAGAGGCAGACGGATCTCTGTGAGTTCAAGGCCACCTGAGCTACACAAAATTGATCCAGTCTAAAAGAGAAACAGCCAGGCAGTAATGGCTCACACCTTTAATCCCAGCACTAGGAAGGTAGAGACAGGAAGGGATATTGTTGGAGGAGGCCATTTGTTTGTTCCTGGCTGCTTAGCCCCAAAATAATCACACAGACACTGTATGAATTAAATCACTGCTTGGCCTGTTAGCTCTAGCTTCTTATTGGCTAACTCTTACATATTAATTTGACTCATTTTTATTAATCTGTGTATGGCCATGTGACAGTGGCTTACAGGCAAACTTTTGGCATGTCTGACTGGTGGCTCCTTGGTGTCCCTCTGACTCCGCCCTCCTCCCAGCATACAGCCTAGCTTTCCCTGCCTAGTTCTGTTCTTCCCTACCATAGGCTCAAAGCAGTTCTTTATTCATTAACCAATAAAAGCAACACATAGACAGAAGGATCTCCCACAGGATATGGCTGGGCAGAGAGAGGAATATAAGGTGGGAGGATACAAGCAAGCAGAGCATACATTCAGTCTGAGGATTTGTAGAGTCAGTCTGAGGGTTTGGAGAGACAGAATTACCTTTTAGCCTGAGGTAAGAACTCTAGTGGCTGACTGCTGTGCTTCTCTGATCTTTCAGTCCTTGCCCCCCAGTATCTGACTCTGGGTTTTTATTATTAAGACTGACTAGAATTTGTGCTATGGACCTCTGAATGCAGTCTTAAATCAGGGGTTGTTAGTTATTTCCTGTTACTGAGATAAAATATCACAACTGAAAGTAACTCATAAATGTAAGAGTTTATTTGGGCTTGTGGTTCCAGAGGGATGAGAGTCCATCATGACTGGGAGTGTAGCAGCAGGCAGTCAAGGTGACCAAAGTAGGAAGCCAAACAGTCACATCTCTAACTACAAATAGGGAACCAAGAACTAGAAGTTGGGTGAGGTTATATGATGTCAAAGCTCACCCCCAAGTGAAGTTCTCCCTCAAGCAAGGTTGCACAATCTAATCCTCTCCAAACAGCATCATCAAGTGGAAACCAAGTGTTCAAAAGTCTGAGACTATGGGGAACATTTCTCGTTCAAGCCACCACAGTGGGCATGCACCGCTAGCTTGCAGTAGACCAGAAAGACACCTACTCAGCTTGGCTGAGACACCCTGAGGCAGAGGGATACATGGAGGATGCATAGAGAGTCTCCTTGGAGGTCAGATGAACACTGTGGGTCTAGCTTTGCTGGTTAGTGTGCAGTCTGGATGTCTGCAAGTTGTGAGTTCATAGATGAAGTTGAGTCTAGTTAGTGGCTATCTGACACAACAGCTGTCTCTTGACAAGCCGGTCAGCCAGGCGGTACTCTACACTGCTCTCTTGACTATCCTATAACATTTTAGGAAATATATAGAGCATTTTCTATATTGCCCATTTGGGTAAAGAGGGTGATATATTTAGTTTTTGGTTTTCCTACGTGGTTCTTGACTTACCCCTCCCCAAGGCAGGCCCTACAAGCTTAGAACATCTCTTACTCAAGTCTTGGAAGCTCTTGGTCTTGGATTAGCCATGTTGTCTGGTAGTCACAGAACTATTCCTTCTAAAGCAGAGCTTCCCTGTAACCTGGAGAGAAGAATTCTGTCCTGGAGACCAAGAGGAATCTGGCCAGGCCTTGCTGTGTTTCAACCCAGCCCGCTAATGCCAGATCATATACTTTCAATGCAGTTCCCCATGCCTCATCAAAGCTCGGCCAGATCCGAAGGACAGGAGTTCTTCAACACCTGAACATTGGCAGTTACTGGGGTGTGATGGTCCCAGAGAGGACCTGGGAGCTCCACACTCTTGCCATCCCATTTGTGGCATTTGTAGCATCCTTTGTAATGGTAAATAGGAGTGTACCCCCAAGTTCTCTGACCTTACACAAATTAACTCACGGGTGGGAACCCCTTTAATAGCCAGCCAATGAAAAGCACCAGTAAAACATGACTGACATTTAGAAGTCAAGGAGAGAATCCTGGGGACTGAGCGTCAACTACGGGAGCTGATGCTATCTCTAGGAAATAGTGTCAAAGTTGAATGACAGGTCATGGAGAGGTGTTTATGCCAGCACTTATCTGTGTTATAAGGATTTGTTAGGAAAAATGATTCCTTTTTTCCAACACAGAATATAGCTTTTTTTTTTTCTAAGTTAAGTCCTTTATCTGAACAATTGGGGAGCTGAGATTCTCTCCATTCTTGTTTGGTATGAAAGTTAAAGATAATACAGACATCTGTCAGGAGCTAGGAAGGTTGGAGTGGGTTACCTCTGTGGGTTCACTTAAGGATCTCACACACCCTCTGCAGGAGTCCTCTCTTTCTTCTGTCAAGCCTTCTTATCCACGCTTCCTTCCCGCCCTGAATTTTCCAGAATGCCTTATAAATGGAATCCTATAGTAACTATTCTCCTTGGTCTAGACCATGACTTGAATACTAGATATACAATTAATATATATGCTATGGTATAGACTTCACATTTATTACAAGGTAAGGGACTAAGAAAAGGGAGAAATGGGGAGAGAGAAGATGAAAGGTATGGAGGGAGGAGGAGGGAGGAAGATTTAGTGGCTGCCCCCACTTTTGACTGATGGAATCCCAGCTCCCAGTATGAAGGCATTAGGAGGTCAGTGGTCTATGAAAGGATTAGCAATAAGAAAGACTCCAAAGAGTTTTCTTTCTGTCATCGGAGAAATCAAGGAGAAGCTGACAGTGTGCTTTTCCATCTGGAAAAGGGTGTTCCGTGGAACCTGACTGTGCCAGTTCTCTAACCTGGGGATTGCAGTCTACAGGGCTATGGGAGGCACATTTTATTGCTTATGAGGCACCTGCTCTATTGTATTTAGTTATGGAAGCCTTTATTGTGTAGTGGGAAGCGGCGGGCTGTGTCCCGCCACCCGGCTAGCTTTACCCAAAATAATTACACGGAAACTGTATTCATTTAAATACTGCCTGGCCCATAGTTTCAGCCTCTTATTGGCTAATTCTCACATCTTCCTTTAACCCATATTTAGTAATCTGGGTAGCACCACGAGGTGTGGCTTACCAGGAGAGATCTTAACCTGCATCCATCTCGGAGAGGAGAAGCATGGAGACTCACTATGGCGACTGCCTGAAGCGTCTCCCCAACTCTACTTCCTTGTTCCCACAATTCTGTTCTGTCTACTCCACCTACCTAATTTTTTGTCTCTTAAAGGGCCAAGGCAGTTTTCTTTATTAATTAACCAATGAAAGAAACATAGACAGATAACTCTCCTCCATCATTATTGGTAAGACTGGCATATACACACAAATTTGGACAGTGAAGGGGGAAATGCTGGTGACAGTCACAGCCCTCATGTCTGTAACTGGTCATGTGGTTACACCTGACATTGATCACTGCCTTTTACCGTACTCATGGTGCATCTCCTTTGCCCTCAGCATGCATGTCAGCCGGTCATAGTTATTACCTGGGAGAGCAATGCAGACCCCATCCCTGGAGCACTGTGGCATTAATAGTCTTTCCTGGGTTGGACGATCATAGTTTTCCTTTTTAATATTTTTATTTTATTTTGAGATAGGGTCTCATGGAGCCAATATTTGGCCTCAGACTCACTATGCTGCAGAAGATGACTTTGAACTTGTGATCCTTCTGCCTCCAGTTCTCAAGAGCTGCTATTACAGGTGTGCACTCTTGTGCCCAGTTTATGTTGTGCTGGGGATGAACCCGGGGCTTTGTGCATACCAGGTAAGGGCTCTTCCCAGTGAGCTACAGCCCCAGCTCCTTTCTTATGAGACATGCCTAAAGGATGTCCTGTCTTCTAGATGTACTTTCCTTGCCTCCGCTGTGGAGTTTTTCTTTGTGCACTTACCAAATGCCTGATGCACGAACAGTGGCAGGTGCACACAGCATTGCTTGCAATCAAGGAACGCATCGCTCAGCAAAATAAATGCAGCCATGGACCTTGCTCATTGAATTTGCCGAATGTGTTCTCACCGTTGAGAAGAAATGGGTGCGCTTCTCCTTGACAGGGTCAGTGACCCTAAGCCACCTGTAATCCCTTTCGTCAATTCACAGGTATGAGAGTTCCAAAATGGCCACTGGGAGTCTTAACTTCCAGCTCAATGAAGCTGTTGTTCTGCCTTCTGATGGAAACATTTTCCCTTTTGGCAGCAAGATTTCTTGGCCAGCAGAGCAAAGGCCACGGGGCAGAAGCAGCAAATTTTGCAAGTGAGTCACAACAGGTTGTAATGAATGGTGCCACTCCCTTTCCCACCCCTTGACTCCTGGACCCGTGAAGCCTGGCTTTCAGAAAATAGCACCTCTGATTTGGAGTATGTGTGGCCTTGAGGAAAACCTTGTCCCAGACCTGCAAAGTACTGTTCTCTCGTGCGTTCTCAAAGGGCCGTTCCACAGTTCTATTGTGCCAGCCACTTTGGGATGGTGGGAAAACAGAAGATGAGAACCGTGGAATAACTCCAGACTAATGTGGTTTGATGGACCAAGACCCCCCCCCCCAACAAAAGGTCACCATAAACACCCCCCAAAATTACTTCTGTAAGCTCTTGGCAAATACACTGCGTGTAGGGAAGGCCAATGCATATCAGAGTCAAGGGTCTATTCTGATGGAACAAAAGGTTGTCCGGTCCGTGATGGAAGCTGTCCAGTGTGATCCACCTGTCATGAGATAGCCCACTAATCACACCAAAGGAATGGCGTTCATTGATGTTCAGTGTTGGGCTTTGCTGCTTGGTTGCTAAGCCCATGTGTAATTGCCACCTCTGCTACCACAGGCACTTGTCCCTCAACCACCAGGACAATGACAGGGCTGACATAAAGACTGACTGGTCTCCACAGGGAAAATCAGCTGTCCACCTGATCATCGGATCTTCCCTGCTGAGGTCACCTTTAGTAGCTTTCACCCAGGAGGTACATACATTGGGGTTTGCCCATCCTTTTCCTCGTTTTACATTCTTGTTTCTCCCAAGTCTCCAATCATCCAGCCAAGTTTAGTCATAGTTCCTATGACTACATGTCTGGTAATTCTTCTTTTGGAAGAGTTTTGCTACTTCTTCAGAGATGTCCCAGGAATGGGCAAAGGGATGCATCTGCCTTCCTTTAAGCTGGGCCCTACACATTACAAAAAAAGCTATGTATAAAGAAGACCCGAATCTCTATTGCATTGTCATAGATAGCAGGGGAATTCCTTCATGAGGCCCTAGGGACAACTGGGAGACAGAAAGCAGTGGAGCAGAAAAGAGACCCATTGATGTCCAGGTCATTTCTTTTTATCATTTCCATATGCCTTCCAGGCCTGCTCAGGCCTGATCTCATACATTTCACTTGTGTTTGATGATGAAGTACTGCATGCTCAACTTTGTGGTCTGGAAGATCGACCAACACCCCGTTCATGATGGACAGTTCAGTGCTTTGGGACAGTGGTTTTACCCTCTAAGGATTTGTTTCTTGTATTTGTTTAATAAAATGCTGATTGGCCAGTAGCCAGGCAGGAAGTAGAAGTGGGGCAACGAGAATAGGAGAATTCTGGGAAGAGGAAAAGGCAGTCTGCAGTTGTCATCCAGATGTAGAGCAAGCAAGATGTGAATGCCTCACTGATAAAGGTATCAAGCCATATGACTAACACAGACAAGAATTATGGGTTACTGTAAGATGTAAGAATTAGTTAATAAGAAACCTGAGCTAATAGGCCAACCAGTTTATAATTAATGTAGACCTCTGTGTGTTTTGTTGGGACTGAATGGCTGTGGGACCAGAAGGATAGAAATCTCTGTCAACAGTTCATGTCTTCCAATAACTTAGTGCCTGTAGTTAAGTACTCGGTGTTTACTCGGGCCCAGTGATTGCTCAAGAGCTATAAGACAGGATTAGCTATTTGTAGAAGATGGCAAGGTCTTGCTGCAAAATCCCATAGGCCTATGCTGACTCCCAGATAGAGCCTTCCAAGGCTGTAAGCAACTTTCTTGTCTGCCACTGCCACTACAAATAGTATATTTTTGCTGAATGTATTAAGGTTCTTCTTTAGAGGAACCAACTGATAGAATGAATACACACACACACGTAAACACACACACACACACACACATGTGCACACACAAGAATTCATTACAATGGCTTCCAGGCTATGGTCCTGTAGCACAGTGGCTGTCTACTAATAGAAAGTCCAAGAATCCAGTAGTTGTTCAGTCCACAAGGCTGAATGTTTTAGCTGGTCTTTAGTATGTGTCAGAACCCTGAAGAACTAGGCTCTAATGCCTATAAAGGAATGAACTTGCCAGCAAGAGTGAGGGCAAGTAGGAAAAAGGCATACACTCTCTTCTTCCATGTCCTTTATTTAACCCGCCACCTGGAAGGTATGGTCTGGGTTTAAGGTAAATCTTCCCACCTAAAACGATACAGATTTAAGGTGGATCTTCTCACTTCAAATGCTTCAATTATTTTTTAAAAAATTTCCTAACAGATGTACCCAGCTGCTTGAGTTCTGGTTAATTCCAGATATAGTCAAGTTGACAACCAAGAACAGCCAGCATATTGGGTCACAAACAATACAAGAAGCAGAACAGCAAGGAATGGAATCTCTCTGAAGTTGTGAGCAAAATTAACCTTTCCTTCACTAAGCTGTTTCTGTCAAGTATTTGGTCACAGCGACAAAAAAGTAACTAATACAGCCCATTGTCTCAGTCACTGTTCTATTGCTGTGAAGCACATCATGACCAAGACAATTCTCATAAAAGAAAGCATTCAATTGGGGTGTTATTTACAGTCGCAGAGACTTAGTCCATGATCATCGCGGCAAGAAGCAGATAGGCATGCATGGCACCAGAGCAGTAGCTGAGAGCATTATATCCTGAATCCTGATCTGTATGCAAGGGGGTGGGGAGAGAGAGAGAGAGAGAGAGAGAGAGAGAGAGAGAGAGAGACTGGTGTGGGCTCTTGAAACCTCAAAGCCCACCCCTAGCTACATACCTCTTCCAGCAAAGCCACACCTGCAAATTCTTCCAAACAACTCATCAACTGGAAACCCAGCATGCAAATATGGGAACCATTTATTCAAACCATTTTATGCCTATAAAAACATGAGCAGTCAGAATTTCTTCAAGTATGTGCGATCCACATGGTGATGTTGGGGACCAGCCTTGACGGTTCGCATATTCCAGGGTAGGGGCGCATGGAAAAGAAACACCAGGCAGAACTGGGCGGTGGTGGCGCACACCTTTAATCCCAGCACTCGGGAGGCAGAGGCAGGCGGATCTCTGTGAGTTTGAGGCCAGCCTGGTCTACAAGAGCTAGCTCCAGGACAGGCTCCAAAGCTACAGAGAAACCCTGTCTTAAAAACCAGACGGGAACACGGTTTCAAAGGACAGAGGCACAGAATAGAACCGGGAGGGCAATCCAGTGAATACTGAATTTGTCCATGCTTATTTTCCATATGCTTATATAACCCAATAAAATGGTGGGGGAGAAGGCAAAAGACTGCTTTAACGTGATACAAAGAACAGAAGGGGGAGAATAAAAAAAAAAATTAAGGTCAGACTAGATGGAGAGAGACGGTCTAGTTAATGTCCAAATGTGAGACCAGGACTCTGGAACACCATGAGGGCTAGGGATGAACGGAAAATAATCCGGGACTCCAAGGACCGAAACCCGGTCCTAAATCAGAACACTCCCTGGTGGGACTGGGGTGGTTACCCCAGCCTAAGTCTTGCCACAATGGGAAATAAAGCCTTTCTGGAAAAATCTATCAGCCCTGAGTGATACGTATGTGAACTAAAACTCTGCTTGGCTAATGAAAAAGAATCCAGAGTCAAAGCAGTGAGATCCATTTTCACTTTATGACCCTAGCAGGTACAACCCAAACCACGAAATCTAGTGACAGGGATACAGCTCATTCCATATAACCCCACATGTGGTTTTCCTTCCTGTCTGCTGAGGTTTTCATCTAAGCACTATCATCTGCCTCTTGGATATTCACCCTAGTCTTTCCACTACAAATGACTGACCAGGGTGCATAGTTATCTCAGGGGGAACTGCTAAATGCAGTCTCAAACGTTGTGATGGATTAACTTGTGATTTATTTTCCCAATTTACAATAGTACAAAAGCAATATGCATTTAGAGGAGAACACATTTTTGGTTTTGAATTTTGATTCCCCGTCACCCCAGGCTCATGATATAAAGAACAATACTCATGAGATGATAGGCAGAGATCCACAACTTGAATCAGCCAGGTGGCTTGCACAGTGAAACAGATCAAAGAAGACTCCCAAACACTGTGCATAAATTCTGTCCAAGCCTTCAACTAATTGCTGCACTATACCTGTACAGGGCTGATTGCAACTGGGTCCGGTAAATCTACTCACACAAAATTGGAGTTGTCACTCAGTACCCAGAGGTTATTATTTGAATCAAAGCAAATTTATTAACATGCTTTGGAGGAAGTGGGGACAGTCTAGAGTTTTCACCTTATGATAATCACCAGATCCAGGAGGAAAATCTGTATGAGTAAGATGTAATCTCCAGAGGTGAGACTATCAACAAAGACTAGGGGGAGCCAGGGTTACAATGAATGGAAAGGAGTTTTAAAGAATGTAGTTTCTTTAACCTACAAATAAAGAGAGAGAGAAAGGAGGGAGCGAGGGAGGATGGAAGGAAAGAAGAAAACTATGGTAATAATAAGTGAAAGAGCCAGGCGGTGGTGGCGCACGCTGTTAATCCCAGCACTCAGGACGCAGAGGCAGGCGGAGCTCTGTGAGTTCGAGCCCAGCCTGGTCTACAGAGTGAGTTCCAGGACAGTCAGGGCTACACAGAGTAACCCTGTCTCAAAAAGCTAAAATAACAATAATTGTAATAAAGATAATAATAGTAGTAGTGGCAGCAATTGCAGCAATGCGGACAAGGAAAGCTCCAGCAGAACTGAAATACTAACTATGGAATGTAGGCCCAAGACGTGCAATGCTGCAAATACTAAACCCATGGTGGAAAAAGTCAGCGGAACCAAAGACTGGTCAGTCAATCCAATCTGACGGACAGGGTGTGGGGGGGGGATTGAAAGACAAACATAGACACAGAAATCTGTGCTATAAAAATCTGCTCTACAGGGAGCTGGAGTTACAGACGGTTACCTTGACACAAACTAGAGTCATCAGAGAGACTTCTGTTTTCAATTGACATAATATCTCTATAAGATCAGGTGTAGGCAAGTCTTCAGGGCATTTTCTTATTTTTTCTTTCCTCTCTCTCTCTCTCTCTCTCTCTCTCTCTCTCTCTCTCTCTCTCTCTCTTGTTTTTTTAAGACAGGGTTTCTCTGTAGCTTTGGGGCCTGTCCTGGAACTTGCTCTGTAGACTAGGCTGGCCTCAAACTCACAGAGATCCACCTGCTTCTGTCTCTCTCTAGTGCTGAGATTAAAGGCATGGGCCACCACTGCCCAGCATTAGGGCATTTTCTTTCTTTCTTTTTTTTTTTTGTTTTTCGAGACAGGGTTTCCCTATAGTTTCTAGAGCCTGTCCTGGAACTAGCTCTTGTAGACCAGGCTGGCTTCGAACTCAGAGATCCGCCTGCCTCTGCCACCCGAGTACTGGGATTAAAGGCGTGCGCCACCTCCGCCCGGCTCATTTTCTTAATTATTGTTTGATGGGGGAGGGCCTAGACCATTGTGGGTGCTGCCACCCCTGGGTTGTTGGTCCTGGGTTCTGTAAGAAAGCAGGCTGAGCAAGCCACAAGGAGCAAGTCAGGAAGCAACATTCCTCCATGGCCTCTGCATCAGCTCCAGGTTCCTGCCCTGCTTGAGCTCCTGTCCTGACTGCTTTTGGTGATGAACTGTGATGTGGAAGCGTAAGCTGAATGAACCCTCCCCTCCCCAATTTGCGTTGGTCATCGTGTTTCATCAAAGCAATAATAATCCTAACCAAGACAGTGAGATAACAGCAAAATCTGCCCACAAAATGCAACAGAGAAAACCACCCAGCCCCATGGCCTCAGCAACAGAGTCTAACATTTAAGAAGGCAAGAACACTAACATTCTGAAGTCCTTTTAGATAATGTCACTGCAAGCTAAGAGCTTTATATTAAACACCAGCATTCCCAGGGGTTTGCTTGTTTGTTTTGTTTTGTTTGATGAAACCACAACAAAAAGGTGTAGAAGTCTTTGGCAAAATATTGTGAAATTAAATTGAATAAAAATATAAAGATGATGAAATTAGGTTTGGTCTAAGAATGAGAACTTGGATTAACTTTTGAAAGGCCATGCAATCTGCTGTGTTTGCCAGAGAAAGGAAAGGAAACAAGGACGGTGGTTCCCATCTGGAATCCCAGCCCTCGGGAGCCTGAGACTGGAGGACATCTAGAACAGCTAGGACTATGTAGTTTGTCCTGTTCCACCCTGCGCTGCAGAGTGAGATCTGATCTCAAACACAAGAGAGGAAAGAAACCATACATTCATATCATACATTTACCCTGGGTGATATGGAATAAAGCATTTCACACAGTTCAGCATCTAGTCTTCTGCAGAGACAAAAGGTGATCCCAGTCCAGTGCTGTGCTTCTAACTCCATGGTGACCTAAACACCAAAGAAAATGATGGAAATACCAGGTTTGCGTGGGGATGTGGAATGACTGGAACCCTGTGTGTGGCTGACATGAGTACATGTGGGAAGAAAGACTGAATTATCTAAAGCATGGGCTGAAGTTGCACACACACACACACACACACACACACACACACACAAACCTACAGTTCATTATTTCCCCTGCTGGGTACATATGTTGCAGAATATTATTTTAAGATGTACTACATTTGTTTATGTTGTGGAACATTTGTTTAATGATATAAAGATGTGTTGCATTCTTTGGTATTTCATTTGTTTAACTCTGTGAAGCTGTGTTACTTTGCCTGTCTAAAACACCTACTGGTCTAATAAAGAGTTGAACGGCCAATAGCAAGGCAGTAAGAAGGATAGCCAGGACTGGCAGGCAGAGAGAATAAATAGAAGGAGCAATCTGGGAGCAAAAGAAGTCAAGGGCCAGGCGGTGGCGGCACGCACGTTTAATCCTAGTACTCGGATGTAGAGGCAGGTGGATCTCTTTGAGTTGTAGGTCAGCCTAGTCTACAGAGTGAATTCCAGGACAACTAGGGCTGTTACACAGAGAAACCCCGTCTCGAATAAAACCCAAAAACCAAAAACCAAAACAAAACCGAGAGAGAGAGAGAGAAGGAGAGAGAGAGAGAGAGAGAGAAAGAGAGAGAGAGAGAGAGACAGAGAGAGACAGAGAGAGAGAGAGAGAGAGAGAGAGAGAGAGAGAGAGAGAGAGAGAGAGGTCAAGGAATGAGAAAATGGGCCAGCCACATAGTCACACAGTCAGCCAGAGAGGAAGAGTGAAATTAAGATTAATTAAGATTATAGAAGTAAGAAAAGGAAAAAGTCCAGAGGTAAAAGGTAGATGGGATAATTTAAGTTAAGAAAAGCTGATTAGAAACAAGCCAAGCTAAGGCCAGGCATTTATAAGTAATAATAAGATTTCATGTGTGATCTATTTGGGAGCAGGGTGGTGGGCCCCCCAAAAAGGAAGGAGAGTAAAAAAGAATAACCAACAACATACATACATATATACTTATCAGAAGTGTTTGCTTTAAGGACACCAAATGGCATTGAAATGATATGCCAAGCAAAGCACCTGCCTGTGGTCTCACCAATCATTGCCATAGCTATTGCTGGACTCTAGCGTCCAAACACCGAGGAGGAGTCGCCCCCAGTGACCACCTCTCACACCACAGCCGATGCAAAAGCATGAGGATTTTATTAATTCTGTCATGAGAGGGTCTTTCAGCATTCTGGAAGCCGAGAGACCCCGAATAGCTGGTACAGGCTACTTTTAAAGGAGAAGGCCATAGAAGCAAGGGGGGTTGTGATTGGCTTATTCGAAAGGGCTGTTACCAATAATTGGCTGGAGAGCTGTTGCCAGATCAGATGAGGTAAGAAGTCATTTTGACCCCATTTCCCAGGGGACTGAATCAAAACATACGTATATGGGTAATTGTTCAGGAACTGAGTACGTGCATGTGTAGCTGTTAGGTCCTTCGTTCCCAGGGGAGGAGGGGAAGCACTATGGCATGGAGTCTGAGAGGGTTCAGAATTGTCAGAAATGGTTTCAGATTGTCTTAAAGTCTTACACTATGATATCAAATGTAAGAACAGGGAAAATGCATTTTCTGCAATACCGTTTTTATAAGGTTTGAAAAGGGTAAAACTAGCTGTCGTGTTAGGACTGAGGACAGGAGGTATATAGATGGGGGCATGGTGGGCTTCTAAGATTCTGATACTGATCATGCTCTAGGGTGGCATTTATACAGGTTCTTTTGCTTTGTGCCTGCATACTTCACAACTCTGCCCTTCCTTGAATATATGTTCTACTTCCATGGAAGAACTCCTCGGCAATGAGAAGACTACGAAATTGTCTATTTTACTGAAGTTTAAACTATTTGAATTAGAGGAGAAAGTTCAGCAAGTACAGTTCTCACCATGCAAGCTTGGGTTGCTGGGTTTGATCCTCAACACCCATGTAAGAAGCCAGGCATAGTGACACACTTCAGCAACGCCTGTGCTGGGGGAGGTGGAGACAGATGGTTAGACAGCCTACATGAGCCAGTGAGTGCCAGCTTCTGCAAATGATGCTGTCTCGAAAACAAGACATTCCTCGACTTCCCTCGACTCTCCTCTGTATAGCTCCCCACAGTTTCTTTTGGTCCAGGCTTTTTAGCTTTGGTTGGTCCATATATTTGGGTATGTGAAATTAATGACTGTCTAATTTCTGCACTTATTTCTCCTACGCGCCGCTGGGGCAGTGCAGGAGTGTGGGTCCTAGTGACATAGATTTGGACACTTTCCCCCAATCTAAGACATTAAGAACATTCTGCACCTCCAAAGCTTCACATCCACTTGGTTGAGTCATCTTCCAGTAAGTGAAAGGTAATGACCTTCTTCAAATGACTGTCTAAGGAACTAGATGGAAGATGCCGGAGGAGTTTGCTGGATGACGGAATGTCACCTCATGCTTTTGACCCATTTCTTTGTGCGATCCCGTGTTTCTGGAAATGTTTGCTTAGAGAAAGTGCTGTGAAGGAGACATCCACAAGCATGACCTGGCCCAGGTCAGGGGGCCAGGCTGGCTGAGAACTCTTCTTCCAACCCAGGTGACAGCTGAGCACCGGCAGAGAGCCGAACATTTATGTATTCGCTGGGATGAAGCTTGGCTGAAGACACCCAGACTCTTGTAAACATTGCCCAGGAATGAGCTCAACACACAAGACCTGCTGCTACTTATGGCTCATCTCAGGCAATTTAATTATGTAACAACCGATTTTAAGAATATCCTAACATACCGAGTCAGTGTAACAATCCAATTTCTTTTTTTCCCCTATCATCAATTTGATAAAGCCGAGGCTTAGAAATGCCAAGTGTACAAAAGCCAGCACTTCCTTGGCTTGTGCATTTGTTTCTTGGACAGGAGTCGACTCAGATTCTCTTAATGATTTGGGCTCTTTTTTGATACTGCTGGAACCAAAGATGGGTTCCCATCTCCGTGAGAACGAAGCTGAAATTAGAGCAGCTGAGATTAAAAAGGAAGAACAGAGGAAGATTTATCACCCATAGCAGTGTTCCTCTCCAAAGGAAGCCTGAGGCTGTCATTCAGGGGCCCAGCGCATGTCCATACAGGGGGCCCGTCCATTCCTAAACCTACTCGGGTTAAATTCATGGAGATTAAAGTGAGCACGGGAGATTAAAATGATAGGCACGCCCAGCGCTTGTACCATTAAGTTCACTCCCATAAATAAACGGGCTCTTTGAAGGCGAACACACGAGTCTGACCCTCTTCCTAGTGACTGACACTGACCCCGACCAACAGCAGTGACTCAACAGTGTGTAACTGAAATCCTTCGATCACTGCTATGGCTTAGCGACAATGCGCTCTCTGTCCCTTCCAATGGCTTTACCATCATTTTTACCAAAATAGTGTGAATGTGGCTCCATGGGTTGAGTCATTCACAAAGGCTTTTAATGAAACCTCACAGCCATCTGCATGGCCACTCTCGGCTTGATCCACTGCCTGTGTTAACATCCAAGAGCGTTCTCTTGCCGATTGTTCAACTCTTTTCCCATTTGCATTTTCTGCTGATTCATTTTACTCAGTCGGCTTGTTGTGGGCATGTTCCTGAACATTCGGAGACTTTATGGTAAGGGATGAGCTGCTGGAAAGATCCTCACATTCAGCTCTTCCTGAGCCTGTCAGAAGGCCCGGGCTGCCAGGCCAACAGCTGACTTGAAAACCAAGAGAGATGGGTATTTTCGAGGAAGAGTGGGCCGTGAGCAGACCAGCTGCTTCTGGACACCATCCAGATGGGTAAGACTGCCACTAAGATACTCAGTACAATGTGGAGGAGTCAGAGGACGTTGGAAGAGCAGCCCAACACACTGTCTCATTGCTGACTCTACCAAGCGCTCACCAGATAGCCTGCGGCAGGGGAGGAGCAATCTATGCCGTGGCCAAGGAACTCCGAGAGAGGGAGTCAGCCTTCTCTACAGTTAGCTGCTGGGAAAGACATCCCGTCATCCCTCGAGCATCTCCTTGGTAACGGGACCCCAGAGAAGTCACCTGGGACAATGATGAGAGCATCATGTTCTTGAACTCAGGGCAGACCACACGGCAGTTGCCTCTCCCATAGATGCAGTCTCTATGGACATGGCTCAGAGCTCTTTAGAGCACAGAGGTGTTCAATACACATGTATGGCAGCCATCTCAAATGTCACTTTGGAGCAGGCTTTGTGTCTCAGGCAAGAGAAACGGAACCCGAGCTGGAACCAGGGATCAGAGGCAGAGGCTCTGGATGAGGTTTGTGATGACTAGGTGATGGGTCAGCATCCTTGCCACACCTCAGTCTTGAGGTGTTCCTTCTTTGACAGTCCCGCCTGAGGAATACAACACCATTACAGGCCTGGCTTGTGTCCATCCACTCCTGAGCAGTCATAGTTAATTTGTGTGAGTGTTATTGATCAGCCTACACCTGGTCGTTTATGCTGGGGAGATCGTGGCTATTCATCACACAAACAACATACAAAGTCTTTCTGCTGAGCATCTATGCTCACAGTGGGGCATGCTGCTGTCTTCCAGGATGGGGTCAGTCAGGACAAGATGCAGAGGGAAAGCCTTGGGCCCCACACTAGAGAGTAGCTCAGCTGGGAGCTCCGCTTAAGCTTCCCAACCGGCAAAGCATTTGCTCCATGCAGACGTTTCTTGTTCCAGGTGTTTTATTTGCAACTTTGTTTCACTTCGTCAGCTTCTGCCCGGAGTCTATCCCTTAGCAATTGAAAATAGCAAAGTGCCACAGAATCGCAGCCTTTTAGAACAAGGAAGGATTTGGGCAATGATTTAGTCCATTTGTTGTGCAGCAGAGACAAGCGCAGTGTCCTGGAACCAAGGTCGCTACGGCACCGGTCAGGGCTGTGACTAGAATGTAATCCAAAGCTGTTAAGAGTGAGTCACGTGGAACTTCATGGATACTAAACCAAGCACCAAATAACCAGGTGTTCATCACCTCCATCAAGCCAAGGCTTTTGCTGCGTGTCCAAGGCTGAGTGCAGAAGCATGTGGAAGGATCTGGAGATCCTGCCAACACTATCATAGTACTTGGCTTTGGACAAGACTTACAGAAACCTGACTCTTGACCCCTGTGGCCCCGAGAGCTGCCATAGAGCTGTCGTCTATGTGGTGCTCTCCCCAGCATAGGTGGAATTCTACTACATGCTCCCCTCCCCATTGTCCTGAAAGGGCTCTGTCAGACTCCAGAGAGTTCCGCAAAGATGCCTCCTCGCAGGAGGAGCTTCTGTTTCCCCGTTCAGCAGCTGGATGTGAAGTGGTTGTTGATCTTTTATCTCTGAGTCCCCAAACTTCCTAGATGAGAAAATGAAAAATATTTGTCTTTCCCAGTGACCCATATAGCAAACAGACAAGCCGTGTTTCATCCTTCTCTTCTCCTTGGGCATAGCTGCTACCCCGGGGAGGGGGGATCATCTGCATTTTGGGTGCTAGAGCGCTTGGCTAAGAAAGTGAGTGGGAGTGAGATTCCCCCTTGAGCTCTGATTCTGTCACAGTGAGCAGGGAAGAGCTTTGTCGGTTACTTTGTGGAGAGGAACCTGATTGAGTGAGACTGGCTCACCTTGATGGAATGATGGCCGATACTCTTATTCATTTGAAGCTGCTTAGATCCATCTGCGCATCCTGTTCTTGTCTCTCTGGACCTGAAAGGTCTCCACCTAGTTTTTGGTCCCATGTTCTATGTAGAGAAATTTATAACCTGGCCAGTTTCTCCACCTTATTGTGTTTCAAGCCAAGTGAGCTCAGCTCAAGTTATCCCAAGTTTCTAGACTCAGCTTCGAATATTAAATCAAGTTAAGCAATCTAAACCATTGTCACAGGAACCGACCTAGGCAAGGCCTTGCCCCTAGTGAAGGCTTCAGTAGAGAGACCCCTGTTTATCTCTCTTGTCTCATTCCCTACCCACAGCTAAGGGTTCAATGTGTACCTCCAGATGTACCTCCCTTTTCCCTTCACCTCAGAGGCATGCTTCTCTACTCTCCCTGGAATCTGTAAGTCATAAACCTTTTCTATGTTTCCATTTCTTTTGTGTACACACACACACGAGCACGTGCATGCGTGTGTGCATGTGTGTGTGTATGTGTGTGTGAGAAAGAGAGTGGGCAGTAGGCATATGTGTGTATATGGATGAATCATCTTCCATTGCTCTTACAAACTATTTGCTGAGAAAGAGCCTCTTAATAAAACTCAGTGCTCACCAACAAGGTTAGTCTCGCTAGCCAGTTTGTTCACAGTATCCCTGTCTTTGCCCCCTGAGGCTGAAAATACAGGCAGTTGCCAGGCCCACACAGCCTTTGACTTGGGTTCTGAGGGATCTGAACTCTAGAGGTCATGCCTTTGTGGGAAGTTCTTTAACTATTGAGTGAATAGTTGACCATTTATTCTTAAATGTGCCTCCCTGGGTTGTCCGTAGCTGCGGGTAGGACCCTGATGTAAGCACGTCAACAGATCACAGCAGTTTCATCTAGATTGAAACTCAGCAACACAACAAGTCAGAATTTTTTTTCCCCGGGTTGACTGTCAAATATCTGCCCATTGCCTCTGTACCTTTCCCATTCACAGCGTGGGATGAGTCGTGTCTACCCTCTCTGGCTGCCGTGAGAAGTATGAGATAATTAATGTCTGTGCATTATTAATTAATTAATGATAATTAATCCATGTGCATTATTAATTAATTAATGATAATTAATCCATGAAGACGGGGCAGAGTGTCTGCCCTCTACAGATTGCTATTATCCGTCTCGGCCGAGACCTGAGCACGTGCTCCACCCAGATGCCTACAATAAGACTTGATCAAACTGTATCATAATCAATAGGTGGGGGACTACGGGAAGTGTCAGGATCACCCTCTAACGTGAATAAGATTGGAGCCCTTCAGTGTTCAGAAGACCCATAGAGGGCGTCAAATCTACAGAGTGAGAACAGCCATCCCTGTCTAAAATCAGCTTCAACAAAACTCATATGTTCCAGGGTGGGAGCAGGAGGATTAGAATTATTAAGCAAAAGGAACAGAGATGTGAGAGAAATAAGAGGCAGAAACACAGAACAGCATCGGGAGGGACTTTCAGTGAATACTGAATCCACCTCATTTATTCTCCACACACTTATATACTTCACTCCAAAACAGGAAGGGGAGGCTACAGACTTCATTAACATGATATAAGAAGCAGACTTGAATTCTCTGACCTTAGGTCCAGGTGGAAAGGATCCTCCCTATATCCAGAATTAACCACACCCTAGGTCAGAAGCTCTCATGTAGCCACACCTGTTGTCAATAACTTTGAGAGAGCAAAGGTAAGCTCAGCTCTCTGACCTCCAGTCAAGGTGGAACAGGCTCACAACTCTGTGGGCCCTCACACATCCCCAGACAGGAAATCTGCCAGAACCATTATAAATTACCCAGTGATACTTTGTTATAACATCTCCTAGAGACCAAGCTAAACTCCATGTTATTCTCACATTAACCCCATCCCTCATTCATTCAATGGACATCATAACAGGCCCTGCCATGCTCTAGGTGATCCCTCTTACGTCCATTTTCCCACACCTTCCTATTGCTGTGATGATTTTCTCAAACCCAACTATATTGCAATCCTATTTGAAACCATGAGTCTTGTGAATGAGTTGAGGAAAGAGGGAATGTGTGAGAGAGGAAGGTGGGTGTCAAGTCAGCATGGCCAGACGGCTTTGCTACTGCAGGAGACTGGACTTTCTTGTTGAGTCCTCCATTAATTGTGTGCTGTTCTGGCAATATGATGCTTTCTACACACCTGATTTAACTACCAGCTAAGTATGAGCAGCTATGCCTGGACCACCAGTATGCACGGTACATCCTCCTCAGCCCCATTAGGTGTGGGGAAGTTTGAACCACGAAGCCCAGGACTTCTCCATGGAAGCTATTCTACTTGCCACCCGGGGTTGAACCTAGGACCCGGACAGTGCTAGGCAAACGCTCTAACACCGAGTTCCACCCACAGCCGGCTCTCGAGGTGGCTTCCCCCACCCCATCACTGTGCTTCCTTCTATCTGGAAGAAGGAGAGACTGGCCATCCTGAGACTATAACCTGGGATGCCCGAACATTGCTGAGCTGAATGTCTATGAATGTTAATTTTTCCCCTGAGGCAACCAGCTATTTTATGGGTTTGCTGGCTTCCAGACTTTACAACTCCGTATAAGCTCCCCTGGAGTGGTGGGAGAAAACGGAGGCTGTCCTTACCTTAAAAGTTTGTAGAGTTAATTATTTATGCCAGGCTTGTGTGGATGCCCTTGAGCAGAGGGTAGGGAAAGGTATTTTTCCACTTTCTCAGTCCGGCTCCTCCTCCAGGTCCACATTGTTACTGCAACTTACCTGCTCCTCCTTGGCTTTCCAGTCAGGCTAGCTGCAGGCTGGCCCTCCTCCATCATTCCTGATGCTTCAGGCCACTCTGCTTCCTATCACCAACCTGCTAGAACAGACTCTTGGTTCACGGCAGCAGGCTGGGGAATTTACAGAGTGACCTCAGTTAAGAAGCTAAAAGATAAGGCTGGTCCTGAACTGCTCTTCACCGTTATAACTCCTGCGGTCCTGACCATGGTGAATCCATGCCCAGTCTCCTCTCTCCTGGAAAGGCCCTCATCAATGGTGGGGCACCTGGCTCAGTGGCTCGATCACTTTGCTAGTAGGTGGCAGGCACCCATTCAGCTGATTTGTGCCTAGCTTTCAGAAGAGTAGAGTTTCATTTGCCATCTGTCTATACAATCATGTATTCCGGTGTTCAGAATTCTTGGAAGCGAGGATGGATAGAGATGGACACTTGCCCTGCCTGGGACACATGCCAAGGCTCCTCCCACAGAGCTGCCCGGACACTGCGCTCCTTTCTGATCGAGGCCGGACTGCTTTGCCCTGCACCTTTGCCAGCCTCCATCATAGGCATGAAGCCTCTTGGTCCAAAGGTTCCCAAGCAGGTCCTGGGGCAGTGCCCACGTGTCAAGAAGGTTTCGTCGGCCTGCTGAGATGGCTGACGTAGTCATGGAAGGCTTTACTTTTTAAAAGGAGGTTGGTAGCTTCACCTGTTTCATTTGCTTTCACTTGTAGTGATCCACACACAACAGAAAACCTTCATCCTTCCTCAGAGGTAGCCGGTAGTGCTTGCTGCTTCACGTTGATGGGCAGAGGTTCTCCAGAACCTTCTCACACTGAGAAGCCAAATCTCTTAGTCCCTAAATAACTCTGAGTCCTCTCCTTACCCAGACCCTTTCAATCACCATGCCCCCTCCGTCTTCGTGAAGCTGATCATTCTGGGCCCTTGTGTAAGTGGAATCACATGGCATTGTTACTGTGCACCATCTCAGCTCCCTTACTGTGCCATGCACCAAGTTCATTTCCATAGCACGCGCTAGTCAGAATCCGCCCTCCCCCTCTAAGACTGTGTTTCAAGCGGGTCGGGACCTCACAATGAAGCCCAGGCTAGCCACCATAGTACTTTGACTTCAGCTTCCCAGAGCCCTGAGATTACAGGTGTGATTACAGGTGTGTCAGCCACCACACCCAGCTCCTCTCCTTTCGAAGGTTCATTTGTGTTTTAGTTTCCTTTCTGTGGCTGTGATAGAACACTCTGGTCGAGAGCAGTTTAGGGGAAGAAGGGGTTTGTTTCAGTTTACAGACTTTAGTCCATCCCTGAGATAAGTCAGGGCAGGAAATCAAATAGGCACTTGAAACAGAAACCACGGAGGTAGACTGCTTGTTGGCTGGGCTGTAGACTCATGGTTAGCTACCTTTCTGTTACAACCTAGAACTACTTGCCCAGGGAATGGTGCCACCCATAGTGGGCTGGGCCCTTCTACATCAATTAATAATAAATTAATTATTATTACTTATTAATTAATAAATTAATAATTAATTCTACATCAATAAATAATAACAGTACCCCCACAGACACTGATCTGATCTGGGAAATTCCTCAGTTAAGACTTCCTTCCAGAGTGGCTTGTGTTGGGGAGTTAAAGCTTGTCAAGTTGACATTTGGCTAACCAGGACAACTACTATTCCATTGCGTGCACACACTACCCTTTGCTCGTCTGTTTCTCTGTCGATGTGCACACAATAGAATTGCTTCCACCTTTGGGCTCCTGTGAGAGTGTTACAGTGATTGTGCATATCTATCCGAGTCTCCATTTTCAGTTCTTTGGCATCTATATCCAGAAGCAGAATGGCTGAATCATATGATAATTGCATTTTCTTGTTTTGAGGAGCCTGCACCCAGTTTTTCACAGTGACTGGACCATTTAATGTCCTTACTGATTGTGCATAAGCATTCCAGTATCTCTTGTATCTCCTTTCTAATACTTGCTATTTTTATATTTTTTCTTAACAGTAACTGTCCTAACAGATACAATTATATAGATAATTATATGGGTTTTTTTGTTTGTGTTTTTGAGACAAGGTTCCTTTTCGTAGTCCTGACTTTGCTGGAACTCACTCTGTAGACTAGATTGGCCTTGAACTCACAGAGATCCTCCTGCCTCTGCCTCCTGAGTGTGGGATTAAAAGTGTGTGCTACCACTACCTCCTCTCTCTCTCTCTCTCTCTCTCTCTCTCTCTCTCTCTCTCTCTCTCTCTCTCTTGCTCGCTCTTGCTCTCTCTCTCATTCTCTTTCACTCACTCCCCACCCTCCCTTTCTCATTGTTTAGACAGTCTGCCTTTAAACTCACTATGTAGTTGAGGATGGCCTTGGAGTGGAGATCCACCTGCCTCATATTCCCGGATGTTGGGTTTACAAGTATGTGTCACTCACTACCTGGCAGCTTTGTTACTTCCTTGTCCTCCTCCTCCCCTCCTCTTCACTTTCCATTTTCTGTTTAAGCTATTTTTTCCTTTCATGGCAGTTGTAGGTCATCTTTAAAAAATATTCTTACTTGGTCAAATATAGTGATGCACACCTTTAATCCCAGCACTCAGGATGAAGAGGCAAGAGGATCTATTTGAGTTCGAGGACAACCTTGAACTATATAGTAAAAAAAAAAATCCCGTCTCAGGAAGACACACACACACACACACACACAGTCTCCTAAATAAAAAAGTTGTTATCATTATATTTCCTCCTTAAGACGAAAGACAAATCTCATGTTATGAACTCAAATTTAGGAACCTACAGGAAAAGAGTAGAGGGATTCTGCAGGAAAGAGCCATCCCTCAAGTATTGTCGGGAATCAAAAGAGAATGTTTAGGAAGAGAGAGCTGGGGGGGGGAGGCAGCTTCCTCAATAAAATGGTTGCCTTGCAAGCAGGAGAACCACGTTTGATGCCTGGGATACACATCAAAATGAGCTTGTGACCTCAGCGTTGTGGAGATGGAGATGGGTAGTCTTTTGGGCTTACTGGCTAGCCAGCTTAGCCAACCGAGAGATTCCCCAAGCCAGGGGAAGGCTCGGTCTCAAAAGTCAAGGTGCGTAGAGCCTGAGGGAAGACACTTGTGGCTAATTTCTGTCCTCTGTATACACCCCTACAAATACATGTGCACTTGCACACACATACACAGCCACAAATAGAGAAATAAAAACTCAGAGAAAAGTGATAGAGAGAAAATGAACTTATTCCAACGCAGATTTAACAAGAGACAGAATGATTAATAGGTGGCCTGGTTTAAAGCCACTCCTAACAGCTTTGGTCTACAGTGGTTACTGGATAGACACAGGCAACCTCAATATAGCAAAAATCTTCTCCCCACCCCCATCTCCAGTGAGGCCAGAAGTCACAGAACAATCTGTTCCATGGACTGTCTCTCAGATTCTCTTCATTTCTCCCTGCCTCACTTACAGAAGCCACACTTCTTGTGTGGCCTATAACTATACTGGGATGTGTTCCCGGTCGCAGGAGTGAGGGGGAAGCTGCATAGGACAGATGCTGCCAATACTGCAATGTCGCACACAGCCACCAGCACTGCAAAAGCCTGCAGAGATGACCTAATGTGCATGGATCTTCCTTCCCAGGCTTCTGCTGTTTTGATAAGTGTTGCATCAAACAGCACTTTCTGTGGGCATCGTTTCCTTCAAGCTTCTGTGGACAATTCTCAGCGCTAGAATAAAAGATGACTGACGTCATAGAGCAGACTCTATAAGGCACAATATCACAGTGTGACCCAGAATCTCCATCCCAGGTAAAATTAATGAGGTGGATGGAGACTCACATTCGTGACAGCTTCCTTTTTCATTTTTTTCTTTTTTTAACTAATAAAAACATGAGCAAGTGGATTGACGTGTATCTTTAAATGTTATTGCCTTGAAGGCTCTGAGCAAGGCTCCATGAATTCTGGACCACCCTCCCCACATATGATTCTCTAGGCAGTGTAACACTGTACAGTCAGGATGAATGTGGATTCTGAAAATAGGCAGAAGGGGTTCAGAGCCACACCTGGTGAAGATGATAGGGACCATGCCAGGAGATGCCAGTTTAGCTGCAAAATAACCTGGGTGATTTGTAAACCTCTTTGAAAGTGATTCTAACAGAAGACATCTGGGAATATTTTAGGCAATGGAAATTCTATCAGAAAAACGTTTCCAGGCATCCCAACTTGGCCACTCTAAGGGAAACTGTGAGTTTAAACTGTGCTGTGAATATCTGGAGAAACACACACACACACACACATGCACACATGCACACACTTTAATCTCTGAGTAAATGGGGTACTTGATAAAGTATGCTGTGATGGTTGAGTGTACAGTGTAATGGTCGAGTGTGCCCTGCTGCCAGATCGCTTGAGTCTGAATCCCAGCTCTGCCATTTCCTATTTGGGGACCATGTTCAAGTTCTTAGACCCCTTGGTGGAAATAATGCAGTCTTTTCTTCATCTTAAAATAGGGCCAATGACAATAGCTCCCATGTAGGGACACCGTGAGCTACGAATGAGATCAGCTACCTGTTAATACATGGTATATATAATCCAGCGTGGAAACACTGCCTGTCCCATCTGCCATAATCAGACTGTCACCATCCTGTGTAGACTAGGCAGAGCCCCCCACCCCTCCCCTAGGACCCTGCTGATTTCTATCTGGCCAGCTTTACCCACCGATATTACTCACCTGGTCCGCATAGGCATTTGTAGCTTGCAGCCCCTGACTTACAATCATGGATCTGATCAGACAGACGGGAAATGAATGAAGTGTTAGCCTCATCGCCAAGTAGCAGATCAGCATGGCCAATTTCTGTCTGTCCAGAGTCATTTTGGGACCCCTAATCTCCATGATGCTGTGGAATAGTCCTTTACTCTCTGCGAATATGTGTCGTTTTGATTGGTTTAATAAACAAACTGACTGGCCAGTAGCTGAACAGGATATAGTAGGTGAGAAGGCCAAACTGAGAATGATGGGATGAGGAAGGGTAGGTGGAGTCAGAGGAGTCACCAGCCAGACACAGAGGGAGCAGATGAACATGCCATGCTAACAAAGGTGCCATCACGTGGCAGACCATACATAAGGATTATAGGTTAACTTAAATGTAAGAGCTTGTTAGTAATAAGCCTAAGCTATTGACTGAGCATTTGTAATTAATATAAGCCTCTGAGTGGTAATTTGGGAGCAGGTGGGTGGGAGAGAAAATGTCTGACTACACCATGATCTTGGCCTACAGCTAAGGATCTCTTCTGTCACTTCAGGGGATTACATCAGAGCCTCTGAATCACACTTGGCACTCGGACTTGCAAGGCAAAGGCCATTTTTTTTTAATTTCATGTCTCTTTTCTTCCTGATTCCCATCACTTGGTGTAGCAGGGGTGACTTAGCCTGGGCAATGAGAGCTGCTCCTAGCTCTTTCCATCTAAATTATCAACTTTTTATTCAAAACTTTAATCTCTTAAAAATTAATTGACTTTCTGTCAACACTGCTAGGACAGTCTCACCAGGATGACATTTATCTCTGCGACGTTCACCCGCCCTCCATTTGTCCCTCAGGTTGGAGAAGATAAGGCCACGCTCTGTTGAGGGGCTATTATGGAGAAGTATCTTCAGGTCTGGTATTACAAGAGTTACCTCTGGACTGTCCCATTGTCACTCTCGGGCTGAAAGCAGCGGTCACTTGTGTCTGCTTAGTCAAGGTCTGAAACTTTCTCTGGCTAAACCTGTTGGTGGGGTCATTTCATTGCACAGTCGCCTGAGCCCGAGCTGCACTCACATAGCAACAAAGGCTGCTCTGGAAAATCTGCAGCCAGTCCTCCAACTTCCTTATCAAGAACACTACTGAGTCTCCTCAGCTTTCCTGTGTCTGTTCTTGCCCAGGCCACTATGTGTGTGTGTAGTCTCTGAGGTAGTCCCAGCACATCCTCTCCCAAGTTCTCATAGAGTCTCCCAGTGTTTCTCTGATCTGCACCTCACTCTCTGCTCCTTCTTCCCACCTCCCACAATTCTCCAAGACTGGAAGGGGCAGCTTCCTAACCATTCTCTCCATCTCTTCACAGCCTCCCTCCTCAACAACTTTATGGCTTGGGCATCAAGGGTCCAAGTCTTCCTGGGTCAATGGAAGAAACTCTGAGTCCCGTTCTTGGTGACACTGTTGAAAGAGGTGACAGCCATGCAATTCCCTGCAAACCCTTAGTAAGCATCCAATGAATGTGGGGCTCTTATCCCTGCTCCAAGTCACTTTCCAGGTAGGAACATGAGGGAGGAAGTGACACACCCCAAGTATAGGCCCACTTGGTGTAGAAGAAGCAGACTCGCTCCTCTCTGGGTTCTCTGGGCCAATGAAAGGTGCCATTTCTATTTGGTTCATTCATATTCAAGACTTATTTATTCAAACAGTAAATATGAATAATAGATTAATTATTGTATGTCAGTCACTATCTAAGCCTGGGAATGCTGGCTTACTCTTTTTGTCTGCTATAGCACATAAGGTTTTTGTCCTTATTGGGAAAGTCATGGAAGAAAGTGTCATTTTGTGCAACATTCTGGGCAGTGCAAAGACAGTAAGCACCAAAGCTGATGAAGAATGTGTGGGTTTACTGCCCTGGACATGGTAGGATAGAAAGGCTCGTGTGCAGAGGTGAGATGTGAGCTGGGATCTTCATTACAATATAAAACCTGTTTGTTTGTTTGTATTTGTTTTTTATTGTAGCAGTGGTTCAGTTCATAAGGCACTTGCCCCACAAACATTAGAACCCAAATTCAATCCTGGGATCCACATCCAAGTGTGGTACATGAGTCTGTAATCCTAGCACATCAGAGGCGGAGTCAGGAAAATCCCTAGGCCTCGCTGGCAAGCCTCACCTAATTAGAGGGCATCAGATCTGGGTGAGAGACTCTGTCTCAAAGAAACAAAATAACCAGAACCTGAGGAATGACATCTGAGGTTGACCTCTGGCTTCCACATGTACACATATATACAAATATACACACTCACACACACAGACACACACATGAAGGAAACCATAAACAGGAACTACAGATGATACATCCAATACTGAGAAGATGGTGAAGCAACTGTCATGCTCCAGAAACAGAGAGGAGCCAATGCACCCTAAATGCTGCACCATGGGGAACAGCAAATGATAAGGCCAGGGTGGAGCTGGCCAGGGCAACTAGCAAGGGCCAAGGGAGAAGCTGAGCTAGAAGGTTTTCTATCGGGTAGCAGCTTGCTCAGATTGCCCAGTGGAAAACGTATTGTCTCTGCTGCTTAAATGGAACATAAGAAAGGCCATCTGTGTGTTTGCCTTGGGGTCAGAATTCACAGTGCTCTTAATGGAATTATTTTATTTCTCGCTTAATGGTAATCTTATTCATATACAAATGAATGTACATTTTCATTTCTTCCAGCATGTTGAATTTTGCCCACCTATTGAGTTTTAGAATATTACACACTCAAAGACAGAATTTCTGAAAGCTTCCATCTGTAGATTTAGATTGTCCGAAGTTGTTGGATCTTCATGACTAAATGTAAATAGAATTTTGTTCATGAATTTGCAAATTGATTTTCTCTTTAGTGACCCAAGTGGGCCTGTAGCCCATTTTCCTCTGCATGCAATTTTACTATTATTTAGATGTGTGGTTTAAACAATACACTGGCATTCCCTCTGCATAAATCCATAAATTATACTAAAATGCCAGCAGCAGTCTAGCACATAGCTTTCCACCTCCCTCCCTTCCTATTTCCCTTTCCTCATTCCTTCCTTCCCAAACCCGAAGCTGATCTCCCTCCACAACTCATGCCTGGATTTCTGGAAAGTCTCTCCTACTAATACTAAGAATCCAAGCCCTCTGGAGGCAACGACTTGGTCCAGTCTTTACATCCTGCCTCCTTTACATCCCACCCTCATCCTTGGGGTTTAGGAGCATTGTGGACATGGGCACTATGTACATTAGTGTTTGGCTTGATTGACTGATAAATACCAGGGGGCTTCCCTACACCTGTGCACATAATTTAGCAAGTCAGAGAAATGCTTACAGTAGTGTAGGGTTTTTCTTTCTTTTTCTTCTTGAGATGGGTTCTCACTTAGCCAAGGGTGATCTTAAACTTCTGATCCTACATCTCCTAAGTGCTGGGATTAGAGGCATGTGAGTGCTGTGATTATAGGCAGGCATGCACCTCCTGGGATTGCAGGCATCCACCTCCTGGGATTGCGGGCACGCACCTCCTGGGATTGTGGGCATGCACCTCCTGGGATTGCGGGCATGCACCTCCTGGGATTGCGGGCATGCATCTCCTGAGATTGTAGGCACGCACCTCCTGGGATTGTGGGCACGCACCTCCTGGGATTGTGGGCATGCATCTCCTGAGATTGTAGGCATGCACCTCCTGGGATTGCGGGCATGCACCTCCTGGGATTGCGGGCATGCATCTCCTGAGATTGTAGGCACGCACCTCCTGGGATTGTGGGCACGCACCTCCTGGGATTGTGGGCATGCATCTCCTGAGATTGTAGGCATGCACCTCCTGGGATTTCGGGCACACACCTCCTGGGATTGTGGGCACACACCTCCTGGGATTGCAGGAATGCACCTCCTGGGATTGTGGGCATGCTCCTCCTGGGATTGCAGGAATGCACCTCCTGGGATTGCGTGCATGCACCTCCACTCCCAGTTAATGTGATGCTGAGAATTAAACCAGGGCTTCCTGCAAGCTGTGCAAGTACTCTACCAAGATGATCTATGTCCCCAGCTAGACAGTGTAGTTTTCTACGTGTTGTGTAGTGAATAGAATGGAGGAAGGTAATCCCTTCTAGCTTGCTGAGTCAGCCAGAATCAAAACTGATGCCTCTTGAAGCCAGGAGGTCCACAGGGAGGTGAAGGATGGACTTTGATGTCTTTAGTTAGAACTTAATAGATTGGGAGGCTCTCGGAAAAGCTCTCTGCAAACTGCAAGTTTTACCTGACCCACTCTCTCTGAATAACTCTGCTTCTAAGCAAGAGACCAATCACATTTACAAATATTTCATTTTGTCACATTTTGGTTTTTCCTTGACAATTGCAGGGAAGACTTGGTATTCTGAAATTCCCCACCCGGGTCTGGGTGCAAGTGAATTTCTGCTTTAACTACCATGTGAGTCATTGCTCAGACTCTGCCAGAGGCATTTCTGCAAGCAGGTGTATCTGATGCCACATGTAGGTCATCCCAATAGCTGAAAACTTCTTTGCTACAGCAAGGGAAGCTCATGATTCTCTCTTTCACCCTCGCTGCAAGTGCAGAAAGGGTTCTCACACTGCACGGAAGTGGTGTTTTCTGTTTTGTTTTGTTTCCCAGTTTGTTTGTTTGTTTGGATATTAAAATAGGGTTTCCAGATAAAATACAGGTCACAAAACAGAGCTTAAAGTTCAAATAAGCAGCACATGATATAATGTACATCGCACATGCTTAAATAATAAGAAAGTATTGTTTATCTGAGATGGGAACTTAACTGGACAGCCTGTACTTTTATTTGTTAAATTTGGCAGCATGAATTAAAAAAAAAAAAAAACCAAACCATTGCTGCAGCCAGCACTGTTAGCTAAATGCTTCCCTTGGGAAACAGAAGGGAATTGATGGAACGTCTTTCTTTCTCAGCATCCTCTGAACTGCTCTGTCTTTCCTTGGAAAGGGAACAAGGCCTGCTGGGTATAGACAGTCATGCTGGCTGGGCTGACAGAGACCTGGATAAGGAGGCAGACAGATTGATGTTAGCAGGAGAAGAGCCTCCCCTAGCTGCCTGGAGACTGCTGAAGACAGTAACGATTTCAGAATAAGCACACGTGAGCTGCTAAAATTAGGAGGGAAGGGGGAAGGACCAATTGATGCATCTGGTTCATGGTCATAGCTGCTGCCTGGTATAATCTGTGTCCAGGTAAACCTGGGGGAAACCAGTAGTGGCGAATTGCAGGAAGCAGGAGGGAGTGAGCCACAAGGCTCCCTGCATCTGAAGGGTAGTTACGGAGAGGGGAGGAGGAGAAGCAGGCAGAAGCCCTGGCATCCGAAATGGGTGGGCTCTCCAAGGTCATCTCAGATGGCAGGAACGTGATGGTTCAGGCTGGCAACTGTGGATGAAATCCACCTGCAAGACTTAGCCAGCTGTCACAGTGAGGGGGCAATCAGGGCCATCTGCCACCACAGATAGCTGCTTATGTCAGGAGGGAGTGTCTGCAGCATGCTGTGCCATCCTGCAGAGTCTTTTTAAAGTCACCTGGTCCAGTGGGCAGGCAAACAGCAAGGGCGGTGGCCGTGAGGAGAAAGGGTAGGGCAGATTCATTTGATGCCAGGCACCCCAAGGGAGTTCTGGTTGGAAACAAGAGCTAACTAGGTGACCTGGGCACAACACGTTCCAGTCTGTGGTTCGGAGTCCTCCTCTTTAGAACAGGGGCTGGTCAGTGGCTGGCTATGTCAGATTGATATCACTGTTCCACTAGGAGCTGCTGCAAGCGGGAATAAGAGCTCGCCTGTGTCAGTTCAGGTACGGCATCAGCTGTGAGAAAGAACAGACGGGTGAGCCAGGAAACAGAGCGGCAGGGGCGAGGTGTTCTTACCCTCTGCATAATTCTCACATCTTCTTCCACCTGCCAGCATCAGAACGTCTCTTCTTAATTGCTGAAGGGTGTGAGGAGGGTACCCGGGGGATGTGATAAACACTTACGGATTGATGTTGAGGCAATTACCATATTGACAAGGTGTCTGAAGAGTCTGGAAACACCTATACTATGTTTCAGATAGAAAATATTTAACATTATGTGCCTTCGCCTAGGCTTCTGGGTGTTATGCATATCTTCTATCGGTAACTAATGAGTGAACACAACATTTATTACATGAAAATTTATGAATCAGGAGTGTCTACTTAGGTTTGTAAGCCCAGCACTGGGGCAGGAGGATTGCCACTAATTTGAAGCAAGCCTGTGCTACACAGTGAACTCAAAGTCATCCTGGGTTATATATATATATATCAAGACCCCATCTTAAAAACAAGCAAAAAATTTATGTATATATAGAAAATATAAATTCAGAGACAGAAACATATATTCAGAGAGAAGAACACAAGTTCTGGGAAAATATTAACTGGAAAATCCAAAACTTGTCCATAGTACTGGGGCTATAACCCAGGGATTCACTGCTGGCCTTGCATCCTGGAGGGCCTGGCTTTGATCACCAGCAGCACAATGGTTATAAATTTAAAACAAAAATCACATGGTCAATTGTGGTCACTTTGAACACATTTATAATGCATACAGAGCCACCAATGATGCATTAGTGCCACATTAAGGAAATAAATCAAAGCACTTCCTCTTACTGTCAAGGGGACCAAGATTTCAATTCTCTTAGCTCTCCCTGTGTCTTCCTTCCATCCTCTCTGTCTGTTATATGAGTCAGAATCTGTGCCTGCCTGAAGGCTGGCCTGTGAATCTGTCCCTGTGCAAAGGGCTTTGCTCTCTCTTTTATTGTAGAGTACAGAAAGTGTTACATGGGGGAAGGGATGAGGAACACTTTACAGAAACATTTAAAAGTGTTTTACAAGGTATTAGGTTACTGACTCCAACTGACCACAACTGACCTTGCAAGCATCATTGTTTATCCAGCAATATCTCTATATCGCATTCAATGTTTTTGGTGGATATTTATTTTATAAGGTTATTTTCCACCTATACTCGCTGTTTTCAGCTAATGATGACCATAACACACATTGAAACTCAAATGTGTTATCCTTGGGCCAAGGGCATGGAAGAGTAAGTAGTTTCAGATTGCAGCTGCGTGTTAGTTTAGGTTGTAAAAGTTGATTACATGGGAATTCCAGACAAGTAAGGCTGGCTATTGCTTTGCTCTCCTCAAGGCAGGTTAAACAAGCAGACTGAGCACACAGGAGAAGAGCAATCTTAAGACCTCGAGACCTGACTTTAACCCTGGCTGTGTGTGTGTTCCAGCAAAAGTTCCAGCTCTTAGAGAGGAAGCAGTATTTTTATCATAAAGCATTGCCACAGTCAAGAAAGTGTAACTCCATGTTTTCTTCATAGGTGCATTTAGGTAATTAGTAATCAGTCAAATAAATAGAACTTGAGTGAAAAATTCATTACTGAGATATAAAAATGATAGCAATATTTGCACTGGGTGTTAAGGACATTTCTTGTAGGGGATGAGATTGCACATGAAAATAAAGAATTTATGGAAAGTGTCAAGGACTCGTAAGCAGCCATGCTCCCCAAAGATACACAGTTTGGAACTTCCCATCTGGTTTGGAAGCATTGCTAACCTCTATGCCAATCCTGGCTTCATATTTTGTCCCAGCTCCATCTTCACTGAGTGTGTTATGATAAATGGGTTAATGACTAAAATGTTGGAGGAAGTTCTGCAGGCTCTCCTTGTCTACTTAAAGCAACAGTGTAACCACTTTTCAGTAAAACTGAGAAGTCAGTTCTATTTCAGTTGAAAGCAGTAAGTTGCGGGCAAGAGTCTATGAAATTCTCTGTTTCCTTAAGTTTGGTTCTGTATGTGGCATTGGAGTATAATGGGCAAGAGAAAGGAAGCCAATCTGAGCCTGACCCAGTTCTTAGGGTTTCCATGGCTGTGATTAAACACTGTGTATAATCACCTTGAGGAGGAGAGGGCTTATTTATTTGACTTACAGTCTCAAGTCACACCCCATCACTGAGATGGTGGACATCAGGGGAGAAACTAGGAACTCAAGGGAGGAAGCAGGAGGCAAGAATCGAAGCAGAGACCATGGAGGAGAGCTGCTTATTGGCTTGCTCCTCATGGCTTGCTCAACCTGCTTTCCTGTGCAACCTAGGACCACCTGTGTAGGGGCAGCACCACCCACAGTGGGATGGGCTCTCAAACTTCAAATATTACTCAAGGAAACTTCCCCACAGACTTACCTACAAGCCAATCTTATGGAAGCATTTTCTCAGTGAAGCATTTTCTCTTCCCCAATACATTGAGGTCTGTCTCAAGTTGACAAAAGACATCCAGGACATCCAGTGAGTTCCATATCTAAATGCTGCATGGCATGGATTGCAGTAGCCTAAGGGTCACCTTACTGGTTCCAGGGACGACCTTGACCTCGCTATATATGAGATCTTCATACAGTTCTGTAAAGAACAGAACTTCAGTGTTTTTCTGTTCTTTCTGAATACAGCATAGAATATACTACAGAAAGGGGGTAGGTTTTGCTTATACTTTGGGGTCTGTATTCTGTCACCAAAACACCAGACAGAAACAGCTTGAGCATCTGAGTTACTTTGGCTCTTGGTTTCAGAGGTTCAGGCTATGGTTACTGGAACTCGAGCAGACCACTATGATAACAGAAACAGGGGACAGAGGAGCATCTTCATCACATCACAAGTAAGCAGCAGAGAGTGAGGAGACTGGGGACCGGATGGATTTCCAAAGGTCCACCTCTGGTGATCTACCTCTTCTAGGCCCACAGTTTCCACAGCCTTCCCGAAGAGTACTGACATCTGGAGAATATGCATTCAAAACACCAGGCACACATTCTGTGTTCAAACCATACTCCTGGCCTCCAATCACCAAAGGCTCTTAGTCATCTCATAATGCAAAATGCATTTAGACCATCTTCAAAATCTTAACAGTTTCAATATTTCTGCAGAGTTCAAATTCTGTTTCTTCTGAGATTTAGGGCGGAGTTTTAGTTGCATGGCTGTATAAAATACTTCCAGAGTATAATGTCCCAAAGGGGACAGACGAGAGAACAGGAAAGAGGGATTGAACAAAAGTAAGACCCAAACCCAGCAGCACAGACATTAAGTCCTGTAGCCCCACGCCCATCATCTGGGGTGTGCGGTGACATGATGAGTCCCAGTGAGCACAGACAGCCCACTCCACATGGGCAGCCTCTCTCATGATTGATTCTACTCATTGTCCATGGCCTTCCTCCACAGACATCCCTTTGTTGCCATCTTCAACACTCTGAGGGCTCTGTTGCAGCTTAGGCTTCAGCCTTATATCTTTGTGCATCTCAGCTGTAGGGACTTTGTCCTTGCCTCACGTTGCCTGGCCTTGTATCATTCATGAACCTGCAATTCCCTCTGTATACCTACAAAATCAGCATCACATGGCTAATGTCAAGGTCAGCTGCTAACATGAGCAGTATCTGGGGATCCTTGGACCACAGCCTCAGTGGTGTCTGAGTACCTGGGCAAACATTGGCCTGTGTGGCCTGACTTGTTAGGGTTTCTATTGCTGTGATGAAACAGCAGCAGCAGCAGCACTAACAACCTGGGGAAGAAGGGATTTGTTTCTCTTAGTCTTCTATGTCCCAGGCTATCACCTAAGGCAGTCAGGGCAGGAACTCAAACAGGGCAGGAGCCCGAAGGCAGGCTCTGATGCAGAGGAGTGCTGCTCACTGGCTTGCTCCACATGACTTGCTCAGCCTGCTTTCTTATATAATCCAGGATCATCAGTGCAAGGATGGCACCACCAATAATGGATTGGGCCCTCCCCCATCAATCACTAATTAAGAAAATCAGGCTTGCCTACAGCCAGATATTATGGGGGCTTTTTCTCAGCTGAGGTTCTTTCCTCTCATACGACGCTAGCTTGTGTCAAGTTGTCATAAAACTGAATCCACCCACTGTAGGCCTCCGATGCTGTCTGGCAGCATTTTTAGTCCATTGGTTGATTCGACACTAGGGGTTCTGTTTGTGCATTCCAAAGGGCTTACCTAAACATCACAAGGATGCTCTCCTTGTACAGAGGAAGGCAGTCAATGACTATTAAAGATGTAAAGATGCTCCCAGGTAAACTGCCTCTGGACTTGCAGCTGTCTAACCTCTCCACAGCACCGAAGTTCTAATCAGTTAGCCAGCCTTGCTAAAGGCCCAGCTGGGGGTGGGGGTGGGCACACTTTTCAGCAGCCTTCATGTATGGTGGCTTAGCAAACTGTAAAAGAAAGGGAAGTAAATCAGGGTCTGGGGAGGAGCTTCAATTTGTATTAGGTATATCACAGAACGGACTGGAGATGACACCTAGTAAATATTAATGTGCACTCATGTCTGCCAAGCAGATCATTCCCAGCTGTACCCCTGTTGTAGCTCAGCCCCCCAACCCAGCACTCAAGTCTGTCGTGCCCTCATACCTGATTTTAATACTCTAGTACTGTATATTTCGCTTAGATACTTCTCTCGTTGCTCTGATAAGATACCCGACATAAACACCTAAGAAGAAAGGAGGATTTGTTTTGGCTTACGGTCTTGGAGCGGTCAGTCACTGTGGCAGTAGAAGAGCATCTCGACTTACAGGGAAGTCCAGAGAGGAATACAGAAGTGGGTCAGGCAGGACAAAAACACCGAAGGATGTCCCCCGCTGGTCTGCTGACTCCAACAAGATCCCAGTTCTCATCTTTCCCATTTTTCTTATAATGCCTGGACATTTTAATCCATCATGGAGTAAGCCCAGTCATGAGGTCAGAACCCTTATGATCGGCTCATCTCAGGAGATGCTTCCACAGACACATCAGGGTCTTGAGATATGCCTCACTAGCCTCCACGGCAATTCCCAGTCTAGTCAATCAAGATCAGCCAAAACAATATTGGCCTATTTTCTGGTTAACTGTGCATAAAATGAGCAGCTTCAAAACAGTGACTTGTTATGAATTCTCAGAGCTTGGAGGTGGATGGTGCAAACCCAAGTTTCCAGAAGAAGAAGAAAAAAAGCCACACCTACACTGAAGACTCCCCAAGGCTGATTGACTAGCTAGAACTACATGACTATGGGAAGATCAGTGCTACAGGTCTGGAATCTTGGGGGCTGTCTCTAGTAGCTGTCAATCACCTACCTCTGTATCTAACATCCTTCCAACTACTAGGCAAAGGAATGTAGTAACTTAGCAGAGCTCCAGCCCCAAAGCTAAGCAGGTTGCCAGCCAACATGTGAAACCTTTGCAAAGATTTCTCTGCTTTGCAGTAAGCTGCCTGATGTACCCTCCATAGTGTTTGGCATATATCTATGACTTTCTTTTGTTTTGTGACTTGCTGTGGGACAATGGTTTTGTATGCTGTAAAGATTTGTCACTTGTACTGGTTTAGTAAAAATACTGATTGGCCAGTAGCCAGGCAGGAAGTATAGGCAGGGTGATCAGAACAGGAGGATGCTGGGAAGAGGAAAGGCTGAGTCTGCAGTCATCACCCAGATGCAGAGGAAGCAAGATGAGAATGCCTCACTAATAAAAGGTACCAAGCCACGTGGCTAACACAGACAAGAATTATGGGTTAATGTAATATGTAAGAATTAGTTAATAGAAAAACCTGAGCTAATAGGCCAACCAGTTTATAATTAATGTAGGCCTCTGTGTGTTTCTTTGGGACTGAATGGCTGTGGGATCGGGTGGAACAGAAACCTCTGGCAACAGTGACTATAAAAGTTTGTTAAGCACTTCACACTGTAACACACTGTCTGGGTTCCTGGGCCATAGTCACTTATCCTTGGCTAAGAATAACCTATCTCTTATTCCCTTTGAGGTGAGAGCTGTGTTTTCACACTGACAGTGGGTTTGGCTACTTTATTCTTTTTGTTCATTTGTTTGTTTTGAGGAGTTTCACTGTGTAACCTTGCCTGTCCTGGAACTCTCTCTTTAGACCAGGCTGGCCTCAAATCGAACTCACAGAGCTCCGACTGCCTCCTGAGTGTTGGGATTAAAGGCATACACCACCACCACCTGGCTACCTTATTCTTTTTATAAACTTTATATCACTTTTATAATAATCTGTGGCCATGGCAGAAACCATTGTCATATTTAAATGTTGGTACCCAGGTTAGACTGTCTAGATCAATTTCAGTGAGGCATGATGTCTTCATGGTTCTTCCACTGAGCTCGTTTGCATTTTTTATAGCTTGATTGTCTTAGGGTCTCTGGACCCCTCACACAGCAGCTGGCTTCATCCAGAACTTTCCAAGACACCCAGCCCAGGTGTGACCTAGTAGTCTCAGTCCCTGCAGTGTTCCCAAAGAAGTCAGTTCATGTTCTGGGGCAGGAAGAGCAGGTGTGTGTGTGTGTGTGTGTGTGTGTGTGTGTGTGTGTGTGTGTGTTAGGCCAGAGGCTGACACCTGGTATCACCCTTAATTGCTTTTCCATCTTACTTTTTGAGGCAGTCTCTCACTGAACCTGGAGCTCACAATTGCATCTAGACTGACTTGCCAGCAAGCCCCAGGGATCCTCCCATCTCTTCCTGTCCAACAATGGGATTGTAGGCTGGCTTGTGCAGAAAGCCCTTTACTGACTGAGCTGTCTCCCAGCTCCAGTTGATGTGCATTGTAAATCTATGGGTGCAGCCGCTAGCTGCCTCTAGCTGCCTCTAGCTGCCTCTCCCTGCCTCTAGCTGCCTGTAGCTGCCTCTAGCTGCCTGTAGCTGCCTCTCCCTGCCTCCCCCTGCCTCTCCCTGCCTCTAGCTGCCTCTAGCTGCCTCTCCCTGCCTCTCCCTGCCTCCCCTGCCTCTCCCTGCCTCCAGCTGCCTCTTGTTGCCTCTAGCTGTCTCTCCCTGCCTCTAGCTGCCTCTAGCTGCCTCCAGCTGCCTCTCCCTGCCTCTCCCTGCCTCCCCCCTGTCTCTCCCTGCCTCTAGCTGCCTCTAGCTGCCTGCTAGGGTAGTCCCAGGTGATTTCTAAGAAGCCAGAAACTCTTGCTTCATGCTCTGCTTCGGCTCACCCGTCCATAGTCTCCTCAACTTGATCTGCCCTTGGCTTGTAGCGTGTGGTTTACAGAATGAAAGGCTTTTCAGAGATGCAGATTTCACAGCAGAAAAAAAATCAATCTATTATTCTCCACTAAAAGAAAGCAGAGCTGAGAGTGATTTCCATTATTGAGGAACATTCTAGACTGCACTGGAATATTTATTGTGAAAAAGCAACAATACTTTAGGAATAACAGAAAAAAAGACACAGAAAATAGCATAAGGGGGAGCCTATTGGTCTGTTTGTGAACATTAGAACATCTAAAAATAAAACCAAAATTACAGTTATTTAAAATTATGTTGAGCTGTAAAAAGCTAGTCAGTAGTGATAGCTAAAGAAAAATAATGAGAATTTTCTTTTTAAGCCCCAAGACTTACATCTGGGCTGTATTTATTTATTCAAATAAATAAAGATGCTACTCATATTTAATCTTATGAATACACTCACAAACACACTCACATGCATGAGCACACTCACGCACACGCTCACACACACAGAGGCAGGTGAATTTCATGTCTGTGACTGGGATGTCCTGAGCTACCGTGGTGACGGAAGAGCGCTTGTCATTGGTTAAGCTATTATGAGCATCTTCCCCGCCTGTATCACCTGGAATTTGCAGTTACTAGGGAAACATTAAAGTAGGAATCTGGACATAAAATCTGGACGAAGGTTGTGCAAAAGCTAGAGATAGCTAGCTGTAGGCCTTTGCTGAACGTTTAGGAAATATGAGATTCTCAGAAAGTGTTGCGATGGGCTCTTTCTCCATGTGCACTAGCAGACAGGCTCCTCACGGCTGTCAGCCTGCCACTTGTCTCTGCTTGGCAGCTGGGTCTAGTGTTGGCACTATTGACCTTCGTGGAACCTCTTCACATGGGGGAACTTCTAACCCTGCTGTCTTTGTCTCCTTTGTACACAGAAGTGCTTCAAGGACAGCCTGCAGACCAGGGAGGGGTGGTTTTTAATTTGAAGTAGACCAGAAATATATGAACGAGTGTCTGCTGGTCTGCATTTACTTGCGGCTTTGTGTTTCCAGCAGCTATTTCTGGTTACCCGGGTTACTCTTGTGACTTTGCCCTGGCCCTGTGTGGTCACTCAAAAGAACTGCCCTGAAGAAGAAAGATGGAGCCCCAGACCTCACACCTGGTACCTTTCTAGATAATGAGGAGAAAATGCTGTCAGGCAGATCCCCAAGGGACTTCACTGAACTGAAGGATCCTGGGAGGAGGTCATAAGAGACAGATCATTTATGATCCTACTCATCTTCAAAGAGAGTAAAATTGCAATGTTTCATGTTTGGGGGTTCAGCCCTGGGCCAAGACTTATTTATTTCATAGTTTTTGGAAGGTAAATCCTACAAGAAACTTCTCTTGAAAGTGTTTCTTGAACTTAGGTCTGCTAGGACCTGGCTGAGGCAAATTTGTTGTTCTGCTATAGACATGCAAAAGAGCGGTCTGAATAAAATTAAGATGTTTTGAAAGTCCTCTGTGGAATAACACAACTAGAGACATAATCTTGGAGAAAATCAGGAGGGGAAGTCGAGAGAAAGGGCTCCACAGAACTCAGGCAGAGATTTGTGAGTTTCAAAATCTGGAATTGTAGGCTTCCAATCCTCCGTCAACCAGCTCTGTCCAAGTTGACAGCAGGCACTCTGAGACGGGGTTAAATGTGTTTTCACAAAAGACAGGGGCCTTGCTGGGAAATTGGGCCGCTAAATTGTGCTGCCTGCGTTGTTTCTGCCACACTATGAGGGCTCCTTTTGGAAGTCGGAAAGAAACCAAGTGAATGACTAAAAAGCCAAAGCCCGGAGACAATTTTCTGTGTGCTTCTGAGCTGGAAAGCAGGTTTTCACCTTATGCATAACTGCGGGCTCTGAGGTGATGGCCGTCTCCATTGATTCCATGTTGAAGCTGAATTCTGCCCAACTTTTGTGAGGCAGGAGAGAGTCGCATAGAGAGTGAGGTTGACATTAGCATATTAAAGACACAGTTGGCACAGAGACTGGAGCCTCTGTGCCACAAAGGCCAATATGTAACAAATAGAGCATGAACAGAAAGACTCACGCTGTGTGAATGACCCCAAAGCCTGGGCCGTAAAAAAATCCCGGAGATTTGTACAGTTTTTGTTCATGTTCTCCCAGCTCTGGCCCCTTTCTTACCGACATTGTTTGTTGGTAAGCTATCTCCACTTCTGCCATTACCCATGTGTCTCTCAGTTCAGGTTTTGGTTCTGGGACACAAGAAGTTGGAAACCCCACTGGACACTCACTGAATTCAAAATCCACCAGCAGTTGGAGATTGACTAATAAAAGAGCCTCGTAGGTTCCACCCAGGCCATATTAAACCTTGTTGCTTCCACAAGACGTGAATTATACTGCATGGCCAAGTGGGGAGCAGAGTAATCATTTCTACCTCAGTGGAATGAGGAGGAAAAGGCTTATGGAGGAGGTATGCTTTGAACCAAGGCTTGGATGAAGAATAGACAGATGCCAGGGGTTGGAACACCAGACAAACAACACAGAATGTAGGCTGAAGCTCAGCCAAGAGCAGTGAATGACATAGGCTAGTGTTTGTAACCATGAGCAACTTGTGTGGCTGGCTGGCTTGGTTTGGGTGGTCAGAAGCAGGCAAGAGGTAATAGCAAGCAAGCTGCGTGAGAAGCAGGACCGGATCATGGAATTCCCTGTCCTGTGTTACAAAGATCGCTCTTCCATTATTTCTTTAATAAACAAATATATTGAGAACCTACTCAATGTGAATTCTCAGGGAGACAGATTTGTGGTGGTAGAGATTTTGTCGTCGTTGTTCTTCTCATGGAACTTTTAGTATCAAAGGGGCAGACAGAGATTGAGCTTCCGATCGTACAGTTATTTAATTGTACGCACAATAAGCATCTTATCTGTAGAAGTTGGCGATGTATAGTGAGAGTAGTAGGAGAGAAATCTAACTTAGTCCAGGGTCTGAAAGTTCCCCAAGGAGGTAACACAAAAGCTGAGACCTGTGTGGATACCAGTCGGGTAAAGCAGGCTTATCTGGATACGCTGGAAGGAGGATGTGGGCAGATACGACATGGACAAAGGTCTGGAAACAGAATTAGCTGGAGTTTTACAGAAACAGGCGAATGGGGAAGCCACACGGTAGGTCACGTCTGCACCTCAGTCACCCTCCTGATGCAGGACGGAGAGTGTGGTGATGGGTTTTATGTTTTGAGGGCAAAGGGATGGCCTGACAACAAGCAATGCTTCATTTCCAGCTGTGCCCAGGCGCGGTCTCAGGAAGAGCTCAGCGGCTGAATCAGTAGACCCAGTGAAGAGCTTGGCTCTTACTGTGTGCACAGCACCATCCAATCTACACAGGGCCCCAGAAGAGCAAAAAGGCAGAGGAAGGAGGGAGTGTCTCTCGCTTCTTGGGCTGGAACTTTTGTGTTCTTCTGATGAGGAGATAGAAACTTGACAGGTAGTTAGGGTGGGCACCTCCAAAATCAACCTGTTCTTTCCTGGCCAGTAGTCAGGAATAGCCTTGGTTCTATGGCTATTCTGTCCTGGCTGAAAATGCCAGACATGTTTTGGCCAGGAGACATTGGTTTGGTTCATGTCCTAGGTCATTTATGTGTTTTTTATTCTTTAGCAGAGCAAGCTAACGAATGCAGCTGTCTGGAACCTAGGCACAAAGAGATACTTCACTGGCCTTCAAAGACTTGCGCCAGAATCTCCGCCCAGTCACCAGGGTGGAGAGACATAAGACACCCTGCGCTGACTAGTCCACGTCTCCCTACTTCTCAGCCCAGTCATTTCAAGGACTTACCGACTACTTTAGTCAAGAATCCTACTAACTCCTGGACCAAAGACCCTTCACTTTCTTTATGTTCTTTCTTGCTATAATAAAGCTCCTTGTTGGCTTGAACTTACTCTTCATTATTTGTGAAACTCATCCTTTGCGTGTGCACCACCAAGAACCTGGAATATCACTGGTTCTGTAGAGGTTTTAGTGACTGTGACCGTGACCACTGAGCTAAGCCCATGTGAGACTAGACAGTCTCTATCATACTTAGGGGCCACCATTTTCTCACTTCACTTGGACATCAGTGCTCCTGGTTCTTAAGACTTTGGGCTCAGACTGGGATTTGCAACATCAGATGCACATTCTCTTAACTTGCATTGTTTGGATGGGACTGTATTGCTGGCTTGCATGGGCACCAGCTTGGACAGAAGAGATTGTGGGACTTCTGTGCCTCTATCCTCATGGATGTCAGTTTCCCACAGTAAAACCATTCCTTCTCTCTCTGGGCACCATATTGGTTCTATTTCCTTGGAGACTCTTGGCTAATACAGGATTTGGAGGAGGCAGTTTGATGATTGATGTGTGATGTTGTGGCCAACCTCGTGGGAACAGAATGGACAGGGAAGGTGGAATAGACTTGATGGATCTCTAGGGCCTTGGACTGGCTGTACCTAATGACAAAGAAGTTACATATGGGGAACGTAGAGATAAATGTCAAAAGAATAATCCTTAGATATCTAAACGGAGCCCTTGTATGAGCAGTGAGGACCAGATCTGGTAGGTGGCTGGATGGAGGGGACAGAATAGGCTTCAGTGTGGATACTTTTTTTTTTCTTTTTCTTTTTTTTCTTTTTTCTTTTTTTGGTTTTTCGAGACAGGGTTTCTCTGCAGCTTTAGAGCCTGTCCTGGAACTAGCTCTTGTAGACCAGGCTGGCCTCGAACTCACAGAGATCCGCCTGCCTCTGCCTCCCGAGTGCTGGGATTAAAGGCGTGCGCCACCACCGCCCGGCTCAGTGTGGATACTTTTACCTTAAAACTAGATAGGCAACTGGAAGTGAGCATAAAATTTCAAAAAGATTTCAGAGCCAGACTTGTAGAAATAAGGAAGGCTAGCAGAGAGGTAGGTGGCCTTCTGAAGCCCCGACACCTGAGAACTCTCACAGAGGAAGGTGAGCAGACTGAGAAGTCTGGAGAGTGATGTCCTGGGCCTCTGTGAGGATGACTGAGAAGCTAGAACCCTGAGGACCAGCAGTGATGCCATGAGGTGGACAGGGACACTCTCAGTGTCCTCCCTCCAAACTCCATCTTGTTTCGTCTTCTATGCAAACCCTAATTCAATGAAAATTGTCTAGCCCAGATCCAGACTGCATGCCAACTGTCTCCCTACACAGACAGTCAGGAGCTCACACTGCACTCCTGTGTAGCAAGCAGATGCAGGAAATCAAAGAGACGTCAAGACTAAGACAACTGTGAATGAATTTACTGGGTTGACACCGTGATAATGGTGACTCAAAAAGTGACTTCGGGAAAGCACAGCTGTGAAGGAAAACGATGACTTCCAGGATGATCCATGTGGATCCGGGCAACTGCAGTTGGGGGATGTGAGCCTGGAGTCTGAGTGGGGGACTAGGCCTTGCCATGAGGATCTGGCAGCGGTCTCAAGCTGATTGTTGGAGCAATAGGGCTCTCATTTGCCAGAACACTCTGTCACCCACCCTGAAAAATCCTGGTGTTTCCTGTCTCTATCTCCTGATTGCTGGGAGGACAGTGCGGGCTACTGTGCTCAGTTTGTACAGTGCAGGGGACTGAATCCAGGGCTTCATGCATGGTGAGCCCTGGATTCTACACTCTACCAGCAGAGCTTTATCCCCAGGCCATAAAAGGGGGCCGTTTACCAACGGTTACTTCTCATTGGTGCCAGGCTCCTCAGGAGCTGAGGAATCTCCAGCAGACTGCAGTGGTGACGGTGAAGGACCCACGTTTGGGAATTCCAGGTCTCTAAGGCCTGTCCACTGCCTCCAGCTGGGGTCCTATGTCACCATCACATACAAAGATGTCCAGGGTCTCCTGACTAAGGGGTTGGGTCCAAGTTGTTATATTCTCAGGGACAATGGAGTTCAAGGCTCTTCCCAGGTCCATCTCACACAAACGAGTCTGGAGCAGAAATGAAGAGGTTTCCAAAAAGAGCATCCTGGATTTCACACATCTCCAGAATCCTCTGTGGGGTGATGTCCTCATCATTTTCTGCTGATGTCACATCATCCTGATAGTCTCCCAAGTTCCTGCTGGGCAGGGGCTGACTGGCCCCCGCATTCTCCACAGATGCCTGTCCTTCAGACAAACTCCTTGGATCCTCAGAATCCTCAGAACTAAGGGTAAACAAAGAGCCCTCGTCAGAGTCAGAATCATAATTGGCCACCAAGTCATAAAGAGAGTCAAAAGGGGCATCTCTCGGCACAGGCTCCTCGGTGACAGGTGTGATATGAGGGCCACTGGCCCACCTTGGCACAAGGGAGGGTGGGTCTACATCTCTTGGGTTATGGTGTAGGACCTCATCATAGACATTGGAAACTCTTTCCTCAGCATCGGCTTTCTGGAAGCTTGGCTCCCATGTGGCCATCCCCCTAACGAAATTGCTCGCCTGCCTTTCCTTGGAAGATTCCATCGGTGAGCCCATAGCTCCCAAAGGTTCAGGGCACCCCCTTTCCTTACTCTCCCCAGAGCACTGTGTATTTGTAGGTGCTAGAGTTTTGGAGACAGGAGCCACAACATCTCTTGACTGTGACAGGCACAATTCATCCCATTCACCATTGATGGAGCCGGGGATAACTTCCAGAGAGCTAGAAATGGAAGACCTATCTGTCACACCCTCGTAGAGAGAAGATTCATGGTCCACCGTGTCATAATGTAATTCTTCATAGTTATCCTGCGCCGCTGAAATCAGCTCATGAGTACCAGCATTTGGAAGTCCATGGAGAGCAGAGGGGGCTGCACGGCCACATGGAAGCACATTGCCATCTCTGCTTCGTGCCCCAGTGTTGTCCTCGAGTTGCACTGGGTTCTGTTGATGACTGAGATCCATTCTGCCGCTCCCCGGTACCCTTTCTGGCATGACAATATCATATGGCATTGGCTCTGTTGCCCAGGAAGGGTTCTCGCTCTCATAAAGCTTTAGCTGGTGGGATGCTTGGTGTGGTTCTGTCCCTTGGTGCTGTTCAGGTAGGGAAATTTCAACTTCATCATAGAAGCCCTCATTTGAATAGGCCTCTCCTGAGCCAGACGTTTTGTTCAGGCAGCATTTTTGCAACAGTCTGTCAATATCAGGCCTCATGAAGGCACCCAGGCCGAAAGCCACCACGAATGTGATGCACACCGACAGGCAGATGGCTAGGACAAGGTTTGGAGAATCATCGTCCTTTCTGTCAGTGACATTATCATCGCGAGAGTCTCTGAGTCCTGTGGGGGGCTGTGGCTGTATCTCCTTGAGGTCATCGTAGCCCACCTGGCCTGCCTTTTCCAGAGCGGAAAGGTGAACATCCACTCCTTCCTTGGGCTTCTCTGCTTTGCTCTGCATGAGGCTTTTCGTGTCATTCGGAGTAGCAGGAAGATGTGTTTCCCTGGAAATTCTGATCTGGGGGGTCTCCAAATATGGCTTCTCATTTTCTGCAAGAGGGAAATGGAAAAACACACGGATCAGATGTTGGAATAAGACACCAGGCTTCAGAGAGTCTGTGAACCCTCAAACTTCAGCTAGCTATGTTTTCAAGCATGTATCAAGTAACAGGTAATTTTCATGTATTCATTCACATGTTCATTGCCCACAGTGGCTCTGTGAGACATAGGCCTGTTTCTCACAGGTCCAAAAGTTGGTTATGTTTCTGAGGCCTCCTGCCCGACGACTGCCCACAGGTAAAGCAACCAGATGGGAGAGCTAACACATGGCTTCTCCTTCCTTCATACCCTCAGCTACTTTGCATTTGCTAGAACATTCTATCAGTCCTCTATGGTATCTGCTTCTGACCTACTTGTTGTAGGTTGGAATACTAGTTCCTCACCATTCTCCAGTTTTGCTAAGCAGTAAAACCCCCACTTTCTTCTACTGCCTTATACACTCAGAATGCCAGTCCTGGCTGATGACTTCCTTCTGCTCCCCATGGATATCTTCTACACTCAGTAGCCAGGGCCATGACACGGCTTAAATGGCAAGCCCAAAGCCCAAAGTCCAAGCCCAAGCCAAAGCGGTCAGATTCCAGGCCTTTTTGTCCTGAATCTTGTTTTCAGGCTAGTGAGAAGAGCAGGGGGATTAAACCCTGCCCAGATTGTCCCGTCTCACCGGTGTCATCTCTTCGTGGGGAGGGACGAGGACCAGATCAAATGAAACTTTACTTTTGAAATCCGTGTGCTTGTCTTCTGAACTCAGAGGGTCACATTTTAGAAGTTAGTAAGCATTTAGAATGATGCTAAAAACCCCTTCTTTAATCCATCATTAAGAATTGGGGTGAACTTTGTGACATTTTGGGGACTTCCAGGAAAAATTCTTCTCTAGCTAAAGAACTGTTTCATTTGTATGTTTCTTCGATCACGTGAAAAGAAACTGTCAGAAGCCAAGGAAAAGGGTTAAGTGTTAGGACTGTCCTTTGACGCAGCCCAAGGCTGAATGGGGTGGGGACCAGCATCCCTGTCTTTTGAGAGACTGTTGCTACTTTTAAGGAGGTTGCCTTCTTATATGCTTTTCCAGGCCAAATGACGCCACTCACTCACCCACAGCCGTGCTGCAGATGGCATCCCACTTCTCCCTCCAGGATGCAGAGGTGGCATTCTGAAGGCTGGCACTGCTGTGGTCACATTGCCACTGGTTACCAGCCAAGTCAAGTTCCAGGTGGGGTAGTTCCAGAGCAATGGTCACAATGGGTGCCAGGGCGGTCAGGGCATTGCTTCTGAGGTCTACCACCTGCTCCAAAAGAAGCAAACGTAGGTCAGTCTGTGCACAAAGACAGCAAGGGAAAAAGCTACAAGGTGTTAACACAGAGATATTTCTAGCTCTACAAAAGCAATGCAAGTTCAAGCCTGGCATGAAAGTCGGCGAACACTGGGTTTAAATCCCTGCCCTGCCCAAAAAGCCTCTGCATCTTGGCAACTGCTTTTAGTGAGACTGCCGCCCAGCATCGTCCATGGGTTAGATGCAACTTGCGAAAGCCTTTCAGACGTCCAAGCATTTCATCTTTATTTACCACATAACCTACAGTAAACCCTAGACTCACGGGCTATCATCATCGCTCAGAACTGGGTCCAGGTCAAGAATTTCTCAAAATATCATCATCTTGGAAATAGCAAAGGATGTGAACCATGAGACCACGAAACAGGAGAATTGTGTGTGGTTAAATCTCTGAGAGTACCACACGGTTCTTGGTGCATTTGTGGCTATTCAGAATCTGCAGGATGACTCACCTCTCCTGCACAGTTAGAAATGCGAAGCTGGGCAGTGGGAGTGCTCACCTTTAATCCCAGCACCCGTGTGGAGGCCCAAGAATGTGAGCCTATTTCCACCTTGTCTCAAGGTCAGAGAGTTTGAGGTTGTTCAAAGTTGTTGACCACAAGTGTGGGACACACCCTGACCTAGGGTAGGGTTAGTTGGTCTTTTACATTAAGATGGCCCATACAGGTAGATCCACTCCACCCTGACCAATGGTCAGAATATTCAAGCATAATTCTGCTCTTTCTTTGAGATAGGAGGTTTGACCTAGGGAGTGGCTGCCTTCAGGACACTTGGTCTAAGGTGGGTTCACTGCCTAAACAACAGAATGCTAATGACTGGTTGTCCTTTGTATCATGTTAAAGCAGTCTTTTGTCTTCTTTCCTCTGTGGTATTGGGGCATAAAGGTGTATGGAAAATTAAACACGGGAATTTCAGTATTCACTGGAACTCCCTCCTGGTACTATCCTACGTTTTCTGTTTTATTTATTATTTTCACTTGCGTCTTGGTACCCTTTGCTAACTTTTCTCATGCCCCTACCCTGGCAAAGTGGTATATTTGTCAAAGCATGGTCCCCGACACACCCGGGAGGCAGAGGCAGGTGGATCTCTGTAAATTTGAGGCCAGCCTGGTTTAAAGAGCAAGTTCCAGGACAGTCAGAACTACCGCGAAACCCTGTTTTGAACACCCACACCCTCTCCCCACCTAAAAAGGAAATGTATGGAGAACCAGGGGACAGAAATCACTCAGTCGCTCAGGTGACGGGCCAGGGTGTGCTAGAGCTGGGCACGGCAATGCATGACCCAGCAGGGGAAGTTAGGTTAGGTATGGCTGTGGCTACAGCGTTGCCCAGCAGGCATGTTTTCTCAGATTCCCCCAGCATCTTCTGCAGCTCCCCTTCACACAGTGGATCCCATACAGAATGTCCTTGGTACAGGGGTCTGGATCAGAATGCGCACTCAGGAAATAATGGAAACCGTAAATCTGATGTGGTGGTGCTCTGCAGTCCCAGCGCTTAGGAGGTAGAGACAGGAGGACAGAAGAGACCAGTCAGACAGAATACTGAGTTTGAGGCCATCCCAAGCTACATAGGACTCTGTCCCAAACAAAAGTGACAGCTGTAAATGGAGACACTGAAGAATTAAATGACAGAGTTGAAAAGCTCTCTGGCCTCCTGGCTGTGTGTCTTCACTTCAAAACACACCCCCTCTGAGTTACCACATTAGTGTGAAGGAGACATTTGGAGAACATCGGGTGTTAACAACAGAACGGGAAATCGGAAAACTGAAAACACGAATCTTGTTTTAACTAAAGAGGACATGGGTGAAAACTAGGAAGGACAATATTTTCTCTCCAGTCCCCCAAGAATGGTCAAATTTTCACTATGTAATCCAGGCTGGCCTTGAACTCACGGCAACCTTCTTTGCTCTACCCTTTGATTAAGGCCAATTTCTAAAGAAACATCTTACATTATACAGATCCCTAAAATGAGGTAAGTCTAACAACCAAAAAAAATTCATCACAAACAGAATCACTAGAAGTAGAATCGAGTTTTTCGTGAACTTAATGACAGTTGTTCTCCTGTGTAGAGCCTCTATGCAGTCCTGACTCTCAGGAAAGGCTCCTGGAACCAGCAAGGGGGAGGCCTGGATAAGAAGGGAAAACACTTGGGCTTGGTGTGGTCCAGGAACAGAAACTTCCCCCACTGGTGCCTGGTCTCAGCACTGAGTTATTGTCACATTTTTTGAGTAGATATTTTCTTTCTGGTATATTTTTACATCCTAGCACTTTATAAATTACAAATCATAGGACTAAAAGTCAGTCTGGAGAAAAGAAAATGAATTGGAATAATTCAGGAAGAATAATTTCTGAGAAAAAATGGAAACAGAATTGTAACTTAGCAAAAGAAACCCCATTCTATGGCGTTTGAAAAGTGCATATATTCCAGGATGGCCCAAAGACAGGCAGAATGTTGCTGCACAAATCATTGTATCTAAGAAGAAGGAGAGAAGATTAAGAAAAGAAAAGCTAATCTGGACTGTCAGTGGAACTTACTTCATCCTGTTTAAGTATGCTCATTGATTTATGCTTAAAAAAATCGATCTGGCTTCCAGGAAGGTGCCCCCATGGGAAGAGAAACACAGCAGTGTGAATGTGAAATTCATCTTCCAGAGGGAAAAAGCCAACCACTGTGATGCCAAACATCTTCATCATGGTCACAGCCAGTGTTTGGAGTTATTGCCAACCACACAGAAGGGGATGCTGAGCAGGGACCTCTGAGTATTCCCAGTTCTGGTGAGTCGGGGACTATGGCTGTATTCCAAACATGCTTGGAGCTGATTTATAGCTTGCCTTTGCTATTTTTTTAACCCTCAAACTTCAAAGACTCCTCAAGTACAATAAAATGCACAGGAGAGCAACACGCATGACAAATTCCACATACGGATGTACCTGTAACCGGTGCACACTGGTTAAGGCTCCTTCACAATCTGCGATCTCTCGCCAGCAAAGTGGAGAGCGCCGTCATGTGAGGTGGACTCTTTTGCTCTAGTTACATGGCAGACAGACTCCAGAGTGGCCCTCCACGATCCTACCTTCCAGTATTCAGGCCCTTAAACCATTGCTTCCCTCCAGTGCAGGCAGGACAGGTGATTTGGTTTCTATCCAAGTGACTCTGCCAGCCACAGCAATGGGATTGCCGCTTTCTGATGACATTCCATAAAACAGAATACTTTTCTTATGCAGAGCAGAGACTATCAGAGGGACTAGCCTGGTGGAGAAGGCTTCAGGGCAGCAACTTGAGGGCAGGCTTAAACCAACAGTGGTAAAGAGCTCAGGTCCAACAGCCCAAACAGGAAGCAAGTCCTGCCTGCCTGGCTGAGGTGTCTGTTCTCTACAGTGGGGCTTTCAGGTGAGACTCCAGCCATGGCAGCAGTGCAGTCTCTTGAGTGACCATGAGGTGGAGGCCCCAGCTAAGGCATGTCGGAATCCCTGCCCCACAGACATTGTGTGATAGACAGATGTGTGGTTTTAAGCTACAAAGCTGTGGTAAGTCATGATATAGCAATAGACCACTAACTCGGTCCCTTGGGAGCATTGCCCATTGTGCATACCACTCTTTATTCATAGGTGCTTAAAATGCCCTCAGCTTAGCACTGGGAAACAGAGTCAGGCAAGGTATGTGCAATGATTTCAGCCACAATAAGGCGGATACTTCCGGGTTCTAGGGGCCATGCATGTGCAGACAAGTCCTCAGGCACAGAAGTGCCTAATGGCCCCCGGGGATGTTAAAGGGCCCTGCATGACCCACGTGTGGCATGGATTACATCATCTACATATTACTCAGATAAGCCCTTGCGCACATAGGTGAGCCCATCATCTGCGTATGATGTAGCCATGTTAACCCCCTGTGTGCATGTGCTAGGCAGCTTTTAAAAGCTGGATGTGCTATCTTCCTCTCTCTCTCTCTCTGCACACTGACTTCCTCAGGCCTGTACATGTCCCCTCTAATAAACTCCTAAGCGGGTTTGTTGCATGTTCCACATTTCCTTCTCACTCACGACAGGTAATTTCATTGGTGCCAAGAGACTAGGGAGGCTCTCCTGCCCCGAGCCCCTCTCCTGAGGTCAGGATCCGGAACTGGATATTTTTCTACAACAACCATGTGCTCCATCTGCCTGAGCGCAATTTCTATGCACACCACTGCCTTCAATTGTTGAGTTTCCCCCATCTGGTCAACTTAACCGTTTTTCTGAACCCAAGGAATTGACGGTTGAGCTCCCGGAAATAATCTGGTGTTCCTAGAAATGGGGGGACAGCCCCCAACCGTGGTCTTTGTGGCTACAGTTGAGCCCTTCACTGACATTCATCTCTGGATTGCTTCTCTTGCTAAAATCATGTTTGGACTACCTGGGGTCAGTTCTCTCGTGACTGGGGGCCTAGGGTTCCTCAGATTTTTCTTTTTTTTTCTTTTTCCTTTCTTTTCTTTTTCCCCACACCATGAAAGGTCACTTGAAGCAGTCCCTGGCCTCTCTGGCTTCCTAGTCACTCCGACCAGATTCAGTCAGGCTTTAGGACCCCACCTGTAGAAAGAGGACACGTTCCTACAGGCCCTGCTGTGTTTGCTGCTGATTTACACCTCTACCTAGAGAGGAGAGACGTCTTCCTATGGGCCTTGTGGTGTCACCATTTTCGGGGATTTTCACAGTTTCAGCTATGGGTAACAAGCCATTCAATCTCCCGGGATGCCTTTTAGAGGCTCCAAAACCACAGGCCTTAAAGTCCTACTTACAGATTCCCACACTTTTCCATCTTTGTTCAAAAAATGGCATCCTTACAATTTAGATAACAATCTAAAGTGGCCGCCTAACGGCACCTTTGATCCTGATATTTTATGGGAGCTTTCTAACTACTGTCAGCACACAGGCAAATGGAAGGAGTTTCCTTATATCTAAGCCTTTCACTATCTAAGCTCTAAGCCTAAGCCCTCTGTCCTTGCAAGTTGTTCGCCTGCTCACATGTTCCTGGCTATGCCATCTGAACTGGAAGAACCCTCCACTTCCACTCTGGACCCAGCTAACAAACCCCTGCCTTTTTTACCTCAGCGGGCAGCTACCCCTGTTCCTTTAATGCCTACTCCCACTCCTCCAGCCTCTACCCCTGTTCCTTTAGTTCCTACCACCATCCCTTCAGCTCCTACCCCTGCTCCTTTAGCCCACACCCCCACTCCTCCAGCTCCTACCCCCATTCCTTCACCTACTCCTTTGGACCCCACTAAGAAGTCCACACCTTCCCGACCTCAGCAGACAGATTCTTCTGCTCCTTTGCCCTACTCAGCTCTCTCTCTCCCCCCACTAACTACTCCATCAGCCCTGCTGGACCATCCTTCCTGTCAGATGCCTGGCCACAGCAGCCACCCAGCTCTAGCACCCACTTTTACCCCTCCTCTCACATGCTCATGTGCTGCTGTGCAACCCAAACTTGACCAAGCCAAGTTGGCTGCAGTTCTCCCATTGAGAGAGGTGGCTGGCGTAGATGGATTGATTAGGGTACATGTTCCTTTCTCCCTCTCAGAATTCTCCAATATAGAACAAAAACTGGGGTTCTATATGTCTAATTCTACCACTTTCATAAAGCAATGCCAATATATTACCCAGTCTTATAGTCTCACCTTTCATGATATCTATATGATCCTATTTAATAAGTTACTTCCTGAAGAGTGCAGGCAAGTTTGGGAGCAGGCCAGACTACTGGCAGATAATATTCACCAAACACATGCAACACACCCTCTGGGGGCAGAAACCTCACTGGTACTATAACACTCCAGGTGGGATTCTAGCTAGGGACTGGTTTTTGACTTCCCTCCTGGCAGGTCTCTGGAAGGCTGCCCTCAAGCCGGTAAACTATACTAAGCTCTCAGAGGACATTCAAGATATGAAGGAAAATCCTGGATTTTTGGAATGCCTCACTAAAGCTCTATTACAATACAGTAACTTAGATCCAGAAACCATGGAAGGCAGACAGTTACTCGTGACTCATTTATTTTTCCTCAGTGCTACCCTGACATTAAGGCTAAACTTAGACATTTGGAGAAGGGTCCCTAGACCCCACAGGCAGAAGTTTTAGAGTTGGCTTTTAAGGTGTACCATGCAAGGAATGACAAAGCCCACAATCACTGTCACGTGCTAGCCACAGCCTTCCCACTGGCTGAGGTGACAGACCACCTGATCTGTGTCATCCATGCTGTTCCCATGGCCCCCGGGGCTCAAGAACCAACAGGCCCGTATTTCAAATGTGATAGAACTGGTCACTGGGCCCAAGCATGCCCTAATCCTCATCTTGGTCCTGCAAGACCTTGTCCAAGATGCCATAGGGAAAGACATTGGGCAGTTAATTGTCCTTATGCACATAGTGGCATGGAGACATCAAACCCAGAAAATTCCCAAGTTGACCATCTAGGTCTGGCCATGGACGAGTGAGGTTGCCTGGGCTTCCTTGACCCAACCACAACTGTTATCTGTAACAGGGAGCCATGGGTAAACATCACGGTATCAGGATGGCCCATCTCCTTTCTCTTGGACACCTGAGCCACATACTCAGTACTGAGGGAATTCTGGGGGCCTACCTCTTCTTTTAGTTTCAGACCCCACCACTTAACTGTGTGTTTTTAGGGGTATTTATCTCACTCATTCATTTTTAGTCATGCCAACCTACCTGTTACCTCTTATGGGAAGAGATTTTTTTTAGCAAAAGTAGGAGTTTCCTTTTCATTTGTTCCTTCCAGTCACTTTACCCCAGACTCACCAACAGGTCCCCTCCTCCTCCTTCTAGCCTCCAATCTCCTAGCTCCAATGTGTCTTTTCCTTTACCAGCCTCTCAAATGAACCCCCAAGTCTGGGACACCCAAAACCCCTCTGCTGTTAAACACCATTCCCCCACTGTTATCCAGTTATAAGACCCTACTAACTACATTACCAAGCTCAGTACCCCCTCTCTCTCCAGAGCCTTAGGGGACTTAAGCCTATTATCTCTGACCTTCTAAGAAAAGAGTTACTTCGCCCCTCTCTCTCCTCTCTCTCTGTCTCTGTCTCCGTCTCTATCTCTCTGTCTCTCTGTCTCTGTCTCTCTTTCACACACACACACACACACACACACACACACACACACACACACACACACACTGACTTCCCCTTTAATAAACTCCTAATGCATGTCCTGTGTTTCCTTCTCACTAGGGCCAGGTAATTTCAGTATGCTCATCAAGAACATGATTACCATTGGTGTTGGCAGGGATGGGGCAAGGCATGAACAACTAACCATGCTGGCAGCCATGCAAGGAGGAAACATGCAGTCATGTTGTAAGCTCGCAAAAATGGAGACTAAAGAACGCCTCCAAGAGGAAGTGAGAGTCAAGGAGTCATAGCCCAGGTTCTTGCCGGTAAAGGGGAGAAGTTAGTGGGGTGGAGGAGTCCTGAAGTCCTGGAGTGCAAGCAGGAAGGATAGTAATGCACAAAGGGACAGGAGTTTGAAATGCGGCTGGAGAGGCCCTGGCTGTGACATCTGGGAAGGATTCTAAGAGGAGCGACACCGTTAGATTTGTGTGTGAGAGGAGAGCGCGCACCACCCCGGCCCGCTCTAAGTGCTCCTTTGCAGTTAAGTTTCTCGTTCTCATAGGGAGACACAGACAGGAAGGAGCCCAGGGCGCAGAGACGGACTTGCCTGTGGAGAGGAGGTAGAAAGTGGTCGACTCGAGGCTGAATTCCAAGCACTCTGCCCCCCACCTCATTCCTGCTTCCTTAGTCTCCCTTCCATGAGGAGGGTTCAGGAAGCCATTGTGGGTGAAAGGGAGAGGTGGGGGCTTGTTTTTAACAGCACGTTGTGAAATGCTGGGGAAACATCCTCAGTCTCCGGCCAGGCTGCCTGATAAGACAGCCATTAGCCCCGGATGGCCACTGAAAATTGAAATAAGGAGACAGGAAACACACACTAGAGGTTGAAGGGTTTTTGTTGTTGTTTTTTTTTTTTTTGAAAAATGGAATGCTAAATACCACCTTAATAATTTTATACTAATTATACCTTTAAAAGCTATTATATTGGGTTCAATAATGTGCATTATTAAGGGGGAACTCTTCATTTCCCTTTTTAAGGAGGATTTATGTTTTAGTATTTTTAATCAGAGTATGTGCAGGTGAGTGCTGGTGCCCACAGAGCTCTGGCCTGGAGATAAAGATACAGGAGGTTGTGAGTCACCTGATGTGGGTGCTGAGGATCAAACTCCTGTCTTCTTGAGGAGTAGTGCATGCTCTAACCACTGGCCCATCCCTCCAGCCCCTCGGTTTCATTTTTAAAGTCTGGCCACTGGAGCATTTGAAATTGCATGTGTGTTCAACTTTGTTTTAAGTGAAGAGCGTTGACCTAGAGAAGAATGTGTGTGTGCACACGTGCGTGTGTGTGCATGTGCGTGTGTGTGCATGCATGCGTGTGCGCGTGTGTGCATGTGTGTGTGCATGTGTGTGTGCATGTGTGTGCGTGTGTGCGCGTGTGTGCATGTGTGTGCGCGTGTGCGCGTGTGTGCATGTGTGTGTGCGTGTGTGTGCATGTGTGTGCGCGTGTGCGTGTGTGCGTGTGTGTGCATGTGAGCGTGCGTGCGTGTGAGATGGAGGTGTTTTGAAGATGGAGACTGATGAGTCTCTCAGCTTCACTGGTGGTCCCTGAGAGGAGCCATCACACTGGCTTCATCGAAGGGAAGGTCATGGAGAAGGGGGCTTGGGTTCCTCTGCTTCAGCCCTACCAGGGAGACAATTTGCAAGACTCATTACTCTGAAAAGAGACATCCATGCCCCATTAGGAATGCTACTGGTGTCTAGAATAACACGTGGCATGTGTTAAGGGATGCACGTGGGTGCACTATTATCACCGTCATTTTTACTGCCCATGGATACTTTGGCTATGAAAACTGCAGGGTCCCTGGCAGCAGCGACCCGCAGGGTCCTGAGCTGATGGCGCCTCAGCATTGGCCACCGTGGTCAGAAGGACCTCCCAAACACTCCAGTTCATGCAAGAGCCCTGGCACCTCTGGCTGACCTTGCAGCCTAGGTAGGTGATATTATTTATTTGTTTGCTTGTTTAAGACATCTGCCACCTAAGGTCACCAGATATAATTTGTCTAGAGAAGTTCTCAGGAACAGAAACAACCTGCCAGGATGTTTAGGCGTTCTCTGCCTAAGGATTTAGCTGGTACTTCAGCGTGAATGAAATTGAGATCTAGATGATAAATACTGATTGCCATATTAGTGATGTTCGACATGAGCAAACTAAAAGTCCTCAAACCAGATAGGTCATACATCCTTCAATCCGAGAATGGCCTTAACTCATTGCTAAGATCCATCCATCCGTTTTTTTTTTAATTTTGTTTACAATGCAGAGACTATTAATTACATTGTTCTGTTAATATCTTAGCTTGTGATTAAGTCAGTTGTTCCTTGGATTTCAAGTCAAATCATGGATTTCATATGGCAGACTTCCAACTTTCTTAATTATGAATGCAGTCACAAAACATTATTATAAAAGAATAACACTAGATTACTGAAAAGGAATTAATTTTCTTTATATATATATATATATATTCATTTCACACTGTATTTTAGCATTATTTATTTATATGTGCCTTAAAAACTTGAAATACTTTGTGATTTAATATAAACAAAAATTGGGAAATAAAAATTTCACAAGTCAAAAAAAAAAAGACAGTGTTTCATTCTGGAACCCTGGCTGGTCTGGAACTCCCTATGTAGACCAGGCTGGTTTCAAACTCCTAAGTAACACGTTTAATTTCTTGCCAACTGGTAAATGGAAACTTGGAGTTGAATTTGATTTGATTTAGAAAAAAATAATATGTCAATTTCTTTCTTTCAGTTTTAGATAGTGCCTTTTGCAAGCGAGCTGGCCTTAACTTGATACGCATGTGGTTACCACCTGGAACTTAAGGATCCTCCCACTTCTATCTCCCAACCCCCAGAATATATTGTATGCTTGGGATCGAACCTAGGGCTTGTGGAATTCTAGGCAGGCCCTTTATCCACCCAGCTACATCTACAGCCCCATAACGTGAGTTCTTGCTGCTGAGAATTCTTGCTAAGTTTGTGCCCTCGGTTGTGGTCTGTGGCTTTTGAGCAACAGATTTCGGTTGTTTGAGGAGCTCTTAAGTAGACTCACATGCTTCGATCAACAGCCCATAGCCCTGCACACGGAGACACCCTTACAAGGAAACAGCCCTCTCATCTAATTGGTCATGAGACTGTAGAGTTAAGACAGTAACAAGAAAGATTTTAGAACCTGTAATTTTTTGAGGCCCTGGAAGGCTTCAGGGTGAATCGTGCTTATCTTGTTGCTCTTTAAATAGATGCTCTCCAGCTGCAGGCAGCTGTGAAAATCAGACAGCCCAACGTGAACTATCCTGTTGAATGACAGATCCAGACTCTGCAGCGACTTCAGCTTCCACAGTCCTGAGAAAAGGAAAAGCAAATTAAAACCTAAACTGGTGCTATTCGCTGCCGCAGAGTGTGTGGTGGGAAGTTGGAGATATTAATGGCTCTTGAGTGGGAAGTTGTCAAAGTGTATTAAGAATGAGAAAAATAAGTGGTCTTAAGAGAGACGAGGCCAATTAGCCTGTGAAGTTAGTGAGCGGGAAGGAAAAAAAAATCAAGTCAAAATAGTATAGATTATAATGACAATGTTCTTGAGGGGATACACATATAAACATCAGTAGGTATGTACTTGAGGGGTATACACACATAAACATAGGTATTACTTGAGGGGTATAAACAAATAAACATAGGTAGGTATGTACTTGAGGGGGATACACATATAAACATAGGTAGGTATGTACTTGAGGGGATACACATATAAACATAGGTAGGTATGTACTTGAGGGGGATGCACATATAAACATTGGTAGGTATGTACTTGAGGAGTATACACACAGAAACATAGGCATGTGGGCAGAAATAAGGTAGTGAGTGAAATTAACAGTCATCACGGTTTGGTATAGGATGGCTGAGGAAGGGGGAGAGGGATATAGAGAAAACTCTTTAACTTTATATATATTGGCTCATTCTTTCAAATGAGCATGTGCTGTTTTTATCACACACTCATTTAACATTTATCATTTGTGTATTTGTATGTGAATGGTACAGTACATGTATGGAGGGTAGAGGATAACTGTCAGGAGCCATTCTCCTCTTCCACCATGGGGGGGGGGGCAGGATTTGAACCCAGATCATCAGTCTTGTCTGCAATCACCTTTCTTTTCCTGGTGAGCTGTCTTTCTAGTCTAGTGTGTGCCCTTCTTAAATTAAAGAATCGATTTTTAGAATTCTAACCATGATTGAGTAAGGTGATGAGCAGATACCTGTTGCTTTGATTAACCGTGTCCCTGTGAACACGGGAGAAACTTAACCCTGAGGTTTATCATTACATAAATGAATTCTTCCACTTTGAAAGTTTCTTCTTCAGTTTTTTAAAGCTTCATTTTTTTAGGGCTCTCTTTGTGTTTATTCATTCTACATGGTCCTGTATTGCAAAAGAATACGTTTGTGCAAGTGTAGATTGTATGTTGAGTGTGTCCACCTCCCATCCCTCCCCACCTGCCCCCTTTGTTCAGCTGGAGGGTTCTAATTCTTCTACACCACGCGCGCACACCTTTATTTTTAGCCATTTGCACTCTTGTAACCGTTTGCCGCTGATATTACAACTATTTTCTAGGTATCCTCAGATATTTCGATGGTAACGGGATCACAGGCAGACTTTGCTTTCCGGCACAAGAATCAGATGGAGTTTCAGCCTCTGCCTCTTGTGTTTCGCTTTGCTTTGGGAAGTTCGCAAAAGGTCCCGTTGGCACCGAGAAGGAAGACAGAGAACAAGGTGCCGGTCACAGCAGACTTGCAAACTTAATTCCCAGATGGGTCCCAGGGAGGTGCTTGCAGTTTCACACGTTCTTCAGCCTTGTTCTCAAACGTGGGCTGGGTCTCTAACTTCTGGGTAGCAGATCAAGCTTATTCAGTTCCAGAGCCAGGTTTATCCCCTGCTTCTGTCTGCAAGGCATCGACGACAAGACTGACGCCGAAGAGAGCAGGTCACAGAACTGAAACGGCTGCACCGTGCGGATCGTCACAGAACTGAAACGGCTGCACCGTGCGGATCGTCACAGAACTGAAACGGCCGCACCGTGCGGATCGTCGTACATGCGCAGATCAAGCAAGGGAACTTTAAAGAAATGGATCGATAAAAAGATTAGGATGGAGGCACATGGTCCTGATGACAGGTCCCTACCCCAGAAGCTCAGAGCGGTGACACAATAGGACACATGACAATAAAACTTCCATGTCGGGCAGAGCTGGCAGTCATCCACAGCACCCCACTGCACAACGGACGATTCATCCTCCTGACTGGCAAATGATCAAGTCTTTTCTGGGCAGAATAGGTGAACTTTGGGAATGTGGTGTTTGGCCTACACAGAGAAGCAAAAGCATTGAGCCAACATTAAGGATTCAATACAAAAGTCTGTGTTTCAGGCTTCTCTGGAAAGATTCAAAGTTTCATCTGGTGTGTGACATTTGGATAGACCTGAATGGAGGCTGCCTGCTTTAGATGGGGCATGAGCTTGTAGAAAGCTATTATTTCTATGAATACACACACTGTGTCTGTGTGTGTGTGTCTGACACACAGATGCATGCATGAGGGATGGATAGATAGATATTAGAAATTGGTCAAGAAAATTATATTTAAAAAGCAAGGAGAGTGAACAAAAGCTGATGCTCAGTTAGCGCATGTGTGTGTAAAATACTCTCATATTTCTGTGTGCCTGGAGTCTGTGTGTGCTGCCCCATGGTCCTGGAACTCCAGTGTACGTCTTCCATCTCTTCCCAAGTGCCCCCTCAACTCTTTCTCTGTTCTAGCACCAGGAGACGTCCAAACGGGGACTGGGGAGGGGCAGTTGTCAACAACCCCCAGAATTGAACACAACTGCCAAAGAAAAGCATGTCTTTGTGCAGAAACTGTTCTCCCGTGTTAAATGTGCAGACATAGGGCACTGGGTGGAGCATGGAAGACAGCGTCGGGAAAAGCACTACAGGCACTCTGCACCTCCCTCATACTTGTCTGGTTTATTTAGAGATGTGAATTCATGTTTCTTAAAATAACTCAATGCTCAACGGAACTTGGTAAGTTTCTAGGAGCTCAGTGGAGGGAGAGTACACCCAAGCTTTGAAGGGTAGAGAAACGACTACACAAAGCTCCTGCTTAATCATACACGCTTTATGCTCTAGGCATTACACGAGTCTTTCATTTTTAATGTTCACAAAGTCCTGGGGCTTCTCAACATTTACAAAGAAAACACTAACGCAAGGCTTGCCCAGTGACAGGGTAGAAGGAGCTGGATCAAAGTCCAGATAGCTTAACCATTCATTACCGTGTAACTGTGCCCCAACAGCAGACACACCAATAAAACAGACAGGGACAGATACTGAAGGAACTTGCCTATAAAAAGGGGACAAGAGGGTGTGGTTCTCCAAGAATGCACTGGGTGGTTTAGTCACTGTCCTGTTGCTGTGAAGAGACACTATGACCAGGGCAATTCTTAGAAAAGAAAGCATCTAGTTGGGGTCTTGCTTATAGTCTCAGAGGTTCAGCCCATTGTCATCATGGCGGGAGGCATAGCCACATGCAGGGAGACATGGTACTGAGAAGTAGTTGAGAGTTTCACATCTGGATCTGCAGTCAGAGAGAGACTGGGCCTGGCATGGGCTTTTGGGACCTCAAAGCCCACTCCCAGTGACATACTTCCTCCAACAAGTCTACACCTTCTAATCCTTTTAAATAGTGTCACTCCCTGGTGACCAAGCATTAAAATTTATGAGCCTATGGGAGCCATTCTAATTCAAACACCAAATTATTCCATTCCCTGGTCCGTATAGGACTGTAGCTATATCATAATGCAAAACTGCATTCTGTCAAGCTTCAAAATCCCCATAGTCTATCACAGCTTCATCATTGTTTAAAAGTCTAAAGTTCAAAGTCTCTTCTGTGATTCATGCAATCACTTAACTATTACCTCCTATAAAATCAAAATAAATAAAGCAAATCACATACTTTCAACATGCAATGACACAGGATATACATTACCAACTGAAAGGGGAGAAAAGGGAGCATAGGAAGGAAATACTGGACCAAAGCAAGACTGAAAACCAGCTGAGCAAATTCCAAACTCTGCAACTCCTTTTAGCTTTGTTGACTGCAATACACTTCTTTTTCTTGGGCTGATTCCACTCCCTGTTAGCAGCTCTCAGCAGGTATCCCATGGCTCTGGCATCTGCAACATCTTGGGGTCTCCAAGGCAATCCAGAGCTCACCTTCATAGCTTAACACAATGGCCTCTCTGGACCTCCATTCAGAGACACCCTTGACACATGTCTGGCTTCAGTGACTTTCCTTAGTCTTGGGTGGAGATTCAAGAACTACTTTCTTGTATCTTTGACTCTAAAACCAGAACCATAAGGCTGAAGCTACCAAGTTCTGCTGCTTGGAGCTGAAACTTGGCTCCCTTGTCCAATTACATGTATTCCGGCTTTCTATTGTGGATGGTTTCCTTCAGTGCTTAAGCCTTTCTTTCATTTCTGTTCACAAGTTTGAGGCTTAGTTGGGTGGGTTCTTGCCCAGAGGTCATCACTCCATTTATTCCATTTAGCATTAGGCTTTTCTTTAAACTTTTTAGTCTCTGTGAGCACTGGATTTAGCTCCGTTACATTGCTCCTTTTCTCCTCAAACTGTACATTCTGCATTTCTCCTTGCCCTTCTTGCTCCTTTTCAATGTAAATCTACACGAGTGGCCACTAGTAATCATATGACACAGTCAGCACTAGGCTGTTTGGAAAATCTCTTCTAAGGACCATAAGCAGAGATTCTGCTTTTGCTTCCTGATCACCCAGAGCCGAATAATCACACAGAAACTCTATTAATTGCAACACTGCTTGGCTGATGGCTCAGGTTTATTTCTAGCTAGATCTTGCATCTTAAATGAACCAATTTCTATTATTTTATTTTACCACGAAGCTCGTGGTTTGTTACCTCTTGCTTCTTGGCAAGCTACATGGCATCTCCCTGACTCTGCCTTCTTTTCTCCTCTATCTCTACTTGGACTTCCCACTTTGCTATATTCTGCCCTGCCATAAGCCAAAGAAGCTTCTTTATTAACTAATGGTAATAAAACTTATCCACAGCATACAGAGGCAAATCCCACATCAAAGGACATTAATCCAAAAATGCTTCAATTTAGCCTCAGGCAGGTTTTCAGGATAAGGGCAAAACATAGCCACCATTTTTGCCAAAATACTGTAACAATGGTCTCTAGGCCATTTACTAAAATTATTCTCCTCTGAAACTTGAGCTGGGCCTCCATAGTTCAAATTTCCCTCAGCACTGTCTTCCATGCTTCTACTAGGAGTGCCCAATAGCCTTCCCCTCTTAAAGTGTGCAATTGCTTTTTCTAGTTCAAAGTTCCAAAGTCTTCCTTAAACCTCGAACAAACAGCATGGTCAATCCCATCACAGCAATAACCCAGATCCTAGTACCAATTTATGTCTTATTTTCTTATCTTATGTGTATGAATGTTTTGCCTGCATGTGACTTCCTGATGCCTTTGGAAGGTGTTTGGTCAGAAGAAGGTGTTAGGCCCCCTGGGACTGGAGTTACAGAGAGTTATAAGCTACCATGAAGGTTCTGGGAATTGAACTTCGGTTCTCTGTACAAGTAACTAGTGTGCTTAACCTATGAGACATCACGCTAGTCCTGGATGAATCATTTTCTATATGCCAATTGAATCAAGATTTTTGATTAAACTATCACTTCACCAAGATCCTTACTGATTGTTTGTCTCCTTGATCTATTATTGATGAGGGATGTTGAACTATCAGTTTTTTTTCAAGTTTTCTTATGTTTCATTTTAAGTGTATTTATGTTTAGGATTATTATAGATTATCATTATTTTTAAAAGAATTAGTCCCTTTATCATTGCATAGGACTCTTCTTTATCCTAATAATTTTTCTTCTTTCAAATTCTTTGTCTGGAATTAATATACCTTCTCTGGGCTGGGGGAGGGCTCAGTGGATAAAGTGCTTGCTGTGGAAGCCTGAGGACCTGAGTTCAGATCTCCAGCCTTCTCGTAAACGCTAAGCATGTGGTGTGTTTCTGTAATCCCACTGCTTAGGGGCAGAGACAGGTGGGGGTCCCAGGAGTTTGCTGTTCAGCCAGTCTATCCAAAAGTGAGCTTTAGCTTTAAAAGAGTGACCTTGACTCAAAAAATAAGGTGGGGGCTGGAGAGATGGCTTAATGGGTACAGTATTTGTCATTCAAACATGAAGACCAGAGTGTGGACCTCATATAAAAGAAGTCTGGAGGGTGTGGTAGCCACCTGTAAACTTAGCAAATGGGAGGTAATGGAGAAAGAATCTCTAGAGCAAACTGGGTACCTCCATTAGCCACAACAGCAAACCCAGGTTTATTGAGTAATGCTGCCTTAAGGTAAGGTGGAGATTAGCCAAAGAAGTCACTTGTCATACTTAGCACGAATTGTTCACATGCCACATGCTAGAAAAGACTCTACTGAGTAATTGTCTATCAGGTTGGTTTGTGGATGTGTCTGTGAGGGATTGTCTTGATTGATGCAGGATGGCTCAGCCACTCTGGGCAGCAGCATTTCTTTGGCAGGTGATTTGGGGATGTGAAAAGAATCTAGCTAAGCATAAGTGTAGCAAGAAAAACAAAAACCCAAAGACAGATATTGGGGTTCAAGCTGAAAATCAGAAAATCAAAGCAGCCAACCACTAGAGAGTTCTTACCGTCACAAAATCTTCAGACTAAAGGAGAGTAAGTTTCTGTCTCATCCCACCTTATATTTCTCTCTAGTGCTGATATTAAAGGAATGCATTACCACTGCCTGGCATCTATGGCTAACTATTGTGGTAACTGGGATTAAAGGTGTGTGCCACTACTGCCTGCCACTACTACTATGGCTGACTAGTGTGGCTAGCTTTGTACTCTGATCTTCAGGTAAACTTTGTTTATTAAAAAAACACATAAAACACTACTATAATTTCCTTTTTTACCTAAAATAAAAAAGAGGACTATAACTAATACAAGAAAAACTATATACAATAAATACAATAACTATATACAATATATACAGGCAATAAGTACATCAACAATATCTAGTCTATTTGCACTTGATAAACTCAGAGAAAATACATAATTATCTCTCTTATCTTGGCAAGTTCAAAGTCTTGTACCTAATTTACTTTCAATCATAATTTGCATTACTATCTTTTGATATCTCTCAACCTTATGCACTTTACACTTCTTTAGTGAATTTCTCTTCTGAGTCTTACAACAAGGAAAACTATAACTATCTAGTCTTCAACTATCTCAGAGAACCAAGAAGGAAATAATATTAACAGAGTAAGCAAGAAGTGCAAGCAAGACACTTTCAAAAAATTTGAGAAATGAAGGAAGCAACTGGCTGTTTGGTCACTTCCCCAAAGTTCCTCTGATCTTGGGGCATCCATCTTCAGCCTAAAGTCTTAGAATTTTCTATGAAACAGAGTTTTTGAAGGACTTTCTTTCCTTGTCTTGACAAGGTTTGGCAGTCACTCTCTTTTGTGTCCTGCTTGTCCAATTAGGACAGCATAGCATCAGCAGTTGAGGCAAGGGCATTTTCTTGCCCAGTGGTTTACTTTTGCCACAAAGAAAGAAAACTCTATGTGGAGTTTCTTCGATGTCCATTATCTTCTCAGAAGTAGACTGGTGCTACCAGGAGCAGACTTATTTTATTGTCATAAGAAAGAACCTACGTTAATAAAACATCTTAAGTGCCATATTCTTAGATCTCTGAAGTGTTTGAAAATGACCTATCTATTTAAAATGTATCTCTTTTGACCTTGAAAACATACATAAAGCTGGGTGGTGGTGGCGCACGCCTTTAATCCCAGCACTCGGGAGGCAGAGGCCGGCGGATCTCTGTGAGTTCGAGGCCAGCCTGGTCTACAAGAGCTAGTTCCAGGACAGGCTCTAAAAAAAGCTGCAGAGAAACCCTGTCTCGAAAAACCAAAAAAAAAAAAAAAAAAGAAAACATACATAATAATGGCTACAAGTTTGATTGTAATAGGTGACTAATTACTAACCTGCATTTCCTTATTATCCTAAACAGTTGCTAATAATAGCTTTCAATGACTAAAAATTTGCATTGCATTGTCAAATGAGATGTATAGATAGGTACGATACCTTGAACAATATTAGAAATGTATGTACAGTATATTCTAACAAAATTAATCTCAAATTTGTATCAATATACAAAATTTGTGTACAATATATAAGAATCCAGTCTATTGTAAGATATTTAAAATTAGTAGTTGCTTTTAAAAAGTGGATTCAATAATCTACCTTTTTATCTCATCATATCTATAGCTTCCCTTTTTTCAGAGTAGATTCAATATTCTACCCTTTTATCCTATCATATTTATATCCCAATTTTTTCTTTTCAAAACAAGAACTTTGATTCTAATCTCCTTTGTTCAACTTTCCTCCTGACTGTAACCAATAACAACTTGTAACCATCTCAACTCCCCTAAACAATGACAAAGAGCCATAACCCATTGAATGACCAAAACCCACCAACCCCACCTCTTGGGAATGTGGGTGTCATATTCTTAAATTTATTTCCTATTGTCTGGGGGTGATGGCATCTTTAGGGGATTCTGAAAAGAAAAAATTGAGTTGCAAAGTCCTGGGAGAGGTAGCTTTATTATTTGTTTTCAAATCTGCATAATGGGAAAGTGCAGGACTTATCTCAAATCATGCCTAGAGTAGTTTGTTAGGCTGGATCATTTCAGCTAGTGACCTTGAAATTGTTCTGAGAAGTTTGTAGTCCAAAGCTGATCTTTAGGTGTTGTTTCTCACCTTAGTGGTGTAATCAAAGTCCTGGAAGAATTGTCACTGTAAGGCCCCATCCTCCTTTTGGAAATTTCAAATGTTTCTGTTAGGCATGGTCTTCATTCACTGCAGAAAACTTAAACAAATATCATGTACAGCAGATCTCAAAGAGGTTAAAGAAAAGCTTCAAAGACTCAAAATAGAACCAAAATATTATGAGATTAGAGGCAATAAAATAGTCCTTTAATTTTGTTTTTCTTATGTTCCATATCAGATGGCTCTTCTGACATGGGACAGAGATTTTGGATTTTACTTTAACAAGCATGCTTGGGTTTAGAGGAAGAGAGAGCCATGCTCCAACTCCAAAGCCAGCTTTAATTTTTAGTAGGACAGGTACTACAAAAGGACCATTTGCATTATATGTCTGTAGAGAACAGCAGAAACAAACATTTGGGAAGATTTATGAATTTTTTTCCTGTTGGGAATGTAATATACCAATAGGCCAATTCTTTTTCTTGGGACTTTTTTCTCTTGATGATTTATCCTTTTTCTTCAGATGTCTCTCTTGTCCAGTTGTCTTTGGATTCCTTAGCTGGATGCCTTATTCTCCTGAAAACACAAAAACAAACCCTTCCCCAACCCTAAATTTTTGGGAAATTCTCTTTTTGGCTAGTTATATATTATCAAATGAAAAGTATTTGTTAGTTTTATAGGTTAGTTTAGATTAAATGGCCATGCTGTTTGATGAACTATATAATTTCTCCTAATTAAGAGGTGTCTGTTGTTCAAATCGAATCTTTATCAATGTTAATGGTATCCATAGCTTTCCTTCTTTTATAAAAACAAAAGCAAAACCCCTTCCCCAGTATAACACATGTCCTGGTTTCCATTCTGAGGTCAGTACATCTTTAAACTATATTGGCTACTTTAATTTCATAGTTTTTAAGATGCTATCCAATGTTTTTCTGCAGTTGTTGTTTCTTTATCATTAGCATTTAGAAAATTCAAAGTTAATAAAGCATTATTCAGTCTATTTATGGGGGTATTTATCATCCTTTTTGTTTATTTAACATATCTTTTAGAGTTTTATTTGGTCTTTCTATAATTGCCTGGCCTATAGGATTGTGTGATATACCTATAATAAGCTATAATACTCTAATAAACAAAACTGTTTCATTTTCCTAGAAACATATGCCAGAGAATTGTCTGTCTTTATTTGTACAGGGATATCCATGATGGCCACAACTTCAAGTAAATGTGTAATTACCAAATCAGCCTTTTCCAAACTCAAAGCAGTTGCCAATTTAAAACCTGAATAGGTATCAATGGTGTGGTGTACATATTTCAGTTTTCCAAACTCTACAAAATGGAACACTTCCATCTGCCAGATTTATTTCTTTGAATACCCTTTGGGATACTTTCTGCAGGTAGTGGTGTTTGGTTGTATAAAGAATAAGTAGGACATTTCCCTATAATTTCCTTGGCTTGTCACATAATAAAAAAGTCTTTCTTAAACCTTTTCTATTGACATTATATTTTTTATGAAATTTCCAATCAACAATCCACCAATTTCTGCATTACCTTGTGCTAGAGGCCCTGGCAGACCTGTATGGGATTGGATGCGTGTTATATACATGGGATGATTCTTATTCCTGATTATATTTTGTAACTGAATAAATAATAAAGTCAATTCTGTATCATCTGGTATAAATTCAGTGCAAAGCAACTCTTTCTGCACATTGCGAATTGGCAAGTATGTTGAGAAGTTCTTTTTTTTCTTTTTTTTTTCTTTTTTTTTTTTTTTTTTTTGGTTTTCCGAGACAGGGTTTCCCTGTAGTTTCTAGAGCCTGTCCTGGAACTAGCTCTTGTAGACCAGGCTGGCCCTGAACTCAGAGATCCGCCTGCCTCTGCCTCCCAAGTGCTGGGATTAAAGATGTGCGCTACCACCGCCCGGCTGTTGAGAAGTTCTTTAAAATCCATTAGTACCACGAGAATAGCATATAATTCTGACTTTTTGACAGAATAATAAGGGCTTTGATTCACTTTATTAAATTTTCTGATTTGCATCCTGCCTTTCCTGATTTATTTGCATCAGTATAGAATATAGGGGCTCTAGTTATTGGTATGTCCTATACAATGTGACAAAGAATCCAGTTAGTTCTCTTTGTAAGTTGAATTCTCTTCTTTTGGAGATTCTTTTGTTAATCTCTCACAAAAGAATTGCTACAAGCTCTTTGCCAGTGTTCACTTTCTGTTCATAATTTGTAAATTTCATCCTTATTAAAATGCACTATAATTTCTGCTGGGTCTATTCCTGCTAATTGATGAAGTCTCAATTTTCCTCTTAGAATTAACTCAGAGATCTTTTCCACATAAGTTTTAAATTTTTTACTTGGTTTATGTGCTAAAAAAAATCCATTCTAAAACAATATCTTCCCTCTGCATTAAAATTCCTTCCTGTAAGGGAATGTTTGGAGAGTAATATGCTCAGAACTCAGTTAAGATTTGGATCCACATGATCAATGTATTCCTTCTGTAATTTGTCTTCTATCAAAGTCAATTCTCTTTCAGCTTCAGCTTCTCCTTCTCTTGATAATTTCCTGAGACTATTTAAGTCCTTGTCACCATCTAGGGTTTTGTTTAAATTAATCAGTTTATGAGGTTTTATCCCAATAGTTAATCATAGATTCAAAATGTCTCCTAGCAAACTTTGAAAGCCATTAAGCATCTGCAATCGATCTCTCCTAATTTGCACTTTTTTTTCAAGACAGGGTTTCTCTGTAGCTTTGGAACCTGTCCTGGAACTAGCTCTTGTAGACCAAGCTGGCCTTGAATTCACAGAGATCCACCTGCCTCTACCTCCTGAGTGCTGGGATTAAAGGTGTGTGCCACCACTGCCTGGCTCTAATTTGCACTTTTTGAAGTTTAATTTTTTTGTAAATGTATCTTATAGCCTAAATAATTAATAGAATCTCCTCTGTGTATTTTTTTTCAGGAGCAATTTGTAATACCAAATAAGGTAAAATTTTCTTTACTTCTTCAAACATTCTTTCTAAAGTATTCTTTTTAAGGTATCTAAAGTATCTATAAAATTGTGTCTTCCATGTAATGATAAACTATAGATTGAAGAAATTGTTTACGTATCATTTCCAACAGCTGCCATACAAAATATTGGCACAAGGTGGGGCTATTTAACATCTCCCCGTGGGAGAATCTTCCATTGATATCTCTTAACAAGGTGAGAATTATTATAAGGAGGTACTGTAAAGGCAAGTTTCTCTCTATCTTTTTCTTATAAAGGTATAGTAAAGAAACAGTCTTTTAAATCAATAGTAATAAGAGGCCATGTTATAGACAATAGAGAAGGCAAAGGAATTCCTGACTGAAGAGAGCCCATTGACTTAATCATCTTATTAACAGTTCTTAAATCTTTTACCATTCTCCATTTTCCAGATTTCTTTTTAATAACAAATAGAGAATTCCAAAGGCAAGTTGATTCTTCAATATGCTGAGCATTTAGTAGCTCCTGTACTAGCATAAATCCGGGGACAGTCATCATATAAAGCTTGCCTTTCTATATAGTAGCATAATCTCCTTCTCCAAGAAGTTGATCTTGGGAGATTTCCTTACCTCTCGCTTTACTTTATTGTTCAACTGTCTTAGCCTCTTCTCTGAACCAGGTGCTCTTTTTAAATTGTGGACCAGGTTCTAAAACAGCTATAACCATATCTATCCAGTCTTTAGATATAATCCTATCACAAACTGACTCAAATTTAACATTTGCTTCATAACAGGTGTATGCATGCCATGTGAGACTACCGCTTCCTTGAATCTCTTTAAATCTAGCATTGGCGCAGGAGCCCAATTATTTCTTACAAACCCTCTATTATTTGGCAATTCCTTTAAGGTTACTGGGTATATTAAAGTTGATTGTTTGAAGACCTTAGGCTGTTCCTCTCTAACCTTATAATGCAATGCTGAAATTGGTTCTCCATTAAATTCCTCTGTCTAGATCTGAATATTTCTATAATCTATTTTATTAAGTTTTTCTAAGGCCTGTATCTTGGCAGTCAAACCAAACAACTTTTTAAGAGATAAACCAAGAATTATCAAAAAAAAAAAAAAACAAGGATTATCAAAATGATAATTAACAGAAAGTCAATCCTGGTTAAGTTGATCATCCTTTCATTTAGTTGTTCCATTTTTTGAATTATGCGTTACATAATCATACAGAGACCTAACTTTCTCTATCGCAATTGTGTTTACCATTTTTTAACGTGGTAAAAAGCTCTCCCTTTTAAGTAACTCTTCCCTTTAAGAATTTCAAATTTTCTCACCAAATCTGCCACCAATAACGATGAAGATGTGAATCTTATTGTTGCCGTGTAGAACAATAAAAGCCTGACTGGAGTTCAAGGCAGTTACCTAGTTTGGAAGCAGCCTAAGAACGGAATTCTCGGCCTGAAAACGAAGCAAAAGCCCACCAGGAGAGAAGTAAGGAAAACCCAGAATGTAGGGCGGTGACTCTGGCTGCATGTAGCTTTGGCCTCTGCCAGTGGCTATAAAGCCACAGGCAAATGGTTGTTTCATGAATTTGTACCACATATATTGGGTGCCAGATGTAGCATGAATAATAAAAACTCAGAGACGGATACTGGAGTTCAAGCTGAAGATCAGAAAAGCAAAGCAGTCAACCACTAGAGAGCTCTTACCTCTATGGAATCTTCAGACTGAAAGAGAGTGAGTTCCTGTGTCATCCCACCTTATATTCCTCTAGTGCTGGGATTAAAGGCATGCACCACCACTGCCTGGCCTCTATGGCTAACTAGTGTGGCTGCTGGGATTAAATGTGTGTACCTCCACCACCCAGCCTGTATGGCTGACTAGCGTGGCTAGCTTTGCGTTCTGATCTTCAGGCAAACTTTATTTACTAAACCATAAATAAAATATCACTTTATATAAGCCCGCACACAAGCCAGCAAGCAGGATTCCTTCATGAGTCCTGCATCCAGATTTCTATCCTGACTTCCTACTCAGACGTCCTTCAATAATGAATGTGACTTGGAAGTTTAAACCAAATAAACCCTTTCTTCCCCTGGTTGCTTTTGGTCCGGGTATTTTATCAAAGCAGCAGTAGGAAACTAGAACAATACTCGGTGCCAAACTTGGGCTTTCATGTGCACACATACACATATGTGCATGTGCGTTCACATACATGTGTGTTCACACATAACACAAGCATGCATTCACATACACTCATACATACCATATACACACAAAAAACATACTAAGATGGAAATTGATAGAGGAAAGCACCTGAAGTCAACATATGCATCACACACACACACACACACACACACACACACACACACACACACACACACACTCTCTCACACACACTTTGCCTTTCTATTGGTTAGTGATTATCTAGTAGTTTATCTTTTCCATCCATCTTCATTCCAGCACATTGAGCCTCTCCCCCATACTAGCCTATCTGTCAGCCGGTGAATGATGAGCTTACACTCAGCAGAGAAAAATAACAAAAATTTAATATATATGATGATGCAAGTAAACATCCAAATAATTGCACTGAAATAGAGATGCTGAAATAAAGCAAAAAGTGAAAGCAGATGCTTCCTGATAAACAAAGATCTTATATTTTAATAAATCCATCACAGGCTGAAAATATCCCATCAAAATGCCTTTAATATAACTAACCCACCAAATAGCCTAGCGTAACAATGCAGTACACAGAGTCTGACTGGGAGCCATGACTCTGCCACCGCCTATGTATCAAAGGCCCCAGGGGGAACAAAAACAGAATGCTAAGGACATTTTCTACTGAATGTGTATTGTTTTGTCACCACTGTAAAACCAAGGGTCATAAAGTTTGAGTCATCATAAGTCAAGGTCTGTCTGTATTGTATGGTTCCGTTCATATAAATGTACAGGAAGTTCAAGTGATCTTGCAATGCCAGGAGAGAAACCAGTGTTTCCCTGGGTTGAGGAGATGATGAGGAGGAGAATGGGAAAGATAGGTTATCCAAAGGTTCTGGAGAAACTTCCACAGTGATCGCTAGATCATAGCTGGATGATGGGGATGGTTATCTTACAGGTCAGAATGGCTTAGAATCAGGGCACAGAACCAAGATTGCATAGAACAAGGAAGGGGAGGGTCCTCTAACACTATAAAGACCCACACAACTGTGAACAGATCAACGGCACAGATGACAAATACTCCGAACCATTGAAGACACTTAGAATAGCTTTTGGTTTTTGAAATGAGCATTTGCCCGTATACAGCCTGAATTATCTTTTTCTCTGCCAAATATTTCTGTACAAGATTTTTTGAGACAGGGTTTTTCTGTGTAGCCCTGGCTGTCCTTGAACTCACTCTGTACCTCAGGCTGGCCTAGAACTCAAAGAGATCCCCCTGCCTCTGCCTCCCAAGTGCTGAGATTAAAGGCGTGCACCATCACCATCCAGCCAGAAAATAGTTTTTAACATTCTATTGCACATGAAATCAAAGAAGTGACAAGAACAGAAGAAAACTGTGGTGGGCCCCACAGTTAGAGCTGCAGGGCCATCCAACAGCACCAAAGGTGGCTAACTGGGCTAAGGTACTGTGTATGACATCACTGAGTTCCAGGCTTCAGATAGCACCTGTGTGTATACTCATTTGTTGATCCTGTATACTCATTATTCTCAGAGATATGACTTTTCATGTTAAGTGAGTTATCAAAGGTGAGTTATTAAGGAAACAGAGTAATGTAAGATGTTTTATTCATCTTCCCTCATAAGGTCTACCCAGGATTTCCCAAAAAGGGTAAATTTCTTCTGGATATGGGACTATGTGCCATGAACTTCTTCCAATTTTAGAGGATTAAGATTTTGTTTCATTAAGGTACTAGTGTGGTCCTTACAAAGACCTTGACTGTTCAAGGTCTCCCAAAGTGGAGTGAGGTCATTCGAGTAACTCATTTACATATCCAGGCTGGACAGCTAAATGGGGGGAATGTGTTTCTTATTTGAGCCACTGATGATGCAGAGGCGAGTGAGCAGAAGCTGTGAGATGCTGGGAGCCACTGGGACATCTCATGGCAGTTAGATTCCATGTTACAAGCAGGGAGAATTCAGGGCTGAGAGGAAAAGTAAGAAGTGACTTTGTGGGAATGGAATTAACTTTGGAACTTTATTCTGATGATGACATGGGTTATGAGGGGGTGAAATCTAGTCACCCAGTATTTAAGAGGCCAGAAACAGTCTTATTATTTCCTGGAAATCATATTAGAGTCCCTAAGTAAAAAGGGCAGGAGAGGGTGTCTAGCCACCATCTTAGTAAGCACTGTCTTTGAACTATGAACTTCTGCATGCCTTCTCACGTGTGGTCATCAGAGAACACAGCAACAACACCATTCTGGAGTCATGGCTTCAAGTTCAGAGTATTAAGAACTGGAGTAGGGTCTAAAATGGCCCAGGGTGGGACATTTTATTTAATGTCATCCCTTATTGTGACCAAGGTGTGTAAGTCACTCAAAGTCCTGCTCTCTTGGCTTAATGTCGTCTGCACATTTTGTTTCTTTAGAAATTGAGTTGATTTTGAGAACGGTTATTTGTATTTCTATAATCCAATAGCAATCCCTGTGGGTAAAAGAATATAAAAAAGCTCTTGTTTTATAAGACATGGGATTTTATGTCTTTCCTAATTCTTCTCATTTCAAATGTCATCTATTCTTTCACCTCGTCTCTAATGCAGCTCTCTAGTTTCTGAAACTTGGTGGGTTAGCAGGAGGATGCCAGTCTGACCTATCAATCTCCCTGGGGCCAGCACGAGGTGTTTGTCCCAGGACATTCCCAGCTACCTTGAAAGCTATTGAAAATCCTGCTCGATGAAGGTCTTAGAGCCTGACTCCATTGCTTTAAACTCCTAAAATACTGGTTGCTATGGCCTGGGCAAAGGGGCGTGGTCAATCGGCAATTGGAATTAACCAAACTAGCTTTATTATAAAATATTCAGCTTTAATAAAAGGAGGAAATGGGAAAAACTTACAAAGCCAGAGTTCTAGTGAAGCGCAGGAAACAAAGAGGAGGTGGGCCACACACCCGCAATATTTTATAAGTAAATATTAGCCTAAGGGGGACACGCCTTACAAACAAGGTGATTGGCTGGGCTTCCCCTCCACCTGGGCATGTTTCTAGGATGGCATGCATTACAGACTTAGTCCCTAGCTTGGAGCTACTGAAAGGAAGCGAACCCTTCAAGAGGTGGTGCCTAGCAGGAGGTGTGCAGCCAAAGGGGTCATGCCCCTGGTGGGGACTGTTGTACTTTGTGTTCTTGCTCTCTCTCTCACTGTCTGTCACCATGAAGTCAGACACTTCTATCATGTGTTCCTGTCATGATGTACAGCTCAAAAGAGGCCCAAAGCAACAGAACCAACTGACATGGACTGGAACCTTCAGGACTGTGAATTAAAGCAAAACTTTCCTTTTTCAAGTTGTTTATCTCAGGCATTATGTTACAGTAATAAAAAGACCCAATATATTGATTTTAAGTTATTACCATTCCAAAGTGATGGGTGGAAGGGGGAACTGTCATTAAGGTTGTGTTCATGTCTGGCTTCTCTCTTGTGTTGCCCAGCACCGAAACAGGGTGTTTCCTCCACATGAAGCTTGTTGCTGATGTCACAGCTGACTCAACACAGGAGCATGCCTGATTAGTCAGCGTGGTGTTCCAGCATTATAAAAATGGGACACTTTTCTGAGTGTCCTATAAACAATCACAAGTCATAGGCTATGAAGCTCTGTGTGCTGCACAGTCAGTGGCTTGAGAGTTGCCTTCTGGGTGTTTCTAATTTATTCTCATTCTGGATGAGTAGAGCAAATCTAAACAGACATGCACGGCCCTGCCGTGGATTGTAGTGGGTTATGGGTCCCCTCCATAGCAATAAAGACTTAACGTTTTAAGATGTAGAGAGAAGCGAATTAATTCTTTGTTTCTGAGTATACTGTTGTTCTCCATTTGTGCCAAGAGAGCAATAAAAACTAATGTTTGCAAATCTCCCTCAGGTTTCCAAACAACCTTTCACATCTTTTAATTTCACATTTTTTAACTGAGCATGGCTTATAGCAACATGAGGGACCCTTTCCACTGAATCTTCACAATTCAGATAAAGCTCATGGAGCCTTTGATTTATGATGGGTTGAGTTGTGATTATTTTTTTGCTTCACGATGGTCTGAAATTGTGCTTACACGACCACCAATTCACACCTTCAAACCTTCACACTGTCTTCTATATGACATGGGATACCCATCATTTTATCAGAAAATGGACTTGGCATTGCAGGCTTTTCTTCTAGCTGTTAATGTAAGTGTTCTGAGACTGTCTAAGGGAGGGCATACTCAGCTCTGATGCCGAGGAGGTCAGGGGCTGGTAGGTTTGTTTCTTTTCTCTTGCTGTGCTAAAATATCTTGGCAAAACCAACTTAAGGAAGAAAGGGTTTGGGCTCACAGGTCCAGAGGGCTGGAGTCCATTGTGGCTGGGAAGGCCTGGTGTAGGAGCAGGCAGCTGGCTGTGTGCGTTTCATCCAAATTTAGGAGCACAAGGAAAACAGCAAGGGGGCCAAAGTCCTGCCCCAGTGATGTACTTCCTCCAGCAAGACTGGTTTTTTCCTTCTAAAAGTTCCTAACTGTGGGATTCCCCTCTGTATGCTGTGAATACTATTGGTGAATAAAGAAACTGCCTTGGCCTGTTGATAGGGCAGAACTTAGATAGATGGGGAAAACTAAACTGAATGCTGGGAGAAAGGAGGCAGAGTCAGGGAGAAGCCATGTAGCCCCATTGAACACAAATGAAGGAACTTTACCTGGTAAGCCACAGCTTTGTGGCAATACACAGATTACTAGAAATGAGTTAAATTAAGATATAAGAGTTAGCCAATAAGAAGCTAGAGCTAATGGGCCAAGCAGTGATTTAAATAATATAGTTTCTGTGTGGTTATTTCAGGTCTGAGCTGCCAGGTGGCTGGGAAACAAACAAGCGGCCTTATTACAACACGTAACCTCCCCAAGGGGTGTCATCAACTGAGGACCAAGTGTTCAGACGCATGAGCCTTTGGGGGAATTATTTAATATTCAAACCCCAGCAGATATGTTTAAATGCACCTCTGATTTACGGTGTTTGTGACCTGTGTTGGGTTTGTGGTAATTATAGGCCAGGGAGCACCTGTTTTATCTAGACACCATCATTAGGCAGACTTGAGCGGCAGAGTCAAGAGGCCAGATGTAGGGTGACGCCCAAGCAGCACATCTCACCAACTCCTCCCCTCCAAGATGAGATCCAAGGTTGTGTACCTAGCCACGGTCAGCCTCGCAGGATGACAAGGGGTGTTAGAGGGGGTCTGACCTAGACAGACTTCAAGAGTATGTTGGCTACAGGACGTGAGTTCAAATCACAAACCACTGGGTACAATGGCTGCAATATATCCAATCAGATCCACACATTCCATGGACTTTCTATGTTTGCATCCTTCCTTTCTTGACAGCGCCATTTGCTAGAGTTCTAACAGAATTCCAGATGCAGGATTGGCTCATTTTGTTTTCCTGTTGCTTTCTCTATGCGTTTACCATTCCCCCCCTTACAGTCTGGAAGGCAGAAGTTTCACCTCAGAGAGGAAGAAGCCCGTGTCTATACTGGGCCTTTGACCTTTAAGTGGAATTGGCTGGTATCAGTCATACCTGCAAGCCCTCTGGAGAACACATCTGTCCTCAGGAGGGAGGGTCACATTTCAACTCATTCTAGGATAGTAGTCTCCTTTGCTAATCCTGTGGCTCCCTTAGTCTCCATTCTAAAAGCAAAGCAGGCTCTGTGCTACTGTGCCCAGCAAAAATGAAGCAGAGGAGTTTGGGTGTCCTGAATCTCAGAGGAGTGAATCCCTAGGCCTTTCTCAAAGGGCGTTGAAGAAGCAGAAAGGGGAAGGGATTTCCACCAATCTGAGAGACTGAGAAAGGCTAGTCTCTGAGTAGCAGGGGGTCAGGGAGACAGACAGACAGACAGACAGACACACACACACACACACACACACACACACACACACACACACACACACACACTGATGTCTTGGTTGAACCTAAAATTCTACCCCAGCTGTGGAGGAAGACTTTGAAAGGGCAGAGGAGGGCCGGCCCGAGACTGTTGTATGTGCCCTGGGAACACCCAGGGGCTCAGAATCAGAAACTTATTCCCCTGTGCCAGAAAACCGAAGGCGCATCTCCAGGACCCAACTTAAGCTTCAGCAAGGAATTCTGATTTGGGTTTCATAGTAAGAAGTTTTACATACAAATATAGACTATTGTGATATGTTATTCCTGGTCTACATGTGGAGGACAACTAAAAATGCAAAATGGATTCTAAGAAGAAAAAATTGTAAATGTGGTAACATGTTTAATTTGAATTATCTATTAAAAATACCTTGTTTCCACTGTTTCTCAGGGCTTTCACACCTTAGTAAATAGATATAGCAAACAAGATAGATAGCTTAGCCAGGCATGGTGGTGTGCATGTTTAATTCCAGCACTTGGAGGGCAGAGGTAGGCTGATTTCTATTTGTTTGAGACCAGTCTGGTCTACATAGGAAATTGCAGGTCAGCCTGGGCTACACAGTGAGACCCTGCCTCAAAAACAAACAAACCTAAATACATTAGAGATTATTATGAGCACTTAGGGGATTCCCAGGGTTTCTTGGCAAAGTCATAAACCATTAACAGGAGTGAGACAAGTGGAAGATTAAGCTGCACTAACTGTAGATTCCACTCTGGCCGGCAGCGCCACTAGGAAACGCCTTTATTGTATTTGCTCGGTCAGACCGCTTAGCTTTTTCAGCTGCTCCCTTGTAACTGAACGAAATACAGAGCTCTTGTTGACATACACCACCAGCTCCCCACATACTGTCTTTCTGTCTCATCCTTTCTTTAAAAGTGCTCACCTTTAGGAGTGCCACTGAGTTGATTTCTTTGAAGTATCAGCACCTTTAGATGGGGCAGTCCGCTGTGGGCGCCGCTTCGCTGCGAGGGGAGAGCCAAGGGCAGATCCAGCCAGAGGGAGCGCATGGCGTTGTTGCTGAGGTTTAGTGTTTCCAAAGCATGTAAAGGAGCGAGCCAGCTGAGGGTCATTTCCGATATGCTACGGTTACTCAGGTCCAGATGTTTTATTTGCCATTCTTTCCTCGTGTGAGATTGGAAGAGGACTCGAAGGAAACGGGAGCTCATATCCACAGTCTCTGTCATCTGTGATGTGTGTCTTGTTGAAGACCAGTTTGCCAGAAGATGCCCATCCCACTGGTACCCAGAACTGCGGAAAATACTGCTTTTTCTTGATGGGTTTGTCGCTGTTCCCCGAAAGCAAAGACCTATAACCACGATAGTAACTCTGAAGTCGAAGTCTTTCATAATGCCTGGGAAAAGGGTAAGTAAATCGATTAATTCAGAGTAGAGTAACACGGAAAAACAAACAGCAAATAAAAAGCAGAAAACTTAATTTCCATCCTAAGACTTAGGAAGCATTCTTAATTATCAACAGAAGCGAATATTTGATTTCTTAGAAACTGGCCTCTGAAAGATAGCTCTCCCCAAAGCTGTAACTATAAAATAAAATGAGATGAATGTACACTTTATGGAAAGATCCCCCACTGGTATTCATAGAATAGACATTTACCTAAGCCTCACCTCTCCACTGCCTTCCCAGGATCCTCCCGCCTGTAGTCCGCTTCCTAGTGAGTGAGTCCAACTTCTCTGCTCTGTTGCTCGTCCCCAGCATGGGGCAAAGTCTCTTATGTTTATCTCCAACATCGTCATGTGGTTCATGACATGACCGGCACACAGCTACACCACAGAGCACACCTCATATGAACAGAAAGTGCAACTTGCGGGACGGACGGACGCTCGTGTCCTTCCTGACTAGAACCATAAGCTTTACTTTTATGGCTTTTACTACTTTTCACATCATTTTGAAGTCCTTTTAATATACACAAAATAAATAAAATGTTATGGAAAGGATGTCCTCTCCCCCAAGCCAGGAAGATGTCATAAAATATTGGAATGTCAAGCCTTTTTCATGTCAGTCTTGAGAAACATCTGTAGGTTTTGAAACAATTTACACAGGCTGAATATATCTAGAAAAGCAACTGCAACAGGTGGGCAGACGGATTCTGGAGATTTGTTTTAAGCTAAACTTCTTGAAGACAAAACCAGAGTACAAATAACAACCCTTTCTCAGCAACATATCAGCCATTCCTTTCTGGTCTCATCGGAAGTACTGGAATAGCTTTGCTGAGCTTCCTGCCCCGGGCTCCTCCCCCCCCCCCGACCCCTTACCCCCGCCACACATGCACACACACACACACACACACACACACACACACACACAGTAGATAACTCCAGAGGATTATCTTTTCAAAAATGCTATTTCCCTTGTGATTTTTTTTCTTCAAAATTTTGAAAAGTTCCTTTAATTGCCTATAGTCAGAATCCCCAAGGTTGACATTCCCAACTTCCCATAACCTAGCTAGCCTGGTGCCCTAAGTCTGACAGATTTGTGTGGGGGTAACTTCAAGATGTGGCCCAGGCAGGGGATAGGTGTGTCTGCCTCACACTAAATGACTTTCCCATCTGCCCCTAATCCATGATCAGTGCCAATACCCTCTGTGGTCTGAATTTCGCACTTTTAAGTCTCATCTTAATTCCTATGGTCTGAACACCTTTTTCTTGAGTTAGCCAATATTTTGTCTTTGCTTTCAGTAAATATTGAACGAACGCACTCAGTACCATCCAATCGGACAGTATCTATGCCGTCACACAGTGTTAGCGCTCTGCTTTGTGCCTTTCAAACAAAAAGCAAAAAGAGGGCAAGAATCTCCCCCACCCATGTTTCTCAGGCTTAGTGTTCTGGAGCCTGTCACTGGGCTGTGCTCTTTGCATGAATGAGTGCACAGAATGAAGGGCATTTTCACTGTAACTTCTAAACGTCTATTTCATAGGAGGTCAATTCTCCCATATCTCAGAGGGCATCTAAATTTAGGTACAAAAACTGCAAAGGTGCCCTACCTAGAGTAAGGAGTAATTTATAATATACCCCTCATGCAATACCAGAAACCAAGCTCACTTTTCTAGTCATAGTTATATGTGTTTCAACACTAAAGCTGCCATTGTTATGCACACAATTGGGTGCTAACCTAAAGTAATATTAGCAAATATAAATTTATCATAAATATGCACATTCCTTTGTAAGAGCGAAGAAAATGATGGGGTTGAAAAACACCTTTTTTTTTTTTTTTAGAGGGAATGAAAGTGAAAGACTTTTATAGTCTGGCTCTTTTCAGGGTAAAGAGATAGATGTATGAATAGATTCACATTGAAAAAAGGAAGACTAGAATAATTTTATTTCCAATGGGTGATGGCATGCCTTTAGTCCCAGCACTCAGGAGGCAGGGGCAGGCAGATCTCTGTGAGTTCAAGGCCAGTCTGGTCTACAGAGCGAGTTCCAGGACAGCCTGAACTGTTACAGAGAAAAACTCTGTCTCAAAAAAAAAAAGAAAGAAAGAAAGAAGGAAGGAAGAAAGAGAAAGAAAAAAAGAAAGAAAGAAAGAAAGAAAGGAAAAGGATTGTTAAGGAACATTATTTATAATACATACAAGTGTCTATGCGTGAGGCAAAAACAAAATCAAAAGCAAGCCCTGCCCCAAAAGGAAACAGTGAGAACTGCGGGGAAATTACGGGTAATTAAGTCTGTAATTAAGACTGTAAGTCTTTATCTAGACTGATTCAAGTTGAAGTATGAGGAAGCAGTTAGAAATGACTGGGACATGCGCACATCAGAGACAGGTTACAGGACAAACTAGAGAAGAGATGAATTCTTCTGTAAGAAAGTGGGAAAGAGAATCAAATAGTGAGGCTCTCCGGGTAACGGACATGAGGAGGACAGGACTCTGCCCCAGGCCTACCTCAGGATCCTCAGGCGGCCTCTAACTGCTCTGTCTCCAGTTGATCCAGCCATGTGGGGCTCTGCCCATGTTCCCCAGCTCTGTTGCCAGCCCCCACCCTTTCATCTCCTGGCTCTCACCTTAGTGGGTGAACACCCTTTCCTGGACCACTGGGGAGAAGCCTTTTGGAAAGCATAGAAGAGGAGACTGTCTAAACTGGAAATGCACAGGTTTCTGACTCCAGAGCGGCCACATAAACAGGTCACGGAGGCGGGGTCTCCAGCTATATTTAGAGTCTGTGTTGTGCTAAAGTAGAAGCTTCTTAATAAAGTCATTAAGAAACTGACAGCAAAGTTCACAGAACTGTACTGTAAACAGAGGTCATCAATCTGAAACACAGTATAGGGTTATCTTGTGTGGCAGGGCTTGTAACCTTTGGCCCTCTTACGTCTTTCAAAAGACCCCAGTGACCAGCCCTTCGGTGGTCTCCTCTTCAAGTTTAACACGGTCATTCTAACCCCTTGAAAACACTCATCAGAACCAGGTAGAAACTCTTCCATCATTAAAACTATCACACGAGGTTTATTTTGCTTCTGTTACAATGCAAAAAGATTGCCAATACAGTGTATTCTACAGGATTGCAGAAGAAGGCTGCCAGGTCCTGCTTTGGGTTGTGTATTTTCCTCCTGTTTCACTGGACAGTCTCTAAGGAACCTTATGTTTATTTCTTCTGCCTCTTCGCGTTGATAACCACCTCTAAAACATTGTCCTTACTTAAATAAATGTTTGTCCGTTTTCTTGCATCTGCTTCCCGCGAGGCCCTTGCAGCAAGCAAGTCCTCTCCGTGTAGTCCGTTCAAACAGAAGAAATGAACAGATGAGCAGGCAGCGCCGCCTGGCGGCCAGAGTGAGCAGCGTGGCTTCGCTGTGCACCGAGAGGACTTGATCTTGCTTGACTCCTTGGCAGAGCTTCCGGGTGAGTGCGCCGGTGGGTCCACCTGCAGTGTATTTCTCCACAGAACACCAGGATGCTCTCTCACAGCAAAGTGCTCAATGGAGACGTACCGAAATACAAGTGTTTCTCAATGAAATGCAAAAATACATTTTTTTCAATAATTGTATTTAGTAAATAATACTTAGTAATATAGTGTTCTGTGATTTTAGTAAAAATATTTATTTAAAGAAATTCTCAAAAATTTAAAGAGAATACATAACGAATGCACAATTTAAAAATACACTGAGCATGAAAATGGGAATTCCAAACATGATTTTTCTGAGCATGTTTTAGTTATTAAACAATACTTGAATATATCCAGAGATATAAACCACTCTCTTCCTTTACATCTAAAACCTGCACTAGTGTCAGGCCTCAAGTCAATTCCTACCTCAGCCTGAGTGCACAATCTATAAGGTGTTCAGTTTCCCACTTGACAAAACTGTGACAATATTGAACACACACTGTTTTCTATATTGATTTTCTTACACCGTTCTAAGTGACCATGACAGAATGCAAGTGTCAGCCTCTGTAGCTAGGTTCATCATATCTCCCGGCTGTCTACTTTACAGCTATGTATTCTGGGTCCCCATCCCATGTATCTTGGTAATACCAGAAATTCCTTTCAGACCAAGTAAAAACCACATTAAGAACCAACTGGCTTGAGGGCTGCAAATAGCTAAAATAAGACAGAGAGATGAGGAGCAGAGATAAAGGTTTTATTCATAGCTGAAAGCACCGGCACCATCTCCTGCTGCAGCACCCTTTGTCCTCCTGAATACGCGTTTCTAAGGGAAATGCACGGGGCAGCAGGGCCTATGGAGGCCTAGCCTCCCCGCTTTCCACTCAGGTTTCCTGGGGCTTAAGGAAAAATATGCTGACCTCTCTGTAACTCATTCAGGTGCTCCCTATGGCAGGCAGACCAAGCAGATCTGTCTACTGAAACACAACTTGGAATTGGCTCAAGATAATTAAAAATCTGACAGTGATTGGTCATGTTTTGCTAATAGGTTAGTATTTTAACTAGAATAGCACACATGTTTGATTTTTACCTATTAGGTAAATAGGAATTAGGCTTTTTCCATCTTCTGAGAGTTTTAAATAATTGAAAACTCAGTGTAAAGTATAAAAGGCAGGAACACATTTGGAATCGAGTTCATCTAGTTCAGCACTGTACTTGACTTCCAATCCTGAGTCCATCCTCTCCTATGTGGTGTGGGGCAGGTTCCACAACTTCTCTGACTTTTGGTTTCTTGATGGGTGAGGCTGGAACTGAAGCGCTTACTGAGAGAGGTGCAGTGAGGCCTGGAGATTGCACACAATGCCCAGGACAGTACTGGGGAGAAAGAACCCAGCAATGACAGCTACTGTCACCATGTACAAGTGAGAACTGGGATTGGGTTTAATGTTTACACATCGCGGGTACTTACATGTCTCATTATTTCAAGTAAAAATTCCATGACAGAGTATGTTCTTTAGTGCAAAGCTAAGGAAACATAGTTTCTACCAGCTCATATATGGAAGGTTCTCCTGTGACTTGTTTGTGAAAATGTGGCTTTGGGTTAATGCAAAAACCTGTGCCTTCCCCCTTAAAAGCCAAAGACAGAGCCCAGACAGTGACGTTGTGCCCTCCAAACGTCTCTCCCCCCTGATAAAAATAACCAAAGGCTTACTTACAATTTTACCTCTTCAGTCCTTTGTCCTTTAGTCAAAGGATGTTAAAATACTTCCAAGATTAGTTTTGATTTTATTAATTTCTCATAATTATTTTAGAGAACTGTCACTTTTGTATCAGTGCAACTTAATAAAGCATATTAGAATTTAAGCACTCAAAAATCCCTTAAGTACTGAGAGTACGTAACACACACAGTGGTGCTCCCCAGTCAAATAATTAGAGGTCATCGCAAACTCTGTAAAAACATGGTTCACATGCATTCTCACAAAGAACAGATCAAGTTGAGATCGGAACACATTGACCCTGGGGTGGATCTTCTAATGAGTGTTCCCACAAGGGTTGTCTGCCACCTGGCAGCCCATGTTGTGGCCTGTCACTTGTACCTTGAAGAGAGTGCCATCTGCACACATGCAGAGCTTGTAGCGCACCCAGTCACCACTCCCGGACGGGTCCCCGCCGGAGGAACTAGGCAGGCGCGTTGGGCTGACCATCACGCTTCCATTGAGGATGATGCTGTTTTCCTAGGAGGATGGGAATATGGTTTAGCTACCTCCACAAAATAGACACAGAAGAAAGTTATCAAACTAGACAGAACTTGTGAAATATCAAAGGGAAGGGAGGCAGCGGGAGAGTAAAGTCCTGATCAGAACAACCGTGGCCATCGCAAAGCCAAACCACACCAAGGAGTCGAGAGTCAAAACGCAAGCACGAGTCAAATCACGTCCCCCGCACAGTGTGACTGATGGGGACAGCCTTGGGTAATTTCCACTTTCTGACTCCAGAGATTTTTTCTTTTTTAGTTACTAATGTTGATATGGGGGGCTTTCTCTTATAGGAAACTAATTTTAGTTAATAGAAATTCAATTAAAGATTAAAACTATATAATTTATTAGACCAGACTTCCAAAGAAACTGAAGGCTTCTTCTTTTAACTTGTAGCTACAGAGTCATTTTATACTGTAGGCTCTTAAGACTCTGTGTGTGTGTGTGTGTGTGTGTGTGTGTGTGTGCGTGAGCATATGGAGGTCAGAGGTTGAACATGTGTCTTTGTAAATGGCTCTCATACTTTATGTGGTGAGGTCTTTCCCTCACTGATACTGGAGCTCAGCAAGTAGGCTAGGCTGTCTGATCCAGCGGCCTCTACATCCTGAGAACTAGGATTATGGGCACATGCCACTGCCGTCTTATTTGGGTTCTGAACACAGGTCCACATGATGGTTTGGAAGCACTTCACCAATTGAGCCATCTCAGCCTCCCAAGGCCCTTTCTTTTAGGGACCAGTAAGTTTCTACTTCTCTCCCGGCTCCCTTCTTCCCTTCCCTCGCATTAACAAATAGTTACTCAGTGCTGCCGTGTGCCAGCCTTATCCTAGGTAACTGGCAAGTTCTTATAGAGTGCCATCCATGTAAGCATGAAGGTCGTCACTTTAGGGAGGGGCTTAAATCAATGGGAGCTGGCAATCAAACAGCAGGAAGGGGTCCTGCTATATACAGACGGAATGGCAGCTTTTGTCTGAAATGCTTGGAACAGAACCATTTCATAGTTCTGAGTTTATTTTCTTTTGGCGTATCTGCATAGATTTTACTGGGCAAACATCCAAATTTTCAGAATAAAGCGCTCACTATTATTCTGAAATAAAGTTCTAAGTTGTAAAGGATCCATTTCAAATTTTGTTTCCATGCTGCCATCTTGTGGTCATTTAAGTGTTCTTTCTTAAAACTGTAACAGTGTTCCATGCATTGTAACATAGGGTGACTAAGTTAACAGTGTTTGTAGAGGTAAAAATAGTCAGGAGAGACCATTCTGAATGCTCTTAATCTGAGAGATGGCAGATACCTGAGATGATGTGTATGTTAATTCTCAAATCTGATCATGTGTACATGAATAAAAACATACAATATACCCCATAAATATGTATATTATATGTTCATTAAAAATAAAATGTAAAAGGTAATTTGACAAAATTATTGCTAATGATTAGCTTATATACTTTAAATCTAGCTATTGATATCAATTGACTTACAAAGCTAAGTATTTTATCAATAATAGAAACTAGTATGTATGACTACTTCAGACGATTTTAAGATTTGTCACATGGACAAGACAGAATAGTGTTAGCATTTTCTGGCGGGCAGATGGAAGATTCAGAAACTTAGGCATGTTCTGGATACAAAGGGCTCAGACCTCACTCCTCCGACCTTTAGTGTCAACTGCCCTTTAAAATAATATAAAAAATACAAACAAGCAGAAGTAAAAATGAAATCATCTGTTATTCTATCACTCTTAGCTAAATATTGTTAACATTTTCTACATCCCTTCAGATTTTATAAGCATGCACATGTTCTGAAAGAAATGAAATATTTTACAAATTACTTTATAACCTTCTTTCATTTTACAATCCATTTGAAACATCTCATCATGACAAAAAATAATTTTCAGTAATTGTATGTGTGATATTTCGTTTGTATTTTAATAAATAAAGCTTGCCTGAAGATGAGAGAGTAAAACAGCCCCACTGGTCAGCCTTACAGATGAGACAGTGGTGACACACACCTTTAATCCCAGAAGCCACACGAGTTGACATAGAAACTGGGCAGTAGTGGTGCACGCTTTTAATCTCAGCAATAGAGAGGAATCTAAGATGGGAGGAGACAGCTCTCACACACAGTCTCAGTCTGAGAGTCCTGGAGGCAGGATCACCACTTCGGACTGAGGTAGAGGTGAGAGCCAGTGGATGGCTGTTTTGCTTTTCTGACCTTCAGGTTAAACTCCAAAATCTGACTCTGGGTTTTTATTATTCATGCTACAATTATATATTATTCTCCATGTAATTATAAACTATTCCAAAATAATTTCTTAAATTCATACACAAAACAATACTCACAGCCTTTAACTCCACATTACCCCCCATGTGAAATTCAATGGTTTTGCCCATGATGAACACGCCTTCATTGCCACGCACAATTGCACGCCCGTCAACTTTGATATTTAAATCACTGGTAGCATTGCTGGTAATCTAAAGATGAAAACACATGCTGAAAAGAGTTTGTCAGTTCAAGTGAGAATTATTGCCACAGAGAAGTAAAAGTTCTAGCTATGGGCTATAAAGGGCAGTTTTATAATGGTGGGAGTTAACATAAAGCGAGCGCTCCTGCAGGCTAAGGGCAGGGCTAGAAGCAGCCCTTGGATGTCTGGAGGCTGTGTTCGCAGGCAGCCTAAACCCTCCCCTAGAGAGTAGCTGCAGACAAATTCCCCCCTAGCAATGCTGAAAGCACAGCCATACCCTTTCAGTAGATGCTTTCTGAACGTTCAGACTTTTCACTCCGCTTGGCAGCTGGAACTCATGATTCTCATAGTCCGTGCTGAATAAGACATTTTGTGTCCTTGGGTCAAAAAACTGCATTCCAATGTCACTGGTGATAGACGTTTTGTTCTTTTCTACACTAAGTTTGGTCGTCCCTTGCTGAAAAACAATCTTCAGAAAAATGCTTTATTGTGAGTATCCTTTCAAAGAATGTACAAACAAACTTCAGGAAGACTATTATTTTTAGAACACTAGAAAACAGTAAGGCTAAGAAACAAAAATGACAGTAAGAGCCAAACTTTAATTCTTTTAACTGCACCTGTCCATAAAACTGGCTAATATACAACTTTAAAATGAAGGATACAATTAAAAATTGTGCCCTCCTTTGCTGTTCTAAGACCCACAGGTTAGGGAACAGGGCTGGGACTCCAGATGGCCAGTGTGGAAGTGAAGAATCACCCTTGAGGTTCATTCACTTTAAAGTCTGTGTTTTAGCAGCCACTGGGCCTCATGTGCCACTGAGCAGCATTTCTCTTCCGGATTCCAGGAACCTGGACCTTCTGACCTGGGAAGGTGCCTTTATGATGGCTGTGTCACATGGAAGAGCAAACAATGACCTACATGCTCTTACACTAATTACACCAGTCAGTGCTTCCTATGGGGAAAACCTCTAGAATAGTAAGTACCTAACTCTTGTGAAATTATACAGCTAAATGTTATTGGCCATTGGGTATTTATAAATGTGGATATGCTTGTACATATAATATATCATTTTAACAAAAAGATAGTATTTTCTAGTACTCAACTGTAGGTTTTCATGAGGAATGCTGTCTACGCTTCTCTACCATCCACACACTTCCTTAGTGGGGAAACTTACTGGCTGGTTGTTGCCAGTGATGACCAGATTTTCATTCCTCCTTCCTCCCACCGTGCTCTTATAAAGCGGGCGGATGACACCCATGTCAGACACTTGCTTGAACCGCAGCAGACCACTTTCATGGAACTCCATGCTGTCACAGCCATTTGGCCCGATGCGAATCACAGCCCAGATGACAAGGGTAATCTGAAAGAAAGACACGTTTACTGAGCTGCTCAGATGACGTCAGTTCTGTTTTTCTCTTCTAGTTTATTTTACTGGACCTGGCCTTTTTGCTTCATCGAGAACAGCCAGTCTCTAGGCTGCCCATGTGAAGGAACTGGGAACTTTCCTTTCCTCTCCTGCTTTCTCCCATGTGAGATGCCCAGCTTCTGGTACCTCCACCTTGGAAGTGCTTGTTTTAGAGCTTTCTATTGGCGGCCCAGTGGCTGTTTGGCGCATATGTATGGTAAGACACTGCCTGTGTGAATCCTCACATTTGTGGGATGATCTGGTTAGACATGTTTCTGACCTGAGCGCTGAGCTCTTAAGGCAGAGACTTTATTACCTTGCTGTTTCTAATGTTCACAAGAGGTCCAGGGCCAATTTGCTTTTGGGTTCATCCTACACCACATGCTTTTCTCCTCTCTAGGAAGTTTTGAATTTTTTATTTGTAGTTTTCTTAAAACTGGATATAGTCATAGCATGATCTGTCTGTCTGTTTCTCTGCTTCTGCTGCCCTCTCTCTTAAAATATATCACACTGAACCCAGAATGGTTTCAATTTTTCTAGAGAATTTTCTTGTCTCCTTTCCTTCTTTCTGTTCTTCCTCTCTCCTCCTCTCTTTCCCTCCCTCCATCCCTTCCTTCCTTCTCTCTCCCCCTCTCCCCCTACTCCTTTTCTCTCTTCTTTCTCTCTTCTTTCTCTCTCTCTCTCTCTCTCAACAGGATTTCACTCTTTAGCCCTGGCTGTCCTAGAACTCACTGTGTAGACCAGGCCTGCCTTGAACTCAGAGATTTTCCTGCCCCTACCTCCTGAGTGCTGGGATTAATGGCGTGCACCATGTCACTGGGCTTTGGAGAATTTTGTTAATTCATTTTATTTGATTCCTTTCCTTCAATGCTTTTTCTGTTCTCACTTTCCAAATCCCCCTTATTTAGAAAGCTCCCAGGTTGACACTTTGGTTTTGTAGAACTTTATGAAAGAGCTTTAATTTTTTAATACTTGCTCACTCACCCATGTAGGTTTATATTTACTTTTTAAAAAGATTTGTTTATTTCTATTTCATGTGAATGAATGGATGTTCTGCTGCATACATTGTCTGTACCACATGCATGCAATGCCCCCAGAGGCCAGAAGAGGACATCACATCTTCTAGAACTTTACTGTTGTAAGCTGCCATGTGGGTACTGTCAACTGCTGTGCCGGATCTCCAGCCCCTTATGTAAATACCTATGGGTCCTAAATATTAAATTAATATTTAATTACACCATTTGAAATGTCACGTAATTTTTGTTTCATGGAGGGAATATCATCTTTCTCAGAAGAAGCTGAATTTAGTTTCAGGTAGTTCTTTTTGTTGTTTCCTGAGACAGAATCTCATGACGTCTAGGCTGGCCTCTCACACACTATGTAGTCAAGGCTGGCCTTGAACTCCGGATCTCCTGCCTCCACTTCCCCAGAACTTGGTTTATAGGTATACCACCATGGCTTTGTGGGGTTTGTTTTCTGCTATTCATTGCATTGTCTCTATTTCCCTAAGTTTCTGCTTCACCCATGGTGGGTATTTTGTCTCTATCAATGTTCAGTTATTACAGCTACCCTCACAAGTCCACTGAGTCCAGGCCTACTGCACAGTCTTAACAGCACAGCTGTAAAAAGTCCAGACAAAATTGGAGTGATCCTCTAGTCTGCCTCTCCAGCACCTCCTACTGGCATTCACCACCACCAAGGATTCATAACGGACTCTGTGGGGTGGACCTCCTGACTGACCTACAGGCTTCCCAGCAGGGAGTGTTTTTTTCACTGGCCCTGACACATGTCACTGTCATGTTACATTCTTTCTCTGGGTGCTTTAACTCTCCAGAGAGGGGTGCTCCATCTCTAGCCTGCTTCGTTGTATCTGGAGGTAGAAGAAACAGTAAAGGAGTGGGAAGTGAGGCTCTGTACTCAGTGCTAGGCTGCCCTGTTTTCACGACGTAAATTCCCTCATGCAGTGGTCCAGGGTGTCTGGACACCCATGGGTTAGCTGTGGTTGCACAGAACTGGTGAGCTGCTGGCTGGGAAGCGAGGCCCGGGGAATTTCACTAACCTCAGACTTTGTGCACAATTCCCCTATTTCACTTCTTGAGTCGATCCTGATTAGTAAGGTCCTTGTCGCTCTAACTCTGGGTTCTGCAAGGCACTTTACAATACAGCTTGTATTTTTTGCCAACACACACACACACACACACACACACACACACACACACACACACACACGAGATCTGTCTTAAGACTCTGATAAGTTATCTGTCATTTTGTCTCCTCTTTTGTTTTTATAATTTATGCCTTAGGATTAGGATTTCGGCCATTTCTCTCTCCCTTCAAATACAGGTATTTTTCCTGACACTGTTACTTTGGAGTTGAATTTTTTTACAGAAGAGGGCAGAAATGTCTTAATTCTGCTGTCCTTGCCAGGAATCTCCAATAAAGCAAATGCATAAGGCACAATAAATTCAGAGTGCACACTCCCAGTGAAGCTATTTATGGTGCCTTCTTTCAGGCCCATGCCAGCTCTTCCCACAGAGAGGGATAGACACAGATGTTTCGGAAGTACATGGAGTACAAACGAACGCTCAGGAGCATGGGAGGCAGTGGAGGAGAATCAGTGGCTCCCTCTGGACAGATGGTGCCGTTCACTGATGGTGCCACAGGCTCCAGTGCTAAAGGCCAGAGTTCCAGTCTCACACTGAAAAGTCCCCTCCCCAAAACAGTAACAACCCTGGGAAGGCGCAGGCCAGGGCTCGACCCCTTGGTGAGAATGGGCTTGGCAGAGTCTTCAGATCTCAGCACTGTGGACTGAGGCTACAAGACACAGACTTTCCGTGCCATCAAAGTGCTTATGTTTTAAAAACCAACATATAGGAAAAACTAAATGAAACTGTATTTCTTTAGAAGAGAAAAAGGCAACAAGGTTGCAGTGAAGTTCTCTTCTGAGTTTACACAATCGTTATTAAAGACAACTCCTTTAAAGGGATAATCCATCAATATTTTTCTAGATGATATATGGATATTATCATACTATGAGTTTTTTAAAATTTTTCTTTACTTATTTTTGTGGGACTGGAGAGAGAAGCCTATTACGTTTTTTATGTTAAAGCATTAACTAAAGTCCAATAGGAGATAAAACAGTATAGAAAAGCAGAAGACAAGACTGTCCCAGAACACAGTATACAAGCAAAATCCATCATCTCTGATGGGGAAAATCTTGTTAGCCAATTATCTTTAAGAGGTGGAGTCCAATTAAGGCATGGTTTTCTGGGACCCCAGGAAAAACCTGTGCACCATCCAGGTTCTCCACCCCCTAACTCCCCCCATCCCCGTCTCTGCACCATTCCCGCGGGACATTGCTGTGCTTGGATTTCTCGTTTCCTGTTTCATGAGTTTTCCCCTTATAATAAATAAAAATATAATTGTTGTATCCTTTAGCTAGCCTGGTTATTTCGACAAATCTCACTGAAAAAGATGAAAAATTCCCCAAGGTAACTTAAGAGACAATACTCTGCCCCACATACTCACGAGTAGATTGATGACAGCCAGGATAAAGAGGAGGATAATCACACAGATGGCTAAGTTGCCCTTTCTCCCTCTCAACCCTGTTTTATGGAGACGATCTTCGTCGATAGGAATATAGCCAGCTTTAAAGTTGCTGTTGTGCTCTTTGTTGACATTCCTTCGCTCCACGGCCTTCTCCCGCATGGATTTCTTCACTGGCCCATTGGAACTTTGCTAAAAAAAAAAACAAGAGAGAACAGAACACCTGCATTCTGTTGCTGTATTTATTAAATTCAAACTCACAATTAAAGAAAGCTGAACTGGCTGTTGACAGATGTTCCAGGTTGCACTGCAGGTGTCAAGGCTGCTGTCACACAGGACACGCTTCCTCTGCTTTCACTCATCCTATTGTCAACGTGGCACAGCCCCTTTCTGGGCAGAGCTGGCATGCGCACATACTGCAGAGGGTATTCTTATTTTTACTAAGACTTACTAAATTTTTACTTACATATTTTTCATTTACGTGAAAACAATTTAGAATGATTGACACAGATTGCTACTTATAACTCAACCACTTAAAGCCTACATTATTCTAGACCGGCAATTTTCAAAATGTTCGGGGGCAGTCGCGTGAGTATGTGTTTGGGGGTGCCCACTGAACTCTCTTCAAGGTCTGAAATGTCAGGCACATTTTAAAAGTAATAATAATATTTTTTACTCTGCCACTCTTTTGAATGAATAATGGTGTTTCCAGAGGCTACGTGACCATTTACGATAGCATGATTGTTCTAAGAGTTAGTGAAATGTTTCCTTGGGCATTCCTATGCTTTCACAATTTCTCAGTTTGAATTTCTAATATGGTAAATATCAACAGGTATTTAGGAGTACAAATATAATCTAGGATCAGAAAACTTGAGAACTTCTGAGCTTGAGCACAGCTAAGTGACATTAAGCAACCATGTGATACAAACACAGAAGCAGCAGCAGAAATGGGCACTGCCCAGTTTCCATATTTTTTTAGAGTTCTGAGGCAGTTCGCGTTGCAGGAGGCACATACTAAGAACTGTATGCTTAAACACTATCACAATAAGTAGGAGCATGGGATAGGAGGACATGATCCTTTTCTTAGGTATTACAGACTGGCATTGTGTGTTATATGACACACACTCTGTATGTCTGGGTGCCAAAATCAGCAGTATAGAGAATATGTGCTTCAGAGTTCAGATGGGGCAGTTGGACACTTTGGAGTTAGGAAAATGGGAGAAGCACATGGGTCAGATCTGGCAACACTGGGAGAAGAGAGGTGGAAAGCGGAGCCAGGCTGAGACAGCTCTTAGCAGGGCAGAGACTCAAGTGTTCAGGAGTCACTGGCAGTTGCTGAGCATAAATGACGCATATTTCTGCATACTCGAGGTTAATGAACACTTGACAGAGGTAAGCAGGCTTTCAGATAATGTAGGAAAGGAGGTCTGAGGGAATGAGGGACTAAACTGAGGAGGGATAGATACATGAAATGAAGGGGAAAATGAAGTGAGAGATGCGGAAAACAGCACAAGCACCACTGGACAGAAGATGGGTTTTTGTCTGAGGGCGGTGAGGAACTACTGAGGTGCTGCTGCTGCTGCCGCCACTGGTGGACTCCTCTTCCCCCCCCCCTTCCTTCTGCCCCTTCCACTCCTCCAATCTTCCTCTTCTTTTGCATTTCTTTATTCTTTTAGTGTGTGTGTGTGTGTGTGTGTGTGTGTGTGTGTGTGTAGATCAGAGGACAACTTTTGGGAATTGGTCCTGTTATTTCACCATGTGGGGTCTCAGGATTGAACACAGGAACTTAAGTTGTCAGGCCCCATGGCTACCACCTTTATCCACCAAGCCATCTTGCCAGTCCCTACTGAAGACATTTGCATGACGCAAAATCATGTCCCATATGAGAAGGGCAGGAAGAGAGGAGCTGGAGAAGATGTCAGTGCATTTCCTTGGCTTTGGAGATGAAGCTTTAAGTGGCAGAACTGCCAGGACCCAGTGACTGACACAAAGGCGTCTACCATGACTTCCAAACAGAACAGGTCACATAATTTGTGGAACCCCAAGCACAAAAGCAAGTCTTCCTGTTCAAATATAAAGTCGAGGACAGCAGGTCATTAAGCCCAAGGCTCGCACCAGACAGCCCTGCTATGGTTAGGGCAGTCACATGAGCAGATGACTGTAGCCTTTTAATAGTCGGCGCAGACCCTCAGAGCATCAAGACGCACGCGCATAACAACAGCCTCAGCTACCTCAGAGGCTGATTCAGCTATGGTGTAAACTAGGAAAACCTGGGAATGGCTTCAGTCCCATAGTTCATGTTGTCCCCTTTCAGCTTCGTTTGCCCCTTGGCATTCTGTTGTGGCTCTGCACTTGCCTGGCAAACAGTTCGATGTTTGGCCGTTTGACTTTTAGGCACTAGAAAAGATTTCATGTCTATTTTTTTTCTACCCCTTAGATGAGTCCTCCGGGAACATATACCTAACAGGTCTCTAAAATGTTAGCCACCTAAGAAAAAATTCCCCAAAGCCAATTAAGTATTGGCAACTCGACTCACTTTTTAAAAAAATCAATGAGATTAAAGAAAAGCTATCTGACGGGTTATTTTAAAAGGGAAACAGCAGTAAAGAAGTGACTACAAAAATTGTTTTGATTATAATGTGACTCTGGGAACTACATGCACGGGCATGCATTCACACATTTTACACACATGCACAGCTAAAGTACATTTTGCTATTTGAGGGGACGCCTTCTACACTATTCTAGGCTTACAACGAGGACCAGAAAATATTTGATAATGCATTTCTTAAAAGTAATCCTAAACCCACTGGACAAGGATCAGTTTTATGTCGGTGACTGAATCTCCGAGAAACCAAAGTGGGAGGGGAAATCTGGGCTGTGTGCACATCGGGCATGGCAGAAACAAGACCTGGCCCCGATCCACACCAGGCAACAGCTGACCACGACTTGGCTGCAGTCTCCCGGCCTCAGTAGACGTTATTTTTATCCGCACGGTTGCTGGGTGCGGAGAGAGAGATCCAGGCGCAGGCTGCGCAGGCCAATGACGGTCACTCCCGCCGAGGGACAGCTGCTCTCACCGGCCCGGAGCTGCTGTCCAGGTTCCCGCCCGGCCTTGGCCAGCATCTTGGCTGCGGACAGCTCCCGCCGCCCCGCCCCGCCCCGCCCCGCCCCGTCTCGCCCTGCCACCCCGCCTCGCCGCCCCAGCCCGGCCCTCGGGCCCTCGTCCCCGCCCTCCGTGGGGACGACCCGGCCATCCCGCTTCCCAAGCCCTCGGCCTCAGCAGGCTCACAGACCTGCTCAGTCGCCGCCGCCGCCGCCGCCGCTGCCGCCATCTTGACCCGCTGCAGCCCGCGCTTGCGCTCTGGCACGGGGGTGGGGCTCACACCCTCGGTGGCCACGCCCTACCGCGCCCCTGCCACGCCCCCGAGAGAAATCCAGAGTGGGCCAAGAGTCCTGGGCAGGCTCAGATCCGCGGAGGCGGGTCCCTCGCGACAGTGAGCGGCGAGGGTTGGACGGGTGTGGCAGGGATAGTACGCATTCCGGGGCGTCCTCAGATTCCTTGGAAAGGACGCCCTCAAAGTCCAAAGCATGTCTTTCCCGTCCACACACTTCCCATTGTGGAATGCTGTACCATCCCGAGTTGTGACGACTTGAGAGGGCGAGGTGTCAGTGAGAGTACTCGTGGGCGAGGTTTGGGTGCAGACCAAAAGAACAGAAGTTAGGCAGTTAATTCAAACTAGGCAGACTCCGGGAAGGCTGTGGTCAAGTCTGGCACTCTTTCTTTGAGGCAGGTTGTCTGCAAATACAATGTTGGAGACGTGATGACCATAATTAGGTCCTTAGGGACCTAACTATTTGACACACAGTGAGCACCTGGAAGACATTCGGAGGTGCAGGGGACAGGTGCACACTGGTTGTTCTCTGCTCTAACAATCTCTTAAGTCGAAAGGAAAACAGTAGATTGAGCAGCGTCCAACGTCCAAGAACTGTTCCTCAGGTCATGAATAGCTTCTAGAAAGTACCATGCCCCACTCCCCTGCCCCAAGGGGAATGCTCCACTCAGCTTCTTTCCCCCCTGGAGCTTGGTCATTTTGCTTTTATAGCCAGTTCCTTCGCTGCTCTGGCCTACTTCTGATGAGTATGGAGTTTAAATAGACGCTGTCACCTAACTAATGTCTTTTAACCTCTTTTCCTTCTCGTGTCTAACTTGGGGTAAGAGCTGCGCCTGTGTGGTCATTTGCCTGCTCATCCCTTCTTCCCCAACTGCTGAAACCAACTGGCTCCATCTCCATAGCATGCCTGCATTTTAGGCAGGAAGACTATAAATACAAGGCACAGGGTTGGGAATTAGCAGTGTCTTTGTAATAGTTCGGCTCTCGTCCCATGTATCAACTTTGACAACAGGGCTTTTGACTGGTCCTGGGTTCCCGTGCTTCTCCTTTTACTGTGCTCGGAAGGTTTTTTCCCTTTTCTCTGAAAGACGTTCTCCTTTGTGTCCCCAAGAACCCATCAAATGTCTCTTTGGAGCCTTTGGAAGCTACAGTCAGTGATATGAGTCCTCTGTTTCTAATCTTGTGTGGGGTTTTAGTCTGCAGGGTTGAAGGCCCATGTCTCAATCACACACAATATGAAGCTTACTAAATATCTTCCAGAGCTGCCCGATGTTCCGAGTTTTAAGATAAGCCCACCTTTTTCCTAACCTATCTTCACATAGGTGCTTTGATAATGGATTTTCCTGAAGTCGGATGTCCCTTGGCTGTCTGAAGATCTGCTTTCCCTGGATTCCTCATTGCTAACAGGACACCCACTTATTCTTGTGGCCAATTTGTCTTGTTGTGGCTGTTTTTAAGAGCAGATGTTTTATGTGTTTGTTTTGCCTGCAGATACAGATGTGCACTCCCTGCATGCCTGGTGCTGGTGGGGAGCAGAAGAGGGTGTTAGACCCTGAGACTGGAGTGGCAATTATGAACCACCAAATGGGTAGAGGGAGCTGAGCTCAGGTCCTCTACAAGAGCAGCCAAGAGATGTTAATATCGGAGCTGTCGCTCCACCCCCCCATTTGTCGTTTGAAAAAGAGAACCAATTCATTCATTCAACCAGAAGCATAATGTGAGCCATGTCTAATGCTATTATTCTGAAGTCCTTTTTCCCCCCTGAAACATTTGGAGGATGCTACATGCTTGGCAATATCCCTAGTTCTCCCAGCAGTTTTGTTCTGACATTATACCAGTTCACTATGACACCCCCTTTATATTTAAGTTATTTTGCTGTTAACATAGTTTTCTCCTAAGCAGACTGTGTGCTCCTTACAAACTGGGTGCAGTATGTCATTACATGTTATTCCAAGTCCTGATCATGTTAGGAATGAAATACACAATAAATGCCAAATAGCTCTGCTGACTGAATACTGGTCTTTTTCGCTGAATAAAACAATGACAAGTATCTCTGACACAGATTTACTTCCTCTCTCACCATACAATACTCCAGATGAGGCCCACACTCCCATCATCTGTGCTTCCTAAGTGCTCGTCCTTAGTCCCATCCTCCCTCCTATAGAACCTGCCACATGGTGTATAAGAAGAGATCCAATTACAATTCTGTTTGTAGCCCTGCCTGCCTTCCCACCGTCTATGAAATAAACAATCTCTTGTTATAAAAGGCTCATCAGAGCCAAACGCACGACTATGTCAGCTTGTCTCCAACTCTGTAGTCACAGTGGACTCTGCATTTCTTACCCTGGTAGCTTTCATTTCTCGGCATTCACTTTCCTGTGTCTGGTAGACTCCTCCATCCTTACAGAGCTGCTTCTAAAGGTCACTTTCTTCCACAAAGACTGGAAAGGACAGATCACTATGTCCCTAGTTGTATAGTTATATAATTAGTGTTTTGCACCCTGAGCTACCGTTGTTTGTCTGTCTCTTGCAGACTGTGAGATCTCAGAGAGCAGGAAACCAGTCTGACTTCAGCTTATCCTTAAGGTGGATGGGTGGGTCATCATCAAAATCCAGTAAATGCTATTAAATGTGAGAAGGCTCTTTTCCACATCAGCCATCCTAGGCACCACCTTCCTGCCGTACCACGCCATTCTTCTGAGAGGATGAAGGGTATCTGTCAAGGCTGATCATTTCTTGCTCCTCTCTGCAATGTCTGTGTGCTGAACCCCCCACCCCCCCTCGATGGCCATGGCCACACTATCGTGTATTTGCATTTTATGGAGCTAGTGGTGCTGAAAAAGTTGATGGCAGGGATCCCTTCTGTGATGAAGTAGGTATAACAGAAACCTTGGTTGGGATTAAGGGGGGTATTTGGGTCAATACAATTTTCTCTTATTTTTCTTTTCTGTTCTGTATTTAAATTTATTGTTTATTAAATTCATTAAATATTTATTTAGGTTTTATAGTGATAAAATTTTGGTAGATTACGATCTTTGTAGGATTTTTTTGTGTGTGTGTGCCTTAGGCAAACTGGGCATGAGGGGTAATAATTCTGATCTTCCCAGAGAGATTGCATACTGGCAGACTGGTACTGTATTGGAACTTTACATGAAACCTTGACTTTCTTGCTTCCTAGAGGAGGAACCTACCTTCAGCTTCCATCGGAACCAGTTGATTCTTCCTTTAGCGGAAATTTTTGTTTTTCTGTTTACATGGAAGAAAGCATAAGGGGCAAAATTAAGTTCCTGATATAAGAACAAAACCACTCAGGTAAGGGGATACCTACTAAATGAACAAGGAAGTGCTTGGCACTTAGGACAAAGTGTCTTGGCACACCACCAGTAAACTCTCTCTCTCTCTCTCTCTCTCTCTCTCTCTCTCTCTCTCTCTCTCTCTCTCTCTCTCTTTCTCTCCCCCCCCCCCCTCTCTCTGTGTTGCGCACACACGCCACTCGTGGGTGGACATGTTGTTTCGATCTCTTCACCTTATTTTTTGAGACAAGGTCTCCCTGAATCCAGAGTTCAGTGATTATCCAGACCAATTGACTGGTAGTCCCAGGAGTCACCTGTCTCAGAGACCCCCCCCCCCCTCATTTTTTTTAAACGTGTGTACTGGAGATCCAAACCCAGGTCCTCGCGATTACATGACAAACACCTCACCGACTGGGAAATCTTACCTCTGTGGAAACTCCGTTTTAAAAGCAATTTCGTGCAAGCGGAGCAAAAGCTAGGTTTTCTTTGAACAGAACTACAGATCCTGACACCACCAACCGCACCGAAAAAGAAAATCCAGATACATCAGTAGGACAAGAGTGGCATGGCACACCGAGGGACCCGAGTGTCCACACACAACACAGGTTGGCAAAGGGATTGCACTTGTTCATGCTGAGGAAGACTTGAAAAGGCAAAGATCTCACTGTGTAGCTGTGTGTGTCATTGTATGGGGTACAAATCTATCGACTTAGACCCACAGAGTTGGGTCAAGGGACAACGCCAAAGATGTAAGTAGTAAAAACGGATATTTTAGTCGCAGTTTCTCACAGGCAAACGGAGAATTAAATGCTTGAGCGGAGAAAGAGTAAAGGAAGGGCCAAGGAAGTCTACTAAAAATTTCCACGGAGTTAACTTGCTTTCCTGGGCACACACTGTCACCCAGAATCGGGTGTAGCCTCAGGCTAGGTGTCTTGCGGTCCCCCATCCTCCTGGCAGGTCTAGGCCCAGCTCAGGGTCGGGCAGCAGCCCCCAGGGGTCTGGACATCCTCCAGCGGGCCGCACAACCCGTTGCCCTCGCTGCGATTTTGGCAGATCCCTGAAGTCCGCAAGCTGGGCATGAGCTGGGTGGGGGGCGGGGCGTTGCTCCGACGCTGGCCGCGGGTCCATGGCAGCCGGCCGCCACGTCAAGGTTTGTTTAATAATCGACGGGGTATTTATGGCCTGGCCCACGGGCGGCGGCTGGGAAGCTTGAACAGCGGGCCGGCCAGTGGACGAGTCGCGGCGCCTGCGGCTCAGAGCGCCTCCCCCCTCGGCTTCCCGAACCCTGCCAGGTCCGACCCGAGGGGGAGGATGGACACTCCAGCTGCGTTCTGAGCCTGCGCAGAAAATAACACCCCTGCGGCCACAGCACCCCACCGTCCTACCCAGGCCACCCCCCTCGTCCCTTCTACCACTCGATCTCCCGGAGTCGGAGGCGCGGAAAAGCGCGCGATGGCGGACAACTTGAAGAAGCTGGCCAAAAGCGAATCTTTACGAGCGCTGCAGGATAGAGTCGCCTTCTGGGTGCAGGACTACAACGTGAGTCCGGGTGGGAGAACCCAGGGCTCTCACTGCCTAGCTTCCCCTTACAGCCTCGATCGGGGCTGGCGTCCAGGAGGTCGTTTCGCAAAGTCGCCGCTCTTGATACCCTAACAGGCATCTCAGACTCCTACTCAGATCAATGAAGGAAGTCCTAAGTCTTCACCTGGGGCGGGATGACTCCGGGCGGCCGCAGAGCGCTAGTCTGTGTTCGGTAACCGTGGACGCCGGAGGCCCTAGCAACAGAAGGAACAAGTCGGGCTGCCAGGTCCCCTCTCCCTTCCCCTCCCCCCGTCCATTCTCTCTGCCTGCTTTGGAATTATTTTCTACTGTACCCTTTTCAATCCCTGCGAGGTTTCCTTTCTGCAAGGTTCTCAGTTTTCAGGACATCCAGTATCGTGAAAGAGCAAACGTTTCTAAACCTACACCCAGGAGCTATTATTATAGTAAAGGGGACATTTGTAAAAGTTGCGCCCTTTGCGTGCTGGCAGCATGACTGAAAGGTACCAGAGCGACTTCCAGGAGGTGTTGCCAAGGCTTTTTGTAAGAAATTACAGTGTCAACAGCATTCTGCCACACCCAGAAGCACAATTTTCACTAATCCAATTTTTCACTAATCCCACTCCACCCCGGCTCCAACAGCTACATACTGAATATGACTCACATTCGATGAAAGTACCTTGAATAGGCTGCTCTGGGCTTTTCCCAGCGTACAGAGCAGCCAACAGGGAGAGATGTGAGCTGGGACAACAGACATGGGCCTGACTTCTAGGTCTGAATGTGACTACAATTAGCCAAGTAATGTTTTCCAGCCTCTCTGGGTTTCAGCACCTCAATCTGTTCCATAGTTGGGGTTTTAATTATTATTAAATAATAATTGACTAGTAATAATAGTTCTTATTATTACAATAATATGTAACATTACTTTGTGGATCTCAGATTTTTAAAACCTAGATCAGCTTGTTTTTGAATTTACATCTGAACCCGTCCCATATCTTGTTATGTGTAGTTTGGATTTGGGTCAGTTGCTAAGCAGGTTCTTGTAATCCCCAAAGTGGTTTTGTTAGTACCAAGAAATTTTTGACTTAAACCTTAAGATGAATATTCACTGCAGCAAACTCTAGTTAAAATGCTAGCTGTAGGAAACTACATTTACAAAACAACAACAACAACAACAACAAAACCTGTACATTGTATTTGCTTTGGAAGGCTGATTTTGCTGACTGCACCCATATTGGCTTAGTTAGAATTAAAAATTTAAAAAAACGTCATGAATAATCCTTTACAATTAAAGCCCCCCCCCGGGGGGGGGGGAAATTTACTTTAAAAGAAAATAAATGGTTTATATAAATCCTAACCACAATACATGATTTCAGTTTTCTTCCAATTAATGATTTTTTTTTTTTTTTTGGCTAGTACCCGGTTTCGCTTTCCTTTTATTTCCCTCGTGTGGCTTCCCCTTTCATCCTCCTCTCCACCTTAACTTAGGCAATGCTGCACTTGCACCCACAACCTGGTAGCTGCCTTTTAAGACGGACTTCACTGTGTACTGTGCCTTGGCTTCTTTTTATCCAGGTGTTCATCGTCCCCAATTTCAGTTACCTACAGTCAACTATGGTCTGAAAATACAAAACAAAACCAATTGCTATGTTTTAGACTTTGTGCGGGGTAGTGTGATGAAATCTGTATTTGAGGTTGATTCAGCTCTTGCTGAAGCTTGTGCAGAGTATGTACAAGCAGAGTACCCGCAGATAGCACTGCCCCAGTTTCCAAACACAGCTGATGGTCTTTAGAAATATCAATCTATGCCCTAAAGCCTTTTTTTTTTTTAACAAAAAAGGTGGTTTAGCTGGGTGGTGGTGGCCAATCCTTTAATCCCAGCACTCAAGAAGCAGAGGCAGGTGGATCTCTGTGAGTTTGCAGGCCAGCCTGGTCTACAGAGTGAGTTCCAGGACAGCCAGAGCTGTTGCACAGAGAAACCCTGTCTTAAAAAACCAAGTCTTTAGGGTCACAGAAGAAACTACCCCTTGTTGATTTGAACACAATCTTTTTAGGGCTGATGAGATGGTTCATTAGGTAGAGTCACCTGCTGCCACACCTTGTCCTGAGTTCCATTTGCAGGACCCACGTGATGGAAGGAGAAGCCTGACTCCCACGAGTTGTCTTCTGACCTCCACATGTGTGCTGTGCCATGCTTGCAGCTCCTACCCATATACAATGTAACAGTGTTTAAAAAATTCTCCAGGAGAGCTGGGCAGTGGTGGCGCAAGCCTTTAATCCCAGCACTCGGGAGGCAGAGGCAGGCAGATCTCTGAGTTCGAGGCCAGCCTGGTCTACAAGAGCTAGTTCCAGGACAGGCTCTAGAAACTACAGGGAAACCCTGCCTCGAAAAACCAAAAAGAAAAAAAAAGAAAAAAAATTCTCCAGGAAAAGAATGTTTTCCAACAGTCCCCCAAAGAAACAAACACTAAAGCCGACAGCTAAGACAGCTAACAGTCCTGCCTCTCTTTGCCAAGCGGGTGCTACTGAACTTAATGTGAGCCTCTCAGGAACCTTTAAAGGACAGCTTGGTCTGAGCACGTGACTTTCAGAAGTTGCTCACCATCATTGTTCAGCTAGAGGCAAAGGCAAAAACTTAACTCATCCAGCAAATAGTTACTGGCCATCAAATCAGGGGGCCTGACAAGAATTTTTGCAAGGCATCTTTCCTTATTTACTTTTTAAAAAGAGCATATTTTGTGCCTGTCTATGCTAGGTACTGGGATTAGCACTGGGAGCTTCACATTTTTAATTTAAAAAGTTTGTTTTCTATGTATGAGTGTTTGGCCTGTGCACCGCTTGTGCAGTCCTGGCAGAGAGCAGAAGAGGGCACCAGGTCCTCTGAAACCAGTTACTGATGGTTGTGTTGATCCGCCCCGTGAGTGCTGAGAACTGAACCAGGGTCTTCAGAGAGCAGCCAGTGCTCTTAACTGCTGAGCCATCACTAAGCCTCCCTCTGCAGAAGAGAAAGAGCCGTGTGCAAGGAGTAGGGAAGCTTGAGGGAACGGGTGGGGGCTGGGAAGATGGCAATGAGAAGAGGCTGAGCAGGTGGAGAGTTGGGGCAGGTGTCAAAGAGCCATTGGGGAGGGTGGGAGTTCAGCCTTTGCTTGAGGGCCCAGAGGGAGACTCTGAAAGCACAATACAGGAAGAGGACCACTTGGGATTGGACTCCACACTGGTGGCTCTAGTTGTCTTGTGATGGGGAAACTGAAATCTCTAGAAAGAGGGTTTGGGGTTAAGTGATACTTGAAGCAAGAGAATATATGAATGAATCAACCTGGCATATTTAGCAGACAAGATGAAGACACCAAGAATGCCCCTTAAGGCTCCGGTGAGAGGGTACTGTTTAAATACCAGAAATTTACGGGGCAACAACTTTATAGTTGTATTGGTCAGTTCTGTAAAAGGCAAGGATCCCTTTATAAGCAGAGCTGAATTCTGATGACAATTACTCCTTAGAGATGTCATCTCGAGACAACACCTTATGTTACACTGCCTTCAGTGGGGCAGCCCTGGACTGGGTCCCTCCTCCCTCTGGGATACTTCCATTTCCCCTCCAAGTCCTGTGGACTAGGGAGTTAACTTGAGTTAGATGACCTTAGCCTTGATTCTAAAGGCATGTGTTTGATAATTATAACAGCAAACGGTAAATACGCTATCCTTTACAGTCTGTTCTCAAGATAGGATAGATGACATATACTTTGAGTTAAAGTCTTGCTATATATAGGCAGGGTTAGCCTCTAACTTGAAATCCCTCTGCCTCAGCCTCTTGAGTGCTGAGATTACAGGCATGCAATTGCTTTTAAAGTGAGGTGACAGATAGTAGGACATCACAATTCAGAAACTTTGTGGGTTTTTTTTTGTTCTTTTTAACAAAAAGGATCTCCTGTAGCCCAGGCTGGCTTCAAACTTGATTACGTAGCTAGAGATGAACTTGAATTCCTAATCTTGCTGCTTTTACCTCTGATGTACTGGGATTACATGTGTGAGCCATCATGCCCAGTTTACGTGTGAAACTGAATAGGAATAGAGTCAGGGATTTGTGCATGACAGGCAAGGATTCTATCAGTGGGTCCCCAGCCCCCAGAAAGATCAGTTATAATATGTGAGCAAGACTGATGGCAAGAGCTCTATTATTATTCTTTTCCATTAAGGATGTGTTCACTAATAGTTGAAAACATGGTATTCAACATCCACATACGAAAAGGAGATCTTACTGAGGCATGTCTTCTGTTTGGTTTAGAATAGCATTTGTGGTTGAAATAGAGGTCTGTCAGTGTTGCCATGGTGTGTTCAAACAGACTCCCTGACCACCATAACCACTCCTCAGTCAACAAACTAACACATTCTTCATGGTACTATCTAAGCGGTAAACTTAGAAAGAACTTTATCCTTGTCTTTATTTCTTTACTACCAGTTCAAGCTGCAGGAACAAACAAACTCACAGATCCCAGGGTCTGAATGGGAAGGATACATTTCTCTTGTAAAAGTCACAGGGCAGCTCTTCATTTCTGGTTCAGTTCCCCTTGAGAGAGCACGGCTGGTGTCCAAGCATGCCATCTGGAAGAGCTACAGGGGAAGGAAGCAAACTTGTACTGCTCTTAAATGACATATTTAAGATGTCTTATCCATCATCCTTTCGCCAGAAGCATGGCTGTGTATCAGTTGATAATGGGTGTCTCTTTTGAGAAAGTCATCCCTGGGCAATTCCGTGGTTGTGTATCATAGTGTTTACTTACTCAAGTTGGATGATGCTATAAAACCACTGTCTTGTACATGGCTGTTAGTAACAGAAATGTCATATAACCATAGTTCTGTGACGCCAGCCTGGTTGTCAGGCAGCTAAAGAGTGGCTGAGAGTGTAAACACACTGCAGAATCATAGAAATCTGTTCTTACTTTCTTGAAGCTGTCCTCCTCTTTGCCTTCTTGGTCTTTCTTTCTTTCTTTCTTTCTTTCTTTCTTTCTTTCTTTCTTTCTTTCTTTCTTTCTTTCTTCTTTCTTCTTTCTTTCTTTTCTTCTTTCTTTTTTTGTTGCCATAATTTTGCTCTTTACTAATTATCTTTTCTTCCTCAGTCCACTTGAGACACAAGATGGTCCCTGAGCCCTCTGCCTATCCTGTATCATTACTGTGATCTCACCTCTGTGGGTTTCCACGCTTCCATCCAAAGCCGCACCCCCATTCCTGTCTCTTTACCTGGTTTTGGTAGTGTTGTGGTGTGAAGCATGCATGTCTCACATGCACGTCAACCATCCTTCCTTCGAATGACTTTACTTTCCTGTGTTGGTGTGTCTCCCGTAGGAAAGGTAGCCAATGTATAGGATTGTCCCTTCCCCTTCCCTTCTTTCCCCTTCTCCTCCCCTCCCTGGCTCTCTTTCCCCTCCACCTCCCCAGGGCCTGTTTTGTTCAGCCTCTAGCTTACTTCCCACACAGAACACTTGATATAGTCTGGGATGATCATTTATAGACTTGTTTGCTTCCTCATTCTCCATCCTCTCCCCCAGCTGCTGAGCTCACCCACAGCAGACAACACGTTTCGTTTAAAAGTAACTTTGGCGTGGGGAGGGGCTGCCAGTCTAAGACCTTATATAGACTAGGAAGTCTGAGACTTAGGAATAAATGAATCTGAAGACTCTGCTCTGCACAGGGTACATTTGATTCCCATCTTTTCTCTGTGTATCAGATGATAGGGCTAATTGGATAATGTGATCCTATCGTAACTCAAGCATCTTAAGCAGTGCTTTGAGTAGGGAGCTGGGCATGTTGTGACTTGTCTTGGGATACAGGCATGAATATCTGTGGTGTGTACACAAATGCACCTTTGGGCGGCAGGCAAGGCATGGAAGCAGGTGGTGGGAAACCACGGACACACTTCTAATTGAGGATCTAGGCTGAGTTAGCACACAACGTCAACTCCTTCCTAAATCCAAGGACGCAGTATCTCATTTACATGCCTTTCGTAAAAGAATTCATCTTGCTGGCGGAGAGTGGGATTTGAATCCAGAGCTTCTTGATTGTTGGAGTCAGTTCAAGGTCTAGCTATGAACAATAAATAAAGACCAACCCAGAATAAAAATCAAGAGGCCCACATGACCTTCTAGAGTTCCATTCTCATCTCTGAAAGGGTTCCATGTCCAGTAGGGCCATCTCTTTCCCACAAACTACCTCGTTGACTTAATTTCTTCTCAGACTTTAGAACCCTTCCCCGATTTTTTAAGACAGCAGCTTTTCAGTGGACTTGATGCCCCTTACACTCCCTGCTGTCATCTGTTAGTGGCCATGGGCCTCCTTTTGTCCTGCTCCCCCATAGCATCCTGCACCCAGCATAATACCGTCCTGCTGTTAAAGGAGTTGTAGTCTTGGCACATATAATATCAAGAACTGAATGTTATGCACAATATGATAAAGTAGATGAATGAGGTGACAATGTGCATTGGGGTGTAAAGAGTCTCTTTGGTTCATAAGGGGATTTTTTTCTTTTTTAACTCTCAGGATTCTGAGTAGAATCATTGCTATGAAAGTAATTCCTCAAACCTCAGGGGGTTAAACACCCACAAACAACTTCCTCAGGCAATTATCGTTGATCAAGTCAATAGCTTTGGGGGTGTTGGGGTTCACACTTCCCCTCCTCCACAGGAGGAAAATGCTTCCTCTGCATTTACCTGGTCGATCTGGAAATCTAGAAACAGGATTGCTCAAGAGATTTTTTTCCTGCCAGGCCCAGTCATGGTGTATAGAACTGAGTTCAAACAGAGAGTCGCCAAATGACAGCTGGGTTCAGAGGAATAGATCTTGGGCGGAGCCTGGTAGCCCCCGGATTACACAGTCACGTCTATCTGCAGCCAGTTCCAGAAACAAGGAACTGTACGGATGTCTTCTGTTTGACTTTACAGACAAACTCCTGTGACGAAAACCTAAATTACTGCATCGGACTCATCGAACAAGTGGCCAAAGTGCAGGCGCAACTCTTCGGGATCCTCACAGTGACAGCCCAAGAAGGTGAGAGCAACTTCTGCCTCCCCGCCCTTCAAACCCTCTCCTTTTCTGTTTGTGCGACTGTGTGTGTGTGTGTGTGTGCCCATGTCCTCTGGCTGGGACCCCTCCCCCACCCTGCTGATCTGCCGTGTCCATTCTCTTAGGAGGACATAATGAGGGTGTGGCAACAATCAAGGGTCGCCTTTTGCCTTTGCTGGAGACATCTTTCAGCTCTGTAAACGTGGGAAAACTTATAGAGACCAAGGTAAGGACGCACAAGGATGATGCGGCCGCATAAAACTGGTACTTCCAAGTTTGGAAAAGTGAGCAAACAGTGTTCTCACGTAGGCCTGGCACTGGTGACTTCCATGAGCAGTGGAACTTTCTAGATAGTTGGAATCCAGAGCACAAGCATGATGCATACCAAAATTAAGACAGCAGTCCCATCGTGTTTTTCTGTTGCCACAACAAACTCCTGCAGGAGACAGCAATATGTTGGTGGGCATATGTCCTGAAGGGAGTGAGCACATCCCTGGGAGCCAGGACACAGGGAGGGGCCATAGTAACTCTCTTGAGAACTAGCCCGAGTCTCATGAGAACTTCCGGTTTTCCATGTTCTAATGGCTTCTCCCATCACGCCCTACCTGTCATCTGGAACACCAGGACCCAAACTTCCAATCCACATACTCTTGAGGAACACAGCATAGTCACATTATATACAACGGCAACCAGTAATTTTACTTCCAGATGTTTAAATGGCTTTGCATAGACTTATAAAAATGGACATAGTTCCCCAAAGCTACAGAGAAACGTAGTTAGAGTGGGCTGTTCTGAGCAAGAACCAGTAGTTGAACAGTTTCTGCTTAGGTGAGAACCAAACTGGACAGAAACCCTGGGGAGTTATAGACTTTGATGGTCCCATTTACCTACTGGCCACACGGGGACAATAAGTTTGCCAACTTAATGTTGCGATCCTGATTTCTAAAGCATGGTAGGTATACAAAAACAAACAGGTTTGTAGCAAGCCTGGCACCTGGTAAGATTTCTCTTTACCTAGAGGTGACAGTTGTCATTAATACTTTTTGAGGACATACAATGGCTAGAATTTTACTGTCTGTGGGTATTATTCTGGGTTAGTCATCCTTTTATTCCGGGAGTAGAGGTGATGTAGGATGATGCTTTAAAGTCTACACTTAAAATCGAGTTGTAATGTATATATAGTGAAGCCCGCAGTAGATGAGTTTCGAACCAGGAACAAACACACAAAACTCATCCCTACACTGATCCACAAACTGCCACCTCCCTCCGAGCCCGCCTTGTGTCACCTCCAGAGCAGCTACTGAGGGTTCCTGCTGGAGAAAGTTTACACAAATGAATGAAGCTTCTTTTGCTAAGTGGCGTGTTTTTGTCATGTGTCCACACTAATTTTTTTTTTCTTTCCAGGACATGTATGTTAGAGACAAAACGAGAGAAGCTAGTTTTCAGGATCAGGACCAAGAGCAATTAGACATTGAATCCAGCCCCGAGAGTCAACAAAACCAGGTTCAAGACGAGTAAGAGGAATGCAAGTTATCTTTTTTTCAAACAGAATTATTCTAAAATTAATTACTTTTTAAGTTTGAAAAGAGAATAATGGGTCATGTAAAATGTAGGGATTTGCAAATAAGTGTGTGTGTGTGTGTGTGTGTGTGTGTGTGTGTGTGTGTGTGTGTAAGGGAGGAAGCGGGGAGAGGGAGGGAGTAGAAGATGTGGGGGAACTTATGACTGAGTTGGGGCCTCGGTTTCTGCATTTTATGATCCTTGGTTCTTCACCTCCATCACAGCTCATGTTTTAGATAAATATCAGTAGATACCAGTCTGTTAGTCCAGAGACCATGTAGAAGGAGAAGGTCGCAGGAGCGGGGAAAGGTGAGAGGAAGAGGAAGACTGAGAAAAAGAAGCAGAGCAGGAATACCTGTATCAGCTACTTTTCTCGATGCTGAGACAGAGGATCCGAGTTTAAGGGACTCGAAGTTTATTTTGGGGAAATAAATTTCATCATGGCGGCTGAATCGGGGCAGCTGCTGTCCTCGCATCCGGTCAAGGGGCAGAGGGCAATGCATGCTAGGCTCAGCTCTCCTCTCTTGCTGGTCAGTCTGGCAGGCAGGCTGCTTCAGACATTAATTACCCCAATCCATATAATCCCTCATAGGCATGCCAGAGCCTTATGACCCAGTCGTTTGTTTGTTTATTTTTGTTTTTTGTTTATTTTTTTTGGTAAGATGTAGACTATGACTAACCTGGAACTCACAGAGATCCACCTACCTCTGCCTCTGAAGAGATAGAATTAATGGCATAGAGGCATAAGCCACTACACATATCACTTACCTTATCTAGATCCTGTCAAGACCCACTGTGTCTATTATCTCTTAGGGGAGCATCTATATTTTATTGGGAGAATTGTAAACTTAATCAAGGTTTTTGAATAATTAGCTATTATATACATATATATATATACATATGTAACATGGTATGTGACGTATATGTATATATATGTATGTATCTATATTTAAAAGTTAGGCAAGAAAAAAAAAGTTAGGCAAGGTCAGGCAACAGAAAAGAGTCAGATTAAGCTTCTGGAATCACTGCAAAAAATTTCAGGCTTTCAGTCTGAAGGTAGGCAATTTATATGGGGCACCATTTGACATGCTTAATTTAGAAACAAACAAATAAAAACAACAACAACAACAACACACACACAACCCTCCCCATCCCTAGCATCCACTTCATTCCTACCGTGGATGGAACAGTGAGAAAGTCATGGATGGAATAGTTTGGGATTCTCTCTTGTTCTCTGGTGGAATTTCCTTTTTTTTTCCTTACATGGAAAATCTTGCATTTTGCTTGATAATAAAAAACGATGCAAATTTCCTTCTCAAATGCATAGAAACAGAAATGTAAAGGTGGAAGTCTTGTTAGCTCACTCTGTCAACACTTTGACACACTATACTCCAGACACACTGCGTGTGCTTGCACCTCCGCACACACCTAGGCAACAGTCACACAACTGCAGTAGCCAAATGCACACACAAAAGCTGAGTTCCTCAGGACGCGAATGTGTTTTGTGTTAGCTGATCCTTCCGTTCACCACTTCTAGGTGAGATGGGCTTATCTCCTTTATCATAAATCCTCTTTGTGTAAAGTGTCTACTAAATTCCAAGAGACATTTCCCTTCTGAGCTGGTTTGTCTCTTGTGGGATTCTTTTCTTGATCTATGCTTAGGCATCCCTAAAAGTGAGTCGCTTGGGTCTTGTACTGTCCTGTGGTCTTTGCTGGCCTTGGTTCCCTCTGGGCACTAGTGTTTTATGCTGCTGGGTTCTGAGTTGGGTCTTGTCTGGTTCAGTTTCCTGGCAACTGCTTCAGATGGTGAGGACCTTCTGGTTTCTCTAGTTACAAGGGAAAGCTTTGAGAATTTGTTGCATTTTGACGTCCACTAGCACAGATGGGGACAGGATTTTCTACTTCCCTTTGTTTGTTTGTTGCACGGGCCTCACAACCACTCTAAAGGGGTGATAAGGACCAGGAATCTTGACTCTTAGCCAGTGTTCTGGTGCTGTGAAGAGACCATGATTACTGCAGCTCTTATCATCGAAAGCATTTAACTGGGGCTGGCTTACAGTTCCAGAGGTTTGTTTAGTCCATTGTCACCATGGAGGGAAGCATGGCAGTGTGCAGGCAGACAGGGTGCTGAGAAGTAGCTGGGGGGTCTATACCCAGATCTGCAGGCAGCAGGAAGAGAAAGACACTGGGTCTGGTTTTGGCTTTTCAAACCTCAAAGCCCATCCCCAGTGACACACTTTCTCTACGAAGGCCATATCTACTCCAAACGCCACGCTTCCTAATCCATCTAAGTAGTGCCACTCCCTGACAGCTAAGAATGCAGATATATGAGCCTATGGGAGCCACTCTTATTCAAACCACCACATTGGTGAATGCATATTTTTTTTTTAAAACTTTGTCTTTGAAAAATGCTTCCAGGACAGAAATTTGTAAGAATAGTGTCCGAAACACCAACCCATCCTTTCATGTCACGTGTTCCGTTTACTTTATTACTTTTGAGTGACTTCCTTTCCTTCTAGAAGCTCACATGGAGATACTTACTGCCATGTTCCTGTTTTGCTTAGTTTTGTTTAACATCTCTTTGGATCTTATTCTGTTTTTATCGAAGATCTCCAAAATGATGAAGTGTGTGTTTCCTATACCAGAAATTTGCTCAAAGAATCAAACCAATCCATAACAAACCATTTAAATAAAGGATATTTACCTGACTAAAACAGCTTCTAGTTTAAGAAGCTATATCTTATCTACCTCTTATCTATTCCTGATGTCATCCAAATGTGTGGCATTAGAACTGTGTGTGTGCAGGTGTACATATATGTTCATACTGTGTGCAAGGAGGGGGAGTACTTCATCTGTCTGTACTTTTCCCTTGGTTCATTTTTGTTGTTACTGTTGATTTTCTTCAGCTCTTTCATCAAGAGAGTTCTCATCAAGAGAGAACTAAAGAAATCATCTTTCCACATTTACATTAAAAATCCGTAATAGATTCAATTCTTTCAAAGAACAAGCTAATTTCCCTTCAACCTGCAACAGCTGTATTAATCCATTTCTAATCCAGCAGTCTTTTAGACTGTAGACAGTTTATTTTTTTCATTCATTTCGTATTTCATCTTTCACAAAGATCTGTGTGATGGGCTTTAAGTGCTGAGGGTAAAGAGGAGTAGTACAGTTTGTAGTTTATGGTATGAATATCAGATAAATGTGAACGGCATTCAGCAGAAGAGAGCACGTTGAACTTGAAGCTGTGTCTGGTGGCATGTGGAAGGTGGAGGTGGGCTCACGTGTAAGTAGTAACCGATTGCCCGATTCTTTGGGGTTAGTATGAATTCTTCTTCCCGTTATTTTCCTGTCGGCTTTATTCTCTCGGTGAAGACCCATGTTTGTCAGATTCCAACCCTGTGACAAAATACCCAAGATATATAACTTAAAAGGAGAAACAGTTATTTGGGCTCATGGTTTCAGAGATCGTGGTTTCTGGGCCCCTTCACTTGGGGACTGTGATGAGGCACATATCACGACAGGGAGTGCACAGTGAAGAGAAATGCCTAACTTCATACAGTCTGGGCAGTGAAGAGAGAAGGGACAGTCTCGGTGTCCCCTTGAAGACATGCTCCTTGTATCTTCCCAGCAGGTCCCAGTGCCCCCATAGGATTTCCAGCCAGGCATCAAGCCTATCCCACTTGAGCTCTGGGCACACACTGAAGATTTAAACCATAACAAGATTCCGATGACTTACCCCCTATTATTTTTTTTTTCACTAAAAGACTCTTACTTTCTATCCTCAGGATTGCTGTGATGGAAACAGTCTAGATATTTCATGAGAGGCAAGTCACAGATGTTGTGGACCCTTTGTGAGCCTGTGATGTCCCCCTGTACCAGGACAGTTCCATTGAGAACCACTGGTCTCCATCCAATGTCCATCAGACCTTCACTGGCTAAATTTTAATTCTCTGGTCAGAGAAAGGTGATGTGGCTTAATTCAAGTTGAGATTCCTGGATACTAATTTTGACCAAGTCATTTGGACAATTGTCCTTAGTAAGTGGTGGAAATCAATGACATAAAACCATATATATCTATATCACACACACACACACACACACACACATACACACACACATTACTTTTCTTCATGCTGTGACCAAATATCTACTGAAAAAGCAATGTAAGGGAGGCAATATTGTCCGCCATGGCAGGGAAGCCATGGTAGAAGGAGCAGCTCCTGCTTGTGGCAGCAGGAAGCTGCTTGCTCACATACTGGGGGACTGAAGAAGATAAAGGGGATATTGTTGTTGTGCTGGCTTTTTTTCCTTTTCCTAGTTTCCCCAGAAGTATCTGATGGTCTTGTCCACGTTAGAGAATGCCTTTCTCTCTTGGCTAATCTTATATGGAAGGACCTTCATGGACAGGATTCTAAAGGAGTGCCACGCTGACACCTTAGATGCTTCTCGCTTTTTCATCAGAATTAACTGCCACAAGGCTGGCTTCAGTGGTTAAACGGTGTTTCCTGCCAAGCCTGATGACCTAAGTTCCATGTCTGGAAAGGCAGAAATGACTCTCACAAGTTGTCCTTTGACCTCTACACATGCACTGTGGCTTGCCTGAGCGCAGACGCTATAAAAAGAGAATTTGGAAAAGCAACCGTCACTAATCCCAACTCTAACTAGCCTAACACCCAAGTACAGGGCTTTACATCAAAGTATTATGTACTGGCTTGTATAGCCTCATGCGGATCTCAAAGTGCACAATGCATTTAGTTCATCTCTAGGAATTCCCAACGCGTTAAGAGTTCTAGAATTGTTCAGAAGTGCAAGTTTAAAGTCTTTTCTGAGATTCAAGGGGCTCCATTAACCCATCTAATCTAAAAAGTCAGTTCTATACTTTGAATATACAGCGACACAGTAAACATGCCCATTCCTTAAAGGTATTAACTGAAGCACAGAAAGAACAGAGCAAAGCAAGACAGATCTAGCAAAAACCAAATCCTGAGGCTCCAAGTGTGGCATCGGGGTTCTTGTGGAATTATCTAGGCTCCACTGGCTTTACAGGTAGTCCCGTCTTTCTGGGGTCTTCACTGCAACATAAGCTGTACTTTCACGGTTTCGTGCACAGTGCAGTCTGCAGCTGCATGCAGGCTAACCAACCTTGATACACATCACCTGCTCTCACTGGTTTTCTGGATCCTTGGTTTCTCACCTCCATGTCTCTCTCCTTCATTCTTACAGCGCACATGCGCAAAACCAGTACGTATGCCTCACCCAAACTTCTCCCGCCATCTTGAGATGTAACCTAGCCCCCTTGGACCATACATAGCGCAGCAACCTGTGGGACTTCTCCACTTAACCCAGGAAAACACATTCTTATTCAGTTGTTTTTCTGTGCTGTACCACGAAGGCCATGTTTTCTCAGGCATTCTCCTGTTAAATGAATTTACATGAACATACCCAGGAACTCTTGTTGGTTGGGATCTTGTCCTTTAGGCAACTTTTGTGTTGTCCCTGTGCAGCATCCAAAGTTTCTCATTAATGGTGCTAATGTCTTTAACCTCTTCCTGCCTGTTCTTCAACTTGAACTGGGTCCACGTTTCTTTCCCCACTAAACCACATGCTTCTGTTTGTAGCCTTAGACAGGGTCACGTGGTTCTTCAACACACCACACACTTTCCCGTCTTTATGCTCCATCGTTCTCTCTCACTGTAAATCTGGGAAGTGCGGTGAGCAATCACCACACCACAACCTGGATAGCATGTTGACCTGGAATTCCCTTTGCCAAACAAACGATGCACTGTTCTTAAGTTCAGCCTCGGGGTGTGGACAGAAGGCAGCCAGGTTCTTGGCCAGAATGACATGAAAGGCTTCTACTCCCATTCCCTGTGAAGTTCTGATAGTCTAAATCTGAGCTGGTACCATTCCTGCTTCTATAGCTCACATGGTTAGTATCTTCATTCTGGTCCTCGAAACTCCTCCCGGAGATCCATTAAGCTCCAATTGCAGCCTCTAGGGCTTTCTCCAGTCTGCAGTTTCAAACTACACGCCAGTCGCATGAGCCTTCTGGTCAGGGAGTCACAGCCCTGCTTTTTAGGACCAATTTTGGTCAGTGACTTAAAAACTGATGTCTTAGTTAGGGTTTCTGTTGCTGTGATAAAACATCATGACCCAAATCAGCCTGGGAGGAAGGCATTTATTTAATCATACAGCTTGTAGTACCCCATCCAGGGAAGGCAGGCAGGAACTCGTGGCAGGTTACCTGAAGACAGGAAATGATGCAGTGGTCATGGAAGAGTGCTGCTCACTGGCTTGCTCCTTATAGCTTGCTCAGCCTGCTTTCTCCAGCACCTAGGGCTTCCTGCCTAAGGGTGGCACTGCCCACAGTGAGCTGGGCCCTCAGAGAGCAATCAGTGAGCAAAATGCATCACAGGTTAGTGAGGACATTTTCTCAATTCAAGTTCTGTCTTCCCAAATGACTGTGGCTCGTGAGGACATTTTCTCAATTCAAGTTCTGTCTTCCCAAAATGACTGTGGCTCGTGTCAAAGCTGACATAAAATTAACCAGCATACCGGACTAGATGAAACTTAGGAGAAAAATGTTTATCTTGGCTCATGGTTTAGAGGGATATAGTTTATCACAGAGAGGAAGGTGTGCCGGAGAGACAAGGTATTGGAGGCACTTGGAAGCTGCTTGCTCATGTCTTTGTGGATCAGGAAGTAGAGATAGGAGAATGCTAGCCTTCAGTGGCTACCTCTTCCCGCTCCCCACTAGTCAGCCCATGGGATGCTCTGACTCTACTAAAGGTTATTCTTCCTCTTTCCAGTTAATCTTCCCTGAAAACATCCCCATAGACATACCTCCAAACCCTTACTTTGACAGGATTCTTAATAGAATCAAGTTGGTAACTACAGTTCACCACCACAATGGATGAATGACTATTTTTACATCGAAAAAGTAAAATAAGTAAAGTCATACAGTGAAAACTGAGACTAGGAATTGGCCCATAGTGGAAAATGGAGAGCTTCCATAGAGAGGCTACCTGGGGTCTGGATGGAAATGGTAGGTAATGTAAGAGGACTCAGTAGGAATTGAGTTTTATCCTTTACCATCTAATGTTGATAGTTATCACAGTCCTTTAGGGACTAGCTTTGTAATCTCCCTGCGTTTGACCAAGCAGGATGCTGGCATGTTTCTCTTTGACTCCATCATAAAGTCTACAACATGGTCTGAAGGCTGAGAATCTGATGGTTTTTTTTTTTTTAATGGCGAATTTATAACTCAGGCCAGAAGTTTCCTAGAAAATTTATGCCTTGAGTTGGAAAGTCTGCCATTTTGGGAAAATCTGGTTTTAGTTACTGATTTCTCTTACAGTCTGGCTGACACTGGAAAGAGTCTTGAAGGAACCAAGAACAGATCAACCATATCCCTCATGGCTGCAGAGGAGGAGATAAATCAGCTAAAAAAGCAGTAAGAAAACAAGAACCCATAGAACCCTGCAGCTGCTGCCGAGCCACCGAGTTAGGCTTTTCAGTGGTCTATTACAAATGCAAGACTTCACCATGAATGAGGAAGGGTGGTGGCGTTTTATGAATACTTAGCTTCTTTTTCTCACTACAAGAATTTCTTGCTACTACAGGAAATTTCTAAAATGTAGCATAGTATCCAGGAGCCTAAAATCCCTCTCCTCATACTATGACACTTAACATTACCAGTTTATTTCTTCCAGTTAGTAGATTGAAACAGCTAAGATCAGATTGAGGTCTATACGGTTTTGGACTCCACCTTTTCATTATACATACATACATACATACATACATACATATTATCATCGAGATAAAAGTAATGCAGAAGTTAGTTTTAAATAGGTTCATCATCTTAAATTGTTCTAGAATTTCCTTCATGTTGAGCACGTACTTGGATATTAACTTTTAATTCTGGATTAAAAGACATTGGAATAAATTTTTGGCAAATCTTAACTTAGACTTTGGACTAGATCCTAGTGATTGTTTCTAGAGGGAAACAGTGCGCTACACGTCCTTTATCTTCTCTTAATTTTGAAGCCTCCCTCCTTTTCCCCCAAAGGAGCAAGTGGGAAGTGTATTTTATATGTACATATATGCACACACCAAGGCACACATCTTTGGATACTTTTCACATGTATTTTAGCTTAATTGAGTTTCTATATATGTTCTAGTGTTAATTTCTTCTAGAACACTCCTGAGGCTTCTTGAGATGCTGTTATGTTTTCCACGTCTTTCTTCCCCTGCCTCATTTTGATCTCTTAGGCCCTGGTTGGTCCACCACCTTGAACTCATGGCTGATGTTACCCAGTTGTCTTCCGTTGTTTCTAGTGCGCCTTTAAATCCTTCAGTGCTCTGGCTCCATCACATCCCAATCTTCTTCTTTTCCTCCTCCACTGTTGTCGTCTTCATCAAAGCAGGCAGGTTCTCGGGCTTTTGTTATAGTGGTCACACCTCTTCGAATCATAATGAGGATGCCGATTTTATTTCTAACACTTTTATTTTAATGTTGCATTATTTTTTTAGAAGTCCATACCTCCAGCTACCCTTGTGCACCCTTCCTTCATACTTCGTTCAAGAAATGAGCTCCTGAGTGTAGGGATTATACCAGGGTTGGACTAAGTTTTGAAGGGTAAATGCTTTTGGAGTTTAGTGCGAGGAAGTTGAGTTCAGTTGTAAATGCTGCTGTTCCCAGAGGACCCATGTACATAGCCTTTCTTCAGGGAGCCCCCCACCTTGGAAGCTGTAGAAGTGGGGTGAATCCCTATCTCTGTGATTTTGTCCCTTACTTATTGTATGTGTTCACATCTGTTTCCTTCGGAATCTCCCCATGCAGCAATGGCATGCGAGTGGCCTCGTTTTCTTCCTTCCTTTCTTCTTCCTTTTCTAATCTCTTCCCTACCTCCTAAAACATTGGTTCATTTTTTTCCCACCCTATTTCCTTTCTTTCTCATTCCCATTTTTTTTTTTGTTGTTGTTGTTAGACTTAAATCACTTCAAGAAGACGCTCGTCACAGAAACTCAGAGAGTCGGCGCTCAGAGGCTTCAAGATCTGAACGTCGAGCTTCAAGCAAACGGGCCTCAGAACCACGGGGCTCAGAAGCACGGGCCTCAGAAGCACGGGCCTCAGAAGCACGGGGCTCAGACGCACGGGCTTCAGATGTACGGGGCTTAGAACCACGGGGCCAAGAGGTGATGTTCGACTATGAGAAACATCTCCAAAATCTGAAGGATGAGATAGCTGTGTTGTCTGCTGAAAAGTCCGGTCTCCAGGGAAGGTCTGACAAACTCTCTCAGATCCTTTCGTTTGCCTTTTAGGGTTTTTCTTACTTAGTAGCTAAAGCCTGAACAGTAGGGAGAGGATGACAGAGTTGAAATCAAAACCCCAATGTCCTGGGGAGCTCCGGTTTGTAAAAGGGTTTTTTCTTGAACTTACACCTTTCTTTCTTTCTTTCTTTCTTTCTTTCTTTCTTTCTTTCTTTCTTTCTTTCTTTCTTTACTTATTTATTTGTTTGTTTGTTTATACAGTATCCTGCCTGTAGGCCAGAAGAGGGCACTAGATCTCCTTATAGGTGGTTGTGAGCCACCATGTGGTTGCTGGGAATTGAACTCAGGACCTCTGGAAGAACAGTCAGTGCTCTTAACGGCTGAGCCATCTCTCCAGCCCGCGAACTTGCACCTTCTATCCAGGAAAAATGCCTGAGAACTTACGAAGGTGGTGTCTTGCCCTTGAAACCAGGCTTGTGTGAGCTGTTTCTTCAATGGATAGTATACGCTGAAAGAATGTTCCATAACCTGACGCTCTTTCCCCAGAAGCCCGGGAGTCCTGTGTCCAGTGACTAGAGACGGTTGTTCATTTTACCACACTGCGTTCTTCCCCTTGAGCCACAGTCCCGTTTTGTAACCAAGATTGTCCCGCCTTTCACTATGTAGTCAGAATTGTCGTGAGGTCTGCCATCCTCCTGCCTCAGTGTCTCGGGTGGTGGAATACGAGGTGTGAAGAAGAACCACACTTCTCTTCTCACTTTGTTGATGGGCCATGCATAGGTTGTTTTCATGAAACCCCACTGTTCAACCCAATGGGGAGAGGAGTAGGGTGCGTGAGGACAAAGCAGCTGTGTCACCAACACTGCAGTTTCTCACTTGCGCCAGTCCCCTCTCCCCTCTGGCACCTCTTGAGTGAGGTTATTGAAGCATTGGCTCCATGCCTATCCACATTTGCCTCCATGGTTCCTGAGTCCTTCCTTTGCGGAGGCTCTCCTCTGTGCAGTTCCTCTGTGCAGTGCCGATACTGACTGGAGCTGATCAGCCAATGTGAGTAGTAGAAGTATTTGCCCCAGGGGAATGGACCACGCCAGGGAGGAAGGTGACAGTCCCCACTCACAGAGTAGGCTGACTGGATGACAGCTTCACCGTCGTACTTGCATAGTTCCTTCTGTAAGGCTTCTCTTCCGGGCCTCATTGCCGTGGCACTGACTGGTGTGACCTCGAATAGTTTACTTTGCTCTTGATAGCAGCCCAGTTTCAATCACAAGGTCCTGGGAGGTACTTGGATGCTGTGTTAGTACTTCGAGGTCAGCCTAAGAAGCTCCAGCATCTGACTTGTATGCTAACTCCGGTCCTCATTTGGTGGCGGTACCTCCAGTTGGTCCTCGAGGACTACCAGTTCCCCCTTTGTGAAATGCTCAGCAGTCAAAGTTGGAGACACTGAAAATATAAGTTGGGGTTCTCATGATGAAAGGGCTTTGCGATTACTAATTTGCTGGGTAAATATGGAGTATTCTCTCCCATTTCTGGGGCCCTTGGAGACAAAAATGCTACTCCTAGTGGGGAGGCCGTCTCCACAGACCCTCTGCCTGTCCACATGTGAGAGGCTGTAGGGCAATTAGTGTGTCATCTGTGAAGTGTATGCTGAGAAGACTAAGAGCTCAAGAAGTCCAGGAATGAGGGAAGAGCGAGTCACAGTCTTGCCCAGCTGATTCTTGTTCACCTGCAGGTCAGTGAGGAGCCGGTCTCCTAGCCCTACCTGCTGTAGCCCTCCTCGCAGCCGCAGCCGCAGCCGCAGCCGCAGCCGGTCCAACAGCCCCTGCACCGCAATGGCCAAGGTCAGAAGCCCGTCCCCAAACCGGTCCAAAATGTCCAGCGTGGCTCGCAAAGCGGCTCTCCTGTCCCGATTCAGCGATGCCTATTCCCAGGCCCGTCTGGACGCACAGTGCTTGCTGCGGCGTTGCATCGACAGGGCGGAGACGGTGCAGCGGATCATTTACATCGCCACAGTGGTAAATGCGACATCTGCAACTGGACTTCGGGTCCTTGGGGCAGTGGGAGATCCATCACCAAATGAACTGTGCAATCTTAAAAGGCTGGTACATCCTGAAGTCACTGGGGAGAGGGGATTCCAGTCCTCCTTTCCTTCCCTCCCATCCTTTCATTAAATATATTTGGGAGCTATTCATTTTTGTTCCAACTGTGAACTATCAAATATGCTATTAGCACTTACATGGACCAGACATTTATTGCAGTGTCCACAACACAGGACTGTCCCAAATGGGTTCCCGTCAAATCGACTGATAGTGTACCTTTTGTGATATGAGACTACAAGCCCACCTTGTTAGTGTGAGAGCAGACATATCAGAAATCCTGGGTCTATTCATTTATGTCAAAGGTCAGCAAGCTATGTGCCCGGGCCACTTCTGGCTCGTTTCTAAAACACTGCCCAGCTGCTAAGAAGGAAGAATGGGTTTATACTTTTAAAGAGGTGTGATAAAAAATTAATCAGTGCCAGAAATGGTAGCCAGTGAAGCCTAAAGAAAGCATTTACCATTTGGTTCATCATAAGAGGATCTTGCCAGGCCCTAGTTTATGTAACTAAGAGTGATTTGGTTAAAGCTACGTTGTGATTTGGTTAAAGGGATTTGGCTAAAGCCTAAGAAACCAAGTCTTGTCAGTGTTACTGCATATGGGATATGGGGTAACAGATATGGGATAAAGGCTTGTTGGGAAATCTGGGGCAGGGTGTGTAGTGAGGGGCTGCAGGCAGGCCTGCTTTTCGTCCCGCCCGGCTCCCAGCCGCCTGCTAGCTTATGCCCCAAAATAACAACACACAAACTGTATTCTTTTAAACACTGTCTGGCCCATTAGTTTCAGCCTCTTACTCACATCTTGACTAACCCATATCTAATAATCTGTGTAGCACCACGAGCGGTGTCTTACTGGGAAATATTCAGCATGTCTGACCTGGTGGCTGGCTTCATTGCATGTCTCCCTGAGGAGAGGCATGGCGGTCTGCCCCAGAGAGGCGAGGCATGGCGATTTATTAACTTCCCTTCCCAGCATTCTGTTCTGTCTACTCTGCCCACCTAAGCGCTGGCCAATCAAATGAGCCAGGCAGTTTCTGTATTAACCGATGAAATCAACTCAAACAGAAAACCCTCCCACATCAAGGGTGTTTTCTCTTAACATGTTGGCAGGTACCATGACATTGCTGTGTGTCCCCAGTACAGGACTTAGGTCCCTGGGTCTGCATCGTGCTGCTTTTTGGCACCCAGAGTTACCAACACAATGCTTGCTTGTCTTAAAATTAGTGTGTCATCACATGTATTTCTACAAATGTTTTAACACTGAAGATCATATTATCTCACCGGTCAAAACCATGTTTGACCAGCCGTGTTTGGTCATCTAGATGCCTGTTTGATGTTGCATTCTGAATTCTCCCTAATTCCTTTCTTTGGACCTTCCCCCCTCCTCATCAGATAAACCTGCTGTGTTTTCATGTGCAGGAGGCGTTTCATGTAGCTAAAATGGCGTTCAGGCATTTCAAGATCCGGGTGAGGAAGATGCTGACCCCGTCGCACGTGGGGTCAAATGACTTCGAGTGTGTAGTCCTGGACTATATCATTTGTCATCTTGATCTATATGACTCTCAGAGCAGTGTTAACGTAAGTGTTGGGTCTCTTTTGAGGACTAGCATGTGACTGATAATGGCTGATGATGACCGAATACTGACCACTTAGGAATCCAACTGTATCTTTGGTATTTTGTCTACAGGGTAGAGGAGCACAACATTCAACTTACCCTGTAAAACCAGTTCTTATTGACTGCTTTCCTTCTGTATATGTATGCAAGTGGTGTGCGTGTGTGTGTGTGTGTGTGTGTGTGTGTGTGTGTGCGCGCACGCGCGTGCATGTGTATCTGTGTGTCTGTGGGGTGTGTACACATCTGTGGAAGTCAGAGGTTGACACTGCGTATCTGCCTTGATCACTTTCTAATTGCTAAAGCAAGGTCTCTTGTTGAGCTTGCCAACTTAGGTACTTTAGCTAGCCAGGTTGCTCAGGGAACCTCCTGTCTCTGCCTCTTTAGTGCTAAGACAGCTACCCTGAATTTCTGAGAGTGCTGGGATTTGAACACAGGGCCTCATGCTTGTGGTAAATGCTCTACGCACTGAGCCATCTCTTTAGTTTCTTACCTAGGCATCTTACGGGGAAATGTTCTGAGCTTTATACTTCCATCCTTTAGGTGGGTCTTTGAGATTGGGAGTTGAAATATTTTAGTTCTTAAGAGCAAGGATTCTGGGAAATGAGTACTGATTTGGCCTTGACTTTGTCACATGACTACTGTGTTGCCTCCCACATTCATTTAAGCTCTCGGGGCTCTGGCTTTCTAATCTCTGACAAGGAGCCTCAGAGATCATTATCCCCGCACAGCTGTTGGGAGAGGCCAACGAAAGGAGGCGGGCCGTTTGTCTAGCGCAAAAAGCAAGCTATTTTACTTACATTATGGTGTAGTGGAGTAATAGCCAGAGTTTTGGGCTGGTATCTCCCACATTCACTCATGGAAGAAAGGTCAGGAGGGAAGATGCCTCAGTTGGTAAAATGCCGTCCGTCATGGAAGGGTGAAAACCCGAGTTCAGGTCCCAGGCACACACATAAAATCTGGATGAGGTGGCACATGTCTATAATCACAGCATGAGCGGTCAGAGGCAGGTAGATCTCTGGGACTCATTGGCTGGCCTGACAGCCTATCTAAATCAGGTTCAGTGAGAGACCCTGTCTCAAGAAACAAGACTGAGAGCAATAGAAAGACATCCATCATTAACCTATGAACTCCACATTCCTATGTGCTCACACCCATAATAACACGTACCCCCCCCCCCACACACACACATATGAACTAATAAACACCATGGGCCTCTTCCTTCAGTTTTTTTTAAAGAGGGATTCTTCTTGCTGTCAGTTTGTTTCTGCTGTGTCTTCTCTTTTTTCCCTAGTGAGCAGCAGCATCCTTCTCCTCACGGTACACCTGCCTCCCTTTCTGGACCCATGTATTTTCGTTCACATGCTCTTTCCCATCTCCCATCAGTCACACGATGCTGAGAATCCTCTGGATGTCACCGCCAGTCGATGCCATCATTTGTTTTTCAGGATGTGATCCGTGCCATGAACGTCAACCCCAAGATCTCATTCCCTCCTGAAATTGACTTCTGCGTCCTCAGTGACTTCATCCAGGAGATATGCTGTATTGCCTTTGCAATGCAATCCTTGGATCCACCGCTAGATATCGCATTTGGGGCCGACGGAGAAGTCTTTAATGATTGCAAGTAAGGGACACAGGAACAGGTGCTAAAAGATGCTCACTGTCTTTGCTCCCTGGGAAGATAAATGGGAAAGAACCATGGGTAGAGAGATCAGTAGCCACTCCCGTGCCATGAGTTTCTCTGTACCATCATCTGGATCCTCCTTGGGCTCATTCTTCACTGAATATATTAGCTTTGGGGAGACCTAAGGAGTTGCCTGGAGCCTTGCTGGATCATTGGAAATTTAAAAAAAATGCATCCTGTGACTACAAACACAGTTAAATATTATTATTATTATTATTATTATTATTATTATTATTATTATTATTATTATTTTACGGTATATGCATGTGTGTGCATATGTGTGCAGATGGACACTCTTGAGGAGGTCAAAGGTTGATGTTCAGAGACACCGGTGCACCATCAACCTCAGAAGCAGTCCAGGCATCTGTTAGGGATGCACACGTCTTCACCAAGGTGTGCAGTGTTTTCTGCAGTGTTTGCAGCATGGCGCTCGGAAGGCTGCGGTTTATGAACAGCAGGCATACTCCACGCACACTCGTGTGCCGGACTCCTGTCTAGAACCATTAGATTCTACCAAATTTCACATGGCGAATATTCTTCTAGTCAGAAGAAGCTGAAATAAGCTGAAACATTCCCTGAGATTTGGCAAGATCTTATCTATAGCTGGAGATTACGTGAGGAGAGGCCAAGCTAGTGGTTAAGAAGGCCAGCTCTGGCCTCCAGCTGCCTAGATCTAAATCCTGACTCTACTTAGTCACCCTGTGATCTTGGGAATGATCCTTTATTTGTCTGTTCTTCAGGTCTCTTCTCTTTCAAGGAGTGGGGTTTGTAATGCTTCTTCCCCAGGCCTGTAGAAGGCTAGCTACGATCACTCAGATGGAGCGTTGAGGATGGTGCCAGGCATGTAGTGAGTGCTTAGGAATCTGAACTCTGGGTCTTTGTTTTAGCCATAGTTCAGGATAGGTAGCTGCCCAGCATTCCTGAACGCTTACTGATGAGGGAAACCACACATCTTTCTCTCACCACAAGAGTGGCTTTTCTGGTTAGTTTGATCCATGCTCTTGATTTTGTGTCTTGATTCATGTTCTAGTGTCTTTCAGGTCACTGTTCCCAGTGTGTACCCACTCCAGAAGAGCTGGATGTGTGGACATTGCCCTGCAGCTGGGTCCTTTTCTCTGCAGAGATTCTTACCACCTTCCAGCTTTATTTTCCTTCTTCTTTGGAATATGGGTATTATCACCAGATGGTCACCCACTTTGGTTTGCGGACAGCTGTTGGGTCTCTCCATCACATGCTTTTAACCAAAGGAAACCTTAAAGGCTCAGCAGTTGAGATCAGAGTTCCTAACTATAATTGAATGTGATTCTATTGTTGTCCCTCTGTGTCTAGAGGTCCCTATCTGTTGAGTGAACCAGCCAGGGGTTTAAAATATGAGGGGAAAAAAACCTGAACATGTATAAACTATTTTTCCTTATCATCTCTTAAACAGTATAGACTAATAATTGTCATACCTCATTAACATTGTATTAGGTATTGCTAAACAATCTAGATGTGACTTATTCAGGATAAGTTCCATAGGTTATATGAAAATGTAACATTATCTGTCTATCATCTATCTATGTATCTATTATCTATTTATCTATCAATCTATCTATAAATCTATCTGTATGTATGTATCTATCTGTCTGTCTGTCTATCTATCTATCTATCTATCTATCTATCTATCTATCTATCTATCATCTATCTATTTATAGTCAGTCTTACCACACAGCTCAAGCTAGCCTGGAGCTCATTAACTACATAAGACTGATTTTAAACTCAATCCTTCTGCCTTAGCCTCTCAGGTGTTAGAATTACACGTTTACACCACATATTCAGCCTTTGAGACCATTTTATATAAGGCACGTGAACATCTGGCGACCCTGGTGTCTGCTGGGTCCTGACGCAATCCCCCTTGAATACAAGGGGCAGAGTGTTTTAGACAGTCACAGAACACATTAGAGCGTTTAGTACCTGGCATTTAGTTCCCTTCCTGGGAAGCATTCCTGAAATCCTTTCCTTGGCCTCATGGCGTCATAGTTTTTCATGTTTTTATGTGACAAATAGCTCCGATCCTTGGCGTGGGCACTGAGCTCTGCTGAGTTTTCCTTTGAAAGGAAGAATCCAAAAATTGGATAAAGGAACCTAGATTGAAGTGGTCAACAAAGAGGGACTGGCACCTTTCCATCCCTGTTTATCCCTCTCTATTAATCTAACTAAATTACAGACTTTTTTTATTATGAAAATGGCATTTGCCCATTTCAAGTAAAACTAAGCTTGCTCTTACTGTTTGCTGTTTGTGCTTTGCCTACACCCGTGTTTCCTCTGTTTGTATGCTTACACACTTTCCACACTCCACCTGCACGCTCTCATGTGCTCACACTGCCTTGTCTTCTTACCCCTGGCTTACTGTCCCAGCCTATTGAGCTATTTTATTGGGTGCCATCATCTAGGTTTTGGTTTTTTTCTGCCTGCTTTTGAGCAATTTTTTTTCTACATTTTACCCAAGTCACTGACAAATATGTTGACTTGTCATCAGATGGAGAAAGAGTGCTGCAGAGATGGCTCAGTGGTCAAGAGCACTGGCTGTTCTTAGAGGAAGAACAGAGAACAGGGTTCAATTCTCAGCATCCCACAACTGTCTGTAACTCCAGCTCCAGAGGATCTGACCTCCTCAGGCACTGCGTGGACATAGACCCCAGACATTCATACCACAAAATATCCATAAACAAAAAACTGTGAGCGAGGCCCCAGCATCTTCAGTCTGATACTAATTGATCTGCTGATGGTTCCTTTTTAGATGTGACCACTGAATCACATTTCAGTCTGTCGATGTAAACATTCGCCTAGATTTATTTTGTTTTGTTCACAGAGACAGCATGAGAGATATTGTAGAAAGCCTTAGAGGACTTTGTCTATGCCTCTAGCGTTTTCTAGACTTACAGATAGCTCTTAGGATTCTGAGAAGACTAGAGATGGGATGAAGTTTGTTGATGTGTGTTCATAGCAAGTCTGTGCTAGAGGCTAGCTGTTTTTGGTTTTTGTTCTAACAACGTGTCCATCTCCTTAACCACGGAATGAGGATCTGGGCCCTGTTCAAATCTAAGCCTGGTCAAAACTGAACTCTGCAGTTGAGTTTCCCCTAGCCTTGCTACAAAATGCTTAACTTCCAACTGGTGGCCATACCCCAGCAGTAGAATGTACGTCTAGCATGCTCAGATCTCTGGGTTTGATCCCTACCATGGAAAAGCAGTTTCTTACCTTCTGTGTTCTCTTGTGCATTCCCACAGGTACCGCCGCAGCTATGACTCGGATTTCACTGCCCCCTTGGTCTTTTACCACGTGTGGCCTGCTCTCATGGAGAATGACTGTGTCATCATGAAGGGAGAAGCTGTCACCAAGAGAGGGGCTTTTGTACGGTGGCCTTGCATAGTGACAGTTCATCCCCAGTGTTTGATTCACAAGTTCGAGAACATTTATAAACCCAAAGATTCTATAAAAGAAGTCGATAGAGTTTGATAAGATTTCATACAAAGGAGAAGGAAAAAAAACAGCGGCCTGATTTTTGGACTGTCCCACAATTGTTTGCAATTCCCTGGCAGTGACTTCGTTGCTGCTCTTCTGTCTAAAGACGGAGTTAGCCATGACTCATTTATCTACTCCGTCTTAGAGATATTTTGACATTCATAATTCTTCATTTGGGGGAAATTATACATGTACCCTGTTTTTCTCTCCTTGGTATGATGTATAGGGAAGGGAAGGATGGAAGAAAATGGGGCAGAGTGGGCGGGGAGAAAGGAGCTATTTGCTTTGGAGGGGTGTTTCTTGTAGTTCTTAGTTAGAGATGTTTTGAACATCTTAAAAAAATTGAAAACCTCCAAATGGAGTCTTGCATGTGTGTGAGTGTGTGTGTGTGTGTGTGTGTGTGTGTGTGTGTGTGGATGTGCGCACGCGTGCGTATGCGTGTGAGAATAGGGAGTTTGTGTGCTGGGATTCGTGGCCACAGGGACCTTGGATATGTGTAGACCATGATGTATTATTTACCTCATCCTTTCCTAGAGAGAACTAGGTGAATTCTGAAGGGGGTCCCTTGGTCCAGAGCAAAGCCAAGGTGTGGTTTTAATCCCTGTTTTCTGACCTGGATGAAAATGGTGGTGCCTTGAGGCTGCGTATAGTAGAACAGAGAAGCTTATAATAAAAAGCTTAGGATGTTGGTGCTGTTTTACAAGTTCAAATCCCACTGTAGTGAAAACTATCTCGTTTTGTGTTTCAAAAGTTGAGCTTACCAAAATTGGATTTTGTCCACCTGACAACACATATGCTCTCCAGTGAACATTTTTATAACCCGGGTTCTTGCTCTTACAACTCTCTGTTAGGAAAAGTTTACTAATGAAGTGCAATTTGGAAGGGAAGGAGGTGACTCGGTCACAGTTTTTATTTCCCTCCATTGCAGTTGTTACGACCCTGTCAAATAGCTTTTGCCTATTGATCTCCTCTCCCACAAGCACACATTTGACTTTTTCATTGACACACAATTAAAACAGCACATCTCCCATGCACTTGGAGTATAATTTTCTTCATCTGGATTCCGTAGCTGGCCAGCAGAGGCCTCTCATTGAGTTCAGCGAGACTGATTTACCCTGTAGCATATATGACCCCAGAGCTTCATTTCCACGGTAGATACTTCAAGTGAACAAATAGCCTTGAATCCCAAAGCCAAATGTGACGTCTAACAGCTTACACACGAAAAGACTCTGAGCGCCAGAATGTGGATACCCTCAAGTTCATTATAATGGGATTGTGCGGGAGAAGCTCTTGCCCAATACTGTGTCGCGGGAAATGCTAGGAGTGTCACTCACACGGGTGACAAGAGAAAGCCTGGGGTGAGCCGGGTCTGCTTTCACAAACTCACGGCTCTTTCTCTGCCTCTTTCTCTTTCCTCAGTGGAGTTCTGTGCGACCTGTAGCTCGCTGCCGCAGCAGGAGTTTAAGCCCCGTCTGCCCTCGTAACCGCATTGGACTAAGCACGGTACATTCCTGTCAAAACGTTGGTGCAGAAAACCACCTACAGTGATACTTTCCTGTGCAAGGGGTGTTTGCGAATCCATAGGTAGAAAGAGAGGTGATTGCCCTGATACCAACCCCTAAGGGAACTTTTCTCTTTTACATAACGATGGCTAAGCAATTTAGCAGCCTAGAGAAAGATAGAAGAGCTTGTCTTTTCACTTTTCCTGTTTAGGTCTTTCAAGGAATAAAGGACTTTACTCATTTAAGCGTTTTATTCTTTGCACCCTGGAACAGGCTGTTAGAGAACAGACAGATGGACGTGCGGCACTTGAGTCACAGATCTGAACACAGGCCCCTGGCTTTTACAGAAATCAGCACATGAGTTGGAGGGATTACTTAGAGTCCAGCTCGAAATACTTTCTAATAGGCAGTTAAAGTATCAATTTGTCTCCAAATTCAAAGTAGAAAAGATAAAATTAGTTTCTTTGCATATTAATCCTTAGAAAGGTTACTAATCTATTTAAATAAAAAAATAACAAAAATATTTCTGGAAACTCACTATTTGCATCCCTAAAAGCATCACAATGACTCAATATTATTTTTCACCAAATAACATGTAGTCAGCATCTGTTGACTGAGGGGCTGGACCAAGACAGACAGGCTACCGATCTACCGTTTCTTTAAATGGAGATCCTTTCTATGTGTGTTTGACCTTGTTCTCAAGGAAATCGTAGCAAAGAAGAACTACAGGTGGCAATACCTCACATATCCCAAGTGTCTCTGGCAATGCCATGGCAGGGCTTCCTCTGCAGAACCAAGCAGAACAGACCCACCATCACCTCGGAGTTTAGCAAGCACCCCTTATCCCTCCCGTAGGCTCCTTCTCAAACATAACTCAAAGGCCAGATGTGAGAGGGACACAAAAATCACCAAATGCGGTCTTCTCCACAAATGGGTCACCATCTAGGAAGATCAGTGTAACGTGAACAACTTAGTTGGATGGTCATGATGCAGATCAAGTTGAGAGGACCATGGGTGGTGTGGTGTGATATAGTCTGTGACGTAAAAACCTGGAGGTGGTGAGGAAACAGCATAAAGGCTGGCATTTGATTTGGTCTTTTCGAACGGTCTGATGTTACAGAGGAAACAAACCACATAAGAAATGCTAGGGAAGTGGAAAAGACCCACAGCGGACACGGTCCTTTTGCTATTGGGGTTTTTATAAAACATAAATGAATAAGTGTGTGATAAGGGCAAAAAAGAGGACCATGCATTTCGTGACCTGATAAAGGAAAAGGGAACATTGGCAGCATCATGATGGAACGTCTCCCCATCCCCAGAGGAAACGGTGTATCAGAGGAGATAGTAGTTGACAGGCTAGTATTGGTAGATGCTTCTCCAGCCCTGAAGACTTGAACTCTGGATTCTCAGTAGAAATTTTATGCAAGGGGAGTGTCCTCTGCACTGAGTCCTGAGACATGTCTGAACCCCCTTTTCTTTATCATTCTCTGCTCAGGGAGAGCCAACATAGACCCAAGTGTAGATGAGGTCATAAAGTATATTCTCAAAGGTGAAACTGAGCCAACCTCCTTTCTCTGCCCATCTCTCTCTCTCTTCCTTCAACAAAGATAGGCACCTCCAAGAGAAAATGTGAATAGTTCGATTAGTCTGCCTTTTAGGCTTAATTAAGGCTACGATCCCCACAGAATAGATTCCATCTTGGACAGTATGTATTTACCTAACACGTTTGAGAGTTCACAACAGGAAACCGGCTTGTAGCTGGTACCAGGTGTGAAGTCACAGAGTGGTAGTTTCTGCTTATGGTAAGATCTGAAAAGCATTTTTTTGTGGATGCTCAGATCTTTCTTAGTAGGGCAGGATTTGGACACATGTAAACTTTTATAAAGAGTCTTTGAGTTTATGTCATAATTTTAGCTTTTGTTGGTTAATTGTGTTAAAAAGATTCTCTCCCATTAAGCCATTGATTCTCAAATTTTTAATCATGTTAAAAAGTTTTCTCTTCTCTTAAACCATCGAACCCAACTTCCAATCACCAATATAACTTAAACCAAATCAGATGTGCATTTACTTAAAAAGCCTAGGAAGACTCATGTGGTGCAGTGCCTCAGAGAAACTCCCTGGCTGCTTTTAAGACTTACCCATGTCCCAGGAATCTGCCCTCTGAGCTCTATCTTGTTTAATTCACATTGCTCTTTCATGTTTTCAGATATCTCGAAGTCGGAGTCCTTCTCCAATAAGATGTACATTGCCAAGTAAGTGTGACAGTCAAGACGAAGCAAGCTTTCTGTTTCTTAAATATCCTTTATATTATGCCGCATTTTGGAGCACCATGATTATTCATGGGGGGAAGATCTCTCTTCTCCAATTTGCTCTATTTATTCATTTCTGGGCCCTCTCGCTGATGATGCCTGGGCTGGTCTCATGGGTTACAGAAGAACCACCTCCTTGGAGAGATTTGACTGCTATGGCCCTTTTCATTTGGGCAGCTCTGAAGGATGTGCAAACATGGCCGTAGTAATGAGCTGTTTGTTTTTCTCCCTAGGATATTAAAACCACCAGCCACGTTTGTTTGCCACAGTCCATTGGAACAGCCAACCTCCTCAGTGCCTGCAGCCACCTGCCTTGTCTGCCTCCGACCTCACGTAACATGAAATGAAAAGGCAATTCTGTGCGTCACTCCGCACAGAGAGTTTAATGCTTTGGCTCAGTGCCTTTGTCACTCTAGGTCCTTTCGTTTCGTAGGAGCGAATTCCATTAATTTCATAAAACAATTATAGGCATATAGGATCATATTCATTAGAACAAAGTCTATTACAAAGGCAAAGACTTCTCTCCCTAACTACTGGGCTCTTTCAGAGCCCACTCTAGAAGTGACAGCAGAAGTCACTCTCCAGCTGAATCCCAAAGGAAGGACGAGCGATTTCATTTACAGAGCAGTCAAGAATCCTCTCGTTGCTAGCATCAGCTTTTAGCTCCCTGAAACCACAGTTTAAGTGTTCTGATCCCCTCTCAAGGATTCCAGTATATTCATAGTCTCAGGTTGGGAAACTCGTCCCCCTAACACTCACTTTAGGGAAAATGTAGACAATAAGAATATATTCATTTTAAAAGATAGAGCAATTAGCTTGCTTTTCTCTCTATACTTTGGCTGAATGGCAAAGCTACTGGGTTTTCTGTTTTCTTTTCTCCTCTCTTTCTTCATTTCTTTGTTCCTTCCTTCCTTTTTTTTCTTTCTCTTTTTGTATACAGGTGCCATTTAATCAGCTCAGATCTGGAAGCTTTAGCGTCAAGGGTCTGAGAACTAACTCTCCCATTATTCCCCTCTTTACACGTTTTCTTGCAAGATATACAATCAAACAACAAAGTTAATCAACTAGCGATTAACAATTAACAACCAAGCTTAACCAACTGATGAATTAAACTGCATATATACCGGCAACTTATCACAGATAAATTAATGTTGAGTGATACAAGATGCCCCGGAACTGGTCCACGTGAGAGGACTTCCTATAGAGCAGACCCGTGGCTAGACATCAGCGTGAGATCAGTGTTCACTGTCTGCCATTTATCTCGTCACGTTTTCATGCGTGTGTGAAATATCAAGCTCACCTCCCGCTTTCTTCTCTAGTTGTAAATGAAGACCTCCCATGAAAGCCCTCTGATCAGAGTACACTTATTCAGGGCCCCAAGTGAGGGGATTTTAAGCCGAGTTTATCTCTTTTGACTGCTTCACTGCACTGTGCTTGAGAGCATATAGTGAAGGTAGGAATGGGCCATTATTCTCTCCAGGTAAACAGGGGTTCTTTGCTTTTTTTGATTTCCCTTTCACACAGGCCACAGGCTTGTTACTCTGAGGTCCGCGTGCAAAGCAGCATCTGATGCTTTTTGGTGGGGATGAACAAAAGCAAACCTCTCTGAGTATCTTGTGGCTATGCCTGAGCGTGTGAGTGTCTTGTAATAAAACCATAGTAATGCACTGTACTCTGACATGCCTTCCCTTTAGATTCTCAGGCTCCCCCCCACCTCCACTAACCCACAAATGTGAACCACCATCACACATTCATCAAGTAAATACTGACTTCAGCCTGCCCCAGGTTGACCCTGAGAGAGCTGCGGCTCATGGGGAAGTCAACCTGCTTTGTTTTGTCTTATCCACAGCTCCTCTCACCTGTTCAGGATGCCCCGGACCCCACTTAACCGTTTTCATTTACCTTATTTCAGTGTTTCCCCACAATAGCTAGGCGCGCCTGTGGCTTCGTATAGAAGGAACTTTTTGTTCAGTGCACTCTACAGTCTTGTTTCAATTTCTTTTGCTTTAAACTAAGACCCTGTCTCATTTTCTTCTGCTTATTTTGGCACACAGCACTAGTTCTTGGTTTGTTTGAAGGGAAGATTTCTCTCTCCTCTCTCTCCTCTCTGTCCCCCCCCCCACACACGCACGGTGGGGGAGAACAGAAGGAGTTTATAATCCTGGCATCGTTAAGGAAGCCAGTGTGAGAAGGCAGAAGCATCAGAGGACATCGCTTTGAATGTTCCCCTCTAGCACAGCTGTTGGCTCCACCCATTGTATCTCTAAGTTAGAGGGCACTCGTCCATCATTCTAATCAGCCGGTATGAACACCGCACCTCCTGTGGTGGGGTTAGGGCTGCCAGCATCATTCTGTAAGGCTAGAACTGGTAGGAGATTTCTTGGTGGTGTTGCTTTGAAAAATTTCTTACATGTAGTTAAGGATAAGATGTTATGGGACTTTAAAGAAGCTAGAAAATTTACAAACTGCATTGGATCATGGAACCGTGAGCCCAGGAACCATATGAATAAATGAGATTTAGAATGGTATGTTAGCCTTAATACGGGAATGAGCAGAGGCCTTGAAAAAAAAAATACGAATAGCTTTCTAATTGCAAATGAAATGGAACTGGACAGTTTTACACTTGAAAAATAGCCCAGCAGGGGTCAGCATGAACACACTTTCCATATGTCACCAACGATTACCTGGCATCTGTTTGCCCCTCTACTGGGTTAACGAAATAGGAGAGTGGCAAGTGGGTATATTGCAGATTTAATTACAAATTGTGTTGTATGTACTCTTAGACTTTTAGTATTGAAAAGACGTATTAAAATATGTTGTAAAATGTACTAGAAAGACTACTTAGTAACTGGGCAATGGCCAGAAGATCTTGGGTGTCATACTGTGAATCAGGTCCCTTAGCAACTCACTTCCTATGTTAGGACATTGGGGCTCGAGGCGTTACATTTCCACTGATACTTCTGTCTCTTTGGTTCAGGGAACAAGTCCTGGCGCCCTGCTGTAAAATAGTATTGGTCCAGCCCTGTGAGCCTTGAGTGTGTGGTAGGATGGAACAAGGCTCCTTTGTTAGCTTTCGAGAAGCTTTTCCTGGTGTGCTGGTGGGCATGTGAGTTGTTGGAGAGAGCTTTTAGGGGAGGTCTCGCAGGGTGGCATTATAGAAACCCTGTTCCAGGACATGCGTGTCTTTAGGATGCGTTTTTTTATTTTTCAGAATTAAACATGCTGTTGATTACTGAAAACCATTGTAGCCGGGCGGTGGTGGCGCACGCCTTTAATCCCAGCACTCGGGAGGCAGAGGCAGGCGGATCTCTGTGAGTTCGAGACCAGCCTGGTCTACAAGAGCTAGTTCCAGGACAGGCTCTAAAGCCACAGAGAAACCCTGTCTCGAAAAACCAAAAAAAAAAAAAAAAAAAAAAAAAAGAAAACCATTGTATTCGCTTCTACAAGTGAATACCGTATCAGAGCTATACCATCCACTAAGTGCACTGGCCAAGTCACTGATGGGTGAGCGCTACGGTGATGTGTGGTACGGCCAGGTTGTGCCCCTGTAGAAATTTGACTTCCACCATGAGGCATTCTGGGGATGAAATCTTAATTCTCTGATGCTTAGAAGTTAGGGTTTGGGGAAGTGGTTAGTATTAGGTGGTAGAGTCATTAGGCAGGGTGTGATTCAGTTCTGGTGGCTGCAGAAGAGACATGCTTACACATGGACTCGCTAGTTTCTGCTGTGTGGCGCTCCGTGCTGTCCGTGGACTCTATTAGCAAGGAGGTCATCATTCCATGTGTCCCTTAGACCTTGCACCTCCAGGACCCTGAGCCACAATAAAGCCTTTTTAAAAAATAATTTGCCTCAAGTATTTTATTATAGTAGTGAAATGTGTACTAATACAACCAGTTATTGATAAAAGACCCAAATAGGCAATCTCTTGTGTTCTTTATATATACATGTTTATCTTTGCTTTCTATTATATATGCACATGTATATAATATGTATAATAATGTTATGTATAACATATTATGTGTAATATATAATATAATACATAATTATATATATGATATAGTATATATTAATTGTATTATAAAACTGTTATGGAACTATTATGAAATAAAATTCCTGATTTATTATGCTGATGCCAGAATTTATCCAACATGTGTGTTTTCCTTTAAATTCCCTATTTTTATATCTTCATTTCTAATTTCTCCCTGGTTCTCTTTGAATTTATCCCTTTCCTTGAGTTTCAATTGATCTTATATCTTTGATAAAAATTAATTTACCCCAAAATATCAGCCCCTAACTTTCAATGTAAGTATGAATTAATTGAAGACAAAAAATGGAATTTTACATAAAGATTCATTACGTCCTGATTTATATAATGCATTAATTTTACTTAACTTCCAAGTAATTTAAAATTTTAAATTTTTAGGGTGTTAAAAAGCAACACATTTAAAAATTAGTTATATGTACAATAAATCTGATCTATGGTTTTTCTTAGCTCATTGAGTTCAAAGAAAATATTGGTATTTCTCAAACTTTTGGCAAAAATACCTGTTGTGCACATCAGAGATGCCTTCTTGGGCTTCCCACCAAGCTTATTAAGAGCCTCTGGGTTATTTGCATTAGCCTGGCTTAGGGTTATCATCGCTCTGATGGACACCGGGACCAAAGCAACTTGGGAAGGAAAGGGTTTCTCTGGCTTGCACTCCCACAGCGCTGTTCATCATCAAAGGAAGTCAGGACAGGAACTCAAACAGGGCAGGAACCTGGAGGCAGGAACCTGGAGGCAGGAACAGAAGCAGAGGTCATAGAGGAGTGTGGCTTACTGGCTTCCTCCAATGGCCTGCTTTCTTATAGAACCCAGGACCACCAACACAGGGATAGCACCACCCACCCTGATCCCCCACCCATCACTAGTTGAGAAAATGCCTTACAGCTGGATCTTATGGAGACGTTTTCTCAATTGAGATTCCCTCCTTTCAGACGACTCTAGCTTGTATTGACATAAAACTAGCCAGTACACATAAGTAGGTTTGAAAATATCGGCCTAAGACCAGGCTTTGATAACCCCACAAACAGAATGGCACAGATCCAATGTATTTTCATGAACTTTCTAAACAGAAAATGCTGCACTAACCCACAAACCTCTGAGTGTGTGTATTCAGCTATTTATCTTAACCCAGAAATGTGTACGTCACTGAAAGTTGGGTATATTTAATCTTTTTTGGCATGTATATCTAAAACACATAGCAAATTATAAGCTATACATTTAGATGGTTGCTAAAGGAGGATGATGAAAAAGAATGCTAATTTTGTTTCTCTCCGGCAGAGGTCAGCACTTTCTTGTTTTTAGTGTCTGGATGATTTTGTTGTTGAGAAGATATGTTTCCTCATTTGCTTACATTGTAGAGATCTGTGTTCAGCGTGCGTAACAGAAAGTTGGAGTATAACTATGGCACGAGGCCCTGTGGGCGTGTCTGAACAGTCATGGTCACGTGCCAAAGGGAGCCGAAAGCTACCTGGGTGACCCAGGCTTGCGATGACTCTGCTTGTCTCCAGAGGAGGCAAAGCGATATCTGAACGCCAGACTCTCCATATGGCCTTCCGTGACTGGAATTTCCTCAGACACCTGATAGAAAAGCTTGACCTTCTACTTCAAAAAATACCAGTGATTCCCCAAACTGTCCGAAATGAACTCGCCTCGTTCCCTCATGAAAATGAAGCGTTTCCCCTCTTTTCTTTCAAAGCCCAGTTTAGTTTCCCACCTCCCAAAACGTCTCAGTGGTGCAAGGTAGATTCTAGGAAAAGAGCCACAGGTAATCCCAACCTGAGTGAGACAACATTCGTGAGCTTGGCTGGGTTAATAGAGCTATAAGAAATGTTTGATGGAAATGACGTTTCTTTTTAACATTCCTTTGTTCAAGTTCGGCTTTTCTCCCTTGACTAGCCAATGGTGACGAGGTACTATAAAACGACAGGGAAGTTTGAAAACCAAAGTTGTAATAGTTCACAGCAGGACCGCTCTCTCCCTGACTAGCTGAGGCCACAGATGGGAAGGAATTCCAGGGTCTGGATTTCCTAGGGGGGCTCCAGGCCTGTGACCCAGAATTTCCCTGGGAAATATATGAGAGGAGCCACTAGATGGCAATGTTGCTTAGGAAATGAGAGGCACACACTTGCTGTAGGCAATGGTTCAAACGGAGAAAGAAGTAGAAAGCCCTCAGATTATATCTGCAACTTCATTACTGGATTAATAGCTCACTATAAATTTGGACAATAGCTTATATTGATAGTGAATGGTCAATATAAAATATAGCGTGCTAGAAAATTAACTGCAATCAACTATGCCATAACACCTGATAAAGGATTTATATGTTTGATTCCCTTAAGGCTCAAAAACCAAATTTATAAGCTCAAGGGGAAGGGTGGGGTAAGTTTTTTTTTTTATTTGAAATTCAATCTAACACCTCATTGTGTCAATCTAGAGTTCTTACTGCGAGAGGCAATGCCATGGATATTTGCTCTTACTGCTAGGGCAGAAGCCCTGAGCTGATTCTCAGCACACACACCATGGCTCACGATTGCTCCAGGGGATCTGACGCCCTCTTCCGTCCTCTAAAGACATCTGCACATACATGGTGCCCGAGAACTCAGGCACATGGACAGAGAGGGGCACAGTCTCTTGGCTTTAGGGTTACTTTCCTTGCCTTCCTGTATGAGTGAGAAGGTGTGACATCTGTCTGCATCCAGGTTACCATTCGAGTCGTCTGGTTCCATTCATTTACCTACAAATCTCCTTCTCTTTATAGCTGAGTAGAACCCCACTGGGCATAGGGATGGTTTCTTTATCCGCTCATCAGCTGATGGATATCTAGGCTGTTTCCATGTCACAGCCGCTGTGACTAGGGTGGCAGTGAGCATGAATGAGCACATGTCTAGTAGGACGTGGAGTCCTTTGGGACTATGCCACCGGTCGAGCTGGGTCATGAAGGAGACCCACTTCCGGTTTCTTGAGGAACTATCACTCCATAGCGGCTGTACCAGTTTGCACTCCCAACGGAAAGTGAGGAAGTGCTTCACCCTCAACCCCACAGCCCACACAACATTTATCTTTTGTGGATCTTAGCCCTTCTGACTGAGGTAAGGCGAAATCTAAAAGTCATTTAAACTTGTGTCCTCTGATGGTTAAGGATGGTGAGCATTTACAAAAAAATACCTCTTAGCCACTGTATTTGTTCTTCTGACACCCTCTGTTCAGTTCCATTGAGGTTTTTTTTTTTTTTTTTTTTTTTTTTTTTGTGTGTGTGTGTGTGTGTGTGTTTCACGGTTTTCAGTTCTTTGTGCTTTCTAGACAGGAATTTTTCTGTCAGGGGCAGAGCTTGGCTGACAGCAGCTGTAGTTCCCTACGGAAAAATAAGCACAAGGTCAAGCCAGCCAACATGGAGCATGGGGGTCTCGTGAGCCCAGACCCCTGAAGAGCTGTCCATATCTGACAGCTTCCCGTGGAGGGAAACTCAGTTTTCCTCAGGGGTGTGGCTCTGCTAGATTGATTGCCGTCAAGTGGTTGGCCTCCCACCCGTGAGTACGTGAGTAGCACAAACTAGACTCCATAGATGGTTAAAAGACACACACTTGGGATGGAGTGGGGAGAAGGAGGAGTGATGTGGGAGTCCCCTCTGTGTGCTGTGATTTCCATTAATGAATAAACTGCTTTGGACCTACAGCAAGGCAGAACTTAGGTAGGCAGGGAAAGCTGCACTGAATGCTGGGAGAAGGAAGGGCGGAGTCAGAGAGATGCCATGAAGCCTCAGGAGATAGACGTGCTGAAACTTTGCTGGTAGGCCACGACCTCTTGGTGATATACAGATTAATAGAAATGGGTTAAATTAATATGAGCTAGAGCTCATGGGCCAAGCAGTGATTTAAATAATATGACTTCTGTGTGATTATTTCGGGTCTAAGCTAGCCGGGCAGCCAGGAACCAACAAGAAGCCTGCTGTTACAATGGAGACTAGATCTGGGAGGAGTTAGGGGCAGGAGTTGGGATAAATATAATCAAAATACATTGTTTGCCTTGTATAAATTCTCAAAGTATTAATAAAAACCTAATATTAAAGAAGTCTTACTGAACAAACAAACAAATCCCTGCAAACCAAATCAAAGTTGCCCTCCCTGAGCTGCTTAGGAACACAGCTGACAGAAACTGGGAATCAGGTTCCTTGTTGAAGAGAAGCCGCAGCCGTAGAGGGAGAGCTGTGGTAGTGTTTTTGAGACAGACCTCCGGACCACGCTGGGAACAGTTTCCTCTGGAGCTGCACAGGGCCCAATGACCTACTGAGAACCCGGAGGGGAGGAGGAGGCTTCGGGACCAGTTTAAATGGCATCTTCAAAGTTCTAGAAGTCTTATCTAAGAGACACCCCCACGCCAATGCACCCCTGTGCCCACATCCCCATGAAGCCATTTTTCTCAAACTGGGCTTTATGCTTGGCTTTCTTCCTTTTTTTTGGGGGGGGGGGGGGTCTTTAGGAAAAGAGTAACAAACCAGCATTTGAATTCAAGTGAGGTTATTTAAGCAATAGCTTTAGAGGTCAATAACTCACTAACGTTTTAGCGCAGTATCGGGAAACAATGGAAGAACTCTAGATTATGCCGTGTCCACATCTTAAGGGAGGTCCGGAACGCGGTGGGGGGGGGGGGTCCCACTGTGATTTATGTCTGTTCATTAAGTCTTGTTGGAAACAGAATCAAACCCAAGAACTGACTTTCTCATCCCAGAAACAACACGTTATCAGTAACTTATCTCTATTGTCTCCAGATTGAAGGGTGGCGTGTGTGAGAAACAGAGATGATCGCCAGTTTCTGTGTCTGGTGATATGTTTGTGGGCACGGATCCCACCAGTCCTCTGCTATCTTACTCTTGGGGGTGGTCCAGGTCCCACTCTGACCACTGAGCTGAACTATTAGTCTGATGTACAGATGCCATTACCGGCTGCTCTAAAAACAGCATGCTTGACCTTTCAAGGGAGCAGTAAATAAAACTGAGAAGGAATTCAGCAGCCAGAGGCTGTTTTATTTGAGTAAAATATCTTCACCATTCTTATTGAAAGGGAACATCTTGCATGGGAAAGACAGATACTGACAGAGAATGGATGCCTGCTGACTGCCGGGGCAGCTCTGCTGTGAGCTCCTTGGCTGGGTTCTGAAATGCGTGTCTTTTTGACTTTATGTTGAAGAGCTAAAATCAGCCTTAACGCTAGCACTCTGCAGACCCTGAAAACCAAGGAGTGCTCAAATTTTGCCTCGAGGGGCCCGGCTAAGCCTCCTTTCTGTTAAGATCCCCTTCCCCAGACAATTCAAGGCATTTAAATATGGTTACTAATTTCTAAATATCCAACAATGGCAGTACAGTCACAGGAACCCAAGAAGTCCTACCTCTCCACAGACCCAAGATCTGTGCACGATGCCAACCCCTGGGTACCAGCAGGATCCATGCACAAAGTCAACCACTGGACTGCCAGCAGGCCTCTGTTTTGATTTTTAACATCAGAAAAAAGAGGGGATGGAGAGAGGGCTCAGCTGTTAGGGGCACTGGCTACTTTTGCAGGGAGTCTGGGGTTCCAGTCTCAGCATCCACGGTGTCTTACAACTGCCTGTAACTCCAGTTCCAGGGAAACAGGGGATTTCTTCTGGCTTCTATGAATACCCGGCATCCAGTCAGTACACTTCCATACATGCAGGAAAAACACCCACACACATAAAAAAATGATAGGATAAAGACCAGGACCAATCTTGGCCGTTCACTTTAAGTGAACGAGGATGGCTGCCACTCACATAAAACAAGTCCACTCACTGCTGTTTTCAAAAAGGATAGACATAGTTTAGGGAGGGGAAATCAAAGTTTTGTTTTATTTCCTTAAGCTTTAAGACAGAAAAACAAACTCAGTCTGACTTACATTAACCAATTTCTTTTTCTTTTCCTTTCCTTTTCTTTCTCCCCCTTTCTCTCCCTTCCTTTCTTTCTTTCTTCTTTCCTTTCTTTCTTTCTTTCTTTCCTTCCTTCCTTCCTTCCTTCCTTCCTTCCTTCCTTCCTTCCTTCCTTCCTTCTTTCTTTCCTTCCTTATTTCTTCCTTCCTTCCAAAAGAATCTAAATAGTCCTGGCTGACCTGGAACTCACTATGTAGACCAGGCTACACAGAGATCCATCTGCTTCTGCCTCCCAAATGCTCAGATAAAGAGCATATGCCTGACTTGCAAATGGGTGTTTGTGAGGCTGCACCTTAGTTTTTTCCCCAGAGCATGTAAAATAGCATGCATGGAGACAGGGCATGAATTCAGTCTGTTGGGTGAGTCCTTTACAGCAAACTGTCCACGTGGGCTCTTCTTGCACCCTCCGTGGCCTTTCTCCAAGATTTCCCATAGGTGAGAGGCCTGCTTTTTATTGTCAGAAACTCCAGGTCACTGCCTTGGTGTCTTGTGTTCCATTTGTTCCTCTTACATGGGCACGTGTAGTCACAATCAGCAGATGCTGGGGCCCTGCCTGCTCTGTGACACCCCAATGTCTCATAGTCCTGCCTGCAGTTTCAGCCCCAGTCCCAGGGCTCTGCTTGACTAAAGACCTTTGTGCTCTAAAGTCCCAGAGCCCTGAGGGAGGCACAGCAAACACAGAGGAACAGGGACAGTGCGATTTTAAACAGAACAGTCTCTGAGCTTTGTTGAGAGAAGACAGCTGGGCATGACTTCATCGCTTCCCCTCTTTCAGGGCTCTAAGAACAGCAGATCTCTTGGGCTCCTCAGGGAACATGGGGTTCCAAGTAACTTAAGAGAACAGGGTGCATTGAGATGGAGACATTGCCTCTTCCCAGGGATGGTTCCTTCCCAACTTAGCCACACTTTTCCAGGACCATCCGAAGCAGGATGGGATTTGATCTACTCTTGGAAAACACAGAAACATACTTCCCACCTCAGACCCTGACGTGACACAAGCTGGAGACTGAGTCTGGGTGGTTTTGTCTTGCCTGGGAGAAGTGTCCTGGTAGAGAAGCTTGGGTTAAAAAGAGAAGGTTTAGAGTCTGGTAGGCCATTATTCTTGAAGCTTCCCATGCCTCTCAAGAGTAGCTTCTGAGAGAAGTGCATGCCAACTGTAAACCCCCAGATCTGAAGCTTCAAATGTGGGGTACCACGATCCCTTCATGAGGATGACAAATGCAGGATGTCACAGATTTAGGGGCATTTTGTTTGCAGGCAACCCCGAATAGAGGTTAGGAGTATGGAGGTGTGAATGAAAATGGCCCCCACGGGCCATAGGGAGTGGCGCTATTAGAAGGCACGGTCTTGTACGTGTGGTCTTGTTGTAGGAAATGTGTTACATGGAGGCTTTGAGGTTTCAGGAACTCAGTGCAGGCCCACTGCCCCTCTCTTCTTGCTGGATGTAGAGCTCATAGCCCCTCTCCAGCACCATGTTTGACTGCATGCAACCATCCCTCTCTCCATGACGATAACAGACTAAACCTCTGAACCTATAAGCCAACCCCAATTAAGTGTTTTTCCTTATAAAAGTAGCCATGATCACGGTGTCTATTCACAGCAACAGAAACCCTAAGACAAAACATGGGAATTACTCTCAGCCCCTCAAGACCTGCTCCAGTCCTGTGGGGAAACATTAAGCCATTTGTGATGTGAATCTGCCAGGAGCAAATGTTTTCCACTAGGTCTCCCAAGCTTCCAGGACATGGACCTTTGGAGGACACACTCTAATCATATCTAAATCATGACAGTGGAGCTGAGTGGCAAGGACTGGCAGAACCAAAGGCACAAACACTGGCTCCTGCTTCTGAGGTGTCAACCAGTCTGTCTACTTTCTCATCCTTGTCTTCTGGAGCCACATGCAGCTCCATCATTGAACAAGAACCAACTCTACACTTTGGGTACCAGGATCGGGTGGTTTCATCTGTAGACCTTTGCTCTGCCCATGGCTCCTTTGTGAACTTGGGGACACTTACTGAGGTGGCTTGAATGAGAACGTCCCCCACATAAGCTAATATGTTTGAATACTTGGTTTCCAACCAGTGGAACTATTTGGGAAGGGTTAGGAGGTGTGGCTTCGCTGGAGGGGTTATGTCACTGGGAATAAACTTTGAGGTTTAAAAAGCCCATCCTGATGGAGGAATGTCTATGTGTTACTTTCCTTATTAATAAAGATACTGCCTTGGCCCTTTAGGAGACAGAAAATTAGGTAGGCGGAGTAGACAGAACAGAATTCTGGGAAAGAGGGGGAGACGATTCAGGCAGTCGCCATAGTGAGTCGCCATAGTGAGTCGCCATAGTGAGTCGCCATAGTGAGTCGCCATAGTGAGTCGCCATAGTGAGTCGCCATAGTGAGTCGCCATAGTGAGTCGCCATGCTTCTCCTCTCCGAGATGGACGCAGGTTAAGATCTCTCCTGGTAAGGCACCCCTCGTGGTGCTATATAAATTACTAAATATGGGTTAAAGCAAGATATGAGAATCAACCAATAAGAAGCTACAGATAATGGGCCAGGGGCCAGGCAGTATTTAAATGAATATAGTTTCTGTGTAATTATTTTGGGTAAAGCTAGCCGGGTGGCAGGACGCAAACCCTGCCGCTTTTTCTACAGATTGGCGCTCCAACGTGGTGACTAAATCCACTTAAAAACCTGAAAAAGCGCCGGGCAGTGGTGGCGCATGCCTTTAATCCCAGCACTCGGGAGGCAGAGGCAGGTGGATTTCTGAGTTCGAGGCCAGCCTGGTCTACAAGAGCTAGTTCCAGGACAGGCTCTAGAAACTACAGGGAAACCCTGCCTCGAAAAACCAAAAAAAAAAAAAAAAAACTGAAAAAGCTTTAAATAAAGGAGAGAGAGAGTTTAACACAGCTTTTTGCTGTTTGCCTGGACGTGCTGTAGAGAGATTTCCTGTTTCGGCAATAGTGGCAGAGAAAAAGCTGAGTCATTTTAAAACGCGGCTTCCTGGTGCTGTGCCGCCAGCGGGAACTCTGCCTTTAAAGCATTTCAGTGGCTTTTATGGGACTGGATATTTGTGTTCCCGAGTGGAATAGGAAGAAGAGTGCACTGAGACCGGGCCAGTGGCTCAGAGCTCCCTGCCTGCACCTGGGCAGATGGCAGAATCAGGCTTATGCACATGGAAGTGCATGGCGGATTCCTGCCGCCATACAGAGAGATATTTTCAGACTGCACAGTGCTCTGCGTGTCAGATTTTATTGTAACTTGGATGAAAAGAGTTTCTGTGCTGCATGCTCAGTCTCAGAGTTAAAGTGCTGAGTGTGGTTTCTACCTGGCGGCCCCAGAGCTAGCAGAAAATGGTACATCTTCCATTTTGAAATTGGAGAGAGGTGGAGCCAACATCCAGAACAGCCCAGTGGCTCTGCAGCTCAGAGGTGCAACCTATTCAGAGTCACAAGTGGCTCCGCCATGTTGGACTGGATGGGGCAAGCACACAGTACCTGTTTTTGACCTAGGAATGTCACAGCTTAGAACCTTAAGCACTTAGCGATGTAAAGGCGCAAATCAAACATGTTTCTCAACAGTAAAAAAATTACAGATTCACAATAGGACAGATTCAGACATATGAATGTACGTACGTAGGCTTGAGAGAGAGAGAAGAAAAAAATATAAAAAATAAAGTTAATGCCTTAAAAAGGGTAAAGTCTTTAAAGAGACAGAGTACAGATAGTTATAGATTAAAAGAAGTAAAGTGATAGAGTAAAAATAAGCCACGTAAAAATGGAAAATTCACAGAGAGTCTGGATTATGTATTTTGTTGTGTTTTCTTTGATTTTTTGGACTGTAAAGGAACTAAGTACAGAGAGACATTTCATTATATGGGCTGCCAGGCTAGACCAGAATGGACATCTTAACGGTATGACTTCAGAATTTGGATCTAAGAACATGATGCTTTGGAAAAGAGAGTCTTCTTTTGTTTTCACAGAGGATGACACCCTGTGGATTGCTTCTATCCCAATATGGTATGACAGACCATGCCCTCCTGAAAGGCTGTTATGAACATCTTCAAAAAATTACTTCACTCAACTGCCGACTGAGATGAACCTAGCACACAGGTTACACTATGAAAGATCTAAATAACAGCGCCCCCATTCAGCAGGAAGCAGTTTGGAGAGAAATAACTGTGCCCATGTTCCCAAATATTGTTTATAAATGTTCTTTTACATTTAAAGGGGGAGATGATATAGATATGAATAATTTGCATTGGTATAGATTTTAAGGTCAATTTTTTATATGTATATGTATTTCTGATCTTGATTAAGCTATTTTGATTGTGTAGTTCATTTTAAAATGTAATGTATAATTAGAAAATATAGGTTGTTAATGGATAATCATCGATAATAGTCAAGCTTGTAGTCATGTTAGTTAGATTTTCTAGATGTACATAGATATATTTTAGATAGGCATTCTTCATATCTTTCAAAGACTGCAGAATATGGCATTTAATGTTTTAATAACTTAGGGTTTTTCATGACAATGAGACACGTCTGCTCCTGGCAGCACCAGTCTACTTCAAGAAGAAGATGGGCATCGAAGAGTCTCCTTATGGAGTTTGATAGCCATTTGGGCAAGAAACTGCTCTTGCCTGGACTGTTGCATAAACTGGACACAAAGAACCCGCAGAGAGAGGACTGCTGAACTTGCCTAAAGGTGAGATGATTCTTTGGGGTTCCTGATTCGTGAAAGAGTCTGCGAGACGTTCTGCAGGACACAGCAGATAGTGACTGAACTGTCTTTGGAATTTTCTGCTTCATGGAAAAGTCTGCTGGACACTGTAGGCCTGGAGACTGAAGATGGATGCCCCAACGGTACAGAGGAACTTTGGGTGACTGTCCAGGCAGCAAGTTGTCTCTGTCATTTCTAGAGTTTGAAAGTTACTTATTTCTTGTTTACTTAGGTAATATTATATCCTTCTGGGGTCTTTGATGGAGTTGAAGAATGGATAGATAGTTATAGTTTTCCTTAGTTATGATAAAAGATAAAATAGATTTAAATATTGTAACTGTAATTTTTGCTTGATAACTGTTTTGTTATATGTAATTTTACTATGTTAAAGTTAAAGCCTTTCTTTTTTGTTTAAACAGAAAAAGGGGAAATGATGGAGGAATGTCTATGTGTTACTTTCCTTATTAATAAAGATACTGCCTTGGCCCTTTAAGAGACAGAAAATTAGGTAGGCGGAGTAGACAGAACAGAATTCTGGGAAAGAGGGGGAGACGATTCAGGCAGTTGCCATAGTGAGTCGCCATAGTGAGTCGCCATGCTTCTCCTCTCCGAGATGGACGCAGGTTAAGATCTCTCCTGGTAAGGCACCCCTCGTGGTGCTATATAAATTACTAAATATGGGTTAAAGCAAGATATGAGAATCAACCAATAAGAAGCTACAGATAACGGGCCAGGGGCCAGGCAGTATTTAAATGAATACAGTTTCTGTGTAATTATTTTGGGTAAAGCTAGCCGGGTGGCAGGACGCGAACCCAGCCGCTCCTTCTACACCATCCCATTCCTAGTTAGCTCTCTCTCTTGGCTTCCTGCCCATAGGTCAGGATGCAAGTTCTCAGCCACAGCATCATGCTGCCTGCCTGATGCTATGCCCCCTACCATGATGGTCACGGACTCTCCCTCCCCGGAACTGTGAGCCCCAAAAAACATTTCCTTTTATAAGTCGATTTCGTCATGGTGTCTTATCATGGCAATAGAAAAGTAAACTAAGACATTTATTTTTCTTGATGTAAAATGGGATGTTTGTAAGAATTAAATTTACCCATACATAGATGCACCGAAAACACAAACCACAGAATATTAGAGAAACAGCTGTGGAAGTTACCAGTTCTTTCTTGCTTCCCTGTGAAACCACCTAGCCCCCAGTCCTCTGTCCCCAGTGTCTCCGAGTCTCTGCGTTTCCTGGCCTGCAGTTCCTGACCACAGACCGTCATGGTTGGTTTAGGAACCCCAGGATTTTAACCTTGGGTTGGGCCTTGTCTTAGGAATAGAGGGGCAGTTTAGTGTGCAGATCAAGAGGGCAAATAGGTTTTCCTACAAGATGCACTGAAAACATTTTTTGAAAAGTGATAAGAATTGTGCATAAGGACCTAATAATTTTTTTTAAATAGAAAGAGAGCAGACACTTGGTAGGCCGAGTAGCCTTCAATAGCCCAAAGGGATGTTTTGAATGTTTCACCACAGGGGAATGATAAATATTTGAAGTGATGTGCTTATTTATTTGATCTGATCATTATACAATATATGTGCATTGAAACATCAGACAGTACTCATAAACTGCGGTAATTGTTGTGCCAATTAACAAGAAAACAAAGGGGGCTGGAGAGGCGGCTCTACAGTTAAGAATGCTTGCAGTTCTTGCAGAAGATTGGAGTTCAGTTCCCAGCACTCCCACTGTGGGGCTCAGAGCTACCTGCAGCTTCAGCTCCTGGGGAGTCTAACACTCTCTTTGACCTCTGTAGGTAGCTCCATACACAGATGCATAAACACAGATCTAGGAATACACACATGCAAGTAAAAAAAATATATTCTAAACAATCAAACATCTGCCCCAGTAAAACATACCAGGAGCATCTGGCTGTATGGCGTTACTCTATTTTGAAATACTTTGCATGGCTATAAGACTGGAAGCAAAGCTAAGAACACCGAGGGAAGGAATCTCCACTTCTGTTTTGGTCATAATAAACTCACGAGCACTGGGAACAAAGATTCATGTACCACTTCATTTAGTAATGAGACTGTTTTGAGATTCCCCACCATACATGACTCATGTGACTGGTATAATTTCTGCTCTGCTCTAGCCCAGGGCACCATTCCTCCTCACACAGCCAGTTTTGACGTCAAATGTCAGTACTTCCAAGCACAAGAATTTGGTCTAATCTAATGGAAGTCAAAAGCTGAAGGTGCGATCCCTTCCATTCTGCTGATATAAAAGTCTAGCAAAATAGGGAATGGTCAGAGTCCTGCCCCCTGTCTTCCTATTAACACAGATGACAGCAGAATCTGGACCCTAGTCATAGTTTAATACTCTTGCCTGGTAAATCCTTTCCCTGGCTGCTCTCACTTTTAATAATTAAAAATTCAATTAAATTGACTATATGAACACAGGCAGCGCACAAGCTTGGGTTTTATGGGGAGCCCAACTTGGAGAACTCCCAGGCAGCTCATGGGCTCTTTTACCAGCACAAACCTAGAGGGGCTTCTTATCCAGCCTCCCCCTCTCTGACTGCCATATGGCCCTCACCGCAACTTTAATCAGGACCAGGCTCAGCCTGATGTGGAGTAAGATCTTAAGGCTGAGAGGAGTCACCGTGATGAAACTGGAGCAGCTGGGGCCCATAGGCCAAGGGGAGCTTGTTTAGCAACCATCACTTCCATTCTAGATTTCCAGCATACCTTACAAGGAGCCCAGCTCATATCTTGGAACCTTGGAAACACTGTCTGACCTCAGGGGCTCCCTGTGAACCCGAACTTGGCTTGGAACTAGTTTAGGAAATGACAAACGCCTTTCTGGACAATGGTGTGCCTGGGCCTACAGTAGTTTGGCTTCAATAAGTGTTTGAAAATGGTTTTCCAGAGAATAGCAAGAAAGACCAAGGAGCGTTGTTACAGATCCAGTCAGTGTGTGTCTTTTCCAGAGTTGATTTGGGCTGCATCACATCGCTGCAGCCACAGGGAAGTGTTAGGATGGAGAAACTGCCAAGTAAGCGTCCTTAGCATGAATGACATGAGAAACGGAGGCTGGAGCTTCAGCAGGCTTCGCAGATGCTTGGGATGAAGACCAGCACAGAGGCAGACGGGCTTGGCATGGTGGCCGTCCCAGTCCAGCACTTCCTCTTGGGAGAAGTAGGGTGTATCTAGAGAGCAGCACCCATGGTCTTTGACAACCTGGCTTCGCAGTCCTTGGTGGAAACAGACCTGTGACATTCGCTGGTTGGGTACACAGAGAACTGTCTTAGAGACATCAGACCACCCCCTAGCTTATGACTCAGGCCCCTCCATTTATTGTTTGTCCAATGGGAATAGAAAGGCCAACAGACACACTTTATGTGAGACACCCAGGAGAATCGTCACAGAAGGAGGATGTATAGACCTTAGGTGATTAGAATTCAGTGTTCTGATAAACCTGCAATGGCTTCTCTACCCAGAGGAGTAAAGAAAGTATCTGTACTGACACAGAACTGGTGGCACGCTTATAGCACCTTCTCAATCGTGCCATTTTGGAGACGGGACTGACCCTAATCCAGTTTACACCCACAGTTGAAACTTATGTTTGATCCAGTGTCTGAGAGAATCATTTTATAGTATTTTAAATCTCTTCTTTCCCTAACTCTTCTTCAAGATGGTACCTAAGTGAGTATGGAATGAGAATCACGAGTCTGTGTACCCATCTCTTGGTACCCAGGTGAGTATGGGATGGATATTACACATCTGTGTGCCCTTTGCCTGGTACCCAAGAGAGTACAGGACTGGCATCACAAGTCTGTGTGCTCATCATTTGGGATGCATAATTCAAGTTTCTGATATTTGACTAGTGTGGCTCTCTCTTTGGGGGTCCTACTGGCATCTTGGCAGAGATTTGTAGGTTCTTAGTGTGTGGTCTAGTCTTTCTTGACAGGTCAGTGTTGAATGTCCTCCCCACCCTTCCTCCATCTTCTTTGCCATGGCCACAGCAGAGTCCAGTTCCTATTTGGCTGTCTACTCTGGACAAAGGAACAGGAGGTATACTTGTTTTGTTCTAAGAGGGTGAGTGTCTTGCAGGCCAATGGACTGGTTGTTTTTTAAATCCAACAGACAGAAAACTAGGGACCTGAGATGGAAAGCTGAACCCTAGAAGGACTAACCATTCTACCAACGGTCTTTCAAGGTCATCTTACGCGGTCCTAACAGCCTGTAGAGCAAGGTGGCCTCCTGGCTGCTGTGCTCTCCTCACTCAGGGTAGGAAGACAGGTACATCTGTGACCATCTGTCTCCCGAGAGTGGCCGCTTCCTTGTCTTGCTCTGTTATTCTTCTAAGATAGATCTTTTACTTGCCCTCCCATCCTACTTGTGCTTTCTCAGCCAAGTCCCGTCCATCTCTCCTATGGTCTTTTTGAAAACTCAAGTTCTGGGCTTTGTGCATGCCAGGCTGGCCTTGAACTCACAGAGATCTGCCTGCCTCTGCCTCCTGAGTGCTGGGATTAGAGGCGTGCGCCACCACTGCCTGGCCAGAATACACCTCTTAACAATAGGAGGTTCAGCGTTACTGGCCTGGGTGCGGGGACCACACTACAAATGGCCTGGGTGTGGGGACCACAATGCACAGGGCCTGGGTGTGGGGACCACACTGCACAGGCCCTGGGTGCAGTTGCAGCCATATTTGTTCAGATAACCCACCAAGAGGATGCTCACAGGTTTTTGCTTATCTCTCTGTCTGAGAACTTCATAGGGGCTTAGGCCCTCAGCTGACCAAATTCCTGGAACATTTTCTTTTATCTAATCAGAGAGTTTGGGCTTTTAAACCTGACATTCACTAAAGCTTAAGGTTTTAGCCAAGAAAGACTACAGGAAAGAAAGACCACTGTCGTAGGCACTCAAGGACGCTTTGACCTTCAAGCCGGAGCTGTTGTGAAAGGGACCCACAAACCTGCCACAGGCCCCGGAAACACATGGCGACAGCTGACTCTGTTATTCTTCTGTGATCAAGAGCAGTGATCTCAGTTGCTCAATTCCACTGGAGAAAGAAAAAGAAAAGGACTCTATTTACCACAATTTATGAAGCCCAAGATACTCAAATACAACGTACAACCTTTGGTGTAAGAAACAGGGGTAACCGCCACCCTGGGAATAAGCACACACTGGGCTTAGCTCGGCGCTAGACATGATGTTTGGTGAAGAAACGCTCCAACTCACAGTCTGGTTGGCACGGTTTTCATCAGCTGCCCTTGGGCTACTGTTGACGTCTGAGGAGAAACACTGTGCAGTTTTATGGGAAAAGTATTAAGAAGAAATCCACCCACATTATGAAGAAATGGGGTTGAAAACTTTCCACTTCACTGTATGACTTATATTTTTAGTTGTAGGAAAATATTTGCCTTCTTCATCATACGCTCCGTGTGGGCCATCAGATGTTCTGAGGAAAAAGTCCTAAACAGCATCAGCTGTTGAATGTACGTGAACATTGACCTATCTCTGCCCCAGACACCATGTGCTGTCTTTCCCCTCTCTACTCCAGTATTTAGGCCATGCCTCTGAAGGGACTGAAACGCTCTCTGTTTCCTGGGGAAGGAGACATGATGCTTCTTAGAGCAAGTCGCCCCTCTGCTTATCCTGGCTCTGATGTCATGCTGGAGAAAAGCTCATTCTTAATGAAATTCCATTTCTCCAACACCGAGGAGCCGGTTGGTTGTATTAGGCTTTCTGCTATCCAGGGTTCAGGCCACATGGAAAAAAGACAGTTTCTGCCTTTCTTTTTCTGAGTCATTCAGTTTTGGCTGATGCTATTCTAGAAGTGTTTTTTAGAATATTTCCCAAAGTGTATCCATCGAGAAAAAATTCAGCAGAATGTTCCACAGTCAGATAACACTGAGGACTGCTGGGAACCAAAACTCTGTTCTTGGAAAGCTTCTCTGCAAACCAGCAAGAAAAGCTTTGGGAAAATTCTCTGTAACGACATTCATTTCCCTTAATCGTCCAGTTTTCCTGCTTGCTTAGAGGCTCCTTAAGAAAAGCCATTCTAAGTAATAACAATGCTTCTAGACACTGTAGGCAATTCTGCCATGCACTGGAGTGGAGCAAGGGGTATGGGGTGTTCTCTTAAAGACCTGTCTCGTGGAGCATGGGTTGTCCCTAAGCTCACAAACGTGCTGTTGGTGTGCTCAGAAATTATGGTGGTTTGAGAGAAAATAGTCCCCAAGGGGAGTGGCTCTACTAGGAGGTCTGTCTTTGGTGGAGCGGGTGTGGCCTTGTTGGAGGAAGTGTGTCACTGTGGATGTGGGCTTTGGGGCCTTATATATGCTCAAGACACTGCCTTAATGCAGGAAAGGAGGTTTGGGATAAAGTCAGTTTTATTAAATATAGAATAATACAGAAGCAAAAGTACATCTGCCATGTTTCCCAATGCCAACAAGGGGCCTTGGCCCAGAGTCAACACCAATCTTCACCATCTCCATTTCTGTCTCTCAGTAGAGCACACTACTCCATTTCTCTATCTTTTCCATCTATCCTTCACATTTTTGTTCTTTGTAGTGGTGTCCAGGCCCTCTGGGTGCAGTGTTTGGCTGACCTTCGGTGCCACTGCCCCAGGTCCCAGATCAAGAATTTTTAAACTCCCTTAACTAGCAAACCTTTTTAAAGTCTATTATTGCAACTGTGTATATGATGTGTGTGTGTGTGTGTGTGTGTGTGTGTGTTGTGTGTCTAGGTCAGAAATCAACTTTCTGGAGTCCCTTGCTGAGGAAGGGTTCCTGTTATTGTTTCTTTTCCTTTTCATCCTCTAGGCTAGTTGACCTGTAAGCTGCTGGCAGATTTTCTGGTATTCCTGTATCTCCCTCCTGTCATTAATCCCCTCCCTTTTTTGTCTTAAATGAATTCTTTTATTTCATATTATTATTATTATTATCATTATTATTATTATTAGTTTTTCAAGACAGGGTTTCACTGTGTAGCTTTGGAGTCTGTTTTGGTGAAACTAGTTCTTGTAGACCAGGTTGGCCTCGAACTCACAGAGATCCGCCTGCTTCTGCCTCCCAAGTGCTGGGATTAAAGGCATGCACCAACACTATTTGGCTTAAATGAATTCTTACTTGGAAATCATTGACATGTAATAATAGGTGGAAGGAGATTCTACTGATATGGTGGCATGGAAGGGAGCTATGGCATGGGGTGGACGTGTGGGAGGCTGAGTTCTTCCCTGCAGATCTTTCCTAACCATTGTACTGGCTTCACAGCTTGAAGATTTCCAGGTGAGTGAGAAAGGTCCCAAGGTTTCTTGCACACTGGACATTCAAGTTTTGATCATTCTTATCTTGTGAGAATATGCTCAAGAAAGCATGGACCAGTCAGAACTTACAGTTCTCAGAGCATGGCTAACAACCAAGGAGAGAATTGCTAGGCAGTCTTAATGTAGAAGCCCTGCTAGACTTGGAGTGTGGCAGAGAGCAATCTTTGAAAGCTGGAAAAGACTGAGAGCTCCTGCTTTGTCTTAAAAGCCCAAACCCAGTCCCTGCTGGGTGTGATAGTAAGTGCGTCCGCATGTGGAACTGGGCTGAACTGTGCGAGTCAGGGGGACATCTGATGGTTTCTTTACTCCGTACCAATACAGATGGTCACTTTGACAATATGGTGTCTCACCCAGAAGATAAAAGTGCACATAAGTTTCCCCTACACTGTTGATACTTTGGACTGAGCACCTGAGGTTTCCTCTACTACGCTGTGCCTGACCTTGCTGGGAGACACACATCCACCTGATGTTGGGCACAGAGCCACTCATTCATAAGTTGTTACTGTTTGGTCAAAAGTGAGACCCCAGTCCTCTAACACCCTTATATCCAAAGAGGCTGGAATGTAATATTGAGTTGGAAGTGTCACTCCCAGCCTGCTAAGCGCTTGAGCGCTTCACGCTTGGACTCCAACTCCCAGACTGCCAAGCGCTAACCACTCCCACAGGGTATTTAGGGTCGCGCGCCAGAACAAGGAACACCTGGTGGTTTGGGGTTTGCATGTGTTCTCCCTCTGTCTTTCCCTCACCATGCTCTCCCAGCCACCTGGGAGTGTGTCGTCTATAAAACACGGGCATTTGATTTGCCTTCATCTGGTTTCATTGGAGTTCTTTGCGCTGGTGGAGAGGTTTTTCTTAACAGTTATGGCGACTGTGTCTATGGAGGATGTATGGCGGTGAGCAGAAGGGGGGCATGTTTGCACACCCCAGCATCATTCTTAGCTGGACTCTCAGGAAGGAGTGAGGCTGCAATGGCTGCCTAAGCAAAGAGCAAGCCTAGGAAGGGAAGCCAGAAACGGCCGTCTCAGGGCAGCTGTCATGGGATCCCCAGGAGACAACCCAGATTGATCCAGACTTTCCTGGTCCCACTTGATTAAGGGTTATAACAAGACATTCCTCTAAACTAGAGCTATAGGTTCATGGTAAAACCACTGGGTGTCCTCCCTCTGTACTGTTTGTAAGTGTGTCCCACAGGTCACAGTTTCTCAAGGGAAGGGCAAGAATCTAGCATAACTCCCAGCACATAGTAGGTGCTTCTTTTCCTGGATATACTCTTCCTGCCTTTCTTGGATCTATATCAATAGTCTATTCCAGCATCTCCTATCAAGTCTCTTTTTGTGAGGTAGCTAGCTATGCAACATTGCCTTTTCTTTAAAAAGCTCTTTGAAGAAATGGCTAAGCACTTACATGCTTTGGCCTCAAGCTATTACCTTGTCTTACAAGATGGGAATTCCTTTCTGCCTTCTTTGTGTTTTGTCCATAGACGCTGACTGCCAGGTTTTATTACCATCTCTACCTAAAAATATTGGTCTTCAGAAGCAAGTTTCCCATTCCTGACAGAAGGTAAACTAATTAGAAGTCTCTAGAGCAAGTTTTATGGGGGCAAAAATGCCTTTTTAGAGCATCTCAGGGAACTGAGACTACCTTAAATATGAGAGGAAAAGTGAGAGCGTCTCTTGGGTTTGCAAATGTTCGAATGAGGAAATCAACCAGAAACCCCACTCCCCCAAAGGCTTCGAAGGCAATGTGGAGACTCCCAGAAGAGTTGAGGGTGATCCTTCAGGACCCCGACAGGATGCAGGTAGCACGCTTCATAGATCGGCGAAATGGGGCACCCTATAAATTTTGCTAACTAAAACACCCAAAGCATATCTACTATTTAGAGTCGGAAACCTGTGGGGCAAGTGAGAGAAACAGAGGCACAAACCAAGTTCAGCTTTCTAAGTTTGGGGGGCAGGGTAGGAGTTGCACTGCAGAAATCAGGTAATTCAGGGCTTTCTCTACGTGAGTCTAAGTTGTCTTAGAATTACAGGCCTTACGCTGAACTGTCTGCCACCTAATTTTGGCTCCACCACTAATAGTGTTTCCAGGTAATCACATTATCAACTTTGCTTTTCAATTTTGTCATCTAGTGAATGGAGTTTATCTTAATACTTACCTTATAGTGTTTTGTTCAAGGTTAATTAAAGCCCATAAAATTCTTAGTGTTCTAATATGGAGCACTCAAAAATGTCCCCTCATTTAAACTCTAATGGTTTCTTTAAAAATTGTTTGTTTTTATTTTATGGGTTTGCGTAAGTGCCTCCATGTATGCATGTGTACCACATGCACACCAGGTGCCCTTGGAGGCCAGAAAAAGGCAATGGAGAGGGATTTGTCATGGAATTGGGGAAGGGGGACAGTTTGGGTCCCAGAGCTCTTGTGTGATCCATGTATACCACACACCCAGGAGAGTGGTCCTGGAAATGAGTGGCAAACACTGGAAGATTTTAGGAACAATGCATTCACAAATAAGTCTGGGAAAGCTAATTACCTTTCTTTGCTGGAAAAGTCAGGGAACAGGCCATGTAAGAAGAATAAACCATTCCAAGAAAATGTCAGGATGGACCATCACAGAACTTAGTTTTGGGGTATCTCAGGCGAAATGTCGCAACCTCCACTAGGTTCACACAGCAAACAAAAACACATCTGTCAGAGCAGAGCTGATTAGTCCAGGGGGTCCTTTTTACCTTTCTTTGCAAATAAAAAGCTCCCCCAAAGCTACTTAACACCACAATAACCAGGAAATTTGTTTTTCACTTTTGATGGCTGATCGTCAGGACATAATTAAGGATTGAATGTTTCTAGGTCACACGTGGCTTTCCAATAAGAAAGATTTATGATCCAGATGAACAAAGGACCAAATAGCAAATAACAGCTTCGATTGAATGGATGGAGAAGAAAGTGCAAGTTCTATTTACTCTCTGCCAAATCCTTTGAGTTTGGGGATGTGTATGGGCTACAGTTGCTTGAAACCAATTAGACAGATCAAGGCAACTAAGAGGAAATTAAACTTCAGACAAAAATGGATCTATGCCCTGGATCATTAAGTAACATATGAATATATATGCATATAAATACATATTTAAAATCACATTTGGGAAAGCTCTTCTACTATTGTCTACAGTTCTTGAGGGCTCAGATGTTCTCAGTGAGGCACACAACCATGGGCAAATGTTTTCCAGATAGAATGTACAGATTACTTTGAGTTAAAATGAGATTTAATATTTCCTTTATGTGTGTGTAATACTTTTAATATTCTTTCTTTTCTCATCTAAGGACTTCAAGCACAGTTAATTACTCATTTTTCATATTAGTGAAACAATTATGATTATTTAAATAGCATTTTTAAATTTTCTTTTATTTGTCTGCCCGGGACTTTTGACAAGCACCGTTAAAGGCTTGTGCTATAAGAAAGGAAAATAAGGATGATGGGGGGGAGGGAGGGAGGGAGGGAGGGAAAGAAACAGATGTATGAGTTTCTTGAATACTCGTTCACTATCTGGATAGGAATATAGGAACAATACTTTTTCATCTACAACATAAAAATTATTGGTAATATGCATCCTTATTATAAAGTTACTATAAGATGGCACGTTCGGCAGGAATGTTGGAAAATTGAACTGAAATAAAGAGATTCAGCAGATATCTAAAATTAGAGGAAATATCTTCAAAAAGAGAGTACCTGTAAGGTTTATCATGCTTACTGTGTTGATAGTGGTTGAGAAGCTCTGAGGTTGTGTGGATAGTCTCAGCTCCAAATTCCCAGATGAGCATCATCTCAGCAATATCAGCAGAGATTCTCTATTTTCTGAGCACTTGGGCAGAGGCTTCAAAAACTCTGAAATGTTATGAAAGACTTCCATATGTATCTTCAGCTGGTGTTAAGATTCTGTCCTCATTCTCACCTGTCATTTCTCTAGCTGTCTTCTGATTCATCTATCCTTCCGGAACATTCTTATGCATACCTTAGCAAATTTGAATGCAGATGAATCTTCTCACCCACATCCATGAAAAAAAATAAAATTTTAATTTGAATAACAGAGGTCAAAGCTAGCATCTGAAATGAACTGGTGGCTTTAAATACACACCTAATGTAGGTTCCCAGTGTCTAGGAGCCTAGACTTCTCCAGTTACTCTACATCAGAAGGAAAAGTCAATGTCTGCTCAAGGCCAGGCTTCTGAGATACCTTTCCAAACTCCTGTGAGCCTGTTGGAAGTTTCTCTATAGTACTGTTGGCATAAAAAAGAGTTCCACAATAGCCCAAAATGGAGTATAACAAAGGTTTATTTATCTGGGAATAAACTCACAGAAAGAGTAGCAATCTACAGTCCTCTTTGTGCACTAGGAACTGGAACCAAATCCAGCAGCCAAGAGGCCCATGCAAGCCTTTCACCTGCATTTATAGTACATGAGACCACACCCAAAGTGGGCCAATATCTTAAAGCTATTGGCTGAAGGAGTTCCCACAGCGTAGCACACATGGAAAGAGAGCACCTTAGTTAGGGTTTTTTTTTTTTGTTGTTGTTGTTGTGTAGAGACGCTATGACCATAGCAACTCTTATAAATTAAAACACTTAACTGATATGATGACTGGCTTAGAGTTTCAGAGGTTCAGTCCATTGTCATCAGGATGGGGAGCATGGCGGCATGCAGGCAGATGTGGTGCTGGAGCTGAGAGTCTTGCATCTTGACTCAGAGGCAAGAGGAAGTTGACTGTCTATTACGCTGTGTGAAGCTTGAGAAAAGAGAGACCTCAAAGGCAGCCCCAATAGTGACACACTTCCCCAGTAAGGTCACTCCTCATAAAAGAGCCACTTCCTCTGGGGCCATTTTATTTCAAACCACCACAGAGAGCTATCACCATTCTTTCTCTTTCCCACTTTTCTCTTTACAAATAAAAGCAACCTTTTGATTTGATACACCATAGAATCTTTATTGCACCATTATTAACAGTATGATTTGTTTTAATTGGTGCTTTTTCTACCTTTTTTCTTTTGCTATTAAAAATTATATAGTGAGCTAGACTGGTTTTACAATTCTTTAATACGAGAACTTGGAAGGCAGAGGCAGGAAGATCTCTGTGAGTTTGAGACCAGTCTTGTCTACATAGTCAGTTTAAGGACAGCCAGGGCTATATAGTGAGACCCTGTCTCAAAAGAAAAGCAAAAAATGAAAAAAAGAAAAAACCCAACCCCCCCAAAAAATAATTAATAAATTGCATAGCTATATTTCTCAGAAAGACTTGTTATATTTGTAAAATATTAATTTAATGTAATATTTTAAAATATTCTACTCATATTTTTATCTTTCTTTTTGTAAATTTTTACTATGCCACTTGTGCATATAACAAGGAAGTCTATATTCTACTACAGCGAAACTTGCTCATCCATTTTCCTCTATTCACAAGAAAAAGAGAATTAGCCTAAATGTCTATCATTTGGTGAATAGTCACAATGAGATAGCTATACACAGAGGCATTTTATTAAGCTGTAAAAAACACATAAAATATGAAACTTGCAGGTAAATATTTAGAACTGGGAAGATTATGCAGATTGAGATAAACCAGGCCAGGTGAGATGAATCACCCAAGTTCTCACTCATGAGTGGATCTTAGCCTCAAACCCTTAGATGTATGTGTTTAGCATGTAGAAGCCAGGAAACTAGAATGGAAACACATAGGGGGGGATAGCTTAAGAGAGGGAAACTAGAGGAATACACATGATAAGAAAGCAGAAGGATTAGAAAGGTTTAAGCAGAGGTGAGTGTATCTGATAGGAGAACCAAAGAGGGAGAGGGGGCTAACCAAAATGAAGTAGCAATGGAAAAGCTGTATGGAAACCACTCTGCAAACCAATTTTAAAAAATTAAGTTAAAAAACTGGTGACTGAAGAGATGGCTCAGAGGTTAAGAGAATTTATCAGAGGACTAGAGTTCAGATCCAGCTGCTCTGCTCATGCAGCTCACAAACACTGGTAATTCCAGTTCCATGGAATCTGATGCTCTCATTCTGACCTCTGTAGGCACAGCATGCCCATGTATGCTCGCTCTCTTCTCTCTCTCTCTCTCTCTCTCTCTCTCTCTCTCTCTCACACACACACACACACCCTAAAAATTTAAAAAGTAGTTAGAAGGGCACTATCCCACATGGGTAGATAATGTTGCTAATCAAAAACCACTGTTCATTAAACAAAAACCCCAGTGCCAGCTCACTCTTGTGAGCTGTTGATCGAGGGGGTACCATAGACCCCCAAACACCACACTCTATTGCTACTCTTCCTAGTTGCCATCAGAAATACATGATAAGACCCCCACACCCCTCAGTCTAAAGAGTGAGGTCAAACTGGAATGGATCTGGAAGCTCCCTTCTGGATGGCTAGCTTTCGTGGTGCCAGAAAGGCCATCTAGGTTGCTTGGGAGATGGGACATCAGTGGTCTGACCCAACTGTGAACCTTACCAACTTCAATTCTCACCTGCCAAGCAAGACGTACCCACCAGTGTAATAGTGGCACACCCGTTGAGGTGATAACCATATGCTCTCAGATTAGATTTGAGGCTTGCTTCACAGAAGGGAGGACGTGGCTGGAACTGTAGACCTAGGGGGAAAACCCACATCTCAGGAAGTCATAGGTCAGAGAGAAGAACTCACTGCCATTGCTTAGCTAAATTGATATGGGGACAAACTGATTTCTAAAAATTGGTATTTATATCCATAGACAAATGCTACTCTCAGCCTTAGAGAAGCTTCTCTTTGCAGTGAATGGAACTGGATGCAGAAGACTCATGACTGCTCAATGTGCTCAGCATGAGTGATCGTTGAGAGGTTGGCTCTAAACAAGTTGTGATGTGGGAGGGTCTTCTGTTTTAATAAAGAAACTGCCTTGGCCAGCCCTTAGGTGGGTGGACAGACAGGAAGAAGGAAGTGAGGTAGATGGCTCAGTCAGATGCCACGCCTCTCCTAAGTGAGATAAATCACCATGCCTCTGCTCTCTGGGGCAGATGCCATGCCTCTCCTCAGGGAGCCAGTTGCCATGAAGCCAGCCACCAGGTCAGACATGCTGGATCTTTCCGGGTAAGACACCACTCGTGGTGTTACATAGATTATTAGATATGGGTTAAAGCAAGAGATGTGAGAATTAGCTAATAAGAGGCTGGAACTAATGGGCCAGGCAGTGTTTAAAAGAATACAGTTTCTGTGTAATTATTTCGGGTAAAGCTAGCCGGGCGGCTAGGAGCCGGGCGGCCAGGAGCCGGGTGGCAGGAAGCGGCCCACAGCTCATCACTACAAAGTTGTTTATACCACCATCCCTTCTAAGGTCCAGGGAGTACCATGGAAACGGAAGCAGAAAGGGTGTAAGAGCCCAAAGATGGGGAGAATGGCTGCCTAATGCTGTCTTCAAGGCACAGCAGAGCCATCACAAACATGAGCTCATAGTAGCTGTGGTTGCCTGCATGGACCTGTGCAAGACAGGGCCTGTCAATTGCCATGGGTCAGCCAGGAGCTCATGAGGTCCTACCTCTCCCTGCTGACTAATTTGATGCTGATGGATTCTGAGGGAGAAAGTCATCCTCTTTAGTAGCTGCCCCAATCAGTAAGACCACTAGGCTCCAGTGTATAATTCCAAACTCAAGACTGAATGGGCAGTCCTGGTTAAGTTCAGTGCAAGACCAAACAAAACAACATGAGCATGATAAAAGGACCCGGACAGAGGAGGGGGACAGCAGGGGTGGGAGAGAAAACAGAATGTATGGAATTGCCAAAGAACAAATTTAACTAATCAAAGAAACTTGATAGTGAACGAATTGCAAAAGTATCTTTTACCAGACACGCTTAAAAGAGTTTTAGTCTTTTAAAAAGTCCTTTAAGTAGTTATTTCTCTTTTTGCAAGTGTTCACTAATAAGCATTAGTTGCACATTTCAATAAGTGTAGTGTGTTCTATCCATATTGATCAAATCCAGTATCCTTTTCTCCCTAATCTGTGTACCCTTCTCAGTGTTACTACTGAGTTACTACCTCTTACCTTCAGGCAATTTTTTGAAGTCTATACAAATGAGAGAGAGAGAGAGAGAGAGAGAGAGAGAGAGAGAGAGAGAGAGAGAGAGAGAGGGAGGGAGGGAGGGAGGGAGGGAGGGAGGGAGGGAGGGAGAGAATGCCTTTCTGCATAGGTTTATTTCATTTTACATAATGTATTCAAGGTCAACCTCATTGCACAATGATTGTATATCTGACTCCATAATGTACTCCAATTCTGCCTGCTTTTCCCGATAATGATAAAATTGCATCTGATTCTTTTTCACAGTTCAATATTGATTATACGCACCACATTTTAACTATTTAGCTCTTGTTGAGTACCTGGGCTGATTCCACATATGAATAGACTTGGATCCTTAAGAAAACTGCTTTGCTGAGATGTAGTTAACAGTGAACTGGACTCATCTAAGTCACATAATTTGATTCATTTGTGCACATGACACTAGCATCAAAATCAAGACAACGGACATGCCTATAAGGCATCCGAAGTTTCCTCATCCTGTGTAATCCTTTTCTCACACCCACCCTCTCAGGAAAATCCTTATTTGTTTTCTGTTACTGTGAACTTCTTTGCCCTTTCTAGAATTTTATATTAACAGAATTATAAAGTCGATATTGGGGGTGTGGCTTCTTATACTCAGCATAATGATTTGAGACTAAATGCATTATGAGTATCAATAGTGAGTCCACTAGATTGCCAAATAGCTTTCCATTGTGTGGATATGCTACAACTTAGTTTTTGATGGACATTTGCTTTAGGATCACACAGTGACTAAATGGTGAAAACCCCAAGAATTCATTTGCACGGTAGGATACCATTATTCATGACCTTAAGTATTCCAGTTGCTCCATATTCTTGTCAACATTTGTCATGGTCAGTCCTCCTCATACTAGGCATCACACAATGGTAACTTCCTTCTGGGGAAGTTTTCCACATAGCACAACATGACTGAACCATCAGCGAATAACAAGTTTTATGAATTTCATTTTACATCTGGATGGTGGGGATTTCTTTTGTTGGCTAATTCAGTACAAAAGTTGACTACAAACCTGAGACTAAGCATCTCTGTTTTGTTTCTGATCTTGGAGGGAAGACAGTATTTCACCAGGAAGTCTGATGCTAGCTTTGGACTTTTGTAAATACATTTTAGAAGTTTCCTTATGTTTCTAGTTTGTTGAGAGCCTTTTGGTTCAGAATGGATGTTCATGTTGGATTTTGTTGAGCGTAGTTATTTTTAATCTGCTGAGACAATCCTATATTTCTCCTTTGTTTATAAAAATGTGAATTATATTGATGGCTCTGAATGTCAAACCAATCTTCATTCCTGGATTAAAAGAAATTCACTTGGTCATCTTGTATTATTCTTTCTCCATATAGTTTAGATTTCCTAAAGTTTTGTTTGGGATTTTTTACCTCTATATTCATGAAAGATAGTTACAGTTAATTATTCTTTCATGTCTGGTTTTAGTAATACAGAAATGATGATCTCATAAACCAACTGAGAAACATATCCTCTTCTTGGAGTTTCATGAAGAATTTGCATATAATTGAATTATTTTTTAGGTAAACTCTCCATAGAAGGCATCTGGCCCTAGGGTTTTTCTATGAGAATATTTTCAAACTACAAGTAAAAATAGTTAAGATCTCCTGGATAAACTGGTAGGGGCTATAAGGAAGGGGATAGGGGATGGGAACATGAGGGATCTAGAAGGCAGAGTTGGGGTAGGGACAGAAGGGGAGGACAATGAAAGAGGTATCTTGATAAAGAGAGCCATTATAAAATTAGGAAGAAGGCTGGAGCTAGGGAATTTCCAAGGGATCCACAAGGACAACCCCAGCTAAGACTCCTAGCAATCACAGAGAGGATGCCTGAAGGGCTTTCCCCTTTAATAAGATTAGTGGCTATCCTAAGTGTCACCATAGAACCTACATCTAGTAACTGATGGAAGCAGATGCAGTGACCCACAGTCAAGCACTGGGCTGAGCTCCTGGAGTCTAGTTGAAGACAGGGAAGAGGGATCATATGAGTAGGGGGGTCAAGATATTGATGGGGAAAACCACAGAGACAGCTGACCCGAGCTAGAGGGAGCTCACAGACTCTGGACTGACAGCTGGGGAACCTGCATGGGACCAAACTAGGCCCTCTGAGTGTGGATGATAGTTATGGGACTTGGTCTGTTGGGGGTGGGGGCTCTGACAGTGGTAACAGGACGCATCCTGGGTGTATGAACTGGGTTTTTGGAGCTCATTCCCTATGGTGGAATATCTTGCTCACCCTTCATAGGGTGAGGAGCTTGGTCCTGCCTCAACTTGGTATACCAGACTTTGTTGGCTCCCCAAGAGAGGCCTTACCCCCTCTGAGGAGTGGATGGGGATGGGAAGGGGTGAGGTGGGGAGAGTGGAAGAAGGAACTGAGGTTTGTATGTAAAATTAAAAAAAAATTTAAAGAAAAATATATCGGGTATAGGATTATCTAAATTTCTTCCTATGTAGTGTTGGTGATTTATCTCATCTTGGTTGTTGAATTTATTGGCATAAAGTTGTCGATATCCCCTTATTATTCTTTGAATAGCTCTAAAATATTTACTGATAGAGCTACTCTCACTCGTCATAGTTATAAACCATGTGTTCTCTTTCAATTTCTTATAAATCTAGTTATCCATTTATCCTGTTACTAAGCAATCCAGTAAGTTGCTTGGTAAATGCTCTGATTCTCTTGGGCTTTCTTAGGTGAACCACAGCCAGGTGAGGGCTGCTTTGGCACTCCTCTGGGTTTTGGTTCTGGAACTCTAGCCCCTTCAATCTCCCAGACTTTGACTTTTGTCTGCTCGATTCAGGGAGACCCAGCCTTGTGCCTGCGTTCAGCACTGTTCCCTACATAAGGAGAAGCTCTGGTCCTTCCACTTCATTGGTTTCATTGGATTGTCTCCATCAAATCCCTCCGCTTGGGGCACAGGGAACCCTGCAGAAGAGGAGGAAGGGGGATGGAGAACACCAAGGAAACAAGGTCTCTAAATCAGTGGGATAGATGCACATGTGAACTCCCAGAGACTGGAACAGCACGCGCAGGGCCTCCGTGGGTCTTTACCACATGGGGTCCTAGAGCTGAAAGCAGAAGTAGACACATGCCCCACCCCTAAAAAGCTAGCTTGCAGATCAAAATTTAATTTTTCTCCAAGGGAATCTCACTGTGGAAACAGACTACTCTGAATGGTGGCTGCATGCCCAGTAGTAGGCGCCAATGGAAAACAATCTCAGTGGCATCTTTGGAGGTTTCTTGTTTTATAGTGTCATGCCAGGGCTTTTTAAAAAAAAATCTCAATCTTAATTTTATTTTTTAATATTTTGTTTATTTTTCTCTTTTTCCCCTACATGTCCTTTGTGTATATCTTATGGCTTACAACTTACAATTTAGGGGATTAATGAGTATGCAAATGAGTGAGTCTCTGAGTCTGTATTTGTTTCTTGTTCCTTTTCTTGGGTCTTTCCCTCTGTTTTTGCTTGGTTTTGTTTTGTTTTGTCCTATTCTTATGAGTCAGTTTTATTTTATTTTATTATTTTCCATTAGAAGTTTTTTGTTTTCTAATGAGAGACAAAAAGGGGACAAATGTGTGATGGAGGACTCCCATTGGCTAATAAAGAAACTGCCTGGCCCATTTGATTGGCCAGCCCTTAGGTGGGCGGAGTAGACAGAACAGGAAGAAGGAAGTGAGGTAGATGGCTCAGTCAGATGCTATGCCTCTCCTAAGTTAGACAGACCACCGTGCCTCTCCTGAGAGAGATGCCAGACGCAATGAAGCTCCAGCCCAAGATGGATGTACGCTAGAAACTTCCCGGTAAGGCACCACTTTGTGGTGCTACACAGATTATTAGATATGGGTTAATCAAGATGTGAGTAAGAGGCAGAAAATAATGGGCCAGGCAGTATTTAAAATAATACAATTTGTGTGATGTTATTTCGGGGTATAAGTTAGCCGGTGGCCGGGAGCTGGGCAGGATGAAAAGCAGGCCTGCCCGCAGCCCCTTACTACAAATGTGGATAGGACGGGAGGTGGAGAGAAACTGAGAGGTGCAGAAGGAGGGGAAACTGTAATCAGGATATCTATAATTCCCCAAACTTATATATATATGTGTGTGTGTGTGTGTGTGTGTGTGTGTGTGTGTGTGTGTTAACTGATAGCTCTAGACCAGCTTATGCCTCCAGCAGAGACCTGGAATACACTTGGTATTTTGGTGCAAGGTGAAGAGAGGCCGGAGGTCTCAGCTGAGCTTAGGTTGGAAGGGCCCTTGCCAGAGCATGAAGTGTTCCACATTGTTTCATGTTTTCCATTTAAATCCTCCTCCCTCTGACTGCGGGCATCCCCAGAGATGGAGCCTTAGACCTCTGATTAGGCAGTGATGGTTTACAGGGAAATCCCCAAACTGACTAGGGCTTAGGTCCTGGGCTGGAAGCAGTCAGAACAATACCTCCAGTCCTGCAGCTGTGTAGGTTACAATCCACAGAGCGCCCCTAATCAGGGCTGTGAGTACAGAGAGCTGCTCCCCATCCCTGGCTCCCACAAGCACCCTGGAAGCTGGCTCATCATGAGTTGAATATCATCCTTTACAAGAGCTTAGCTCGAGGCAATCAGTGAAAAAGAAGGTTTGTATCAGCAGAGGCCTGTGTCGTATTTGGTAACTCCCAGGAATCAATTGTGATTGAAGCCAGAGCGTTGGCGAAAAGCAGCTGCTCTCAAGGTGAGAGGTTCGGGGAGACAGCAGAATACTAGGCGGGTACAGCATGCCGACAGGAGTGGAATTGACCTGGCACGGGCTGGTTGCCCTCCCGCCTCTGGCATTGAAGTCTGAGCTGCCTCCTCCAACAACCACAGAGCTGCGTCATGAGTGCAGCTGGAGTCGCAGTATCCTATGTCTAAACAGCCAAAGCCTATAAATAATTACAGATCAAATAAGCGGTCAAGTAAAACCTCATGTTCCCTTCTCTTGACAAATACACTTTACTAATCAGCTGAAAAAGTCAAACATAAGAGTTTTCAACTGCCTCGTTTCTAATGGATGAAATTCAGTTTGCTTTAACCAGGCCCAGAGCATATCCCTCTTAGCTGACTACATCAGCCTGCTATAAAAATGCTAGCCACTTCTGTGGACAGCATCCCTTGACCTTCCTTTGGGTTAGGGGATGTGAGCCCTCTGCTCCCAGGGGAATGGAAAGAGGTAAGATTACCGCAAGGTTCTGAAAATATTCTCTAGGTCAGTGGGCAGGGAATTTAGGGTACCTGGGTCTTGGGGGGTGTCGTCAAGAAACAGGTATAGAGGTCAGAGTCTGGGTGGTTGGGTCCTGTGGGATATATATATATATATATATATATATATATATATATATATATATGTCACAGGGAATGATAGGGCAGAACCCTTAAACCGAGTCATAGAAGGGCCCTTCTGTCTGAATCAAAGCAAGCATGCCAAGGACAGATCTGCCAGTGCTGGTCTATGAACTGTATATGGCGACTGTCCTGCTTTCTCTCACTATACCAAAATACCTGAAGGTGAGCACTGTACAGAGAAAAGAGGGTTTTTTTTTTATCATCCCAGACTTTTAGAAACTGAAAGTCCAAATAACATGTTGCTGGCTGTGTCAGAACATGGAGGAGCATGTCACAGTAAGAACCTGTGGGCAAGCCATCAGTGAGGAATAGCAGAAAACAGAATCTGTTTTTTTTTTTTTTTAAAAAAAAAAAAAAGCCCACTGCCACTTTTTTTGGATGGAGTGGGCTGCTCTAAAACTTTCTGTGAAGTCAGAGTCTGCAAAAGAAAAATATATCAATGAGACCATGAACTCTGTAGGTGTCAAAAAAAAAGCAGCAAACATGGGATTACCCACTACTTAATGTGAATGAGGTAGGTCTTTTTGTCTGTTGCTAATTTCCATTTTGAGGTCTGATGTGCCTTCCCAGGGGTTGATGAGTGTGAGGTTAGAAGTACCTTGGTCATCAGTTTTAGTGCATTAAACATTTGCTACCTCTGCCCGTTCACTGTCCTCTCCTCCTTCCTGTGTTCCACAAAACTGCCCTTCTGGTATCAGCTTCTAGTTGGTTGGAATGTTGTTAAAGGCTCTTTAGCCTGACCCAATCAGAATGCAGCAAACTCAAGGTCATCCCTGGGCATTATATCCTGAGTGTTGGAATGACTTGTGGGGCATCAGCTATTGGTACCTGTGAGTAATGGCAGATAAGATGGAGATGTTTATGAGGGCAGGGTTTCGGGCAGAGGATGTGACAAGTGGGTTATTAGAAATGCCTTCTCAGAATCTAGTACTTGCCCAGGAAGACAATGGAAATTCCTTCCCAGAATCCAGAAGTCAGAGCCAAGGATGAAGTTCTCGGGTCAAGAACCACCTAGAAGTCTACCTTTCCATGTCCTCTGCTCTCCAGGGACAGAGACCTTCTGGTGGTCAGCACCACCCTGTATGCTTCACTTTCCTCATTTGTTAAAGTGGATGGCATCCTGGGGTGGGAAATAAAGCTAAACAGGGTAGGGAGGGTTCCTGATGCTCTTGGGTTCTTTTACTATTAAATGAGGTGCTCAACCCTTGGGGCTTTTCTTGGGTCAATATGAAATAAAACTAACGTGACTCCTCTGTTCCCACTGTTTAGTCAAGGCCATCGGCCTCCTTCTTATAGAATCAAACAACTTGAGGTCAACAAAAGAGAACCAGCAGATGACTCTTCTTTGCACACGTAGTACCCACTGTGAATTCTGTGTGGATAAAACGTTATCCGCAATTTCTCTTGTGTGACCTCAGGCTGTTTGATTCATCTGAATTCAAATATGAGTTATTTTATTTGGTATTTTGAGACATGTGTGTGACAGGATGATACTGTCTATAAAACATGCTGGGAGGAAGGAGCGGGATGATCTTATGGGGACAGAGACAGCACTGCCACCACATCTTCTCAATAGACAATAAATCTGCTCACTTCTGTGAATTGTGTTTGTAGAGAATCTAGACTCCTCCCCTTCTCCTTGGCCAGCATTCAAGCTGCACCAGACCTTGTCCCACTGGGTTTTTCTTTGATTTGTGAGGGAATAGCACTCTTGGTTTGACCCACTTATTTATTTCCCAGTTGGGACATATTGGGGTTTATGTTCTCCTCTGTTCCTGCACCTCCTCTCCTAGAGTCTCAGGCTGTTCTCCGGAACCCCAGGAGACCCTACACCTGCCCTCTTGGCAGGCAGCAAGGCAACAAAGCAAGATTGAGATGATTCTCCCCTCCTTTGGTTTCTTTCCACATATATAGTGAATCCTTCCCCATGGGTGCAGATTTTACAAACCAAATAAAGGGAAGTCAGATTAATCTGCAAGGACACCAGGCTGGTACTTCAAGTCTGGAAGGCAAATGGTCTCTTTTATCAACCTGCCATGTCCTTCCTGAACTCAGGATCTGTATCAAGGGTCTTGCTGCAGATATAAAACTCAGGCTTTTGGTACCGATATAATAATGAATCTGAGGTCATACAAGGTTTGTGCTACTTTTATAAATGCTGTATCATTTGATTTTTTTTTTAGGAGGAAGATATAGTGGCTTTACATTTCATTCAAGAAGTGAAGTCCAAAACTTGTCTGTGGGTACAAATCTCAGCCCACATGATGCTGTGCCAGGGCCCACAGATGTGAGTCTTGTTCCACTTTGACTAAAAGTCAGAGAGTTTTAACTTATTCTTGCTCTCTCAAAGTTGTTGACAACAGGTGTGGCTATAAACAAGAAATACTGACCTAGGGTGTGATTAATTAGTATTTTGAGAATAGAGGTGGATCCATTCCACCTTGACCAAAGGTTGGAGAATTCAAGTCTATTTGTGCTCCTTCAAGGAGATTGGCAGGAGGTTACAGGACGTGGCTGCCTACAGGTTTGCTATGGGAGCTCCTTCTGCTCCTTCAGCCAATAGCCTTTAAGATACCAGCCCACTTTGGTGTGGTTTCTTATACTATAAATGCAACTGTAAAATCTGAACTGGCTCTCTTGCTTCCGGCTCTTACTTCCGGCTGCTAGACTCTGTTCCTGTTCCCCGTTTGTGCAGATGACTGTGGTCTAGGACAGTGATCTGTGAGTTTCCCCTAAACAAATAACCTTTTATTATACGTAATTCTGAACTAGTGTGGGATTATTTTGTAACTTCCATCATCACAGGTTACTTGGTCTAAGGGTGTGGCCATTACATGTCCTGTCCAAACAATAGACTGCTTGACCGTGGATGCTCTGTTTATTCCTTATATCATGTTAATAAAGTCTTTTGTCTCCCCTCTCTCCTTTTGGAGTGAAGTATATAAGCATGTAAAAAATAAACATGAGCAAATTCATTATTTAATGAATTTCCCTTCTGGTGTTCTGTGCTTCTGACTTTTATTTCTCTCATATCTCTGTTCCTTTTGCTTAATAAGTCTAATCCATACACTCCTACCCTGAAATGTGTGAACCCCGTTGAGGCTGGACCCAGATATGCTGCTGTAACAAATACTGTAGACTGAGGAACTTATAAAGAATAGAAAGATAGGCAAAAGAGTACTCAGCAGGAAAAAGTACCTACTTTCAATCTTGATGACCTGAGTTCAATCTCTGGAACCCACAAGTTGAAAAGAGAGAACTAACTGCCCTACGCTGTCTTTTGACCTGCAGACATGCACCATGTATGTATAGCAGTGACCTTGGGCATTGAGGGAAGGTTTTATGGCAGTCTCTTGGTATCATCCAAATAAAACTCCAGCTCCCGGTACTGCCAAATACAATTGCCTGGTTAAAGACAGGATGGGAAGACACTTGTGTTTTGAAGGGTACTCAGCATCCATCTGGGAAAGTATGGACTCTGTCAGGTCTGCATTTGCTCTTCTCACCACTAACTCCTCTGAGTGACTTTGTACAAGAAAAAGAAAAAACGTTACATTATCCAAATGACCAAACCATTCAACCATCTGGGAGCAATATTGGCTGTGGTGTCATGACAACATATAAACTCAACATCAATTCAGAGCTGCATGTCCACATCAGGGCATTAAGGTAGAAAGCCCATGACAGTCATCACATAAGAAGGCCAAGAGAAGGGAAGATCCTACCTTCTTTACAACTCTCCAACCCCAGGACATGCTCATTCTTTACACTTAGTTCTTTGTTGACCTCTGGTCTTGGTGACTTGTTAATTGTGCAAAGTTGCTTTAATCCAGTCCACCTAGATTGTGACCTAGTGCCTCTATCTGCTTTTTACCTCCTTCATTGCTGATGTCATCTTTATTGATTTCCCATACTGTATTTGTCGGTCCCTTATTTCATCCCAGAGTGAATATGAGTATTATCTTCATCTATGCTGCTACAATAAATTACCTAAGGCAGAGCATTTTACAAGTAAAGAGATAGTCTAAAGGGAGGATTGTTCTAGCATCTTCTGGCTTCTGGGAACAGCCCCAGGGTAGGTCACTCATATCAAAAAAGGAAAAATGCTATGGTGTATGTGTGTGTGTGTGTGCGCGCGCTGCACATATGTCTAAAACAGTAGGGAAATACCAGCCTCACTTTACAACAACCTACTCCTAATTTAACCAACCATTAATCATTCTTGAGTGTGGCCGTGGGTCTTGTTTGCCTCTCTTGTCTTCTGTACAATTTTCCTTCTTGGGGAACCTTTGTTAACCAGTCATCTTTAAGAGGTGAAACCTAGTTAAGCATGGCTTCCTGGAGACCGAGAGAAAATGGTCCAGGTGCTCTCTCTCTGTGTGGTACTCCTGCCACACAGCTGAGCTTGGACTTCCTGTTCCTGTTTTGTGAGTTTTCCCCTTATAATAAATAAAATATAATTGTTTTATTATTTAGCGAGCCTGGTTATTTCCCGTATCGAGCTAATTTCTACAGTTCCTGGAACATACTAGTGGCTGCTGTTCCAACTTGCCTTGCCAGGGCGAGGAATTCTCTGGCCACAAGGGCTTCCTCCAGGAGGGCAGGCTGAGATACCGATGCTCCAAGAGTGGTCCCCCACCAGTGGTGAATGAGATTTGAAAACATTACCCACTTTCCTTGGTCCTTGCTGTTCTCTCCTCCGTCTCTACAGCTTTGCTGTGATACTGAGCTCCCATTGCCCCCAATGACAGTTTGCTCATTCACATGCTTGCACGGGCTTCCTCTTCCCCGGGCCACTCCCTTACATGCCGGCCAGTCAGCATCTCCTGGGATCACCTCTCAAACAAGCTCCTTGGACCCACATCTTTACCTCAGTATCTGCTACTTGGGGAGGGGGACTCAACCAAATTGACAAGGGGTGGGGTTCTCTGTAGGATGCTAACTGTCAACTACAGGCACATGGAAATCTCGGAAGCACTTGTGAAGACCCTGAGTGTTTATACCCACGACCCCAAAAGAGAATCTCCCCAGTGTCTCCAAACTGATAGTGCCTTGGTATTCCCAAACATATATTCAATCCTGAAAATTTTCTGACAAATTAATACCCTGAAGCCAGGCAGTGGTGGGGAACACACCTTTAATCCCAGCGCTGGGGAGGCAGAGGCAGGTGGATCTGGTCTACAAAGCAATTTCCAGGGCAGCAAGGGATGGATACAGAGAGAAACTCTGTCTTGACAAACCAAAGTAAATACATAAGTAAGTAATAAAAATAAATAAAAATCCGAGTTTCTGGGAGATTGGTAGCTATAATGACTAGATACGATGTCTTCCCAATAAACTACTAAGGCTTTATTTAGCTAGAATTAATCAAATTAATCTTTTTGGAAGCTTTTCTTCTTTTTTTTCTTCAACCCAGTCTCCCTCTACTTCCATCTGCATCACAATTCTGGTAAGCACCTTACCACTGATTCAAAAATAGCTGATTAATGTACACCCAGCTACAGCACATGCCTGGCCAAATCTTTGAATATGGATTTTTTTGGTATGTATGCCTTAACCCACCTGGATAAAAGATGTTTATTTTTTGAGGCCTTTTAGTTATTTAAGATTTTGTTTGTTTTCCTAAGTCTACTTTGGGTGTATTTAGAGGCTTATTAATTTTCTAGAATATTATTTTAAAATAATTATTTTTGGGGGCAAGTGATTGGCTTCTTAGTTTTTCTTTTCTGTTCTTGAAGTTACATCTTTTCAACGTGATGGGTGGAAGAACCACAACAGTCCGCAGATCGGAAAAACCAAAAAGGGAGAAACAGAGCTGGAAACTGGAAACCGAAACTTTAGCACTCATGTTTCCGCAGATGCCATGTGGCTGGAAGCTTGGCCAACCGGCAGTGGGTGGCTCAGCCATCCTTCATCCTCGTGGAAACTAAGGTGTTCTCTTGGCAGCAGCAATAAATCAGGCATCCACAGGAAGCTAGCGAATGACTGTGAGGAGACATAAGCTATGCATGGGCTGCCTGGAATCGCTCCTCAGTGACTTTGCTCTTTGGAGTTATTAGAGAAACAGACCTCTAATCTTCAGGAGGACGCATGCATTGTAGACGTCAAAATGACTGCTGTCTTAGAGATATTAACTTGCTTGCGGCACACACAGGCCCAAGCGTGCGAAGGCCTGAAGTCTAGGCAGCCTAATTTGTATGAGCATATTACAATTTGTGGGGTTTTTTTTTTTGACTTTCCAGATTGAAATTTTTGGCCTTCTTCAGGGTGAATGTTTGTCAACAAGTACAATAAACACCTGAAAGGAATTTAGAACTAGAGTTCACAGGACATAAACAAGTATTCTGAGATTTCTTTTTTTCATTTTGACTTCCTAAATAGCAACTTGATAGTGAAGTAATTTTCAGGGCTGGAGAGATGGCTCAGTCAGTTAAGAACACTGGATGCTATTCCAGAGGACCCAGGTTCGGTTCCCAGCACACGCATGGTGGCTCACACCTGTCTGTAACTCCAGTTCAAGGGGATCCAATGGCTTCTTCTGAATTCTGAGGGCACCAGGCATGCATATGCTACATAGACATACATGTAGGCAAAACACTCATGCACACAAAATGATGATGATGATGAATATGATGATGATGATGAATATGATAAAGCAAGGTAGCTTTTGAACCATGTTACTGTCTTTAAGACGTAACCAACTTCTGGGCCATTTAAGTTAGTTAAATGGTGGTTCTGATGCATTTAAGTAGATTTTTGATGTTGTTAATAATAAAAACACTAATGTGGCTATATTTTGCCTCAGTAAAGGTATTTTTAGATCAATAATTTTTAAAAGTAGTTAATAGTGTGCTTAGACTCCTTCTTTTCCTCCTAAGGTCAGGTTCACTCTGGCCAGGTTCTATGCAGCTTCTGGATCACTCATACTACCCGGTCTCTAACACCTGCCCCCTCCTTAACAGTCCCCCCACCCCATACTGTCCCTGTAACATCTGTGTGAACTAAGCCACTTTTAACCTTTGAGGAGTTACAAGATCTTTCTTTGTTTCTTTGCTATGCTGGAAAACAGCACCCTTCCCCCAGGAGCCCGCTCACAACAGCCCACGGAGCTGTCTGATTTGGTTACCTGGTCCACAGGACTAAAAAAATTTCCCCATCCCAAACCTTGGTATTCTCTCTCAACCTGGATACCACACAGACTGCATAAATATCATCAAACTTCAAAAAAAATTATCTTGGATTTCATTCAAAGCTTTGGCGCATCAACTGCTTCAGAAAGAGGAACATATCCTGCCAAATACTCTCCGGAGATTATCTTGGTACAGTTGATTCTTCTAGGAAGGGCCAGCACAATGACTGACTGATCCTTTTGGAAACAAAGAACTGTGATTGCTTCCTCTTTTTCTATGGATTAAGGACTTGTTAAAGCTAGAATGTACTAGAAGAGGCTGGATGTCCCCATAAAATGCACATAAAAAAGGAAATGAAAACAAGATTGAAAATGAGCAGACTCATTCTTTAGGCATACGTTATGTGTGTGTATCTGTGTTTGAGACGCAGTCTCTTGGTGGAGCTCAGGTTGGCTGCAAACTCACTTTGTAGTCTTGTTGTTTTTCAGTTTATGATCCTTCTGCCTCAGCCTCCTGGGTGCCGGGATTACAGTGTGTGCCCCCAGGCCCAGCTGTATTAGTCTTAAACGTTATCACGTGAGAAAGTAGATTGGAATGCAGCTGTAAGAAGTTGAACGTGCTGTGTAAGTTCTCGGCTGTCTCCGTCTGGAAGAAGCAGAAACCTCTTGCTGCTTGGTTTGAATTGAGTGCCCCAGAGCTTGGTTCATCCTTTTGGAAAGTCCTTAGCATTTTTATAAACTCCACAGCTACCGCTAAGACGATTCACTCCGACTACACAGTGATATTCTCCCTCAACATTTTACCCTCGCTATCTGGTCTTAATCTAGCAAAAGCACTAAATGTTTTCTTGTGTACAATCCCTGGCTCACTTACAGAGGTACTGGGTAGAAATTTAGGGGTATGACTAGTTGGCTATACATCGCCTATCCCTAAATGCTTCTGCCAACAGCCACAATTTAACTCCTTCTTTCTCTGAACATCTCAGCAAGCTGGCCCATTGTAAGCTCAATGATAGATCTGATTCATTTGAGTCAGTTGTGGTGACCCCATCACTTGTCCAATTAGTTTGGTAACTGAAGTTAAAGCATCCTCCTTCGCATTGCTGGTAATTGGAAGGATAGTCAATTTCACTTGGAACAATGAGATTGTAGGAAAAAAGTTTTCTCCTCTGGATGGAGGTTTATTTGTTTTTTTGTTTGTTTGTTTTGGTTTTTGGTTTGTTTGTTTGTTTTTTTTGACAAATACCTAAACCTAAAGAGAGAAGCATGATGTCCCATTGCTCTTGTTCATTGGCTTATCATCATGAGACAAATGAATATAGGGACAAAAGGCAAGAGAAAAACCAAGGGCATTCTCCAGCAAGGGAAGTCTAATGGCTGAATCAGCGATGCCTCTTGATCTGGAGATGGGACTTTCCTGAAAGTTCATTGTAGTATGAAGGGCAGGCTGCATCTCGCTGCCCAGCTAGCTTAACCCCCCGAAATAACCACACAGAAATTGTATTAATTAAATTACTGCTTGACCCATAAGCTCTAGCCTCTTATTGGGTAACTCTCACATCTTGATTCAACCCATTTCTAATAATCTCTATGTCACCACAATGTTGTGGCTTACCGGGAAAGATTCAGCATGTCTGACCTGGGGGCTGGCTCCATGGTGGCAATCTCTGACCCTGCTTTCTTCCTCCCAGAATTCAGTTCTGTCCACCCTGCCTACCTATGTTCAGCCCTATCAGGCCAAGCAGTTTCTTTATTAATTAACCAATGAAAGCAACACATAGATAGAAGGACCTCCTACACCAGTTCACAACTGTTTTAGCTTAGATGGGTTAAGGTATGACCCTTAGAGATCTTTGATTCAAAGAAACCCTTATCAAAACTCCAGTTGTGCTTGTAGAAATAGAAAAATCCATCACAAACTAGAGAATCTCAAAAAGCCTCCAAGAGTCAGGATAACCTTGAAACCCAAGAATAAAGCTGTTGGGGAGCTCACTGTAAAGCCACTGTAGTCAGGACAGTGTGGCTTTATCCTGGCGTGTGTCCATCATCCGTCTTCTGTCCACACTCATGATCAGTGGAATAAATCAGAGAGCCCAGAAAGAAATCCTTATGCATATGACCAAATGTTTTTCACATAACTGCCCAGACCATCCAAGGGGACAAGGGTCTGTCTCCCTCTGAGAAACTTAAGTTTGGAAAATACTGGACATCCACATGCAAAAGAATGAGACTAGGCCCTCATGTCAGACAGAAACGAACTCAAAATGAACCAAAGACTTAACCTGAGTAAAAATGATCAAACTCTATGAAGGCAATATGGGGCTGGAGAAGATACCTATCAGATCTGTCAATGACCTTTTTGGATGACTCCAAAAGCACAAGTAACAACAGAAAAGATAAGTAATTTGTGCCTCATCATTTTTTAATAATTTTGGATAAGATTACTATCAAGAGAGTAATGAGAAACTCATGATATAAAAAATTGTAAATCAGGTATCTCCTAGGAGTTACTAGCTAGAATATATAAAAAGCTCCTGCAACCCAACAACACCTGAAATAAAAAACAGTTCTAAAGCAGACAAAAGACTTGAGTAGACAGTTTTTCAAAGATGATATACAAGTGGATGATAAACATGGCAAAAAAATATTCTCAGTATATCTCTCATCTTTAAGGAATGCAAATCAAAACCACAATGAGACTGTTTTTTCAACATATCAATGTGGCTATTACAAAAATCAATCAAACAAACAAAAAGCCACAAAATAAATATTGGCTGGGATATAGAAACTCTGAAATCTTTTGTTGTTACTGACAGGAATGTAAAACGTTGCAGCTGCTGTAAAAACACTATGGCAGCTATGGGTTTGAAGGAGAATGGTCCCCATAGACTAACCTGTTTAAATTCTTGGTCTTCAGTGGAACTGTTTGAGAAGGATTCGGAGGTGTGGCCTTGTTGGAGGAGGCGTGTCACTGTGGTGCCTGCTATCTGTGGATCACTCCACAAAGCTCTCAGCTACTGCTCCATTGACAAACCTGTCTGCTTCTTGCTATGACGATCACAAGCTAAGCCTCTGAAACTATAAGCAAGTCCCAGTCAAATGCTTTCTTTGGTAAGAGTTGTCTTGGTCGTGATTTCTGTTCCCAACAATGGAACAGTAACCAAGGCAGGGGATCTTCCAAATTTAAACAGAATTGCGATATGAAGCTACAGTTCCGCTCACAGAGATGAACTGAAAGCAAGGCCTCGAACTCATAGCTGCACAAAGGCAGCTCCTAGCAGCAGCAGTAACAAGTGTGCAAACAACCCCAAGGCCCGTCAGCTGATGAGTGGCTGAATAAAGTGCTGTGTGACCCGCCATGGGATCTGCTCTAGCTTTTAACACAGAATGAAATTCCGATAGGTGCTAGAACATGGATGAACCCAAAGGGCATGTGCCAAGAGAAACAAGCCAGGCATGAAAGAAAAACTCGCGTGTGATTCTGCTCATATGAAACACTTAGAGTGAGTGAGAGTGATTATCGGGGAACAGAAGACAGAAGCGAGCCTGGAGGACTTGCTGCCAATGGCTGGCGTGTTCAAAGCTGTGGAAGCGTACACGGGTGAGGGTTTCACCACAGTGAGTGTTAGCGATTTCAGTGTCATGTGAGACTGTACAGTCAGCATGACCAAAATGATGAACTCTGTGCCGTGCATACCCAACCACATACACAGAGCTGATGGCCACCAGTGGGGATTCTGGAACTGGGGATTTTCTGTGACGGTTTCTTAGCTGAGACTTGGAAGAATGCAGAATGGGCTAAAATGTGGTTCAGTGATGGAGTGTCACAGTTAGGGAGCTGGAGGTAACAGGAAAAAAACCATGCTGCAGCCTGTCCCCAACCATGTCAACCCTGGGATTAGAGGTAGATGTCCCATAACAAGGAGGACAGGTATTCAGGCCATTTCATCTGGGTGCTGAAGGGTGGACCACGGGGTCTACACATGAAGCCTACCACAGTCTGTAACTTCCGGCGTGCTCTGTGGCTTTGCTGGTGTTGCTCTTTCCTAGCAGGTAAGCTTTTGTGGGAACGGCATCTGGATTGCTGATTTACTCCGGCCACAGTGACGGGTCTGCCATATGTTGCTTATCACAGCGCGTGCAGATGATCAAAGTCAGACCGAACATTTCGCATTGAGCATTTCCACTGGGCTGTCTTATGAGTTCTTTTCCATTACCAGTGGAGAGGAAAACAAACTGACGTCAGCCACGGACATTGCCAAAGTAGACATTTGCTTTCTGTTAGCTTCAATCCCCTTCCCCTGGGCTGGCCGTGTCTCACAAAGGGTTTCCAGGGTTAGATCTGCTTTATGTAGGTCCCAGAGATAAAGGTGGGAGACTCTCCAGTTGAGATCCCAGCTGTCCCTTTGGTGTTCTTCCTCTTCCTTTTCAGGGAACATCTGGAAGCTTCCATCACAGATTGTTGAGCCCCTTCCGTCCTTCAGTGTTGATAACACGTGTGGAGCCGGCAGGGCTTAGCTCACGTCTACCTTTCTGAAGAAGCAACTGGTACCTTTCACATGTTCTCCAGACAGGGTCCATCTGCGCTACTGAGAAGCCACACATGACCCACTCAGCAAAGTAGAGAGGGATGTGCACCTTCCAGGCTCACTTTCCCGGAGCAATGCACGGGGCAATGTGACCTCTCTGGATCTGCTCAGAAGGGTCCCAAATGACTCGTCAGAGCTGATCCGATAGTCCCGTGAGTGCAGGCTTAGGGAAGAGTGGAATGTAGTGTAGTTAGAGAGATAAAGAAGGCCAGGCCTCATGGGTGAGTAGTAGAGAAAGGAGTCACTGAGTGGTTAGCGCTGGGAAACCAGGTCTGCTGCTGTGGAAGCCCTGGGTCCCGACCCTTCCTCATCCTTCCCCAGTGTGAATGTGTGTGGTGTATGCATGGATGTGCTGGTGCCTGTGGACCCCTGTGATTTAACTTTAACCACTGCAAAGTATGCAACTGACTCTTTCAGGGCACTGTGCAACCACTGATTGCCTTTATCTAGTTGCAGGATATTTTATAATCCCAAACGGTGCTATCCCTCTCCTCATTAATCACTCCCTCCTGCATCCGTCTCCCTCACAGGCCCTGGGAATAACTAGTCTCCTCTCTATGGCTTTACCTACTCTGGATAATTTACGAGTGTGGACTCAGACACATGGCCTTTGGTGTCTAGCTTCTTTTACTTAATGTAATAATTTTGAACTGGTCCATGTTGTAGCATCTCTCAGAGTCCCCAGTTCCTTTGCCCTCATTACACGGATATGCCGCAATATTGTCTGCCCATCCATTTGTGGACGGTGTTTGGGTTGCTTCTGTCTTTAAGCTAGTGTGAGTAGTGTAGCCATGAACATTTTTTTTTTTTTTTTTTTTGGTTTTTCGAGACAGGGTTTCTCTGCAGCTTTAGAGCCTGTCCTGGAACTAGCTCTTGTAGACCAGGCTGGTCTTGAACTCACAGAGATCCGCCTGCCTCTGCCTCCCGAGTGCTGGGATTAAAGGCGTGCGCCACCACCGCCCGGCTAGCCATGAACATTTACACACAAGCTTTAATTTGAAGAATACACGGAGTTGTATTAGCTTTCCTTTCTCCATGTGCTAGAAGGCAAAAAAAAAAAAAAAAAAAAAAAAAAAGATCAGTGGGAAGTGAACCACTGCTGACACACAAAGCCAGGTATGTGAATTTTGTTGCTTCTATTTCTTCTGTGACTACAGAAGGCCAAAAATGGTCACCCTCACAAGTGAAAAATTTTGTATAAAATGTAACTATATCTGTGAGAAGACTATATAGGCTTGAGAAGTCTGAAGAACTCAAGAATCCCCTATTCCCACTGATAGGGAAGTGTCTTAACTTTCCGTTCAATTTTAAGAACCAAATATGCCAGCAGTAGACGGTACAGAGAAAATGTTGCTGGTAGCTTGGACCACTGACCTGCCGTTAGTTTCATCTCCAGCCACCGATCCACCCACCTGCACATCCAAGCCACGTTCCTAGGACAAGCGGGGAGAGACGGACTCTCCTGGGGCAGATCACAGGGCACGCTTCCTGTGCAGCCGCTGGCCTTGGACCACCATGGGTAAGATCACGGGGAACTGAGAGGGGATCCCACTGCTTCTCCCGCCAGAGCTGATGCAGAAGTGACGCCCGTTTTCCCTAAGGAGTTAAGGAGACCAAGCAGTGTCTATTCTACCGCAGTGAGTGACACAGTGAGTGACAGACACAGTGCTGCACGCCTGCTGTCCCAGAGCGGAGCAGAAGCTGGTCAGCCCTGGTCGAGTGCTCTTACAGCTGGGATCTCTGTGCACTTTGACATCTTGAAGTTAGTCTTCTAGACTATTCCAACAAGCTTATCCTTGTAGTGACATTTTAAAGAAAAGGTGAACTAACTGGTATATGAAGATGGACCAAACATTCAATTCTAGAGCTAACGGAAAGCTCTTGCTTCCTAAGGCAAAGAGAAAAAAAAATGATATGAGCCAACTAAACTTTTAAATCCTTTGTTTTAGTGAAAAGTCCACAATTTTCTGCTTCCTTTATGGTAAGAATTGGTTATAAACTAACCATAGTTCTAAGGCCCCAAACCCCCCCTGGATGTGATTGTGATGTGAGCTTCTCTGAGGGTTAAAAGTTGCCACTGACTTAAATGAGTAAATGGGGTGTGGTTTGATGCCATCAAAAGCAACCTGATGTCTGGTTTTAGAGGATTAGACAAAACGTGCTACAAACCCAACAGTTTAAGAATGTGTGTATGTGCGTGCTCACGCATGTATGTATGTGTATGCATATGTCTACGTATATGTAACAATTTCTTTGCTCAACCTGGCTTAAGGGAGAGCATAGCAGTTCTTTTATGAAGTATATCTAGACAATGAAATATTATGATTGCAAGAGTCTTTGGATAAGTGGATCATGGAAATTGTTCGGACCTCTAGTCAAGAGACCAGGAACCTAGCTTAGCCACCTGCAGCTGAACCACCCTGACAAGACCCTTGACTGACCCTTGACTGACCCTTGACTGACCCTTGACTTGCCCTGGCCCCTTTGCTTCATCTCAGAGAAGGCTGTCTGGACTCATGGGTCTCCAGGGCCCCTGCTGGCTCTGAGCACAAGGAGCATTTGATGTCACCAGGGCTTTGCAGTCCTGCAGACAGCTGGTTTAGGGAGCTACTTTATCAACACCATCTGCGGAATTTACCATTTCCTCAAATCCTGATATTTCCCTGGTGTTCTGTGAAATCTGAAGAGCTCTCAAGGTAAGCAGAAGAGCAGAGAAGGCAAGGGGCGGAAGTTCTCCCAGAAGGACTGAAAGTGTGACCCCAGCTCTTGAAAGGCTCGAGCGGGAGGTCAGGGGTTGCGGCCAGTCTAGCAGGTGCAGTGAGATGAGCAAGTCTGAGAGAGAGAGAGAGAGAGAGAGAGAGAGAGAGAGAGAGAGAGAGAGAGAGAGAGAGAGAGAGAGAAGCACACTGCTTGCTCTAGCTTATGGCTGGCTGAGGGGATGAACAGGAGGTCCTCTGCATCCTGTCATTGGCCCATTCCTCTTCAAAGTGTCCCCTTTGCTATTGAAGAGGAAAACCATGAATTTGAAGGCCCATTCCAGACCCAGACTTGAGAAAACCCAAAGGAAACCTAGAGACAGAAATGGGCCCGAGAGTCAGTCAGCAAGGGTAATGAGAGTGTCTGTGAACCACACACGAAGAGTGTCAGTCCTCAGAGCCCAAAGTCACCAACAAGGGACTCTCTCCACAGAGTCTCTGCCGTCTTGATGTTGGGATGGAGAATGTCCTCCATCATGGCTGCAGCCTTGGTAGCCTGCAGCCTGAGCTGCTCACTCCCTGTGAGGTTTGTCTTTTTCCACTGGGATCTCTTGTCTCTGCTTCTCCTTTCTGTGCTGTAGGGTGGCCAATATCCCTACAATATTCCTGTGTCTTTCCCCTCCATCTGGGCTCTGGGACAGCACTAGACTGTACAACTTGTTGGGAAGGATGACTCTATTTCCCTCTGTCTCAGGAGACAACGTTCGCTGAGACTCCTTTGTGAAGAGAAATGTTGCATGAGGCCACTGGCTTTGGATTCGGAAGATGGCGTTATGCTTTGCAGCAGCAACTTCACTGAACAGCAAGGGCTCTGGGCTTTGCAAATTCAGTTTTTGGTTTTGAAGTTTGATTTATATATGAGAGAAGTATGTTTTATTTCTTCTTATTGTGACATAATATTTATTCCATCGTTATGGGGCACATTATGATAATTTGTGATAGTCAAATTGTCACCTTTGTGTTATATACCTTGTAACCCTTGACTTTTTGTTTGCACTGGTGAGAAGACCATCACTGTAAGCTAATACTACTTTATGAGCCAGTATTTAGCACATGTGTCGTAAGATATTAGAATTTTAGACAGAAATATGCTTCATTGTGATCTTTTAAAATTGCAATTAATTTTTAAAAGGACAGATTGGTACTTTCTTTTCCTCTATCTGAAGTTCTTAGATTCTCACTAGGCTTCTGGAAGCAGAGCGCCCTGTCTCTCAAGCAGGCAAGACACTACTTCTCTTTTCTTCGGTTTCCTCCTAAAATAAAGGCCTGAAAACACCGGAATGTGGAAAAGGGCCCGTGTCTGGCTTTTTCACACTCCAGATCCTTGTCTACATGCCTGCCTTTCTTTTCCTGTCATGGAAATCCATGACTCCTTTTTTTTGTCTTTTTCAGTTGAGTAATGGCTGTGTCTTAAAATACTGTGCAAATTTCCTGCCCGCATCGTCTCTGTTCAGGGCCGCGGCATCAATATCTCCGCAGCTCCATTTTAGGGATGAAGAATCAGAGCCCTGAAGGTGGTAGCTGATCAGGGGCTTTTCACCACAGCAGGAGGGTTTTATAAGACGACACTCCCACAGAAGGGAAAACCAACTTGTTTTGCACATGGAATGTGACACTGTTTAATATAAATTGCCAGCTAGGAGTCCTTGGGAAATTCTTAGAAATGGTTGGCTCTGGCCTTTTATTTTTCCTGGCACAGAAGCATGTGAAACGGCATGCAGATAATAATCTAGGTAGAAATTAAGGTAACCTGGAAACCTCACGTCCTGGGGAAAGCCCCGAACTCCCCTCGAATCCATTCAGGTTCAGTCAGAAAGCGAATCACACACACACACACACACACACACACACACACACACACACACACACACAGAGAGAGAGAGAGAGAGAGAGAGAGAGAGAGAGAGAGAGAGAGTGAGAGAGAGAGGTAGAAAACAGTAGATGGGTATGTTTTATATCTTTTAGCTTTTTCTTCAGGCCACTGTAAAGCTTTTTTATTAGTATATATGAATTATACACAGTGATGGGTTTTATTGTAATATTGTCATATATAGAGAGAGATAGATAATGTTACATTTTAATCCTGTTCCCCTCTTCCCATCACAGGCTCTTGTCCCCTCTCACTCTCACTGATACCCTTCCTCATCCCAACTCATCCCACTTCCACGTTTATAACCTTTTTATTTTTATTTTTAAGCAATGAGTTTAAGTAGCCTTGCTTTCAGGAGCATGGTCCCCTCATCTGTAACATTTTTACACATCGTACATAACCCCACATCCGTGTGTGGGCCAGATACATCTCTGTGTCCTCTGCTCGAAGTACTGACTTCGCATGGATCCATGAACTTGAGGGTCCCAGGGCAGGTGGCTGGGAAGTGGGATGGACGCACAGTGGAGGTGAGTAAGGACAGGTCTCAGTGTTCACACCCAGCTAGCGCCCAGGTCTCTGGTCTTGATGAGGTGGTGTTCTGCAAGGCACCTTTTAACACGGAGCTGAGAATCATCTGGCCGAAGGAGCTGAAAAGCCCAGAGGGAGGCAGAAGGAGTGGGCAGAGCTTCAGTCGCTGCTGCTTGAAGTCTCAGAGAGCAACCAAAGGTGGCCAGGCTGCTCTGACTCATTTAGCTAGTAAGTTCTGGCCATTCTCTGAGTTCCATACACTTTCCAGGGATTAATTTATTTTCTTCATGGGCTATTATATCTCTTCTTTGCCCTACAGAACTCAATTTAAGCCTCACCTCCTTAACGGACCTTTTTCCAACTCTTTCTGTGTGAGTTACACGAGCTTGGTTTTGTTGGTTTGCGTGTGACTGCACGCTCTTTGCTGAGTGTGTGACTTCTAGGCCAGTCCGTACCTCCAGCTTTTGATGGCCTGCCTGGCACACGACACACACCTGGTATCAGTGAACAAATGAAAGCGTGTGTCTGCTTTCTCCACGTGTGCAAACTCAATGGAAAGCTGAAAGACATTTGAGATTTTATTGCATAATTAAATTATACCGTCAAAATAATTTTTGAAGCTGAAAGGAAATTCGGAGATCAGCTGCAGGAAATTGAGGCCTAGAGAGGTGAACTCTCGGGGTCGGCCAAGGCCATGCAGCTGTCCAGGGGTAAATGGGCTTGAAGCCCAGGGCTCCTGCTGGCCAGTCCTGGCCCAGATGTGGGAAGCGTAGTTTTTCTTGCCTCTTACAAAGTACTTAGAAATTAGGCAAAAGACCGGAATCCGGAAGTGCTAATGAGGCAATGGCGAACTGAAGACGCAGGGACAGAGGAATCTCGACAATGACTCCAGGTGCTCTGGGAATGCGGAGACCACCAGGTAGGGCTAGTGACTGAATTTCCCAGCGGAGCAGCTGGTTTGAAGGCTGATTTCACTGGTCAAACCCGAATGGGCGTGTGTGTGTGTGTGTGTGTGTGTGTGTGTGTGTGTGTGTAATCAGACCAAATGCAGTGATGTCAGCTCAGAAGAACAGAGTGTTTGTATCCCCAAGTTTGCGGAACGGGGGACCTAAAATGTTTACCCTGCTTAATGTCAAAACTACGCCCAATGTAGTTGTGCTTCCTTCACCGGAATTAGGAGCCTGTCGAGTCTATTGTGAGAGTTCCAGGAAGAACAGAGTTTATTTGGGACCTGCATGGAAGCTGAGCGAGGCACAGATTTGGGAATACCTAGAGCGGAGCGGCAAATCGGGACCAGAGTTCCAGAGCTGATGGCGAGAAATGGATTATTTGGCCAACTCAGTGTTTTGAAATACAAAATACTGTGTGGGGGAAGTTCTGGATTTCTGTCTCCTTGATAATGGAAGTCCTAGTGTCCCTAGATGCCCATCCAAGGCAGGTTCCTACCACCGCTTACACAGAAAACATGGCAAGCTTGGCGCGGAAAAGAGCGGAAACGTGCCCAGTCACAGTTCTGTGGCCAGAGTTCCAACTCGAGGCAGGCCTGGGAGAGGAATTTATTCCCCCCTTTACTTTTTCCTAACTTTCCACTCCTTGGCTTGTGGTTGCATCCCTCCGGTCTCCATCTCTGTCTTCACCCTGACTCCCCTTGGTTGTATTTTTCTCCTGGCTTGCTCTAGCAAGACCACTTGTTATTAGATTTAGCATCTTCTTAGGTGATTTAGAATGATATCATCTCAAGATGTCAAGTGTGTTTTCTAAATTAAGATTGGATGCATGGGTTACAGGAATCAGGCTGTGGCCATACCAAACTGTGAGCCCCCATTCAAATCGCTACAGCTTCCACGTGGGCACTCCCTACGGCTGAGCAGTAGCTGGATGAGGTGTTCAGTCTGCCATTGTCCCCACCATTCTCTGGTATCTTTTCATGGGGGGGGGGCTTTTGAACTTGTGAATCCTGGGTTAGATTTTTGTAACAGACCTAATGTTATTATTATTTTTTTTTATAAGGTCTCGATGAGATACTCATCTCCACAGCAGTTCTGGATCATACTCGACTTATGGGATTTTCAGGTGTGTGCCCCCCCACACAGCTTCATTAGTAGCAAGTTTCTCCACATGTGGCAAACGGCAGACTGGCCTGGCTACTAAGCAGTGCTCCTTGAAATCGTCCTAATTTTTCTGTAATAGTGAATTTCGTTGACAAATGAAGGTCACTTTTCTTAAGATGGGAAATTACGGCACTTTCAAATAAGCAGATGTTGCGTCATGATTATGAGATGACAGGGCCTTGGGCAGTTGTCCTGTTCCACATGAGCTAAGAAAGAGCACAGTGAAGCTCACACAGGCAGGCAGAACAAAGGACGGTGTAATACCAGGTAATGTTTAAGTTCTGCCTGATTTAAAAGTCATTTGTGTAAGTCTGTAGCTAAAATATGTGCTGGGGATTGATAATGTATAAAGATGTAAATTTTGTTACAATAAAGTTGCAAAGGAAGAGGGGGGATGGAATTAAGTTTTTGTATACAAATAAAATCAAGTTTGCGTTCAACCAAAACAGGTTGTTTGCAGATGCTAATTTTGGTTACTATAACAACCAATGAGAAGCTAAAGACTATACAGTAAAGCATACAAGAGGATTAAAATGGCAGAGTATAAAATACCCATTTACCCACGAAGAAGGCTATAGTGGAGGATGAGGGGAACAAAGACGGCAGACATAGACAACATCGGCAAAATCACAGATGTGGATCCTACCATATCGATGATTACACTCAGTGTAAACTTAAGGAACACAGTAAGGAGTCCAGGGGCAGGACTTCGGAAGGGGAGAAAGACACTACAGTTCCACACACGAAACAATGAAGACAAGGCCTCTTACCTCTTAACACAGGCAAAAGTGAACTCAAAAATGGGCCATAGGCCTAAGTGTAAAAGCCACGCATTGCAGACCAACTTGAAAATACACTAACTGGAATGAGCCAGAAACAAGAGACCACAGGAGGTTTTTTTTATATATATATTTTGAAAATTTTGTATTTGTTCTGATTCCTATTCCATCAAATTCCCCAATTAGACAGATGCATGGAGGTGGCCATTGCAGCGTTAGGGCTTGGGTGTGGCAGGAAGAATGACTGCTGAGCGGTTTCAACTGCTTTGGAGGGTGATGAAAATGTTACTTCCATTATATAGAGATAACAGATGCAAACGGTGGATTCACTGAAACATACACTTTAGAAAGGTAGATTTTGTGTTAAGGGGATTATCCCTTAATAACGTTTCTAAAAAGGCTCAGTCAGTGCATTCTGTATGTGAGTGAATGCGTATTTCTGTGTTTGTATGTGTTCAGGTATGTGTGTGTTTGCACACACTTGCCCGTGCACATGCGCACGCACAAATAGAAACCAGAGGCCAGCCTCAGGTATGGTGCCTCAGGGTTAAAGGAATAAGTCACAAAACAATCCCACACCAGTTTGGAATTATGATTAATAAAAGGGTTATTTATTTAAAGGAAAAACTTACAGATCACTGTCCTAGACAACAGCCCTCTGCATGACCAGGAAAAGAGTCTGGTAGCTGGAAGTGGAGTCTGGAGAGGGAGAGAGAGAGAGAGAGAGAGAGAGAGAGAGAGAGAGAGAGAGAGAGAGAGAGAGAGAGAGAGGGAGCAAGCGCACAGCTACTGCAAGCTTTTTCAAACTGAAGAGACCACGCCCAAGTGGGCTGGTATCTTAAAGGCTATTGGCTGAAGAAGTGGAAGGAGCTCCCACAGCACAGGGTTTTCCACGAGGCAGGTGCTCTCACTGTGCTGGAGCTTCCTAAGTGGGTTAGACTGACTGGACAATGGGCCTCATTGATCCCCGTTTCTACTTTCAGTTGATGATAGTTAAAATATTTGGGGCTGGCAAGATGGTTCAGCGAGCGTGGTACTTGCAGCCAAGTCTGGCAATCTGAATTTTCAACTCTAGAACCCATGGCTCACCTCCACAAAATAAAGGAATAATGTAATCAGGAGATCGAGGCAGGGACATCTTTAGTTTCAGATTAGCCTGAGCTACACTCACGAGGCTCTGTCTTAGATTTCAATATATGATGCACCCGTTTGCTGCTTCTTGACATGGTCGTGCTAATTTACATAAAACTTTTGAACTGTCCAATTGAGCAAGTACATGCACTGCAGTATCTGGTGTGAATCTAACGGAAAGTCAGAGTATCAAGTATTCCTTTTAGAAATAGATGTTTTTTTCTGAATTCCCCATCCCATCTTGATTTACACCTCATTTCTTTATTTTTGTGGGGGGGGGGGTGAGATTTTTGCTTCTGGTTTTGAAGTTTTGAGGATTCTATTGGGTCTCTTTATCTAAAGAACTTCTCTTCCATATCACTGTGTGACTTCCTCAGGGAGGGAGATCGCTACCTCCACTCCTCCTGGCAATCCCACAGGCTCCTTAGAAGCTTCCACTGAGCCAGTCACAGTATCTACGTGAAGGAGTTTAGACACTGACATTGAGAAGACTGTCATCTCTGAAGTGCTGCTGTCTTTGAGGAGATGCCAGCAGCACTGACACCAATTAAAGTCCTGGCTTCTGGGCTGACGCTGAAACTCTGCAGTAAGAGAATTTGCCCCGAGTGTAGAAGGCCCTAGAATTGATGAGGAGTAATGATAATAACAATAATAGTAATAAAAATAATTACAAACATGTTTTGAACCAGTAAATAATTTTCCTAAGGACTTCAGACTTGATTGGCAAAGCTTACAGAATTACAAAGCAGATTTTTTTTTTCCTCTAGGAAATGGCAGTATAGTGCTAATTAAAGGAACCTCAAAAATAGTTTAGGTTGAAGCACACTTATAGCTATGACTCTCCCTACATCCTGTTCTGGAAAATTATGTAGACATTAAATGATCTCTGAACATTAAACACATTGGAAGAAAAACAGATTTTTCAAGCTGAACAGAAGATTGCAGTTTCATTTACATATATCATTGACTATTTTGATTGATAAGAGTCCAAAGAAAGTTCAAGATAGTTCAAAAGATGTACAGAGGGTTTCATGTACAGAACATGGAACACAGACCTTTCCTTTAGACCAAGTTTTGACAAATGTTTGCTGGGGTTTGGGGAGAGAAAGGATGTGATCTTCTATGATCACACACAGTAAAGAAGGAAGAACAGAGGGGGCAGGTGACAGTCACCAGTGCAGGCTGACATCTGCCTAGAGGATGCAAATGTGTAAGACAAAAAAGCAGGTTTATCAGGTTAGAGGAAAAAAGCCTTTTGTCCTTCACACTTTAAGCTTTTAGTCTCCTGCTGGATGTGATAAACTTGTCTTTAACTTGATGGGTGGTAGGTAATCTATGAACTAGAAATTTCCCCAAAGAGCCTTCAACATCAAAGACTTTTGTGATGACCTTAAAATCTGAGTGAGAGTAATCAACAAGGAATGGGTTGATGTCTTTATATTTAATTGTTAGTATGTTAGTATTTTCATCTCATGTACATGTTGATAGTATTGGTGATGATAACTGAAGTCACCAACAGAACTTTACAAAGTTCTGTCTTAGTTACTATTCTAATGCCTGTGAAGAGACATCATGACCAAGGAAAGTCTTATAAAAAGAAAGCATTTAATTGGGGACTTGCTTACAGTTTTGGAGGGTTAATCCTTGTTTATCATGGAAGGAAGTAGGCAGGTAAGGTGCTGGAGCAGTAGCTGAGAGCTATACATCCTGACATGCATGCGGCAGGCAGAAAGAGACAGACACTGGGCCTGGTATGAACAGTTGAGCCCTCAAAGCCCAGCCCACCAACACACCTCTTTAAATCAGGCCACACCCACTAATCATTTTAATCCTTCTCATAAACTTCCACTCCCCAGTGACTAACATGCAAATGTATGAGCCAGTGGAGGCCATTCTCATTCAAACCACACATGTTCATACAATAAATCTGTGGAGTGTTCAAGACAACTGCTTTTTAAAACTGTGTGTGTGTGTACAGGTGTGTGTGCTTATGGGATTGCATGGGAAGGACAGAAGATGATGTCCAGTGTCTTCCTGTATTGCTCTCCACCTTATTTTGAGACAGGGTCTCTCACTGAACCTGGAGCTCACCAACTGACTAGAATCCCCTTGGATTCTTCTGCTTCTGCTATCCTGATAGCCCCGGGGTTATGCTGTGTGCCACCATAGCAGGTTTGTGCAAGAGTACGGGGGATCCAGGCTCAGATCCTCATGTTTTCCCCAAACACTTTCCCCACTAAGAACATCTCAGCCTCCTGAGCAGGTGATTTTCTCTTCACTCTTTATGTGGAGAAACTAAAGCTCAGAAGATGGCACCCAGGCCTTTGTCTCTTGACTTTAGTTTTACACTTTGTACAACTGTGTTCTCTAACTGTGCCATACACCAGAGTCATCTGGGTGGTTCCATAAGATCCTGACATCTTGCCTGAAATCTGGACCAATAACCTCAGACAAACTGGACACAGGAGCCAGGCAACAGTATTGAAGCAGACCCTCCGATAACTCCAGGCTCCAGCCAAGCTGGAGAGCTGTCCTCCAACACCCCAGTTTCTCGTCCAGGGGACTGTACACTTGGAAGCTGTAATTTGCAGGAGGCCAGAAATGATGCTACTGAGTTTCAAGATACTTATTGTTTTATTCAATGCACATTGGGCTAGAGATCATTCTGGAAGAATGGCAGAGGGGACAGTGCTGCAGACTAGACAGACTAGGTGCCAGTGGTTCGGTTACCCAACATGTGTGACTTCACCTTGGTTGGGCATGGTGACTTTCTCTCCTGGTGCTGAATCTTCCTTGTGTTCCCAGCACTCCCTGGTTCTCTCATGATGCTGAGAACGTTCCTTACAAGGATCCCCGTGTTACAGCAATGGGATGCATGGACACTCAGAATTTCCCACAGTGTAAAGAAACACAGAAATCGGGGCTGGAGAAATGGCTCAGAGGTTAAGAGCACTGGCTGCTCTTCCGGAGGTCCTGTGTTCAATTCCCAGCAACCACATGGTGGCTCACAACCATCTGTACTGAGATCTGGTGCCCTCCTCTGGCGTGCGGGCATACATCGAGGCAGAATGTTGTATACATAATAAATAAATAAATCTTTAAAAAAAAAGAAACACAGAAATCTCACTTGGAATTCTGTGTAAAGAAAAAACAATCTTATCCCACTCTCCAGTATGTTCAGGGCTTTTGAACTTGACCACTGGAATGCTCACAACTGTTTGTGTGCAGGTCCACCTATTTTCCTTAGCTATCCATATCTTTTCTAACCCTTTTCCTTGATATCTTCCAGGGTCTCAGCAGAAATAGTCGGAGAGAAATGACCCCTTTAAATGAGATACTTGTGGATAGACTCTAGTGGTAGTCTAGGGAAGACTAAGAAAAAACAGTGTGTTTTTGCTGGAACATTCTGGGAGTATCTGGAGCCACAAGTCAGGCATCCAGGGCTGGTCCTGGAGAGAAATAAGGAGAAACATGTGCTGGAACATGGGAAGAGCTTGATTGAGAGAGTTCTGGCTGAGGAGCCAGGGTGCTTAGTGGAGGAGCAAAGCCAACACCAATCCAAACCTTAGCAGGGAGTTCTCCAGGACACAGCATCCCTGCATCTGCCTTTTCTTTCTGATTTACTTTATTGGCTGAAGGAGCAGAATGTGCTCCCACAGGTACAAAGAGCTGATCTGGGGCCTTGTCTCATGCTTTTACTAGATGTTAAGTCTTATGCTTTGTGTAAGTGGGCTTTTATTACAATCAAGGTTTTTAAGAATTTGCTACTATCATTGTTGTTATTATTTCCGTAACTAAGAGTTGAACCTGGGGCCTCATGAGTGCTGGGCAAGTGGTCTAGCAGGGAGCTCTATCCCCAACCCTTTCCCTATACCTTATTCCTTTAAATCAGACTGAGTAACATCTGGAGAGATGGCCTAGCATTTATGAGCAGCATTGTTCTTTCAGAGGGCCTAAGTTCAATTCTCAGCACCCATAATAATGACTCACAACTGTCTTTTATACCAGTCTGAGGATCTGAACCCTCCTCCAGCCTCCCTAGGCACTATATGTGTGTGGTATGTAGATACACATTCAGGCAAAAGCACCCATCCACATAAAAATAAATAATAAAATCAAAACCAGATTAGGCGGAGTTGAAAGAAATAAATGAATAGAAGTTTAGAAATAGCCTGAATCCCTAAAACAGCAGCATTTACCATGGCAGAGAACACATAGGAGAAATAAAAGACCACCACCAACTTCTGCAATGTCCACATGCAGATGTAAGGAACTCCTGAGGGAAAAATCCAACATCCATCGTCGCGCCTGCGGCTGAGTCAGCTCTCTTCAGATGCCCCATCTGCACAGCCTAGGATAAACCAGAGTGAGCCATTCTGACAGAGCTGAAGACTGCTCTTTAGGGATCTGACTGGAGTAAATACCACCCATTTTAAATGTCCTGCGGACTGCACGGGCCATGGTTTGTTGGTGTTGGTTTTATGAGCTCTTTGTGTGGAACTTTGAAAATAGGGAGTTTAAGAAAAGAGGCATGGTTCTTCAACCTCTGCCTCTAAAGGAAGCCACGGTAGACACTTGGGCCTATTAATATATTTCTTTCTTTCTACCTATGTGTCAGCTTCTCTGACAGATGCCATCAGCAGCAGGTCAGCCGGCACTGGGAGCTTAGTATGACTTGGTGGTATTCTCAGCCTTATCACATAGAGCAGACCTCCCCAAACTCTTCATTTTCAGGTACACTTGAGGCAAGTCATATTATGATTTGGCCAAGGTCACAGGGCATAAATGACAAGCACGGGCCATGAATACTGCTGCCACTGCGTTGACCTTCCAAGACCCCAAACAGCAACTGGACCTCAGCTTAGATCAAGACCAGCTGAAGAAATAAAGGGAACCGTACGATGGATTCAGGAACAACAAAAGGTTCTCAACCGCAAAATCTCTTTATCTTCAAAGTTGACTCTAAATCAGTCCTTTCCATGGAAACCTGATTAGTTACAAAATGCCGCCTGTTGGCAAGATTAAAACCAGATCGGCGAATCCCCAGGAGAGCTGTTGTCCTCGGTACTGTGGCTGCCGAGAAGTCTTCTCACACGTGGTCACCTTGAGCTACTGTGGCCGCATTGGCTCCTTCAGCACTTTTTGATCGTTATTCACGTACTAGGGCCTAGGTGCTGTTACAGGTGCTGGAAATACACCACATGATTGATTTTCTTTTGTGTTCAGATCTTCCAGTCTGGTAGGAGTGGTGGATAATAAGAAATGACACAGATTTTTCATGTGTCACTTCGGATTGGGGGTTGAGGATAAGGAATGTTAGCGGGAGAAGGGAAAGCCTTGCCCTTGAGCTTCTGCAGGCTGTGTGCTATAGCATCCTTCAGAAAAAAAAAAAAACAAAAAAAAAAAACAAAAAACAAATGTCTGATCAGCCAATGAGAATTCAGAAAAGATCATTACAGGACGACTGGAATAGCCCTCTGTCAACTCACAGAGGGCATCTAAGTGAATTAGATGGCCTTCGCATCCTTTAATTACTTTTGAAATCATTTTTAAGCATTTTAAAGTCATCTATGTATTGACAAGCACTGGCTATCACGTCAGTTGGGATCGTCATTGATGATCACCCAGTGAGCAACACAGATGGACCCGGAGGATGCTGGAGAAAAGGACAAACACCGCAGGATCACAGCACATGTGGGGTGTGGGATAATAGAGTACATAGAGGTACATAGTAGGGTGGGGGCAACCAGAGGCTGGGGTGGAGGTGAAAGGGGACTGGGGAGGTTATGTGTGGATCAGTATCTGAAGCATATGTTCAGATGCTCTGTGGTACAGCGGGATGCACACACTTGATGATGTATCTTATATTTCAAAATAGCAGAAGAAAGGGTTTTGAAAAATTCTCACTTCAAAAACATGAGGAAACTGAGTGGTGCTGGCGCACGCCTTTAAACCCAGTCCTTGGGAGGCAGAGGCAGGTATATCTCTGAGTTCGTGGCCAGCCTGTTCTACAGAGTAAGTTACAGGACAGTCAAGGCCACACAGAGAAACCCTGTCTCACAAAACCAAAAAACAGCAAAACAAACAGACAAACAAAAACAATGAGGTAATGGAAGCTAATTGTTCCAATTTGTAAAATGCTGTCATATATAAGAACACAGCATTGTACCTTGGAAATATGTGAGCTACTGTTTTGGGGGGAAAAAAAAAACCTCTTAAACCGAGACAGACACTGTTAAAGCTTGAGTGCCTGAGGGGGACTCCTGTCACTCAGCTGCACACAGGTCATGGTGTGAGGGCAAATGGTGCCTGAGAATTTAAGTTTATTCTCACTGATACATAGCTATGGCCCCAGGGGTCTGCTTGCGGTAGCTATGGTGAGTGATATGCACCCATGGGCACTAAGGGACCATCTCCAGTGATTATGCTTTACTGATCAAGGGAGTAAGGGCAGAATGCCAAGGGCAGAGTTAAAAAAAAATTTATAACTGAACATCTGGGTTGGGCACGATGGTGCATACCTTTAGCCCCAGCAGAGGCAGGAGGATCTCTGTGAGTTCAAGGTCAGCCTGATCTCCAGAACGATACCTGCCTCAGAAAACCAAGCAAAACAACAGAAAAAAAACAAAGAAACAAAAAAGCAAGCAAACAAACAAAAGCTGCCTATACACACACACACACACACACACACACACACACACACACACACGCACGCACGCGCACGCGCACACGCACACAACTCCTAAACATGCCCTGGGCTGGGGAGATGGCTCAATAAATGAGGGAGCCCAGACTGCTCTTGCAGATCTTCTGAGTTTGTTTCCCAGCATTCACTTCACCTGGTACTCTGGCTCCAGGGGGGTTGGATGCCCTCTGCTGGCCCGCCTCAGGTGCGTGCACTTGTGTGTACATCCCCTGTCCCCTACACATACATATGATTAAAAATAAAAATAGCCCATTAAAAATGGAGTGGCCTAACCAAACTTACCTTCTTAGAACACCGTCGGTCTCTAGTTTAAGTGAGCTAAAGGAGTCTCTGTGTCCCCCTCAGAGTCAGGGACTGGAAAGCACAGACAAGGAAGTCAGTGGGGCCCTGAGTTCTGTTACATTTGCTTGGCTGAACAGGTTTCAGCTTGGAAACTTTCAGAAAGACATAAAGCAAACACTGTCAGTCATATATTTTATATTGGTGAAAATATATCATGGATTCATAAAATTTTATACTGTTAAAGCTCTTCCATTATACACAAGATGTTTCCAAGACAACACATCACTTTAATAGCTACATAATATTTCCTCCTGTGGTTATACATGATTTACAGAGCTATGTCCCTTTTGAATATTTCTTTAGTTTTTTTCTTTTTTGTTGTTGCTGTTCTACAAATAAGAACAACATAAAGACCTGTTCACATAGATTTCTGCCAGTGTTTCCACCTAGCCCAGGCCACAAGCAATGGGATTGTTGAGTTAAGATGACTATTTCTAACATGTTTGAAATGTATTTCCATCTGTCATTTCTGGTTAAGAGCTCTTTGGATGTATTCAGATGTGACGGCCTTTGCAAAGAGTGAAGCATAGGCTCTCTTTGCTTTCTGGATGAGACGTGGCTTTCACATTCTCAAAAGTAAGGTGACAAGAGCAGTTAGAGCCAAAGGAAAGGAAACTTCGTGTGGAAGTCTCAAAAGAGAAATTGCTTTGAGGAGGCAGGAGTGATGTGGGAAGTCCTTCTGTATATGTGTTACTTTTATTGGTTAATGAATAAAGCTGTTCTAGCCTATGGTGGGGCATATTATAGCCAGGCTGGGAGGGATTTATAGAGAGAATAGGCAGAGTTAGAGAGACACCATGTAGCTGCCAAAGAGAAAGACGCACTGCCAGAACCTTACTTGTAGAACACAGCCTCGTGGCAATACACAGATTAATAGAAATGGGTTAATTTATGATGTAAGGGTTAGTTAATAAGCCTGAGCTAATAGGCCAAATAGTGTTACAATTAATATAGTTTCTGTATGTTTATTTGGACTGGGTGCCTGGGAAACAAAAGAACAGTCTCTTCCTACACAGGATATGGACAACTCTCCCTACAATAGACAACATTGTATCCCTCTTGTACCTGACTTGTAAACTAAGGACTCAGAAGTGAATGGTTCAGAGACTCCATTAGACTTGGAGAGGAGGTACCTGAACCAGGCAACAGAGGCTCTATGTGCTGGGCCAGGCTAAAGCTACCAAGGGGCTGCTGAATGCTGTCCCATCTTTGGAAGCTTCAAAGCCAGTGTCGTCTTCTAGATTGTCTGGCCTCCTTAAGCCCAATGATTCATGATGGGGTATGCTGCAATCATCTATAGCATATCTAATTATCATAAAATCAACATTCAAAACAAAGCATTGCCATTCAAACATGTTAATGTTTGAATACTGGCTTTGAAGTGGAGGAATACATTCTTTTAATTTGGAATAAAAATTTCATTATGTGTTTTATATGTAGGAATTCTATTATTTATTTGAAGTCTATGTACACTGATTCATTGTAAGATATAATATTGCAATAATTACTGATCATTGTAAAAGCTGTTAGCATAATATACAAAAAGCATTTTAATTGTTCTTACATACAATAAAAATTTTAAACTTCTAAATAGAGAAGTCAATTTACTGTTCATATGAACATTAAAAGCATGCGTTAGCTTGACAGAAGAATATGATGTCTTTTTCTAAACAAGAGATGGTTGTAAAAATTATAATGGTAATATGAAGCAGAATAATTGAGGCAATTAAAATATAAATATATACATGTATAGAGAGACAGATAGATTGGATCTTTGTGGAACAATTTTGAGCACTGGCATCTCCAACTTTAAATAAAATAACCATTAGTAAGTTTGAATGGCTTTATGTCAGTGGGGCTATAGTTCTTTTAAGAAAAAGAATTTTAGTTTTCCTCTGGGGAGAAGAGACAGTTCAATGGTCAAGAGTACTGGCTGCTCTTGCAGAGGCCCCAGGTTCAGTTCCTGGCACCTATACTGTGGTTCATAGCCACCTGCAACTCCAGTACAATGAAATCTGATACTCTTCTCTGGGTTCCAAGGGCTGCCTGCAACATACACACAGGTAAAACATTCAGACACATAAAATAAAAATAATAAATCTTTTTAGAAAAGCAACTCTCTTGTCTCAGATTTTATGAGCAATAAGGCATTATTATCATGTGCAGTCATGCCTACAGTTAATCTTGGATCTGGATAGGAGAAAGAATATAAAGTATGGTGACCTACTTCAAGCTGCCCCAAACACACAAGAGTTAATCCAGTGGGACTGGGCAATCATCTGGCCAAGGGCCACCCCTCAGGAAGGTGGGATCACCCCTAGAAAGGCAGGTTCATCCTAAGCCACATTGAAGGGATAAGCAGGATGATTAACCCTTTAATGAGCTACTGTACTTTTGCTCCCCAGAGTTCTCACCCCTTGCAGTCACTACAAGTTTCAGGAGGTCTGGCTGAGTCTTCCCACCACTCCCTGTGAAAGCACAGCCTTTCTTCCTTCTGTTTTCTGGCTTTTCCTTTCAGATGCTGGCCATTGCCTAAGGATGCTTTTTCTGGTACTTTGAGTTTACCCGCTCTTCCTCCAAAGTCCCTGGCCCATGCGGCCGTTCGTCTGCCCTGTGGTTGACCTCCTTAACTCAAAAGGCATGTTTTGTTTTCTTTTGTTTTTTTCTTCTCTTCTCTATTCTCCTTCTCCAGGCAGCAGCTGCTGAGATCTACACCTTCCCTACCCTGGAGTTTTTCTATTAAACCCTAATAAAATTGTTCTTTTTGAATTTTTTTAAAAAATGAAGAAACATGAAACTGCTGGAGGAAAAATAAACCATCTATAGGAATGTTCCCTTCACGTCTGTCATCACTTTCAAGGGCATGACTATTTAGTGTAGCCAATATTCAGTCAGGTGACACCGCGGAAGTTGGTAAAATTAGCTAATGAAAGCTCTAACAACGTTATCATAATGTTAACTTCTAGCAAAGTTCCTCAGGCATCCTTCATCTTCTTATTTATTTATTTTTCCCCAGACTGGGTCTCTCATTGGTCTGAAGCGCTCCAAGTAGGCCAGGCTGTCTGGCCAGGGAGCCCCAGATATCCCAGGATCCTTCTTCAAGCCCGGGATCCTAAGCCCGCTCAGCCACACCTGGCTTTCTTTTGTAGATTTGGGGGTTGTACTCAGTCACTGTGTTTGTAAGGCAGATGTGCAGTTTACCGACTGAGCTATTTCCAGGCTCTCATTTACTGTAACTTCTTTCTGATGCTGTTGGAGTCTGCCTTTAATCCCAGCACTCGGGAGGCAGAGGCAGGCGGATCTCTGTGAGTTCGAGACCAGCCTGGTCTACAAGAGCTAGTTCCAGGACAGGCTCCAAAGCCACAGAGAAACCCTGTCTCGAAAAACCAAAAAAAAAAAAAAAAAAAAAACAGTTGTCGTTGACAGATGGAGCAGGAGGCTGGACCCAAACCCCCTTCCTAAAGCAGCCCGGCCAGAGTGTGAGCTTGCCTGTGTTCACAAAGAGGCAGAAACTTCTTGCTACAGTGGAAGTCTTATGGGTAGACTGAAAGCAAAGCTCCTGGGAGCGAGCTCGCTAATTCTAATTTTTGCTCACTAAATAGTAGGAGGATGTAAGTCCTTATATTCTCGTGATGGATACCTGTGACTGTTTAGACTCTTAAGGGGTCTTTGAAGACAAGTAATGGAGATCCCCTTAATTCACATATTCAGAACCTGGTCTGGGAAGCAAGGGTGCATCTGAAACTCAGCAGTCAGCTAGGGAAATATGGGGAGTGGAGCTCAGTCTCCCAGGATGCACTGCGGCATTTGGTCCCCCGGAAGCAACATTGCTACTTTCTCGCCCATCTTTTTTGCTCTTTCCGGGCACCTTCTCATTAAAGTTAAGAAATTTCTTCTTCCGTCCCACATCTACTTAGGTTTTGGCTTGCGATGAATGTCAGGCCAGATTTCTTTCAAAGTATTTCCTGAGGATTTCAACCTCTGTCTCATGAGGCGAATGAGCATCCTGGATGGTTCATTGATGTTTCCGTCCTAGCGAGCCATTTATTATTTCAGGACTTATTACAAAACACATCTTGGCAAACACGTCTTCTTTTTTAATTGTTAAACCCCTGTGAATTCAAAAGGAAATCTAGCCCATGTGTTTCTGACTCATTTACGTCCAGGTCACTGGAATGCGGTTGGTAGGAGCTATCTGGCCTCTGTGTAGTGTGCTGGACCTTTCATAACTCAGGGGTGATCTTAGCTTCTGCAAACTGCCACCAAGCGGATGTGTGCCATTAGCCTTCCAACTGCAGGACTTTAGAGTGGATCTAGGACAAGTTCTCGTCACTCAACAGTGTTTTCTAATTTAGTCCACATTCATCTTACTGTCTTTTTTCTTCTTCTTCTTCTTTTCTTCTTTTTTGGTTTTTCGAAACAGGCTTTCTCTGTAGTTTTGGAGCCTGTCCCGAAACTAGCTCTTGTAGACCAGGCTGGCCTCTGCCTCCCAAGTACTGGTATTAAAGGTGTGCGTCACTACCACCAAGCTGTTACTGTGTTGTTGATGACCCTGAGATCAGCACACTAGCCTCCCTCTAGAAGGGGGGAAGAAAATGGTCATAGAAATGACACTTCTTAATATTTATTGATCATTTATCATGCTGTAGGCACTGCGAATCTCACATGTACTTAACCACAATAAGCGAAGAGGGAAGATAAGATTATTATCTGTTAGTGATGGAGCTCGGATGGAAAGGTATCCCGGCAGTCGGGAGCCAAGGAATAGCACAGAGTCTCTGTAAGCGCTGCGGTTGGGCTTCTGGAGGAAGTGTTGCAGCTCTGCACCAGGGAAAGGTTTCCGCAGTGCAAGGGTTAACAAGTCTGTTCCAGCAGAGGAAAGCCTCCCCCAGCCAAAGTGTTAGTTCTGCTCTGGCCTCATAGAAGTTGCTTGGCTGAGCTCTGATCTGGTGAAAGTGTCACCCCACACAACAAACCTCACTCAAGAGATTTATTGGGAAGGAAAAAAATCCAGGAAGGTGGCTGCCTCTAGGGTGTGAGAGAGGCAGCAACAAACTGAATGGGGCACAGAGCCTATATGGCGTTTCTTGTGGGGGCAGGGCTTTCCAGAGTGGCTTGGGATTGGGTTTTTGTGGCTTGATTCTGGGGCAAGTTCAGGGACTCGTGGGATTTAAAACTTTGACTTTGGTCTTGGGGTCAAGTCAGGGTCAGGGTGTTTTTCCTTGGACCTGTTTGCCCTACGCTATCTGCTTGATAGACTTTTTGTTTGGCCCTGAAGCTCCACCTCCAGGATTTACACATGATTGGTAGCTGCTCCATCATGCAGCCACATCCCCAGTCCTGCCACTATTGTAAGGAGTGGGAAACAGAGACAGACTCAGGGTCACTGCTAAGAGGTATGATGTCACCAAGTCAAAGCCAGTCTGGACAGCATCAGAGCCAGCAATTGTGACTGCTAGGTGGGTGTCACTCAGGGAGGCTCCTCTGTCTGAGGGGACATGAACAAAACAGCTTCTCATCCAGAATGCAGAGCACCAATGAGAGAAATGAAGAAATGACTGTAGCCAGGGCAGCTTGTTGAAACTGTGACTTTAATTCTGGTTACACAGGAGCCCAAGTGATAGATTACTTACAGGAGCATGAGCAACTTCTGGTAGCTACACCACTGAAGGAAACATTCTCTCTCCCCTAGCAACTGTCTATATATGCTTGATGAGGAGTTTGGCCTCATAGGTCACTCCCCCATCAATTATGAATGCCTGTGCTTGGGGAGGAGCAGAGCCTTGTGGATCCTCTTCTGTAATAACTGTTAACTGCTTAAGAATCTCAGGGAAGGCTGAGGCCCTGTGAGTCTATTCCCCTAGTAACTGTTAACTCTATAAATCCCTGGGCTGGGACACATGAGCTCTCCACCTCTGTGCGTAGAAGTTGATGCACTCAAACTTGTGCAGGCCTCCTGGTGATCCCAGCTGCTTACACTTCGAGAGGACAATGGCCATGGCCCTGTCATTCCTGGAGGATGCCATTCTACAACAGAGGCTGTGTCTCCACCCACCACAAACTTGGCTGCTTCTTATTGGATGTGAGCCACGTTGGTGAACAGGCCTGCCAGTGTCAGCTTTACTGAGTGATTACTTCAGAAACTTACAAATGCTAAGATTTGCATCTAATAGATGCATAGACATTTGTACAAATGCCCCGCTAGTGTCCCAAAGGATGAATGGACAGGGGAATACACTCCTCAGAGTGGGCAACACTTTCCAACACTTTCCAGTTCAGGGGAAGTCCATATTGATTCTGCCTGTCCTTCCTTCACTGCTTGCTGGTGAATGCATCTACCCCACGGCCACCTCTGCTGTTGCCATTCCTCACTGCCAGAGCACTCAGCTTCCTCAGCCTCCAATATGTGGGCTGAAGGCCAGAATTCCATAGGCTTCTCCCAGCTTTCTGGACCAGACTGGGACTGCTGAAGTACCCAACTTCTTGGATTAAGAAGCTGCTGGGTTCTTGGCTCTCCAGTGTGCAGAGAATCTTGTGATCATCTATTTTGTAAATCTCTCTGTAATATATATGCATTCTCTGTTTGGAACAGAGAACACATACGGAGGTGCCACATCAGGACTCTTTGTCCTTGTAAGATCATGGACTCTGAGAGACATGGCACCCAGGGAAGGATCTAGTCCTCCTCAGCCTTGGGCCCTATCCCTACCTAGGTACAGCATCAGTGTGCTAACAAGTCCCCCCCCCCCCAGGACTATAGGTGGACACAGCATGGCTGTCCATCTCAAAGTGAGCACATTGAATTAGGGCCTTGACTATTACCTAAGAGTCTCCACATCAAGAAATTTTTATAGTAAAATCCATGTATTATCCAAGACACCCACTCCTTCCAGACACCTGCAGAAGTAATGTGCTCTGTTACGTAGGCTCTCGCTTTGATTGCCATCCAGATCTGAGTCCACTGCGATGACCAACACTGTTAGAGGATCCGCTCTTCTGACATCATCTTGTAGATGAACTCCAGCTGGCCCAGGCACCCCACCCAGATTCTTTAAATATTCTCTGCCAAAGTAGTCTACTCCTTCTACTCACAAGAGTAAACACAGTTTGGTGGGTCTGGGCGAGCCCAGAATTCGCGGATCTGACTTAGGTCAGGCTCTTGTGTGGCTTAGACAGGGGTTCCTCTATGACTTCTCTGATCCAGTAATAGTCTTGTTTGCCCAAGCCTGACAGTGAATTTTAGGTAACTCTTGCCTCGCCCGGCTTAAGTAGAAGTTGCAGTTTTTGCAGTCCCAAGTTCCTTAGAAGGAGCAGACAAATGGATAGAAATCAGCCACTGCACAGAGGAGGCTCGATTCCCAGCAACGGGAGTCTTCCAGAACCCTGGGTTTAGTTGTTCATGGAAGACTCAATGTGGTTCCTTGAAGGCAAAGATAAATATGATGGAAGCCATGGCATAAGACCAGAAACTCGATAAACTAGTAAACTATGGGGCTAACATTAATTTCAAATCATTTTGAAATTCAGTCACACGCGATCATTCCCCCTCCCCCACATGCCATTGTATACAGAAATAAAGAAGGCATTTCTCCTGAGGGCGAACTCACAGTACAGTTAAGGGGGCAAATACAAAGACAAACAGGTCACAGTTTATTAGGATAAACCTGGTAAAACGAAGTATTTGAGCAGGATAGGAGAAAAGCAATGAATTTATTTGGGGTATATATATATATGTGTATATATATATATACACACACAAATATATAGAAGGACAGATAGGACTTCACCAGACTAAAGGGTGTAGTGGTGTAGTCCAAAAGGATTGTACTTACAAAGTCTTAGGGAAGCCACAAAGGACAGACAGACAAAAGTTTTCACAGGTGCAGAGGGATCTGATGAGGCTGTTAATGACTCTCTGAATACACATGCTGAATGTGGACACATCCACGAGGAACCTGTTTCTCCCTCCGTCTGACAGCCACAGATAGGCGGTTAGGATTCACTACCAACTGTGCTTTCCCTCTTGTATCCTTGAGCTATTTCCTAAGCAAGTCAAACCTAACAACGCTGTGTGCGTATGACCGTACGCTGCGAACAGAATAACATCGTTAGGGAGGGCCTGTGACCATCCCACACTGTCCGTTCTGGTTTGATATGTGAAACCGTATAAATTCGCTGTGCTCATAAACCTAGAGAGGCTGATTCTGGGGCCCATCTCCGAGGGCTCTTTGACTTGGTAAGCAAAGCATTCTTGTTTGCTCTAGGGTCTTCTTTGTAACTGTGTTATTAGGACCTTATGGAGTAGATTTGGTGGCTCGAGTCTTGGGGGGTGGACTGGAATATGCAACAGAAGTTCAAAGCCAGCTGTGAGCCCTCTGGGACATTGGCAGCGCAGTCTGGCAGCCCCTGGAGAAACCTGGCTGTGTGCATCGCTGCTGACAACGGGGCTCTCTGGCGCTAGCCTCTGATGAACCTCAGGACGATGTGTAGTTGATGGTGGGTTCTTCTAAGAGTTTCCCATTTCCCCCGTGGGCTGAACGGCTGCTAAATTTAACAATGGCTGCCGAGTTTAGGAGGCAAGCTCTCTGTGTGGTGCTAATCCCTGGGCTGGACTTCAGAAGAGAAGTTTCTCCTCAGCTTTTTCTCTGTGAGCTAGTGAGTTGGACACATGTGTGCTCCATTCGTGGGTACCCTTGTTAAAATGTACCTGGGTTTATGGCAGAGACTGGGTGCCACTACTTATTCCTTTCCTGAGACCTAAATGATAATGATGATGATGATGACGATGATGATGATGATGATGATGATGATGATGGTGTGTGTGTGTGTGTTCGATGTTATAGCATCCCCTAGCCTCCACCCCACACACATATACTTGCTAAGGCAGGCACAGGTGTATACACACACACACACACACACACACACACACACACACACACACACTCACAAATACACGTATCATACAAACACAATCATTTGCAAGCTCACTTAACCAACCTCTTCCTTTGGGTCTCACCAGTCACCCAGGGCTTGCAGCTGCAGAAGTTTTAAAGCTACCTGCCCACCAACCTTCCGGGCAGAAGTTAACAGAGAGCAGTGTTGTCCAAGGAGAAGAGTGTGAACCTCCAAACACAAAGCTAATCACTAGGCTGTGTGGAGACCCAAGACCGTGCTCACAGGGCAAGGCAGGCCTGAACTAAGCTCTGGTTAACGGCTATCTTTTTAGCATGGCTGTTGAGGGCCAAGATCAGAGTTCAAGATGCTGGATCCTTTGGAAGAGCAAGGATGCTCTCATCTCTCCTATTGCCTCTGCTTAAGGATCTAGATCTGACCAGCCAGGGCAGCTCACAGCCTGTTGCAGCCCTCCAGAAGGATCGTCCTGAGCTTTAGCCTTTCTCAAGAGTGGAGGAGAACCGCAACCAGGGGTCACTACGGAATGTTTATTGCTTGTTACTTTGGGTGTGTAATTTCCCCAAAACTCCTCATGGTGATGAGAGAAAATATCATTTTCCAGTGGGGAAATTCAATTTAGAGAGACTAAGATTTTGCTGACAGTCACACAACTGGCAAACGGCACCAGCCAGAGGCAAAGCAATGCCCGAGGCCTGAGCTCCCATCAGTCATCCTGTGCTAGTGAATCTGGGAAGAGTCAGGGTCAACCGGAGCTCAGTAGAAATGTGCTTTTACTAGTCTACCTCAGACCTACCGGGGGATCCTCCAGTGGATTCCAGCTGGCTTTTGACAAGTCCTCTTGTGGCTCTGACCACCCTAAGGTTGAGGAGAACCCCACTAGGCCACAATTCCTCTTGTCCTTTTCTTCCTAAACACAGACTTTGCAGCTAGTAAGAGTCAACTTCATTAGCTATCTTTGAGCTCCTATTACACTAGCCACTAGAAGGAGGGAGTGACACTTTCTAGAACTCTGAGTCTGGGTCAGTTGTGCAGACTCTGAGCCAATACCAGCTATCTAAATGGACCTACTCCTGGTGCTCGTTGTTGGAGGGCAGGGAGGAATGAAGGATTAACGTGGGCAAAGTTTCTTAGACCACTATGTGGAGCACAGTAGGAGTTCAGCTCACTGTAGTTATGATGAGGATGACCCTTACATTAATCCATTTGTCCATTCATTATTGCTACTCTGGCATGGCTTTGCCCAAAGCAGTGAAACAAGCGAGATTCTTGAACAAGAATTAATGCCTTGACACCTAGTTTTTTTAACACGAGGGCCTCCCTGTGCCAAGCCCTGTGCCACCCAAGTGGGGTCAGTCATTTGTCACCCTTTGTAGAGATCTCCATCATATCACACAGCCTTCTTTAATCATGTCTTTCTATTTCTGGAGAAATTAATGCTCAACAAAGGTCTAGCGATAAAGGATGGCTTGATCCCCACTGATACTTTATACGTGCCTTCTGTGATAGGCATCTTGGTGGTGCCTAAGGATGCCCGCATCCTAATCCACCAGGTCTGTGAACTCGCTAGATTACACAATGAGAGTGAGCTGGGGCTGCTTATCAGATAATTCTGGTTTACCTGGACTGGCCCTGGTGGGATCATCAAAGTCTTCCCATTCGAGAAAGGGAATCCTAGTCGGTAGAGTGAGAGGAGCTGGCTTTGAAGAAGAAGGAAGGGGGTCATGAGCCAGGGCAGCCAGGGAATATGGATGACCTCTAGATGTTGGGGAAGGAACAGAAGCAGGGGTTCCCTGGAGCTTCAGGAGACACAAAACTGGAAGTCTGTCCCCCAGAGTGCTATGCTAATAAATTTGTGCTGTCTTGAGCCACCAAGTTTGTGATTATCTTAGGACAGGGAGACTGACCCTCTGTCCAGTTCTGTAGAACTGGGTTTCTTCCTCACCTAGCCTGGCAGCCCCACTCTTTGTCAACAGTGAGCTAGTCAGGTACCAGGGCATCACACAGAATTTTCTACTACGGTTTATGATCTGAAGCTCTTGCTTCAAATCTTCAACTCAGGGTCTAAGACGCCCTCAAAGGATGTGGCAATTTGGATTCTAATGAGTGGGATGTGGGGCTGTTGATGAGCAGCCTTTGAAACAAGGCTGTTAAGTTATAAGAGGTGCAAAGGAGAGGATTTGTGCCAGCAGTCACGTCTGTCAGCAGCCCCATCTGTCTGCATTCTGGGGCACAGGAATAGCTCCAAAGGGATATGGCCTTGCCTAAGTGCCAGCGCCAAAGAGATCAAATGTGACTGTCAGGCAGGGAGAGACTAATGGGCTGGAATACATCACCCCTAAAGCAGAGACGCTCTGGGAAATAAACATCCCCTGAGTACTGCCCCCTTGCGATAGCCATCTTCCGCCCTTTCACCTTGGCCTTGCAGAGTTTGAGAGAGACCTTGACCACTTCCAGAGTTTCCACAACAGCTAGAGGTAACCAAACAAAGCCCCCCCCCCCAACCTTGAAATAGAACTGCTTAAGGAGATGGAAATGCTAATTATTACCTGACTTGGATCTTTGTAACCTGGACCCGGGCTTTGAAATGTCAGGCTGTCCTGCCATTGGGGGCAAATCTCATGTGCCAAGTAAAACTTAAAATGACAGACATAGTCAAACTCTTAGTTTTAAAAAAATGGTATGTTTTTAAATATTTATGTTAAACACATTGATACATTTAGCCCATGAAAATATGAAAAAGCAATGCAGTGTAAAGATGCCGTTGATGAGAGAACCAAGCTTTATAAAAATGTTAACTCATCGTGCACTGGAGGCTTTCAAAAGATTAATGAAGATTAGGTACCCAGAGCATCTTCAAATGCTCTCATTCATCTTCCTACCTCTACAAATAAGTGTGGGACCTGGAGACAGAGTTGAGAGCGTGGAAAAACCAAGTTTGCTTGGGATGGGAGGCCTCATCTCGCGGGCTTCCTGCTCCAGGCCATCCTCACAGCATGCCTGCTGCTCCCTCCTCAAGGTTTGAAAGATAGCCAATGTTCCTGTGTTCACACAGGCTGACAGTGAGCCATTGACTTTTCCAACAAGCCTCGGTGCCACCTCTGGAAAAGGTGACCTGGACCCTAGCTGGATTGGGGGGCTTGCCTGTGTGCAGACTCCAGACATGTTGCTCTCCAGAGCTCATTAATTCCAGGAAACAGTTCGTCCTGGGGACCTAAGCTTATAAAAACACAATTCCTAGGTGGAATTTGCAAAGCTTCAAGTGTGGTTTTAGCTCCTGTTAAGGAGCTAATGGCTGCAGGACAATGTCCTTGGCCAGAGAGGAAGGAACTGTGACTCTGTGCATGGCCCATTGCTTTGGGGCAAGCTAAGCTTGGGGAGTGTGTGCCGTCACATTGGTTCTTCTAAGCCAGAGTTTTAGAACACCTCACAGAGTCAGGGCCCACTTTTCAGGATGTATGCATGTATAAAAGTTATGACTGTCAGTCTAAATGGCTGCCATGAAATTGAGAGAATCTCCTGTGCTCCACGGCACCAGGAAGTGGCTCTTACTGTGTATTTTGATTAGTATGGACAAGCAGGTACTAACATCAGAAAAGCATGTACCCCAGCTCTGGTGACAGTCATGCATCTGAAATGTCCACTTCTTTTCCAGACGCATGAATAACAAGAAATGCCTTTTTCCTTGTAGCAACTGCTGCACAAGAGAACTGAGTGGCTACTTGATTTCCATGAAGGGAGAGTAAAGACATCCCCATTCTAAGTACAACAGTCCATGACAATAGTCAGGAGCAAATAAGATCCCCTTCTATCCATCCTTTCCCTTCTTCCCTCTTCTTGGATGGTAAGGCTCAGGCCATGTTTATAGAACAAGCACCCTGTAGGATTTTCTATTGTGAGGACACAATGTGAGGTATAGACATGTGGGCAGGAAAACTTCAGAACCCCTAAGAGAGCTCCTAGCAGTATCACTGCCTGGATCCCACCTCCATAAAGTCTTACTTACTTCTTGTGTTAATTGGCCTGGCCATCACAATGTATAAAATTCCATAAGCAGTTCTACACTGAGGTCAAGGTTGAAAAACTACTAAAGAACAATGCTGATTTAGAAAAAAAAAGGCTTGATTTCTTTCACTATTGACAAACTGAATAAATAAAATGGTCATGTTGCAGATTTTCTAAATTTCAGAATGAGCAGAGAGGTGGACAGAAACCCTACTGGTGTGGAACAAACTAGTTTTGATGACATCCTTTCAGTTCTGGCCTTCTGTCTGTCCATCTCTCTGTCCGTCTGCATCAAAGTTTCTGACATGATACAATCTGAGCCTCAACAGACTGAGGAAGTCAGCCCAACATAAACTCAACCGTAATCCTGACACTGCATTGGCCGACCAGCCCACCACAGAGCGTGAAGTCAATTTCTTGGAGCATATCCAGCAAATTGTTTTTGGCCCAGTTCCTGAATCAGCAATGGGATGCTGTCCCTGACATCTGGAACAGCCATCTGAGAGGCGAGCGAATAGTTCTGAAATGAAGTGAGGTCTCTCAGCCAATTAAAGATGTGATTTTGACAGGAGCCCTGGGCACTTCATTAGTTAGCCATGCCATTTGCAGCAGGTATGCATCTCCAGCGACTCTGGGTTACCAATTGCTGGGTGTCCAACTGAGTTCCAGCTGGGTTGCTTAGTAACAATGAACTTCTAAGGGATAGGGTATGAGGAAATAGAACCATGCCAGGCACTCTTGTTTCTTGTCTCCATATGTGGTGCACTTTTGAGAGCTTTGCTATGAGTTATTAATAACCAGAGAGTTTCGACCTCACCTGGGAGACTTTAGGACTCCACAGAAGCAGATTCATGTGTTTTTAGAGTAGGATTTCTTCTTGACCACGGCGTCACTGGCAAGTTGGTAATTTTTTTTTGTCGGGGGTTGTTTTTAGTGACCTTATAATGTTTAGTTCAATCCTCTGGTCTAGACCTGCCACAAGCAGTAGCATTCTTCTGGCTGTGGTAACCAAAAATGTCTCTAGACTGTGTTAAGCATCCCTGAGTCAGGAATGGGGATGGAGGCCAGAGGTTAAAATCACCAGCGGTAGGGTCTCTGAGTTTATAATACAAGAGCTTCTACATTAAGACAGAACGGTATTTATTAGTCAGCTTCTAAATGTCACTCATGGGAAATAAACCTGTCTTCTCATCACCTGTCACATGTGGCAGTCTTGACATCATCACATGCTTTGTGGTCCTCAACATGACACTCCGTTCACATAGTTCGTATTCAGTGACAATAGCTGAATGAGGAAAAATATTCCCTTGTCTCTTCTGTCCATGGGGTCTGGGCAGCTCTAAGGGAATTTGCAAGTGGGCTGACCTACACCCATTTTTATTATCCTATTTCTTTGAACATCATGGCTGGTTCTAGACATACACACAATCTACACCCATTATATGAAGTTGGCCACAGGGCTTGCTGAGGATGCAAGGTCAAACATGCTCACTAAAGGTTTTTTGCTATTGTTTCTCCTGCTGGTAATGCCCCTGGAGGCCTCAGAAGTCCTAGTTGTCATCTTGATATCACTAGCCATTCTAAGAAGAGGTCTGAGAACCCATCAGCCAAGACAGGACAGAGCTGAGAACTGAGAAGAACTTAGATCCCAATTTGTCTCCCCAAATCAAGTAACACTTTACAGTGCTATTTCCAGCCCCATCTGCCTCTGGATTCTTTAGCAGCGTGAGCCAATACATACCACATGTTTATCTGTTTCTGTATTTATGTTTGTGTATGCTCCTTTGAGTTGAGCTTTATCACATGAGATCAAAGAAGGCTTCCGTTAGGCACAGCTCTGTGTGAATGCTGGCCTGCTGGGCATCTATCAGAGCCTGATAAAGCCCACTGCACATGGCAATTTTGTGTCCAGAATCTGGGCTCTATGGACACCTTAGTAATGGTGAGCTCTCACTGATGGTGGGGAAAAGCTCCATGTCTCTGTCATAAGAGCGTAAGGTCCATGCTTGAATGTGTCAGGATAGTCAGAACTTCCTAACTCTGGGAATTTCTCTGTGTATGAGTTGACTCAGGCTGTTAATGGATTCCTACTTATGTTGTCAAATCTGCTTCCAAGAGCCTTCTACCCTGGAGGTAAAGTTTGCAATAAGACAAGTTTAAAAAGATTTCTTTTATGATGAAGATAATGTGTCTGTTTGGGCATGAGATGTCCTCCTTCTCAACCACCATCAAGTGTTTCCAGATACTTCTGAATAACCAGCGGCCGTGTCTCATGCCTATGAGTTACAGAGGATACACGTTGAGCTTATGAGCCATCTGCAAAGCTGGCTGCCTGTGGCTTTAGGAAAGCTCCGTTGCTTTTCAACCGGAGTATAGGGACCACATTAGCAGTCTGATGGGAGTGTGACGAGCATCCTAGGGACCAGGGTGTATGGAGTGCACTGTAGCTCTTTGCTCAGTCCTCAGGACGTCCATGCTGTATAAATCATCACTGTTCCATCTTGTTGCTGCTGTAGGGATACGAGTTTAGGGGTATGCTCAACACAGCATTCCAGATGGGATCTGACCAACTGGTTATTTTGACATCTCTGTTTAGTTTATTTGAGGCCTTTCTCATCTGTGTTAGTCATCCAACTTGGCGTGAGTGGTCCTAACAATAACGTTGTCGGGGTCACGGGGAGTGCAGACCCCATGCAGCCGTTTCTCTTGCCGTGGTGTAAATAGAAATCCACATCATCACGCATGTGCTCTTCACCCGGAGACCATCATTGCGTGGGCCCAGCCTTGGCGCTTCTGCCTGCCTGCTTGAAATCGGGGCTGTAAGACAGGCCTGTTTTTCTTTCCATAGCATAGTTGGTTTGGCCTAAGGGAAGAGGAAGCTTATGTTTCCATTGGCAGGTTGTGCCTCCCAAAGAATGAAGCCAACCGATCTTGCGATAAGAGGACATCCAGGAAAATAAGCACAGGACATATGTTCTGGCCACATGTGGGCCGTCGATGCTAAAGGGGGCTCTTTAATGTCCAGCCAATGTTTGTAGTTGTGGCGAAGAGCATTGTTAGCAATCTCCGCTGATGGATTGTACTTTGTCTTGTAAGCAAACTTTCATGGCCAGCCCATACATCTACCTCCTCAACGATCATCACAACAGTCGCCAGTGCCCGCCAGGTCTCTCACGCTGCTGTAACGGGAGAGATGACAACAGCTATCGTGATTGGAGAGCTGCAGCCTCTGCTTTATTCTCCCCATCTCACAGGTTAGGCGAGGAGTCTCGCAGAAGGGCCATCATCTGCCCAAGATCAGCAGCTCAAGAAGCTAGGTCATTTGAAAGCGGGATCCCATGGAGCATCCTCATGCCTGGTGTTGCTTGGCTAGCAGCAGAATGTCTAGACAGACCCCGACCTTCAACTGCGACCCTTTCCTTCCAGATAAGCCCAAGACCAGCTCTCTCCCTTACGCTGTTGCCTCTCGTAGCCCTGAACATCTTTGTTTTCTGGCCTCCTTGCCTCCTCTCTGTCAGTCTTCACCAAGGCTCTTCTTCATTTCTAGCCTTGATTGGCCGCTCCACAGGCTTCCTTGCTTACATCTTTGCTTGCTATTTATTCCGCCGAGTCAGAGAAGGGCACTAGCTGTGCTGGATAACTTTATGTCAATTTGACACAGGCTAGAGTCATTGAAGAGAAGGAAGCCCTGGATTAAGAAAATGCCTCTGCAAGATTGGGCTATAGGCAAGCCTGTAGGGCATTTTCTTAATTAGTGATTGATGAGGGCCCAGCCCATTGTGGGTGGTGCCATCCTTGGGCTTGGTGGTCCTTAGTTCTATAAGAAAGCAGGCTGAGCAAGCCACGGGGAGCAAGCCAGTAAGCAGCACTCCTCCATGGCCTCTGCATTGACTCTTGCCTTCAGGTTCCTGCCCTGTTTGAGTTCCTGTCCTGACTTCCTTTGATACTGAAGTATATGGAAGTCAGGTAAACCCTTTCCTACCCAACTTGCTTTTGGTCATGGTGTTTCATCACAGCAAGAGTAACCCTAACTCAGACAACAGTTCTCTTTTGTCAGTCAAACTTCCTCTCCTTGCAACACATGCTGTGCTCCCCCAGATATGCAGATACCCTCTGAGGGACCAACTCCATCTTTTATAGCTCCAGGCAAAAACCTCCAGACTGGGCAGCAGAGAGGCTGGGGTTAAGTCACTGCGCATATCATAACCATTTCCAGGAGGCCTCAGGTCACACAGCATCTTGAGTATCAGGTTTTATGGTCCCTACATCCTGTGAAAAGAACCAGTAGGGCTAGAAAAGGAGAGAGAGAGAGAGAGAGAGAGAGAGAGAGAGAGAGAGAGAGAGAGAGAGAGAGAGAAGTCGGAAGAAAGAGGGAGGGAAAAAGAAGAAAGGGAGAGAGACGGGCCTGGCCCAGTGACTGCAGTTGAATGTTAAAGCAATTTCACTGTATCTGTGAATCATGAGCCGCTCATTATGGAAGGAAGCAGAGCGCCGGTCTGCAGGTGCGGCATGGGCTGTCTGCACAGAGGGACCATTGGAGGATCGGATACCAGCAAGCCAGAGGAAAGCAGCATGCAGAGAGAGACTCCCAGCGTGCCCCAACGTCTGCGCTTTTCCAGCACTCCTGTTTTAATTTCTCTCCAGGGGAACTCTGATCTCCGCCCAAAACATGTCACAAGAAGAAAGTGCTAGGAAGATAGATTCGAATTTCCTGTCAATTACAGCAACCCCTAACTCAAAGAATGAAGAGTTGGGAGCAAAAGGGAGCTGTGTTTTCCTTGCTGAACTCTTGGCGGGGGTCAGGTGAAGTTATAGTCTACTTCCATCCAAACGCATTAGATTCACTTGAGGGTTTGTGGAGGATTGACCGCAGCATCCCTGGTGTAGCTGAGACAGGACGGAAGATACAGAGGAGAGATGAGCAATGTCTATAGGAGCTCAGCATCCACAGGCAAGGTCAGAAAACAATAGGATACAATGTAGATTAAGTGACATGGTGATTAGACCACCTTCTGTTCCAAGCACAAACTTTATTTCCCCAGGGAGGCCTTCTCTGATTTTTTTTTCTAGAAACAATAAGCAGCCACTTTTAATAGTATCTTGTAGTTTTTTATTATAGCATTGACCACGTTTGTCTATTTATTATATGGATTTGTGTACACACATATACACACACACACACATATTGAATTCAAAGAAATCCATTCTTTTCTGACTCATCAGGTGCTAAGACTCCAGACAACAAGATTCACTCTGTTTATGGCTGTATTTCCCAGGAGCTGATATGGCTTTCGTGTACATAGTAGGTGTAGGTGCTCAGCGAATATTTTTGAAATGAAAACCTTAAGGAAGCTGCTGGCCATTTGGAGAAAGGAATGAGCAGTGTGATTGGAATGTTAGGGCAACCTTGACAGGAGAAAAAATGATTCTGACCAGATTTCCTTTACCAGGAACTACAGAGTTTCCTCTTAGATCCAATACCTACAATGACCAGGTTTCTGCTGAAAAACAGATCTGTTCTGATGGTAATGAAGCCGAGTCTTCCGTAGCAAGATCTTTTCTCTTAGTTTTAGCTACAGGGAGCTGAGAGGCAGTTTTCTTGTTCACAGCAACTGTGTTCTGTTTGAGCATAGTGTGGATTAAACTTGCCTCTGGGCTTGAGAATTTCTGCTTGAGCATTTTGCTAACTTTCATTGACTTACCAATGTCCTCCCTGGTTGTACATTCTTTGTTTTGTTTGAAATGGGGTCTCGTGCAATCTTGGCCAGCCTGGAGTTCACTTTGTATTCCAGGTTGTCATCAACTGAACTCAGAAAGATGTGCTTGTCTCTGCCTCCCAAGCGCTGGGATTGAAGCTGTGTGCCACCACACCTGGCCGCATTTTTTAATTATAGGGAGGTTTTCGTGCATGGACTTTGAACACGTTCCCTCCTCATACCTCACACCACACCACCTTCCCATTTCCCCCCACTCTCCTGTCCCTCAGTCCTCTGTGTTCCCCCAAAGTTTTCACTTTTACATTCGCCAAAACAAATATAACTTTGTGTACTTGTAAGTCCAGGACTCACACGGCATTTACATTTTAACGATGTTATATTATACCCATTTAAAGTGTGATTTGAAAGAAATCCACATTTAAATAATAATTACTTATCCTGAAGTTGATACACAACACACTTACTTACTATCAATGCTACCAGAGGGACCCTGGCTTCTTAACTGAGCTGTTCAAGATCTTGCCTAGAAATTAGGTATTGAAATTGGACCACACGTGACAGAGCCAGGACTCCAGCCAGGAGCAGAACTATGGACCAGACATCAGGCTCGCTGCCACTGTGCTCAGAATCCTGAGGTGGTCCTGTCAGGCCTCATCGTTATTTAAACCTTGCTTGAATTTTGACCAAGAGAATTTGACTGTGCTATTCTGTCCCTGCATGCTTCGATCTCGTGTCACCAGCTCATCTGTGGCCCATAACTCTGATGTAGGTCTCATTGATCCAATAGGGGAAGCCATGCTGATATTAAGTTTTGGTTGAAATGGAATTAAATTCTTGGCTTTAATTCTCCCAAGGGGAAAAATGTGAAGGAAATAATGTCCTCCCTTGGGACTCAAAATGAAAACAAATTTAAAAGCCTCCATTTTCCTAACTGAATAAGCGCGGTCTGTGCCCACTGTACAGGTCTATAATTGAATTATTTTGAAGAGATTCAATAAAATGCCCTCATGGTATACTTTTATTTGCTCTATTAAGCCATTTCAGTTGCTAAGTGAACAGCATTTTTTTGAAAAGTCTTTTGTTTAGTTTCTGCAGTTTAATAGCTATAGTGCAACACGTTTTGTGTCCCTTAGCTTGTCCCCTCCTTTTGGAACTGTGCCAGTGACTGTTCGCTGAAACCACCCCTAGTAATTCTGTTTTGTTTGACGTTTCCAGCCACTATCCGTTCATACCTAAGGAACAGATTAAGGCTTCCTCAATCTGTGTTTTTAATTAATTAGAATATAATTAGGGCAGATATTGGATTGGGAAATGAATAAAAGTCTTTAACTCTGGTAAAATTATCATTTATTTGAAGTTCAATAAGAATTTGGACTCATGCTCTACATATGAAATATACATATTAACATTATGATGGCAGAAGAATCATTTGTAATTCTCAAAGTATTTAAGATTTAAATGTATTCAGATGTGGTGTGTCGTTCTCGTGTCCTAAGGCAGTCATCACCTGAGGGTCTATGGGACACTAGGTGGATATTTATGAGAAAAGCGTAGAGATCGATAATGGCCACAGTGATAGCCACAATGATGGGGAACGTTGTTCATTGGCGCACAGGCTCTGGAGCCAGACTGCTGCGACTTTGGCATCCATCTCTGACACTTACTGGGCACATTCCATCTGGCAAGTTATACATCTCAATTTCTTCATCTGCAAAACTGGGCCAATCGTGGCGCCTGCCTTTAACAAGTACAAAAGTTTGTAAGACACTTAGGCCAATACCCAGTGGAGGCCAGCCCTGTACGCTTGCTTGTTAAGTAAACTAAGTCACACATGGCAGCAAAGAGTGAAAGGTGTTGAAACACGCTGAAGAATGCTCTACCGGCAAATGAGCTGAAGACAGAAGAGACAAGATGTTCCAAGAGTAAGTCAGCAACGGGAGTCTCTAAACAGGAAGCACCACGGAGTAGGTGACAGTGGCGGCTGTAGACAGGGATCTGCCAGATCTTGTGGAAAAACAGTAGACAAAAATGTGATAGATTGGCTTGGGGAAGCAATGTTTAAAATAAATGATTTTAAGTGTGTGACCTCGAGGGATTAGCAAGATGACGGTGCTGTTGACAACGTGGCAGGAGATGCACATTTCTGCAGGAAAGACGGGAAGCTTTGGCCGTGTCAGGATGGAACAAACAAATGGACCATGAGAGCCAAGCTTACTGTGGGCCGTGCATTCAGCAGACGGGTTGCAGCTGAAGCAACTGCAGGGTTTCCTTAGGATGACTAAGGGGTCTGTGTGTATCAACGTGCTTTAACGGTTTCATCACCTATACATACACGTGCACAAGCGCGCTCACACACGCATACATGTACGTGTCATTTAGGTTAGGTTTATTACTGAGATTCCATTTTAACTTAGATGCATACTGTATATGAATAGTCTCTGAGGGTGAATATATATTTTTTACTGTGCACACCCATGTACATAAGCACGCACATCCATATCACGAAATGCAAAGTTGACATGCAACCCGGATGTTCTGAGTCAGACATACTAAACCTAAACTCGTGTATATGTATGTGTATATGTATATCCATGTGTGTAGAACATACACATATTCCATATTACATATAGTATGTATATAATGTATATGGCCTATACAAACTTTAAACTCTGTGTTTTTCCATCAGAAGATGTGATGTTGGTAAAAGATGGTGGTTTCGTATTGATTCGTCTCATCTGAACACCACAAGAGCATCCTTTCAGCCCTGACTTGCACAGTGCTTGCCAGCAGTTGTCCTGAGCTCTCTACATGTGCACGCTAATCTAATCACAACAGCCCTGTGAGAAAAGGACTATTATTCACAGACTAAAGAAGAGGATCGAGCCGGGTGGTGGTGGCACACACCTTTAACTCCAGCACTTGGGAGGCAGAGGCAGGTGGATCTCTGTGAGTTCGAGGCCAGCCTGGTCTACAGAGTGAGTTTTAGAACATCCAGGATCACACAGAGAAACCTTGTCTCAAAACAAACAAACAAAATGAAGAAGAAAAAGAAGAGGAATTGAGACACACTGGGGCTTCAGTAGAATCCCAAGAGAAGAAACTGTGTATTGATTTATCAAGCCAGCGATGGGAAGTGGGATATAAAGTAGCAGAAGCAGCCGGGTGGGGGGCGGAATGGAAGGTGGAGGAGGCTGAGAGAGAGTAGCCGGACCTCAGTCATCCCAAACCTATTTCATCTTCACATCCCTGAAAGGCACCCCTCAAGGGCTGCCTGCCTTGGGAGGATAGACTTGGGGCTCTGTATTTGTTAGCAAAGTGGTCTGAGGCTGTCCTCACAAATAACTGCACATTATTAATAACTGTTAGATGATAAAGCAAGGCAAAAGTAGGAGTTGGTTGTGTAGGGTCCTTGGGAATGATTTGGGGTATGGAGAATCTAACAGAAAGGGTGCTGTTAGCCTCTCCAATGCTTCAGAGTCCTGGCTGTTTCTGACACTCACTTGTATATGATTGTATATGATCAACTAAGCAGAGGGACTTTTATTCTTACTGTTATTTTCAGTTGTTTTTCTAACTCATCTTTGCGTATGCAAACTGGACAAAAGCATGTGAATTTGTGCACACACCCAGAAAGCACGCACATCATATCAAGAAGTGTAAAGCTGACATGCAACCCAGGTGTTCTGAGTCAGACATACTAAACCCAAACTCGGGAGTAGAATGCAGTCTGCAGAGATGCCTGGCACGGCCCTGCGCTTTTGGGAGGCTGAGTTAGTTGCCCTTATTTTGAGTGTGGGGAGATTTCAGTGTAAGCCTCCAATTTCTGACTTCTACCCCCTCCCCATGTCTTCTATCTCATGTGATTGTCTGGAATAATGGAAGCCGCGCCTCTTCAGAATGCCCGCCATTCGCTTCATCACCCCAGGCTGTCACTCAGCTATTGATACCCTTCTTGCCAGATCTAAGAGACATTTAAAAGCCCGATTCCTGTCACAGATGCCATCCCTTGGCCATCTCTGTTCTCTTCTTTTCTATGCCAGATGAACAGCGATGACCTGGGTCACCATCTCCATCAGTAATCATAGAGTTGCCACTTCCTACAGTGTAGATGTTAGATGTTTCCTTACGAGCATAAAACACAGATGCTCCCAACACACACAATTTGTAGAAATCAATTTCCATTTTTTTTCTTGCTGAAAGAAAGATATCGTAATAAATTACTTGGAATCTTCTAGTTAGTGTCTTTCTTTTGGTAAGAAATGAAATAGATATAAAAACAAAGCCTAGGCTGGAGAGGAGTTTAAGTGAATTACAGTAATTTTCTGAATGAGCAAATAATTACATTTTTTCTGAGCAAGTGGCCATAGTTTCTCTGTGATAAAACCTTTTCTTGCTATTAGGGTTCCAATGAAAGCATATCTTGATGGGTCAAATATCAACACCTAGTGCCCAGGAAAATGAGCATTTGCTGATTTCCTTTCAATATGGAATTTTCTGGAGACTTCTTTTGGAGGTATATTTTTGTTGATGGTGTTGTAGTCAACAGGCACAAATGAGTCCGACCTTCAAAGGAGTGATTTTCAGATAACTTTAATCTTTTCATCAGCAGAGAATTTAATGATGCTCATGGGTCCGATGAAGAGCGAGTGCTTATTCTCTTACTCTTTAAGCTACGGTTTACGACACCGAGCTGAGGTCTTTTAAAATAGACGAAGGCGTTTTGGCCGTGACACCTCTGGTAGTGTGAGAGCTCTTGGGAAAGTCACGAGATAAACCAGCACCGCCCTAGACGAGCAAGGCAGACAGAGTTTATCCTAAACATTTTACCCAACTAAAGGATTAGTCTTTGTCGGTTGATGTTAGATTTTATATGAAATAAAGTGACTTTGTAACACCTCAACAATGAATCTAAATTTTTGTTTGTTTGTTTTCCAAGACAGGGTGTCTCTGTGTAGGCTTGGCTGTCCTAGAACTCGCTAGATCTATAGAGCAGGCTGGCCTTGAACTCAGAGATCTGCTTGCCTCTGCCTCTAGAATGCTGGGATTAAAGGCACGAGCCACCACTACCTGGGTAAATCTAACTGTTCTAAAAGTCATTTGGAAAGGTAAGAAATGGTCAAAACTCTAAAATGGATTGAACAGCTGTCCCCAGCTAAAGTCCTTTGAAACACAAGTAGAAGAAGACACCTCTGTCACAGATTTCATTTTGCTTCTAGGTGGACAAACTTAAAACACGAGCTTGACACTTGCCACCAGTGAAAGGTACAGGGAGGATATGGTGGTAAGCCCTAAGACATCCCTTTGTATGTTTGTTTTCTGCCATCTTTGTCTGTCTACCTATGTCTATTCTGTCTATAACTATGTCATCTCTATCACCAATATCATGTTTACTTAGCTGTAGGTAAGAATCTCTCTCTCTCTCTTGCTGTGTGTGTATGTGTGTGTATGTATGTGTGTGTACGTGTGTATATATGTGTGTGATTAGCTTAAGACTTTGTTGTCTAGTATTTTTCAGTTCTTCCTTAGCGCAGCTTTCCCCCTTGGCATTCATTCCCAACTATGTTTTTTGTTATTTTTCAACTTTCTTTTTATTTATTCTTTGTGTCTTTCATATCATGCATCTCCATTCCATTCATATCACCGTCCCTTCATATCAGCCCTCTGCCCTTGCAACCCCCCAATACAATAAAATGAAATTTAAGAAGAATAAAAAAAGGAGAAAAATCAGTCTCGTCATGGAAGCTGCAGTGTGACAGAGTGAGTCACACAGTAAACCATTTTACCATATATCTTTACTTGCAAGTGTTCACTGCAAAGAGTCACTGCTCTGGTTTGAGGTCTCTGCTTTCTGCTGTGCTGTTGATGCAGGGACCTCACTGGACCCCTCTTGGTTTTCCTGTCCTGTGTTCTGGAAATCCTGGAGCTTTGGGTCTGCAGGTCCCTTCACATGCACCAGCAGATCACAGATGGGATAGATGTTGGGGTGGGCCAGCTCATAACCCTGGCTCTGGGCCTGGGTAGTTGCTGGGTTGGTCAGCATGCCAGTTCTCCCCTGTCTTTGCCACCAGGGTGGTCTCTCCTGCATTGCCCTGGTTAGTTCACTCGTTGCAGCCATGAATAAGGGATGGGGTCCAGTTCTCCTGCTTTCCCATCCTCAGGTCTGGTTCCCCCACACCAGCACCTTCAGGGCCAGTTCTACTGTGTTGTCCAGGTTGCTGTAGGGCCACTCTCCCAAGTGCTGCAGCTGTTGAGGAGCAGGGCCAGCTCTCCTGATTTTATGACCTCAGTGCCAAGCATTGGGAGGGGGCGTGCACTCCCCTCCCCCTTGCTCTTGCCTCCACTTGACAGGTAAGTAATGAGGACAGCTCACAACTTCGGGGCTGGCTCACCCACACCTCCCCCAGCAAGATTGGCTCTACTGTGCTGCCCAGGTGAAGTGCAGGGTCTGCTCTCTTGAGTGTTGCCCATGGCTCTCTCAGTCTTTTGATCTCAGAGCCAGCTCTCCCACCTGCCCCAGGCATCCAACTATGTTTTAAGCCCCTAAAGAACAAAATGTGTCTAATTTGTGGTTTTAGAGGCTAGGTTAGTAATGTATCCAAAGACTCAACCTGTTTCCATACAGCTAAAATGATACCTTGCTCTTTTCCCTCTTCCCAAATGAAAAAGACTGTGACACCCACCAGCAAGGATGTCTTTCTGTGAAGCTGGAAGGACAGACCTATTCATGTAGGGCAGAGAGGATTGAAGGAAAGCCAGGTATAAGATGATCAAAGTTTTATTTTTAAACTGGCTCTACGTTTACTAGGTGTTATGTGAGCCCACCCCATCCCTGCCCCGCCCCATGTGATCATATATTTGAACACTTAGTTCCCAGCTGGCAGTGCTGTTTTGGGAGATTTGGGGAGATTTAAGAGGTGGGGCCTTGTTGAAGGAAGTAGATGACAGGGACCGGGCTTACGGCTTACGACTGTAGTTATAGCTGAATTCTTTCTCTTTGCCACAGTGCTCAAGTGTTGTAACCAGATGCCCATGTTCCCTCTGCCCCAGCTGTGAGCTGTGATGCTACCGTGGCTTTTCTGTCATGTGAGCAAAAAGAAACCCTTCTTCCTTCAAGCCAGCTCTTCGAGTATTTGAAAAGTAACCAATGCACTATGCACGTCATTTCGAGAATCCTAAACCGTCTCTTTCTCTAAGCCTCAATTTCTCCATGTATGAAAGGCAATAGGCCAGTTTCTCTCACTTCCTCTTAGGGTTACTATGCAAAAAGAAAGGCGATATTACATGGGATTTCCAAGCTTTGGTTTCCCTTCCTTGCAGTGATCCATAAACCTGGGACACTTTGTTTCAATGAGACTCTTTGTGCACTAGGTGTCAGCAGAGCTCCACAGTTCAATCTGCCCTGCGTTGGGGATGATCTATTCTTGGAAAAACTTCGCAAAGGGATTCAGTGTGTTTTGCTGATTTTGCATCTCTTACCAGTACTGATTTTATGTGTCCCTCTGCCTGCACCCACCCCCACCCATCTGGCTAGAATTCCCTGTCAGCACAACTTGCCACGATGTTGAAACTTCCCACTCATATTTTCTGGAGCGATTCCTCTAGAATTCTTATTTTCCAAGAATTTGTTCAGAAAGCATAAAAGCCAAGAGGGAAAACACTCTCTCTCTCTCTCTCTCTCTCTCTCTCTCTCTCTCTCTCTCTCTCTCTCTCCCTCCCTCTCCCTCCCTCTCTCTCTCCCTCCCTCCCTCTCTCTCTCCCTCTCCCCTTCTCTCTCTCCCCCCCTCTCCCCCTCTCCCCCTCTCTTTCCCTCCCTCTCCCCCCCCCCCGTCTCTCCTTTCATATAAGCCTACCTCACAAAGGATACTTGCTGCAGACAAGTCCACGCTATTAAAATAAGCATCACTTTAAGGCCTCTGCTTTCTTTCCTCACCATGTAGCGGTCACAGCTGTATTTCAGGTTCATCTCTCACGGTGAATAGGGATGAGAGCAGAAATTCAACTACTGGCTTTGTTCTCTCCAGAAATTCATTAGGTGAACCTTCTTCTATGGAGGAGGAGGGGGAGGAGGAGGAAGAGGAAGAAGAAGAAGGAGGAGGAGGAGGGGGAGGAGGAGGAAGAGGAAGAAGAAGAAGAAGAAGAAGAAGAAGAAGAAGAAGAAGAAGAAGAAGAAGAAGAAGAAGAAGAAGAAGAAGAAGAAGAAGAAGAAGAATTATTTCAGAGGACCATGGGTGGTTTGCGACAAAGCACAAGGACTTTAGAGTCTTCTTTGTAAACTATGTCCTTACCAAAGGTCCAGCCCCCTCAGGGCAGAAGCAGGACCATGTTTTAGCTTCTTTCATCCTGGAAGAATCGCTGATGTCATTGCTGCTACTTAGACTCTCAGCAACATCATTTCCTCGCATTCTGACAAAGTGGATGATGTGTTTGGGGTTTGCTTTTCTTCCAAGAGTGAGGGGTACCCAGAGCGTCTAGTTTCTGAAATCACCTGAGATCGCTATTTTCCATGCGAACATGGAGATCACAAACATCCACTGCGGTGCAAAGACTCAACACGTTTTATTTCTGAATGCGGCTTGGAAATAAGCTCTGTCTTCTTCTCCCACGACGGTGCCCCATAGTTTTATATTCAACTATGTGAAAATTTCTGCTAGAAGCATGAGAAGTATGCGATCACTTTTTTAAATTGAGCATCTATTATAAAAATAGGCAATGAGTGAGTTTCTGAAGACAGTGCAGCCCCTTGGGGCCTTGGGTCTGGCAGGTAAATGAATATTAGTCAACTAATGCCACAGACAACTGAGACAGCTCAGCTCCTTCCTCCATGCCCGTCCTGCTTCTGTGCTCTGTTGTTGCTACAGCATTGCCCTCACGTCATGTGTGTATTTGAACCCAGGAAGTCATCTTCAGAGACAATGCATGTGACTACTGTATCAGACTATAGGAAATATCCGAAATGCACATCTGCAATGTTTTCTACTCTGTCTCACACAGAAAACCTTCAGTAAGAATTTTATGAGCTGGTAAATGTTTTTGCAGACTCTGGTGAGCACTAAAAACCTGTTTAGGCCTGCAGCTTTATACCTAATGTAAATTCTCCCAAGGTTGTCTGGGATACAATGCCCCCCACCCCATCCAAAAGCCACTGGAGTCCGTTCTGGCCTGGGCAATGATATGTGATACTCTGATTGAGTTTTAATGTAGTATGTTGGGGTCTCTTAGTCATAGTAGAGAGATCATATTCTTGACTTGAAAGATAGGTGTATCCAGACATGAAGGCATGGGAAAAATATGTAGCACAGTCGCTCATAAAAAATGAAGGTGGCAGATTTGATGGTTTATGTCATTTGGCAAAACCAGAATAGATGTCACAGCCAGTGTTTAAATAACACCTCAAAATTCTAGCGAAGAGAGATGGCAATGGAAACTCCTGGACACCAGCTACTTCAGACAAGCTCTGAGGAGACAGCCATGTGCTCTTCAGAGGTCCAGGAAGCTCGGGGGTTCTGCTCCTCATCGACTCCTCCTGCGGGGCTCATTTCCACTGCGCTCCCTCTCCATCACTGCCACTCAGACATCCTGCAATGGCTGCTTGTCTGTGCAGACACAACACTTGGCAAGACTGAAGCAGGAACAGGAACAATCTGAGTTTAGAGCCAGTATAGGAACTTCATTGGTGCTTTCTCCTGTCATGTGATGAATGGGTGGGGGAAAGTGGTTTGTGGGTTGCGACCCCTTTGGGGTCAAATGACCCTTTCACAGGGGTCGAATATTAGCTATCCTGCATATCAAATATTTATATTAATATTCATAACAATAGAAAAGCTATAGTTATGAAGTAGCAACAAAATAATTTTATGGTTGGGGTCACCACAGCATAAAGAACTGTATTCAGGGGTCGCAGCATTCGGAAGGTTGAGATCCACTGACCTAGAGAAAGAGGGTGGAGACATTTCTGTACGGGAGGCTACATTTTGAGAGCAACTAAGGCTACGGTGGCCAGTATGTTTTTGAAAAAAAAAAATCAGTCTCATTATTTAGATGCCCTCCAATTCAGTAATAATTCTATTTTTTGAAATGGTATTTAAAGTCATTATGAAATGGTTATTAAATGTTATGAATATCTCTGAGAGTTTATTAAATGCTATGAACATCTAAGGACAAAGTGTTTTATAAGTATTATGTCTTTGCAGCCACCCTAGCAGATGGATGTCATCTTCTGTCCCCCTTTACAAATAGAGAAACTAATGTAAATAACTTATTCAAGGCCAAGTGGTTAGTTCATATCGAAGCCACAATTCACACCCACGCTGGTGTATGCAAGTACCCCTCAGAGACTGTGGCATCTACTCACACAAATGTCCATCTTGAATGGCCCCACCCACCCTCCCCTTGCACACTAGGAAGTAGGGTAAGAGTGCAGAACACACTCAGCAAGCCTTAGTCCTCTTGGTCTGCCATAATGAAGTGCCAATGACAGCTGGTTTATAAGCATCAGACATTGATTTGATTTCTCAGAAGTCTGGGGGCTGGAAGTTCAAGATCGAGGCTCCTGCATATTGGGATTCTTCTTCAAGCGTGCAGACTGATAATTCTTCGCATGATAGAAAAAGCAAGCCCTCTGGGGCCAGTTCTTTAAGGCAATAAATCCTGCTTATGAGAACTCCATCCTACTGACCCAACCACGTTTCTAAACATGGCCCCCCAACACTTTCACCCTGGGTTAGAATCTCAGCATAGAGAGCTGGGGAAGGCTTGGTGTTCAGTTCATGATGACTGAAGGGCTTGACTGGAAATCAGTAAGTGGGAAGCAGGGGATGGGGTGGAGGAGGCAGTTTCTTCAGAGACCTGAAGGGACAGGACTTCCTTTCATGGTCAGGTCACTCCTTCAGAGGACACAGAAGGGGCTACTTTCTAGCCGATTTCCCTTCTCTGTGGAACAGATTGTATCACGCTGCCATAGAAAGAAGGAGCGGGGAAGAAGAGGAATTACACTCCTGACCCGTAGAGCAATCTTAGCCGCCTGTTGAGAGCCCCTGAAGGGGTCTGAGGCTCTTCTATGGTGACTGCCAAAATCCACATCTGAGCATTGCAAGAGAAAATTCAGCCCATCCAGAAAATTTTAAATTTTAATTTAACTTATACATACTTTTTAAGTATGAGTATTTCCCAAACATTATATATGCTGTACTTATAATGAATATCATTTGTAATTTGTCTGATCTTCAAATTTAACTGGGTTCTTGTGCTCTTGTTTGCTAAATCTTACTCTTAGCTTCACTCGCTGCCTAACCGAGCCCTCAACTGTTCATGAACAAGCTGAGTGGCCCAGGCCTGCATAGGTGGGAGAGGGCTGTTCTGGGTGATCTCAGCCCTAAGGCACGGGGCAGTTTCTAGCAGAGATATTGGCCAGAGGGCAATAAGGAGTAAGTTTAGAGCCTGGTTATCCCACGGACACTGTCGTGAGTAGGGAGAGAAGATATATTAATATAGAGCCCAACTGTCACCTTGGCAGTGGTGGCGCACACCTTCATTCTCAGCACTGGGGAGACAGAGGGAAGTGGATCTCTGTAGTTTGAAGTCAGCCTGGTCTACAAAGTGAGTTCCAGGACAACCAGAGCAAGAAACATTATATCAAAAAACAAAAACAAACAAATAAAAAGCCTAATTTTTTTTTTTTACTATGGTAACTATGGTATAATTTCTTTTGATTTCTTGGAGCATGACCCTAAAGCTTTCTGTTTGTGGGGTGTAGAGAGGGAATCCAGGACAGTGAACGGCAAAGTATTTGCCTTCACCCCTGCCATCGTATGTTAGAAGGGGAGAGCATTATCCTTTGATAAGTAGGTCCAGAGACTCTAAGTCAGCTGTTCTCAACCTGTGGGTTGTGACCCCTTTGAGAGGTCGCATATTAGATATCCTGCATAGCAGATATTTGCATTAAGATTCACAACAGTAGAAAATTATAGTTATGAAGTAGCAACAAAAATAATCTTATGGTTGGGGGTCACCACAATATGAGGAACTGTGTGAAAGGGTCGCAGCATTAGGAAGGTTGAGAACCACTGCTCAAAGTTACAGCAGGCAGTTTGATGAGCAGGTTGTGACAGCAGCACGGTACAGAGGACACCATGTGCATGAGCCGTCACCCAGTGGACCCCTTTTGAGACACATAAGGTAAGCCATTCTCTCTCCCAGCGGCGGAACGGTTAACCTGAGGGTGTTGTTCATATCCCCTATGCCCATGGAATCTCTGTAAGTCACAAGGGTTTCACAAAGAGCTCTGTCACTGAGGGGACATAGAACCCCGCCCAACCTTACAACTGAGTCTCTTCTGTGGCCACATCGCCTGCTCTGTTAGGGTCAATCTCTTCCTCTTCATGTGTCATGGTCTTCCTGTGTCTGGACCAGGTATGATTTAGTGCTCACAGCTTTGCCCATCGAAAAGGCAGATTGGAATGGTTCTGACAACTGTCTTGTGAAATTTTGCATTTCCTCATGTACATAGCTCTTAATTCTTATGTATCTGTGTGTGCATGTATGCGTGTGTATACATTTGTGCATGTGAATAACGAATAATGGAACCATGGGTAGAGCTCAATGGTCCCTCAAATCCGGCCACGACACCATACTTTTAAGTTGCTAATAACCTCCACTGTGGAGCGGGAGTGGGTTTCATGGGTCCTTTTTCATCCATCTGCATTGGGTGAGTGTCTTTATTTTTGTGTAACAGGTAACATCATGACCTTGAGTCGCAGACACAAACTTTTTGCCTTAAAGATCGACATTTTATAATAGTCATTCACATTCATGAACTAAGACTTGTGCACTGGGCTCTGGAAACCTTGTTTCTGTTGTGGAGAAAGACAGCCAGGCTCTGCACCTTGCCCTGGGCCTATCCCAAGGTCAATGTTAGCTTCCCAGTGGTCTCTCTCTTTAGCACACCCACCTAAATTATAAGCATTCAGAAAATTGCAGGCTTTTACCGTCTAATTGGCGGTGCTGTTCTGGATAAAAATGTACAGCCCACATGCTGTGTTTCTCTCTAGCTGGCAGCAAATCAGAAGGCAGGGCCACTCCCAGCAAGAACCACAACCACGCTCCCTCAGGCAGAGATGTGCTATTTCTTGATAAGCTTCTCCTTCCCAAGTATCTGAGGGGTCTTAGGGTGGACATCATCAGGTAGGTCATCCACAGAAAGACTCCATGCTCTGATGGGCTCTTGAAATAAAGCACGCACCATCAGATGCTGCGGAGAGGATCACAAAGCTGGATCTGTGCACACAGTAAGAGTGACATTCTCAGAGTGAGGCTCCCCTGCATAGCCTGAGCTTTCTCCCTGTCTTTCTTCTCGCAAGTTCCACAGCTTAGAGTCAGGCTTTTCCCTCCCAGTCATCCCCTAGCAACAACACACAAGCCTTGACTTGCGAGTGGACATGGATGCCCAGGGCTAATTATTAGATGAGAAAAACAGGGGATGCAGTGGCAGATGCCGGTTTTGGAGGACAGCCTCATGTATCCACACGGAGGAAAGCTGTCTCTAGTATTTATCTCTCTGAGGCGCTCTCAGGGCTTTGATGGATCCTTTCCACTTATCTGTACTGTCTACCTACATTTATTTCTTTATAATAAATAAAAGGAATAGTCTAACAAAACCAAACCGAACAGTGTTTATGGCTGTTTTCAAATCTTGTCTCCTTTCAGAATCTTTCAAGCTGTTGATCACTGAAAGAGCCTTTATCTTATCTAGGGCTGTAGGAGCTACATAAAATATATCTGAGGTGCATATGACTGCAACCCCATCCCTTTAACAAGGCTTACTTCTTTCTTCCTTGAGTTAGAATTTTGAAAATATTGATGCCTTGTGCCTCCCACAGTAGGCTATAACGTCTTTGAGAGCAGAGACTGTCTGAGTTTTTTTTGGCCTTTTAGAGCATTTAACACAACATGGAAACCCATACTCAGGGTATGTAGCTACTTTCTGAATGGTCATGCCTAGTTTGGACATACCTGTATTTCAGAATGGATCCATCAAAATCTGTCTCAAAATTAAAAGTGCCACTTTGTAAAGACAGGATCTTCAAATCCAAAGACTTTCATCACTGTTCTCCCATGACTCATAGAGGCAAAAATAAAAAAATCAACCTTTTCAAGTACATGAGGCATTCGTGTTAACTCCAAGAGTCTAAACGCCAGTTGAAGATGAGACTTTTGGGAATGAATTGCTTCTTTAGGTTTACTTTAGATGTCTCAAGCTGCAGATGCTGGACATCATGTCCTAAAGTCCCTCATTGAACTTGAAATGCTAAGAAAGATACCAGAATTCTAAAGATAAGCAGGAGACGAAGTACAATTCGACATGCAATAATTTAAAGAGACCCACATCTGTGGCTCATTTAGCGTGCCGGCTTCAACTCAGTGGATTGCCTGGAAGAGCAGAGCAGATTAACCCGCCGTATGCACACCAGGACACAGGCACAGCATTTGTTTGTAGGGTCAGCGGGTGGGGGGCTACAGGATAAAATTGTTCTTTTCCCCAGCGAGAAGCAAAGGCGGTCCCTGGCCCAGACTTTGCACCCTGGCCCAGACTTTGCACCCAAGCCCTCATTCGGTCACATTCTGGTCAGTTCCTTAGGACAGGGGATATGTTTTATGTATGCCTTCACCGCATACATAAATTCCGCTGTGCTGTAACCCCTGGCTTTTTCTAAACACAGGGACCGCACTGAGACAAGCAAGGTTCAATTATCATATGATTTATATTGTTTCATACGCTCGGTGATCATACATGGAGCATCTACCGTGTCCTAGACTGAGTAGGGCTTTAATCCCAGTCATAGAGCACTTGCCGTCCCATGAGGGAGACCAGACACTGCACAGAGAAATAGACAAGTGGTTATTTCATTACACATGTCATGAACTCCAGGAAGGAGAAGAATGGTGAAGAACGGCAGTAAACAGTGGGGATTCCCAAACTGCTGAGGAACCAAGGAAGGCCTACAGGGAAGCCATGCTGGAAGAGTGAAGTTGGATAGCCCAACTGGAAAGGACAGAGCACATGAAGACCCTAGCATGCTGAGCACCCTCGGAAAGGAGAGCAAGGGATGAGGTCATGCGGAACCCTGCAGGTAACACAGCAAGGCGGAACTCATGGAGTGAGCCATAGAAAACTATGAGCAGGAGAATACTCTATTTAGATCTGCAGCTTATTTCTTCAGACTGTAAAATGTGTATTTCTTAAAGCATTATTTTTCAACAATGACAAATATTCTATCCTTACTGCAAATGATAAACCTAAATTTTCCAGGGTTTTATTTCTTCCCTTGTCATAAGCTCCACAAGACCCATTCATGCCCCTGCTATTTCTACTCACTAATATTTCAGAGTGCATTTGGCTAATGCTTGTCACTGTGACCCGAGCACATCAGGAAACAAGTTTCCCTGTTTACATGGTTTTAAAACCACATCGGCTGGTTTAATTAATTCTTCTCACCTAATGCTATGACTGGAGGAATAAGTAATGAAATGTTGTCTGAAAAGGCATGCATACATAATAAAGGGGCAACATAGGATGCTTTATTTTTCATACATGAGGTCAGGTCTTTGATGGCTTCCGCTTAAATTCCTCCTATCAGCCTTGAGGAGTATGGCCTTGGGCATCCCGTTGAACCTCTGTGTGTTACCTGTCTCATTGGCAAGATGGGTTTACCTACCCTATGTGTAAAATAATGACAAAAATTACCTGTCTCCTAAATTTCTAGAGACTAACATGTTAATAATTATTAAAATGTTTAGAACACTTAGAAAATGTCTAGCATATGTTGCTATTGATGAACTTTTCTTGGAATTTTTGGAAGTAGATGTGTTTGGAAATGTAGGAATATGCTTTTAATGAACAGAACTGGGACACACTGCAGTGTTCTGGTTTGTTAATCTAATGTACAAGGACACTCAGAAATAGTTACTTCTACTACATATGGCGGTTTTATCCTGTGGAGTTTTTGTTTGTTTAATTGATTTTGTTTTTCCTAAATACTTTTTAAAAATTTAATTTAGTTTTTATTGAAAATAGATTCATTTCTCATACAATATATCTTGAATATATATACATATATGTATATATGTAAATATTCCTAATGTTAGTCTACACTCATAGATCAGTGTCTTATCCAGTCATCATTAGAAAGGCTTTGTGTGGCAGCAGAAGGGAACAGATGCAGAGACCCATAGCCAGACTTTATGTGGAGAGAGGCTAAAGTGGAGATATCCATAAAATTCCTCTACTAGGAGCCCAGGAATCCTGTGAAAGAGGAGGCAGAAAGACTTTAGAAGTCAAAAGAAATTAAGAGCACTCTGATAACAAGGTCCTCTAAATGTACAACCAACAATCGACTAGTAGTGTGTTTGGTTTTTCTACAGGCCTCTGGGCTATCTAGTCCCTGGTTCTTGGTTACCCAAGCATGTCACATTTTGGTTCCTTCTTGTGGAGTGAGTCTTAAGTCAAATCAGACATTGGTTGGCTAGTTCCACAAGTCCCGTGCCACCATTACCCTAGGGTATTTTATAGGCAGGACAGACTGTATTTCAAAGGTTTTGTGGCTGGGTTGATGTCCGTGTTTTTCTTTTGGTAGCCTACAGAACATCTTCCCACACCAAAGAGACAAGTGTGTAGGGGTGAAGGCTCCCTGTAGGCACCAGCTCGACTTCTCCATGTTCAATGAGTTGTGCCGTTGTTGTCCTTGGCAATGGGCCAAGTCGTCAGTTTGTGGAGAACAACCCTTTGTCTCAGAAACAGTCTGGGTTGTTTGGGGATTTCCATGGGACCCCCCTTGGAAACTGAGCCCAGTCCTGCCACTGGAAGCCTTGCTGGCTACAAGAGATGGCCCTTTCTGGGTCTATGGATTATAGCTTGATTATCATTTACTTAACATGTTGGGGGACATGTAAGTTGCTCCTACGCCTCACTGTTATGAATAAAACCACAATGAACATGGTGAGCTACTAGCTGTGAAGTATTCAGTAGATGAGCCTGTGGTAGACATCTCAAAATCAAGCCATCATGTAGATTTTAAAAAACACACGCAACAAAAAAAAAAAATAAGAATTTATGTTACTACCTACAAAGTTTGTTTCGTTAACATTAATAACAACAACAAAACACTTGAATTAGAGTTTTGTTCATGTTAATTTCACAGACTTACGCGACTAAAGAGTTTATTGCCCAGAATAATTGTGCATTTCCCAAAACGTGTAGGTTTTGGTGGCTGGAGAGATGACTTATCAGTTAAGAACCCTGGCTGATCCTTCAGAGGACCAATGTATGATTCCCAGCACCACATGGCAGCTCACCATTGTCTACAATTACAGTCCCAGAGGATCTTATCCCCTCTTCTTAAGACCAGGATGTACACGGCACACAGACATCCATGGAAGCAAACCACACACATACGCGAAAAAAAAAAAAAAAAAAAAAAAAAACACCCAGTTGACTTCTTAAAATGCTTTCTCCAAAACCTTTTAGGAGGACAATATAAATCACCACTATCAGACACCTTCTGTTCTCATGCCAAGCCACTGTCACTGAGCTTCAATTATGTGTAAAGCCCTTTGTGACATTAAACAATAAATCATCCTTATCTTTTAGGGGCGTGTCATTTCTGACAGTAAGTGAGACCTCTCTGAGACAGAAAAGCAGGAATGTCAAGAATCATACTGTAATTAGCAGCTTGGGCCAGGGAGACGCTATTACAGCAAAGAGGCCCAAAGTAGTTAGAGGGAAAGAGAGGAACAGGCACTCTCTGTGATGGAGGAACAGAGAACTAAGACGAGGTCGCCTCTACCGTGCGCCAGCAAGGAGCAGGGACCAGGAGAGCCATTCAGATGAAGCTGGTAGTCTGTGACAGACCCATGGCAGGAGGACAGAAAAGGCAGCCAGCTGAGAGAGAAGATGGCAGATGACCACAGCTGGAGGCTGATCCCTTGACTAATTTGCATTTGGTCTTGTTCCAACAGGGATTTAAGAAGACTTAGAGGGACCCAAATACACAGCGGAGAAACATGAAGTAACAGAAGGGATGAAAGGAGAAGGAAAGCAAGGATCAAGGTCTCAGCTGAGTCAGAAATGCAGCTAAATATACATACAGCTTTGACTTCACCCTGTTTAGGCAACCAAAGCAAACAAAACCAACTGCAAACAACTACGCGACCCCTTCTACCTTTGCTTCTTTGTCCACATTGCCATTATGAGTCCTTCCCTTTCATGATCAATATGACACTCAGGCATGGTCCTCTGCCACCACTTAGAAGTCTGTATTTGAAAGGTCCCCTTATTTATACAATGGCCAGAGTCAACGCCTGCATCCTTATGAATTCTTTTTTTATTATTTTTTATTTATTTTTATTATGTGTACAACATTCTGCCTCCATGTATGCCTGCACGCCAGAAGGCGGACCCAGATCTCATTAAAGATGGCTGTGAGCCACCATGTGGTTGCTAGGAATTGAACTCAGGACCTCTGGAAGAACAGCCTGTGCTCTTAACCACTGAGCCATCTTTCCAGCCCCCCTTATGAATTCTTATGCATCCTTATGCATCCTTATGCAAGATGCTCTATAGTCCCGAAAAGACGAGGCTCGTGTGTGTGCCAACAGAGGCTGCCACTGTTGTAAAGGGGGACGTGTCAAGGGGTGATACGTGGTTCCTGGTAACCATAACGAGAAGGGAAACGGTCTTGATGGGAACACAAGTATCAACTTGAATTTAGACCAGAGAAGAGGGGGAACAGCCCACGGCAGGTGAAGCAGCAGCAGGCCAAACCAGGAGCACTGGCCTGTCGTTCCAGACAGCCGTCCATGTCAAATGGAAAACCTCACAGAGCCTGGCCTGAGCTCCCTTCTCAACGGTACCGGATAAGTACCTGGCTCATAGGAGGTCCTCAGCAAGTGTCTGTGGAACAAGTACACGTACAGGGCAGAGGTCAAACTGTTTAAAGAGCTGTGGATATCGGTATCAATTATGCCACTTCTCTGGGTCCCCGTTTGTCTCTGAAAATACAAGGTATGTGACAGGAATTCCTAATTCCTAGTTATTCAGTCTAACCTTGGTATGGGCAAAGACCTTCTGTGAGAGTATTCTGAGATGGATGACCCTCCTTCACCGCTCTCCCAGGTCTTCGCAATCTGCAGCATCGAGATTCGGACCTGAACTCAGAGGCAGTCTCAGCATATAACTCAATCTCCACCGGGGGACGGAGTGGAGCCTGATGGCATCTCACCAGCTCTGAGGTCACCCGTGTGATAGCAGACCAACCACATACGGGTAAGGAAGATCTGGCCTGAGACGGTACCTGCCTGCATTTTTAGCCCTTGCTTTACAGAAGTCCGTAGCTGGAGAGACACAGAAAGGAGCAGACACGATGGGAGCAGAGCTCGGGATGTGGGCGGGGCCTCCGGGATCTGTGCCCAGGCTTTGGGAACGATGGAATTACTGCTGCTAATTACTGCACAGATTCTTTAAAGGCTGCTCTGTGAAATCTTTGTTCTTTAAAAACATCCTTGAAAAATATTAAATAAAAAATGTAACAAAAATCATTGTTATATGGAAAACAAAGGAATTCATTAAGGACATTGTTGACTTCTGCATTTTATGAATAATATTGCCTGTTATCAAAGTAGAATTTTTTTAATAGGAAAGGTGAATGTTTATTCTTCGAAGTCCACCCTGCAGGAAGGTTCACAAAGTACCTTTAAGTGACAGGTTGTCCCAGTGCAATGGTTCTCAACCTGTGGGTCGCAGCCCCTTTGGAGGGGATGGAACGACGTTTTCACAGGGGTCTCCTAAGACCATCAGAAAGCACATATATTCACATTGCGATTCTTAACAGTGGTAAAATTAGTTATGAAGTAGCAATGAAAATAATTTTATGGTCGGATGTCACCACAACATGAGGAACTGTATTAAAGGGTCACATACAGCATTAGGAAGATTGAGAACCACTATCCTAGTGTTTAGAAAATGCAGTTTAATACGAAGACATTAAAATTCAAACATATGTGTACCTATTGTAATGTCCGAAAGTGAATTGTTGGCTGATTGGACCATCCTGGGTAATATAAGTAGGCAAAGCACATGTTCTCTGGCAACCCATGTCATCGCACGAAACACTTGACCTTACAATGCTATTCATTGCTATTCAGTGCCCAAACCCCTCCACCCACAGCATTGACAGGACCTAGCCCATTCCCGGCTATTTCACACCCTGTGTGAACATTAAACGAGTCGTCCAAAAGCCAGGGAAATTTTACAGTTCTGAAAAGAAATATCTCTCCAGCTTTCTGGTGTTATTCAGGTGCCATTAAGCACACGCACACACACACACACACACACACACACACACTCAAAACCAACGTAGACATGAGAAGAATCCCCACCCCTTGGAGGCCCAGCAACTATTTATGAACCAGATGAAGGATTCCTGACATGTATGGCACCAGCATGGGGTGCTTGCCTGTACGCCTGTCTCTCCAGTGTTTGTTCAAGACACTGTTAACTCGTGGGAAGTGGTTGCACTCTTAGCAGGGTGGGGTTCCGCAGACAGCCCCAGGCTTCCCCGGGCTTCCCATCCCTCCCTCCCTGACTTAGCCCTGGCTGGTTGGTGTGTCCTGCTCTGTGTCATGTTTTGTTCTCAGGCCAGAGATGAAGTCATGTGATGGCTTTATAAGCTGTGCGGCTGCACAATATCAAGAGAGGGTCCCCTCCCTTTCTGGGAGAAAAATGTACTACCAAGCTGTGTGTCACGCCGGTCGGTTCTTAAGGTGCCGGGAGGAGCTTGCTTTCCAAGAGGGACCTCATTCTACTCAAAGACTTGTCTCTGGGACTCCAGGTCAGGGGCCCGTGGCTTTACTCAAGGCTCCATACCGTACAGCAGTCCCACCCTACGTGGAGCCAAGGAAACAGGACAGTGATGGGGTTAGAGCATCCTGCGGACAGTTTCTAGGGTCTCAGGGTCCAAAGATCAGAGTTTTGAGTTTCTCCTGGTTCATTCTCTATACTCCACCCCAATTTCTTGTGTCTTTCAAATGAATCAAACAATTTCCCCCAACCACTGAGCACAACAGTCCCTCGGTGGATTTTATTCAACGAAGAAGAAAATGGAAGAGATGGGAGGAGGACACAGAGGAGGGTAATTAAGGCTGAATGTCAGGTTGAAAGCAAATATGATAAAAATATTGGCAGGAAAGCTAGGTTTTTAAATAACTACCAGTGCCAGACATGTATGAATGCCAAACCTGAGTTTATAGCCATTAACATTTGACTTATTATAACACAGTGATATAATTTAAATTAAAAGTTGAAATGGAATCTAAACGCTTAGTAATAAAATATTGGTTTTAAACATGTTCAATTAGAAACTTTTTCTACTGCCCAGTATATGAAAGAAACCAGATTTTTACAGGAATCCTTTGGATGGCTTTTTTTTATAAAGTCAGTGTTCCCACAACGCTTGCCTAGAAAAAGGGTTCTCCCTTTATATTTACTCCAGAGACAGCTCCCCCTGGAACGTGCAGAATGAAAAGAAACTCCAAAGTGTAAATCCAGAATTCACAAATTTGTGGGGCTCAGAAAGCTGCGGAGAAGACAAACTGGAAGGAGCAGCTGATGTCACTGCCCCCTTCTGAGTCTGAGTTGGAGGGAAAAAGAAGGGTATGGCCATTCCTTCTCCTCTAAATGGTGGGACAGATACACAGGGTATGCTCTGGGGAGGGTTTTTGCCCTTTGGACTTATGAAATGGAAAGACAGGTGGACAGAAAGGCAGTTAGTTGGGCTAGAGATTTGGGGAGAAACAATTGCTTGAGGGTGTGGGTGCTTCTAAAAGAGACTGATGTTTGAGAGACTGACTGCATTCAGGATCTGCAGGAACGGCAGAGATAGATAATGATGAAGCTGGGAGAACTCTCTTCCCCCCAGAAGCCTCAGACAACAAAGATCCTGGTTCTTTTGTCCTTGCGCTCTGAGACCAGTGCCAGCTGTACGGTCTTCTTATTCCACTGGGTCTCCAAGATCTCCGTCCGCTGGCTTAGGCTTAATTGAGCCATCATCTCTCCCAGTTTCCCAGTTTGAAGATTATGAGATTTATAGTCTCTATACCCATGAATCAATTCCAATAATAAATCCCATCTATCGGTCTATATCCTGTTTATAGTATTTCTGGAGAACCAATACAGCCCCCATACTGGTCTCGTGGGCTCAGCTGGCCACATCTGTTTCCCAGGTTCTATCTGTGTTCTTCTAGCACAGGTCCTACAGGAGTTCAGACTCCTGCAAGAAGAACCAGCATCCAACAATTGCCTGAAGGTGAGCAGGAGGCAGACTGAAAGGAGTCTGGGAACTTTCAAAAGTACATGCACCATCCATAAATCAGGCCAGGGGGTTCTTATTTAAGCGTAAGGAAGACACACGGACAGCAAACATTCTCCTTGCAATTGGAAAATGCATCCACCCGATCTACCTGCAGCCAGCAGTTTATGCTCAGAAGAAGCACAGAACACAAGTTGATGAAGCTGTCTCACTTATAACCCATTTTACACTGAGGTCACATCTGCGATACTACAAAGATGCTTGGTTGAGGACAAAACCACATGCCACGTGGCTGGGGAGCATGTGACAGCCGTCCTGGAGAACAGGTGCAGGTACAGTTACAAACCAAGAGATAGGAAGAGCCCAAACCGAGAGGTAGGAAGAGCCCCAGAAATGCTATCATGAGGAATGGCGACCACAGAAACTTTGTGGCAGTGATAATTCTTGTACATGTTAGTGCTCCAGTACCAAAGAAATGCTTCCAGAGTTATGGTGTCCCTGTCTATCAGTGATGTGGGGTTTCCCTCTGTGTGCTGTGATTACCATTAATGAATAAAGAAACTGCTTTGGATCTATAGCAGGGCAGAACTTAGCTAGCTGAATGCTGGGAGGAAGAAGAGCAGAATCAGAGAGAAGCCATGTAGCCCTGCTGGAGACAGACGCTGGAACTTTAGCCGGTAAGCCACAGCCATGTGGTGATACACAGATTAATAGAAATGGGTTAAATTAATATGTAAGTGTTAGCCATTAAGAAGCTAGAGCTAATGGGTCAAGCAGTGATTTGCAAAACAAGCAGCCTCCCTACTACACATCAGCGTATTTAACAGCCGTGCTTTAAAGGAGTACAGTGCAATTGGTAAGCTATTCTAATAAGAAGAGACGCTAGCAAATGAAGTGGTGATGTTTTTTATAGGGTTGGACATTTAAAAGTAAGTTACAGACAATATTGGTCAGCTTTTGGAAGGAAACTTGAAACTATAAATGGTCCATACCCTGGTTTCCTAAAGCATGGAGAGAAACTCAGTAAAACAGACAGAGGTGTCCAGTATGTTGTGACAGTTGGAGGGAACATTAAGAAATGTTAAGATGGCCATTTCTTCTGTGCCAACTGCTGATGTCATTTCTCTTCCTCACTGTCTTTTTACAGCTTCCAAAAATTTTAAAAAATGAATGCCCGTGATTTTCAAATCATAAAGGAAAGTTTTAAATATTTATAATTGTTTTTAATATAACTTAATTTTAAGTTCCTAAACTTATTTTTTTTTCCGATATTACATCACAAGAGGGCGCAGGAACTCAGGACAGACGGCCGAAAGCCACTCTTTCGCTGCCGGGAATCGAACCCAGGACCTCTGGACTTAAGTTCCTAAATTTAGCTGTAAAGTTTTTGTAACCTTTATTGAATTTGTTCTTTAATTACTTCACCTATGTATAAAATGTATCTGATTACCGATCAGACAGTGGCAGTCAGAAGGCTTTGGGGAAGAAGAAGGGACAATTTGTGCAGGCCAAGAGAGTGTCCAAACAAATGGAAATTGTAAGTATTTCTTCGTGGCTTGGAGAAAGCAATAGGAAGATAGGAAAAAGCCGGCTGTAGATGCACCAGAAGCTGGGGAGGTCGGATAGTAGAAGGCAGCGGGGGACTCTGGAAAGCCTGTAAGAGAAAAGCTTCGTGAACGAAGCTGAGTGTTAGAAAGACGCCTGGGAGGATGGTGAAGAGGCCAGGGTTGGGGGCAGGCGAGTGGGGGGGGGGGGAGGGGCCAGGTAGGAGGCACCACTGGCAAGAGCTGAACCAGAAGACCTGCCTAGCTGCTTGCTGTCTATGTCACTTCGGCTCTCTACGCTTTTTAATTCACTCAACTAGGCAAATGAGAATCCATTGCAAGTTTTTCCACCAGGATTGAATAAAAATGGTAGTGGTAAGATTACCTTTTACTATTTCATGAAGATGAGGGTCATAATAACTGGGTTAAATATTAAACATACTAAAGATTACAATGATTCGTGCAGAGGAGCCGAGCATTTGACAGTCTTAACCTCCTTTCGCCTAATCTCTATCCTGCGTGTGCACATCCAACCTGTATGTAATCAGTATTAAAAGTAACCAGCCCTAATACACCCCTACCCTGTGGTTGGAACAACACATAAAACAGAGCAAAAAAAAAATCAACATTGGAAAGCCATTAATAGCATCTTTTCTTCCATATAAATTGAAGGCAGAAAAGGTGGTAAAATTTTTTATTTACCCAGAAGGTCAACACGGAAAAAATTATATAAGATTATTGACAATGAACTCTGTAAGCATTGCTACTGTTTGGATTAAAGTCACTAAAGTTTCTGATGTCCTCTTTCTACAGTACTAGTAAAAGGTGGTGGAGCCTGGGAGAGGTGCGGCCCAATGTGAGGAAGTTAGAACATTGGGGGGCGCTCTTGAAGGGAGTGTTGAGACTTGCACCTCTTCCCTCTGTGCATCCTGGTTGCCATGGTGAACAGTCTTTCTCTGTCATGTGCTCCCTCCATGATGCACTGTGCTGCCACTGGTCCAGGGCCACTGGGTCAGACCACAGTGGACTGAAAACTCTGCCAGGGTACCCGAGAGCTGGGTAACCAAGAATCAGAAAAATTAGAGGACCACAGAGAGAACTTCACTCTGGGAGATGGTTGTTTTAGTTGCATTTTTCACTGCTGTGATCAAATCCGGGTGAGAAGAAGGAAGGAGACTTGTTTGGCTCGTGGTTTAAGATGGAATAGAGTTCATCACGGTGGAGAAAGCATGGCAGCAGGAGACGGAGGCAGCTGGTTGCAGAGAGAAAGTGGGTTGGGTTTATAAGATCCAGCTCCAGTGACCCACTTCCTCTAACCAAGCTCCAACTCAAAACAGTTCTACAACTTTCCACCAACCGGTGGTCAAATGTTCAAGCGCATGATAATCAAAAGCGTTACCTACTTTTTTTTCCTGTGGAAGTCATGTCACCCTTCTTCATGGTCTTTGAGAGCAAGCCTGTTCTTGCCTTCAAAAGGCTCTTTAAATAACACCCGCTGTGGAAGAGATTGCTGATAGCCAATCGGAATCATTTCTCCAGTTATTTCTATATAAAGTGAGAATATGGTTGGTCCAAGGTATGGTCGAGGAGAGGGTTCTTATTGTAGGTATGGGGAGAGTACAGCCAGAGGCATCTGGAAGGGTCCAGAGCAAGGAAAGAAAGTAGCAGACTGGGGGGCTGGAGAGATGGCTCAGAGGTTAAGAGCATTGCCTGCTCTTCCAAAGGCCCTGAGTTCAATGCCCAGCAACCACATGGTGGCTCACAACCATCTGTAATGGGGTCTGGTGCCCTCTTCTGGCCTGCAGGCATACACACAAACAGAATATTGTATACATAATAAATAAATAAATATTAAAAAAAAGAAAGTAGCAGACTGAACATGGCCAACAGATTGAACCAGGCTGTGGCAGGGGGTGATGGAGGACCGAGAGAGGAAGATGAGAGAGTGAGCAGGGACCAAGAGGATGAAATGCCAAGGTTATACAGGAATGAGAAGCTGCGGGGAGGGAAGCCCCTGAGCTGGAGAAGTTTGGGGTTGGAGGCAGGGTAAGAAGAGCTGAAAGAAGCCACCACTACTGAGTGAGCCTGGAGGCCAAAGTGCATTTGGATATGCTAATAGGCACCATGGAGAGCTATTTATTCTGAGTCTTTCTGCAGTTTCATAACAGAAATGTAACTAGGCAGATACGGATGGCAAGTTATGCTATATTTTCCTTCTTTTGATTTTCTTTATTTTCTGATTCTCTACAATGAACATATGCTAATTGGTTACATTTTTTTAAGTCAATAAAATTTTATTTTTGAAAAACGTGCCCACAGTACTCTCATTTGGGAACTGGTGATCCATAACAGGTAAGAACTCGAAGCAAATTATAGTCTCTGTGGGAGCTAATTTAAACTTGTCAGAGCTGTTAAATTCATTAGGTTTTAACTGACATTTAACAGCAAGGGTGGCTGGTCCAGTGTAACATACAAGGACTTGGAAACTGAGAGATTACAGCACGCAGATTGTGTCGTTGTGAAGCGTGCATGGCTGGAGGAAGCCGTGCATCGAGGAGAGCGCCACAAAATGCCTCTGCATTTTCTCTCTCCTCCTTCCTGGGGTCACACAAAACCACTAAGAGGACACACAAACTCTGTTTTGCTGGCATTCCTCTAGACTCTTTGGAGATCGTATACATAAGTCCTAGAGCACATGGTGCCAGTACAAGGGAGGACCCGGAGCTTTCTTTGTTATGTTTCCTCGAGCTGAGAATATGACAGACTGTGCCTAGCTGTGTTTCTTCAGCATGCAACACAAAACTCATAGAAACAGACCCCTCCTCCAGAGGTGTGAGGATGAACGCATGAAGTAAGCAAGCATTTTGCATGCACTGTGAAAGCCTCCCCAGCCTTGTCAGACACCAAGTCAAAAAATACAGCAGCCGGGACTTGCCAAACACCTCCCAGGGCAAAGGTCTCTGAGGCTCTCCCAACTGTAACTCTACCAAACTCTATTACTCTGTCAGCTGCCTCGTAGGCAGCACCTAATCACTTGCAGCTGTGCTGGCTCCTGAGGGTCCCTTAGCCCCGCCCTGTCTGGCCTCCTTGCCCTCTGCTTCTCCAGGAGGAAAATGTATAGTCACACTTAAATCCCCTCTTAGGTCTTGGGGGTCTGAAGCAACGGAACAGGGTCTGTTTCCCCCAGCAACAGTGGGCAGGACTGCCCTGCCTTGGTGGGATGTGGCCTCTCTGCCCCTCTTCCTCTTCTGCCCATGCTAACCGTGCACACAAACGCGGGCACAGTGCACTGAACACTACCACTCCCCTTAAACTCCTTCTCTGAAATCCTCGTCTCCCTGGTTTCCTTTTAACGATTGGTTCTTAGAGATGAAGGAATGTTCTTCAGGCTGTGGTCTTTGGAGATTCACCCTTCTGCCGGAGTGACCAGAATCTGCATCAAGTCAACTCCACACAAAGCCTTGGGGACCAGGCAGACTGACAATTGGCTGGATACGGATGAGAAGTACCCACAACAGGATACCACCTTTTTAAACCACCCATCAGTCACCAAGTGGGTTCTCCAACACTTAAACCTAGGTTTTGTTATTCTTTTGTAAAAGAACCAAAGAATCCTGGAAAGGGTGGACAGGTTTGGTAAAATCTCTGCCATATTTGGGCTAAACCTTGGGAGGCATGGTGGGCAGGAGCAAGCACCCGAGTCTGGCTAGTGGGCTGGGATTGCCAATATCAGAGTTTCTCAAATGGAAGTTGACTTCATAACCACCCGAGGGACTGTGAAAACAGGGCTTGCCCCTGTCCCGAGGGAGCTTGAGTCAACAGGCATGGGGCAGCGCCTCACATTGACATTTACACACCCTTCCTCGTGAGAGACACAAGGGACCACGATACCGCAGCACACCAAGGAACTCTTCCGCAAAGAATCCGGAATCCTGGCAGGGTGTGAATCTGAGTTGGAGTGGGTCGTGGAATCAGACTGATACTCTTGAGAGCTCAGAGTCCACAGCGTCTGAAGACTGACACGTGGGGCTTCTGCAGGGCTGCACAGGGGCTGCTGGCACCGTGCAGGCAATTTGCACCATGAGGTGTTTCATTTAGGATTCCGGGATGGAGTCCTGGCAGCAAAATTGCCCTGTGAGGCGTCCTGGAGTCTGAGTGAGCAAGAGAGCAGAGAATGATGGCTTAAGGGGAAAACACACAAGGAGCTTGCAGGGCCTCAGAGACAAAGGTCAGCCATTTCCCAGCCTTGCAGAGGGCCAATCCTGCTCCCAGAATAAGAGTTGTGACCTCACAGAGGAGTCTCTAAGAGTGACATTCGCCAGGCCGCCATCCTGAGAAGTCACGGCCCCCTCTCTGCCTCTTCGCTATGGTGCAATGTGCTGCTCTGGGCAGGGGGTGGGGAAAGATGTTTAAAGAACAGGTGTGGGTGATTACCAGAGGCCCACAGCCCCCCACCCCCCATCTTCCAAAGTGTCCAACAGGCAGTCTAGAGAGCTGGAGCTTTCCTGGGAATCCTGGTTGAGCCTGACTGTTGTGACTTAGGTACCTGTAGGGCAGCCTGGGAGGGTGTTAAAAACAGCTCTTCTCTTTTCTTCTCTTGCACCCTTCCGGACCCTTCCAGGTAGGATGTACCTATACTCACCAGCATGCATAAGGGCAACCCAGAATTTCCCTATGTGTTCCAGACACACGAGAGGAGCTGCTTCAGGACCCGGACTTTCATAACACATCAAATACTTCACCAAAGACCCCACCTATCCGCCTCAGTGGATTCATGAGGCTTCCACTGTCCCTTGACTAATCAATCAGACTGGCCAACTCTGAGTCGGCTTCACATATGTCCGCATTTGGCTCTCGGTCTGGATGATTCTCCGGCTATAGGAGAGCAACTTTTGAAAAGATGTTCAGCCTCGAGGTCACTTTCAAATTTTCTTTGAACACACCAGCCTACCACCAGTAGTCTCCACAGGGAAGTCTCACACTGTCAGCCAAATAAATAAGCCTAGCTTTCTGTCCTGAGTGTTGGCTCTCTCCTGCTGCTTCTTTCCTTAGAAGTAAAAACCTCTTTCCCCACACGGACAGTAGCCCTGAAACCCCCGAGGCTTACCAATCTGAAAGTAAACCACATGCATACATACAATTTGCGTAGATAACAGGGCGATGTATAGCCACAGTTTTGAGTCTCTGGATGAAGAGGCTATGATGGTCCCTGCCAGTGATACTTAAATTCTATAAAAGTTTCAATGTCGTGTGTAGTGAGAAGCGGCGGGGCTGCGTCCCACCATCCGCCGCCGGCTAGCTTTGCCCAAAATAATTACACGGAAACTGTATTCTTTTAAACACTGCCTGGCCCATAGTTTCAGCCTCTTATTGGTTAATTCTCACATCTTCCTTTAACCCATATTTAGTAATCTGGGTAGCACCATGAGGTGTGGCTTACCAGGAGAGATCTTAACCTGTGTCCATCTCGGAGAGGAGCAGCATGGAGCCTCCTATGGGGAATGCCTGAAGCGTCTCCCCCACTCTACTTCCTTGTTCCCACAATTCTGTTCTGTCTACTCCACCTACCTAATTTTCTCTTAAAGGGCCAAGGCAGTTTTCTTTATTAATAATGAAAGTAACACATAAACACTCCTCCATCATTTCCCCTTTTTCTGTTTAAACAAAAAAGAAAGGCTTTAACTTTAACATAGTAAAATTACATGTAACAAAACAGTTATCAAGCAAGAATTACAGTTACAATATTTAAATCTATTTTATCTTTTATCATAACTAAGGAAAACTATAACTATTGAACCATTCTTCAACTCCATCAAAGACTCCAGAAGGATATAAGACTACCTAAGTAAACAAGAAATATGCAGCTTTCAAACTCTAGAAATGAGAGACAACTTGCTGCCTGGACAGTCACCCAAAGTTCCTCTGTACCGTTGGGGCATCCATCTTCAGCCTTCAGGCCCACAGTATCCAGCAGACATTTCCATGAAGCAGAAAAATTCCAAAGACAGTTCAGTCACTTTCTGCTGTGTCCTGCAGAACGTCTCGCAGACTCTTTCATGAATCAGGAACCCTGAGAGACCATCTCACCTTTAGGCAAGTTCAGCAGTCCTCTCTCTGCGGGTTCTTTGTGTCCAGTTTATGCAACAGTCCAGCCAAGAGCAGTTTCTTGCCCAAATGGCTAACAAACTCCATAAGTAGCCTCTTCGATGCCCATCTTCCTCTCGAAGTAGATTGGTGCTGCCAGGAGCAGACGTGTCTCATTGTCATGAAAAACCCTAAGTTATTAAAACATTAAATGCCATATTCTGCAGTCTTTGAAAGATATGAAGAATGCCTATCTGAAATATATCTATGCACATCTAGAAAATGACTAACATGACTACAAGCTTGACTATTAATCGATGATTATCCATTAACAACCTATATTTCCTAATAATACATTACATTCTTTAAAATGAACTACAATCACAATAGCTTAATCAAAATCAGAAATACATATACATATAACAAATTGACCTTAAAATCCATACCAATGCAAATTCATATCTATATCATCTCCCCCTTTAAATGTAAAAGAACATTTATAAGCAATATTTGGGAAAATGGGCGCAGTTTTTTCTCTCCAAACTGCTTCCTGCTGAATGGGGGCGCTGTTATTTAGGTCTTTTATGGTGTAACCTGTGTGCTAGGTTCATCCCAGTTGGCAGTTGAGCGAAGTAATTTTTTGAGGGTGTTCACAGCAACCTTTCAGGAGGGCGTGGTCTATCATACCATATTGGGATAGAAGCAATCCACAGAGTCTCGTCCTCTGTGAAAACAAAAGAAGAAACTCTTTTCCAAAGCATCATGTTCTTAGATCCAAATCCTGAAGTCATACCGTTAAGATGTCCATTCTGGTCTAGCCTGGCAGCCCATATAATGAAATGTCTCTCTGTACTTAGCTCCTTTACAGTCAAAAATTTCAAAGAAAACACAATAAAAAACATAATCCAGACTCTCTGTGAATTTTCCATTTTTACGTGGCTTATTTTTACTCTATCACTTTACTTCTTTTAATCTATAACTATCTGTACTCTGTCTCTTTAAAGACTTTAACCTTTTTTTTTAAGGCATTAACTTTATTCTCTATATTTTCTTTTTCTCTCTTTTAAGCCTACGTGAGCCATTTAAAGGCCTTCTATGTCTGAATCTTTCCTATTGTGAATCTGTAATTTTTTACTATCCAGGAGCACTCCTTAAAATCTTAAGTTGCGCCAGGTAATATGTACCACCTGTTTACAGCAAAGTCTAAACCTTAACTGCGCTGTTATTATGGTAATTGCGATAGACCTGTCTGAGCTCAGCACAATTCAGCATGGCGGAGCAGAGCCAGAGCTGCTACTGCCTCAGTACACAGCAGTCCACATTGGAGCTGCACTCAGCAGTTTAATTTTGATACTGAGCGTGCAGCACAGAAACTCTTTTAATCCAAGTTACAGCCAAATCAGATGCGCAGAGCACTGCGCAGACTGAAAACACCTCTCTCTCTATGGCGGCAGGAATCCGCAAACGCTGTCCCGCTCGCCTAAGCCTGATTCCGCCATCTGCCCAGGTGCAGGCAGGGAGCAGTGAGCCATTGGCATGGTCTCAGAGTACTTTCTTTCCGATACCAAGCGGGCAAGGTTTTTAAGTGGATTTAGTGACCACGTTGGAGCGCCAATCTGTAGTGAGAAGCGGCGGGGCTGCGTCCCACCATCCGCCGCCGGCTAGCTTTGCCCAAAATAATTACACGGAAACTGTATTCTTTTAAACACTGCCTGGCCCATAGTTTCAGCCTCTTATTGGTTAATTCTCACATCTTCCTTTAACCCATATTTAGTAATCTGGGTAGCACCACGAGGTGTGGCTTACCAGGAGAGATCTTAACCTGCGTCCATCTCGGAGAGGAGCAGCATGGAGACTCCTATGGCGACTGCCTGAAGCGTCTCCCCAACTCTACTTCCTTGTTCCCATAATTCTGTTCTGTCTACTCCACCTACCTAATTTTCTGTCCTCTTAAAGGGCCAAGGCAGTTTTCTTTATTAATAATGAAAGTAACACATAGACACTCCTCCAACAGTCGTGAAATAGCCATTTAATATTCTCAACCATTTAAAATATAAAGGCCATTCTGAGCTATCTCATAGTCTAAGCTCCTGATTCCTTTGCTGGTATCTAGTGTAAACCAGAACCTTGCATAGAATTAGCTTCGATAGGATGGAAGATGAAGTCTCCCGGGAAGCTTTTGGGCAAAGATTTGTTCATGCCGCAAAGAAGATGGAAGAGGGGACCGCTTTTCTCTTTCTGGATGGTGTGTAGTCTGGACATGCCTGCCGGGAATGCCAAGGCCACCTTGCAATTTGAAATAGAATAGGTGGAGGACCAAGCCACAGCAATGCTGAGAGGAGAAGGACCCAGAGAAAGACAGTCTGTGAAGAAGTCTTTAAGTCAGAGTGGACAACCTGTAGCCAGACCTCAGGGGGGTGTTTGTCAAGGGCTCTATTTAGTCCTTGAGTCGGAGTGTCTTGCAAAATTGCTGTTGCCCGCCCCTTGTTTTCAAATGCCACAGGGTGGTAGCATGCTTGCAACTTCTCATAGTACAGCACCTCATTCTGGAAGAATGGGTGTGGAATGTCCAAAGGAAGTCTAGGAACACGTGTTGTATGTTCTGTTACCTAGTGAGACAACACCTTCCACACTAGCTGCTTCTCCCGTCTTCCATCCTCCCCAGTCTCTATCTCTTTACGTTCTGTGTCCAGTGACCACAACACTATGTTCTAGCTCTCCTCCTCCCAACTGAAAAAACTCTCAGAGAACTCTCAAACCGTTAAGTGGGGTTCAGTGTGACCTTGGGTCATCCCTTGGCTTACCCACCAAAGCGGAGTCCTGGGCATTTCCTCTTGGGACCTGTGGCTTTAATTACTAGCCTCAAGCCATGATTAATGTGTCCTTTCACATAAAGCTTGTCTTCCCACAGTTCTGGACACTCTCCCCTGTACCCTACCAGGGCCCACACTCTCTTACCCCTTCACACAGGGCATTGAGTGTAGAAACTGGCAAGCTTTTGTTACCCAGCCTCTGACCACAAAAATGGCACAGCCTCACAGTCTAAGTAAACGCCCTTGACTTGACCTTGGATTCAGATTCAGCTGGGAGGTGTCTTACCATTTGCATCTTAGATGGCTCCCAATAGCTGCTAACTCATTCCCACAGCAATTGACAACCCCGTTCTGCTCTCTTCCCCCAGCATATTTATTTTCTTTGCCTGTACAGCTTGGTTTTCTTCCCGGGGATCCTTACCCAGACCTGCCATCTGGCTCTCCGTTAAGCCAATCACTGTACCCACAGAGGCAGCGGGTAGGATGCTGGATGTGCCTGTCTCCACATTGGCCCTTGGAGACCTGGATGTTGCTTAACAGAGAGAGCCTAGATCCAGTTGTACAGGGAGGAGAGGATGCCGGAAACTGTCCAGGGTTGGCCACATACCTCGTTAGTGTATTTTTTATTTAATAAAACTATATTCATTTTACATACCAATCCCAGTTCCCACTCCCTCCCCTCCTCCCACTCCCTTGACCACCCCCCCCACTCATACCACCTCCCATCTACTCCTCAGAGAGGGTGAGGCACATAGCTTTGAGATAGAAACAAGGCCCTCCCAACTATATCTAGGCTGAGCAAGGCATCCATCCAAAGAGAATGGGTTCCACAAAAGCCAGTACAAGCGATAGGGATAAATACTGGTACCACTGCCAGTGGCCCTGCAGTCTGCCCCAGCCATACAACTGTTACCCACATCCAGAGGGCCTAGTTTGGTCCTATGCTAGTTTCTTACCTGTCCGGTCAGAGTTAGTGAGCTCCCATCAGCTCAGGTAAACTGTTTCAGTGGGTGTCCCCATTATGGTCTTGACCTCTTTGCTCATATTCTCATTCCTCCGACTCTTCTACCGCGCTTTGGGAGCTCAGTCCAGTGCTCTGATGTGGGTCCCTGCCTCTGCTCCCATCAGTTGTTGGATGAAGTTTCTATGGTGACATTTAAGATATTAATCAATCTGACTATAGGGCAAGGCCAATTCAGGCATCCCCTCTTCTATTGCTTAGGGTCTTAGCTGGGGTCATCCTTGTGGATTCCTGGGAATTTCTCTAGTACTAGGTTTCTTGCTAGCCCCATAAAGCCTCCTTCAATCAAGATGTCTCTTTCCTTGCTCTCCGTTTCTGTTCTTCCTCCATCTCAACTATCCAGTTCCCTCAAATTCTCCTCTTCCCTCACTTTCCCCCCCCTTCCACGCTCCCTTCTCTCCCCCATGCTCCCAATTTTCTCAGGTGATCTTGTCTATTTCCCCTTCCCAGGGGGCTCTATATATGTTTTTCTTAGGGTTCTCCTTGTTACTTAGCTTCTCTGGAGTCGTGGACTATAGGCTCCTTATTCTCTGCTTCACAGCTAGTATCCACTTATGAGTGAGTATATATCTTGCTCACCTTTCTGGGTCTAGATTACCTCACTCAGGATGTTTTTTCTAGTCCAATCCATAAGCATGCAAATTTCAAGATGCCCTTGTTTTTCTTTTTACCACTGAGTAGTATTCCATTGTGTAAGTGTACCACATTTTCTTTATCTGTGCTTCAGTTGAGGGGCATCTAGGTTGTTTCCAGGTTCTGCAGTCTACTACTGAATAAGAAAAGATCGTCATAAACCCCACATCAGAGGAATGATACACAAAGAACTCAAGAAATTAGACATCAAAATACCAAATAATCCAACTAATAAATGGGGTACAGATCTAAACAGAATTCTCAACAGAAAAATCTCAAATGGCCAAAAGACACTTAAGGAAATGTTCAACATCCTCAGCCTTCAGGGAAATGCACATCAAAACAACTCTGAGATACCATCTTACACCTGTCAGAATGGTTAAGATAAAAAAACACCACTGCTAGCTTATTCTGGAGAGGTTATGGCGGAAGGGGAACACTCCACCATTGCTGGTGAGAACCTACAACTGACTGACTGCTCATGGTCTCCTCAGCTTTTCCACAGCTGTGTGCGGATCATCCCGTCTCCTTTCTGTTGCCCTGTCCCTGCTAGATCAGGACCCATGCTAATGTCACTGCTCTCTCTCCCCAGTGGCCAGATTGGTCCAAAAGGCATGCCATCTTCTGCTCTGCCAACAGCCTGGCCTTAGCCCTCATCTGTGCCTTCCCCAGCTTCCCAGGGGTGGCAGCAGTTCCGGGAGAGTGTTTCCTCCACTACGGAGGCATCCCCAAGCTCTCCCCAGGATGTTGATCAATGTTAGTTCAAATGATGCCAGATGCTTTTGTGGCCATTATGGAATTGTTGAAACACGCAAAAACCAAGAGGTACTACCACAAGCCTGTGGTAACCCATGAAGCAATCGCTCAGCTTGATGCTGCTCACCTCAGACCAGTTCTGTCTCCTTTCTACACATATGTGCCCTGTTCCTCTTCCCTGTGGATGTGAGATAATTCCTGAGCAGATGTAATTTTCATGACGTTTTTCCATGTGTCTGCAATTTTAGCACCCTGATTTAAAAACTAAAAAAGTACATAAGCACTCAACAAACCCAACTATAATTTCTTTTTGTTTGTTTGTTTGTTTTTTGCCTTTTGGTTTTGTTTGGTTTTGCTTTGCTTTTTGAAACAGGGTTTCTCTGTATAACAGCTCTAGCTATCTTGGACCTCGCTCTGTAGATCAGGCTGACCTCAAACTCAGACCCATCTGCCTGCCTCTGCCTCCTGAGTGCTGGGATTAAAGGTGTGTGCCACCACCACCCAGCAACAATAATTTCTTAATACCATCAGATAGTATTTAAGTTTCTCTTCTCGTTATTCTTTTTTCAACAGTTTTTTTTGCTATAGTAAGCATCAGAGCAAAAACATAAGGTGTGAAAGGACACCCTGCCCTGTTTTTTGTGTATGCTAAGCTTTTTATCTTAAAGCAACAGATTTGTTTGCTCTCTGGGATCTAAAACTAAGATTGTTGCTAGTTTTACCTGTTTCATTGGTACTTTTACCAATATTTAATACTTTAACCAATATTATGTTCTTCTGTTTTTTTGCATTTCCAATAAAATAAAAACAATATTATATTTGGGTAAAGGTAATCATAAGTTTCCAAGTCTGCATCGCTACTTTCTGGAGAGGTAAACTTTTTGTCACATGACACAATGCCTGGTTATCCAAAAGTCAAAGTTACCAGTGGGTTCTACTGCTGTCCCCCTGCTTCAGGCATTCACCCTTGACCTAATAATACCTGCTCTCATTGATGGTTAACACCTATGTCATTTATTTCAGGTCATTTAGTTTAATACCCATTAAGGGGAAAAAGTGAATATATTCTAATTTTGACATCCTCAGGCATTTGAAGAGAACTATGCCCCTCATTGGCTCTGGAAAATGGTTCATACAGGAATGAATAGATAAATGCTTAATTATTTCCTTTACTTACAAGTTTCAGAATTGGTTCTGAGTTATCTTCCATGGATGTTTTTGCTCTTATGAAACTCATAGATTTTGTTACATTTATGTGGATGCTTATTATTTTTATTGCCACTTAAGTCATCTCATCTCCGGTGAATGAGATCATCTCAATGTTGGCTCTTAGGTCATGGTGACATGACTCTGGTACTGTGTGACACTTTCCTTCCCTTCCTGTAGAACAAAATATTTTGATTATATTTTATATTTTTTTACTCCTGATATGAACTATATCTTTCTCATTCTGTATAGTGGGAATAGTGGTTGGAGAGCAGGCTTGGCTCCAGATGTAATTATTGTCACCTGTCACCGGCTTGATGATAATTTCTGTTCCTTTTTAAGGTGAAGAAATTCTTATTTAAGAAAACATTTATCTTTCAAGTTGAAGGATAGAATAGACACTATCCCAGACACAATCTCTTATGGGAAAGGTAAATACCATGCCATGAAATATATATATATGTTATTGGTATTAAAAAGAATTAAAATTTAATTTTTATGGTAGTAGAGATTAAACACAGGACCATCCATGCTAGGCAAGCACTCTACCATCCTTAATTTTTTATAATTATGACTCATATTCCAAGGAAAAATTCTGGAAACCCTGGAATAAACTCCACAAGTGGGAAGACTGCTCATTTTCAACCAAAGATCAACCAGGTCTTAGTATTTCAGAATGAAGACACTCTTGTATATATTTTACTTGACCATGACTGTATTATTGTATATATTTTACTTGACTATGATTGTATTATTTTCTAAGGAAAAGAATCAAAACAAATAATGAACAACTTTATGGGAATAAGAGAGTAACGTCAGATCCGCATTGACATTTTCTGGATGTTTATCCAGGCTTCTGATGTAGCCCTAAAACTAAGTAGTCCTATTTCTTTGCTGGAGCTTTCAGACACAATGCCTGATATAGTCTTAAGAGAAAGTGTTGTATGAGGCTGCTTATTCATCCCAGCTGCCCAGAAACAAAATAACTGCACAGAAACTGTATTAATTAAATCACTGCTTGGCCCATTAGCTCTAGCTTCCCATTGGCTAACTCTTACATATTAATCTAACCCATTTCTATTAATCTGTGTATCGCCACGTGATTGTGGCCTACCAGGTGATGTTCTGTCTGGCTCCAGTGGGGTTATATGGCTTCTCCTGACACCACCTTCCTTCTCCCAGCATTCAGTTTAGTTTTCCCCGCCTGCCTATATTCTGCCCTGAGCAGGCCTAAGACAGTTTCCTTATTAACCAATGGTATTCACAGCATACAGAGGGGAATCCCACATCAGGAAAGGCGCAATGACCGTGTCCAGTGAGAGGGGAAAGAAAGAGTAAAGAGGTGGGTAGCTTGCTCAGCAGGCACAGCCACCTTGCTGCCTATTTCTCTCTGCCTGTCGGAGACCAGCTTCAACAAAAATACCACCTACCAGAGTAAGGGCATGGGGATTAGCAAAGTTAGTGTAGGGTACAAAGATGTGAGTGGAAGTAATAAAACAGAAAACATAGGACAGCACCGTGAGGGAGCTCCAGTGAGTACTGAAATTCCTGCGTTTAATTTTCCATACACGTTTATACCCCCAATACCACAGGGGGAAGAAGATAAAACACTGTTTTTACATGATACAAAGGACAACCAGAACAGTTCTTTGCTTCAACACTTTGAACCACCAAGCTATTAATCCGTGAGAAAAGTATTCTGTTGTTTAGGCAGTGAACCCACCCTAGACCAAGATTCTGAAGCGGCCATTCTCAAGGTCAAACCTCCTTTTTCAAGAGAAGGAGCAGAATTATGCTTGAATATCCTGACCATCTCTCAGGGTGGAGGTGGATCTCCTTTATGGGCCATCTTAATGTTAAAAAGACCGAGTAACCACACCCGAAGTCAGGATGCGCAGCCACAGTTGTTGTCAATAACTTTGAATAAGTTAAAACTCTCTGACCTTCAGACAAAGGTGAAAACAGGCTCCCGCTTTTGGACCTCACAACTGCCCCAGCCTCCATACCTAAAATATTTTGCCTATAAGTAAATTTTGGCTTCATTGAAGCTTTTCTGCGAGAGATGTGTGAGAAATCTGTGAAAATCAGTGTGTTTTCTAGGAAGACGGCTAAGATAGAAAGTAGGAGTGCGGCGCCAGCTTTGGATTCGAGAGTGTTCAGTCGGGCTCACGGTTTCCAATAACCACAAATGTAATGATTCAGCCACAATGTGGCTGACACTTGCGGGTCCCAGGGTCATGCAAATGCAGACAAGCCTTCAGGCAGAAGTGCTTAATGGCCCCGGGGATCTTCCATGCGTGGCATAGTTGCATCAGCTACGTTTGATGCAACTGTGTGAGCCCTTGCGTGTATGCGTGAATGGCATAACCGTGCCATCCCCTGGTGCACACGCACTAGGCAGCCCTTAAAAACTGGAGGCGCCATCTTCAGCCCTCTCTCTCTCTCTCTCTCTCTCTCTCTCTCTCTCTCTCTCTCTCTCTCTCTCCACACACCGACCTTAGGCCTGGACACCCCTCCCCAATAAACTAAGCGGGTTTGTTGCATGTTCCGTGTTTCTGTCTCACTTGTGCCAGGTAATTTCACTACTGAAATTATCAAGCAATGGAAAGGGGCTGGTTCCTCTAGGTTTTAATGTATTCTGCAGGCAGACATATCAAAAGTTAATGAAGTCCTAAAGTCCCACGGGAGTCTCAAACCACACTGAGCTGGGTACACAAAGCAGTTCAGACTTGGAAGTGGGGCGATAAGAGCTGTGGCACTGAGGGGTCCCTTCTTTCATATGAAGTTTACAAGAAATGTGTTCTTGCAACTCAACATTTGCCAGCCCTGCAATGTGTGTATGCTTGAGAAGTTGGGTATGAAACACCGCAGATGGCTTTCAATAAGGGCCAGCAGGAAATGAGCACTCAAACTTCAAAATGCCTAAGCTTTTGATCATTGGCCACTTCGGCTGCACCTGCGCGGCAGAACAGCACTGAGAGCAGGGCTCCACAGATAGAAGGAGCCATCATTAGAAACCGGGGCTCCACAGATAGAGGGGCCATCATTAGAAACCGGGGCTCCACAGATAGAGGGGCCATCATTAGAAACCGGGGCTCCACAGATAGAGGAGCCATCATTAGAAACCGGGGCTCCACAGACAGAGGAGCCATCCTTAGAAACCGGGGCTCCACAGATAGAGAGGCCATCCTTAGAAACCGGGGCTCCACAGACAGAGGGGCCATCCTTAGAAACCGGGGCTCCACAGACAGTGGGGCCATCATTAGAAACCGGGGTTCCACAGATAGAGAGGCCAGCTGGACCTCTCACTCTGTCCCTGGGTCTTCCATCCTTCTTCCCTGCATGCTCACTTGCTTGTCCCTCTGTTTCCCATGTGCAGATACAAATGAGGAATTTAGCATCCATGAAGGTGGGAAGAGAATCAGATACATAAAACACTCTGAGCAGACAAGGAATAGTGAATTCCTAATCAAAAGCTTCCTGACAAAGAAACTCCAGGACCAGGAGTCTTAAATCCAGGGGTAAGCACTTCATCATGGACTAACAATCAAGCACCAATTTTACCTTTCATTTTGATACAGGGTCTCACTGAATCACTCAAGCTAAAGTCTGTCTATAGCTCAGGTAGGTCCTGAGTTTATCATCCTCCTGCCTTGGTCTTTCTGGTAGCTTATACCATAAAACATAAATAAAAACTTTAAAAAACAGTTAAAATCTAAATCTTATAAAGTAATTTAGATAATGATTTATAAGGCATTACACAGTATCAAACAAAAAATCAGAATTTCATATTGTTCAGTATTTTCATAATATGTGCTTAACTTATTTTTCTGGCCATCCTGCAACTCAAGATAAGTGTTAATCAGTTGGCAGCAGGGGAGTTGGAGGAGTTTAGAGTTTCTTCTTTGAACTTTATTTCCCAAATGTCCTGTAATGCACATACCATTTCAGAGAAATCATGGAAAGAGGGACTGCAGAGACAGCTTAACAGTTAGAAGCACTTACTGCTCTTGCAGAGGATCTGGGTTCAGCTTCCAGCACCCACTTCATGGTTGACAATAATCTGTAACACCAGTTCCAGGGGATGTGATACCTTCTTCTGATCTCCATGGGCATCAGGCACATATGTGATGTACACACATACATCCAAGTAAAACACTCACACACTCTCTTAGCGTTCTATTGTTGTGAAGAGACACCATGACCATGGCAACTCTTATAAAGGAAAACATTTATTTATGGTGGTTTATAGTTCAGTTGTTAGTCCATTATCATCATGGCAGGAAACATGGCAGCATGCAGCAGACATGGTGCTGGAGAGGTAGCTGAGAGTTCCTCATCTTGATCCACAGGCAGCAGAGGGAGACTGCCAACTGGGTTTGGCTTGAGCATAGATGAGACCTCAAATATTGTCTCCATAGTGACATACATCCTCCAATAAGGCCACAGTTATTCCAGTAAGGCCACACTTCCCAGTAGTGTCAGTCCTCATGAGCCAAGAACTCAAACACATGAGTCTATGGGGGCCATTCCTAGTCAAGCCATCACACACACATAAGATGAAATTGACAAATACTTTTAAAGACATGGAAAGATGAGGAAATATGTTTCCAGAGTCACCTTTCTACATGTGGAAAAGCCAGCACACATTGGGCCCACAGTTCTCCCTGTGGCCTTCCCAAGGCTCTGAGCATGCTGGTAATAGGGTACACAGCTGACTGCTGAGATAAACCCTGCATAGGGACACCCTTGTATGGGTGACTTTATTATGACATGTTCTAGCCTTTTCTCTGGGTGGATTTTCTGTCTATGAAGAGTAAGTGTGAAGCTATGTCCAGTTGTACAACTGGGGAGGTCTTTTAGTTGTGGAGTGTTAGTCCACAAGGCACATCATCACCCTTGAAGTAAAGATATATGTGATTCTGGAGCCTTTGAACTAAGAACCAGAATAGCCCTGGCCTGAGGGTTGGCTCTAGGTCTGGCCACTTACTACAAAAAAAATCAAGCAAAAGTAGTGGAGAAGGCAGGGAAATGTTTGAATAAACACAACTGTGCTGGGAATTATGATCAAGCATTCCAACCAATCTTTTAGCTACTGACATAACTTCTAGGTTGAAATAGAGGAAGAACTGAGGCAAAGGGCACAAATATGCATATTTACACTGACTTGGTCCAGCTGTCATCTGCTTGGTCATTATCTTGATCTTGACTCTACAAGAAAGTTCCTGAGAAATCCTTGTCCCTTGAGGGGACAGTCTGGCTCCCATGTTAAGGTTACTTTTTAACACAGAGAGTGGCAGCCTGTTTCTGTCAAGGAGCTGTCAAATTTCCCCCATTTCCTGGGTAATCTTTTCATGGTTATCTCTGCAACGGCACTGTTCCTGGAATCCAGGGTGACGGGAGGTTTAGAACAGTGAGTGTAGACTGGCGTCTTTGTCAAGGTCTCAGCCAGGATGCTGTAACACACCCAACTCTTGTCTGTGCCATCAGCCTTGAAAGGAAAGGAGACAGGGTGGGTAGTTCCAGTTTGGGGCAGAATGATTAGCATGCCTATGTGCAGAGTTGGACAGAGGTCTGACCAGAGGAATGAGGACAAATAAAAGATGGAGACAGAAATTGCAAAGATTACTTTGGTTTAGTGGCCCACTGGGCATCTGTGGCCCCGGTAAGGAACCAGCACTTCTGAGCAATGCTAAGCGCTGCACCTGTTACAATTACATTTATCAAAAAATGAAACAAGGCTCTTGTTTCTTAGTGAGAACAACATAGAATCTCAAAAAGAAAATGTCTTGAGGTCTGTCTTAGTTTATTTTCCTGTTGCTGTGATTAAATGCTCAAAGAAAGGCCATCCAAGAGAGAAGAGATGTATTCTGGTTCATATCTCAAGGGCACCGTCCATAGTGAAGTTAAGGCATTAGGAACTAGAAGCAGCTGATGGAGTGACATCCGCAATCAGGAAACAGAGAGTGATGGATGCATGATGCTGCTTATCTGCCCCTGTTTACATAGCCTAGGACCCCAATCAGAAAATGCTACACCTGGAGGCAGTGACCTGCACAGGACCAGGTACAAGGGAGCTACCACTGAGGGAACAGGCCTGAGCCAGAGACCTCTGTAAGACTGGGCCTGAATCAGCAACTTCCCAGGGAGCAGGCCTGAGCCAGTGACCTGTGCCAAAGCAGGCCCAAAACAGCAATCTCAGCAGGAGCATCTCCGAGCAAGCAACCTCTATGGGAGCAGGCCTGAATAATCCAAACAATCCCCAGGATTGCAGAGCTAGCCCTGGGAGTGCTGAGCAAACACCGAGTGAACTCTGAGGTGACTGGAGCCATGACCCTGACTGCACCACAAGGAACAACTATCTGAGCCTTGGCACCTGGAAGATTGATCACCAGAGACAGTCCCAACTACAAAAATTAGAGAAAAAGATGGGTAGACAAGGTAAGAACACACTCCACACCACAAAGAGCAACATGACACCAATAAATACTAGTGACCCTATAACAGCAAGACTTGAACAACCAAATATAGATGAAGCAGAAGAAAATGAGTGTTTGAGGCACTTAAAGAAGAAGTGAAAAATTCCCTCAAAGAAATGGAGGAAAAAAACAAGCAAAAAATTGGAAGAAATCAACAAATCCCTTAAAGAAAACCATGAAAAAGAAATCAAACAGATAAAAGAAACTATTTGAGACCGGAAAACCATAAAAGAAAAAATAAAGAAAACACAAACAGAGGGAATTAGAGAAATAGAAATTATTATAAAATTATCAGGAACCACAAATGCAAGCATAAACATCAGAATACAAGAGATGGAAGAGAGAATCTCAAGTGCTGAAGATACAACAGAGGAAATAGATTCACTGGTCAAAGAAAATATTAAATCTAACAAAAATTTTGTGTTAAAGCTTAACACAAAATATCCAGGAAATATGGAACACCATGAAAAGACCAAATATAAGAATAATAGATATAGAAGAAGTCCAACACAAAAGCATAGAAAATATATTCAACAAAATAATAGAAGAAAACTTTCCCAACCTAAAGAAAGATATGCCTTTGAAGATAAAAGAAGCTTATAGAACACCAAATAGACTGGATCAAAAAAAATTCTGTCGCCACATAATAATCAAAACACTAAACATACAGAATAAAGAAAGAACATTAAGAGCTGTAAAGGAAAAAGGCCAAGTAACATATAAAGGCAGACCGATCAGAATTACATCTGATTTCTCAGTGGAAACAATGAAAGCCAGAAGGTCCTGGTCAAGTGTTATGGAGACATTAAGAGACCATGGATGCCAACCCAGACTACTATACCCAACAAAACTTTAAGTCACTGTAGACAGACAAAACAAAATATTCCATGACAGAACCAGATTTAACCAATACCTAGCCACAAATCCAACTCTACACAAAATACTAGAAGGAAAACTCCAACCCAAGGAAGTTGGCTGCATCCACAAAAGCACAGACAATAGACGATCTCACAGCAGCAAATCCCAAAGAAGAGAAAAACACACACACAATAACATCACCAACAATGAAAACTAAAATAACAGGAACTAGCAATCACTGGTCATTAATATTCTTTAATGTAAATGGACTCAACTTACCTATAAAAAGGCACAGGCTAACAGATTGGATATGAAAACAGAATCCATCCTTCTTCAGCATACAGGAAACACATTTCAAGCTCAGAGACAGACATCTCCTCAGAGTTAAGGGTTGGGAAAATTTTTTTCCAATCAAATTGGATCTAAGAAACAAGCTGGTGTAGCTATCCTAATAGCTAAAAAAAAATAGACTTCAAACTAAAATCAATCAAAAGAGAAAAAGAAGGACACTTCATATTAGTCATAGGAAATATCCATCAAGAGAAAATTTCAATACTGAACATCTATCCCCAAATACAAAGACACCCTCATATTTAAAAGAAACACTTCTAAAGCTTAAATTACACGTTAAACCCCACACATTAATAGTGGGAGACTTCAATACACCACGTTCACCACTAGGCAGATTTGTCAGACAGAAAATCAACAGAGAAATAAGGGAACTAATAGATGTTATGACTCAAATGGACTTAACAGACATCCATAGAATATTCCATCCAAACGTAAGAGAATATACCTTCTTCTTAGCACCTCATGGAACCTTCTCAAAAATTGACCACATACTAGGTAAAAAAGCAAACCTCAAAAGATACAAAAAAATTTGGATAACTCCATGTATCTTATCAGATCACCATGGCTTAAAATTAGAATTCAACAGCAACACTAATTCCAGAAAGCCCACAAACACATGCTTACCTGAATCATCAATATGTCAAGGAAGAAATTAAAGACTTCCTAAAATTCAATGAAAATTACCACACAACATATCCAAATTTATGGGACACAATGAAAGCAGTGTGAAGAGGAAAGTTCATAGCACTGAATGCCTATATAAAGAAGCTGGAAAAATCCCACACTGGTGAGTTAACAGAAACTTGAAACTCTAGAACAAAAAGAAGCAGACTCACTCAGGAGAACTAGACATCAGGAAAGAGTCAAAGAGAGCTGAAATCAACAAAATAGACAAATCTTTATTCAAACTAACCAAAAGGCAGAGAGAGAACATCCAAATTAACAAAATCAAAAATGAAAAGGGGGACATAACAACAGACATGGAGGAAATCCAGAGAAACATTAGGTCATATTTCAAAAACCTGTACTCCACAAAATTGGGAAACTTAAAGGAAATTTTCTGGATAAATATCACTTACCAAAATTAAATCAAGACCAGATACACAAATTAAATAGTCCTATAACTGCTAAAGAAAAATAAACTGTCATCAAAAGTCTCCCAAACAAACAAACAAACAAACAAACAAAAAACCCAGGACCAGATGGGTTCAGCTCAGAATTCTACACGATTTTCAAAGAACTAGTACCAATACTCCTCAGATTGTTTCACACAATAGAAACAGGAACGTTGCCGAACTCTTTTTAGGAGGCTACAATTACCCTGATACCCAAACTACACAAAGACATTACTAAGAAAGAGAATTATAGACCAATCTCACTCATGAACATTGATGCAAAAATATTCAATAAAATACTGGCAAACCAAATCCAAGAACACCTCAGAAAAATCATCCACCATGATCACATTGGCTTCATCCCAGAGATGCAGGGATGGTTCAACATATGAAAATCTGTCAATGTAATCTATCATATAAAATGTTAAGTTTTCCAGCCTGTCAAACCTCTCTGTCAAGGCATAATCCAAATCAAACCAAATTAGAGAAGGCCCAGGTTTAATGGATTCCAGCGCTCCAAGGAAGCCCTACGGGAAAACACAGAGAGTGGAAAGAAGAACTGGAGAGACCAAGTGTTTGTTGGGGGGGGGGGATTTAAATAGCCTGTGGGAGCAGTCTTGACCCTCCCTGGGAGGGGGTCACCAGTTGGCAGGTTTCTTGGAGGTGGAGTTTGGATTGAGGCAACTCCCAGGAGAGACGGCTTGAAATGGAGCTTTCTACCCAACATTCCAAAATGGATGCCAGGCGCTGGGGTGAAGCCCCAACTAAACATTCCAGACTCTTTGGATAAAGGGGTGCCAGGGAGCTGAGGTGATGTTTCCAGCCAAACATTCCAGACTTTTTGGATAACGGGGAGCACTGGCTCAAGTCTGGCTACGTCCTGCAGACATTGGGCTACATGGGAGAAGGGAACGTTGGGAGATGGTGGGCTCATGCTCAGCAAGAGATGTGGTTGGAAAGGCATCCAATTTACTGCCATCCTGGAGACTCGGGCAACTGCCAGAAAGAATGGGACAGAGAAGTGTCGTGGTTATACTGGGGAGTCTGGGGTGAATAACTGAGACATAAGAGCAGATATGCCCTTTAAATCCAGATTTTGGTTGGTGTCCTTTTGAACAGGAGAGTTGGTAACAATGGTGAAGTCCCAGGAGCTGGTACATGTGTTGCTGTTGTCTGGAGGGCCCTTAGTAAGTTGGTCTTGGCCCAGGCAGCAGGTGTGACCTGTAAAATATGCTTGAAAATGGGTGGGGTTAAAATACGTTCCGGAGACTGTTAGTTTTTACCAGACCTAATTTTTGATAGAGCAGCAGAACTTTTTTTAGGAACCTGCAGGTGATCTGTAAGACAATTGGAACAGGAACATTTTAGAAGACAATGAAAGAGAATTGGGAACTCTGGATCTCTGAAGATACACTGAAACCTGTCAGACTAGGAAGCCTGTGAAAGAGGCACCTGTCTGTAGTTTTAGCGGGAAACGTAACAAATAAAGTAATAAGCTACCAGTACCTTTAGTCATCAAATGCTATTAGACAAAACAGCTTTTTTAGCTATGCAGGCAATCCCAAGTCTCTCCTTAGTCCGTGGAGAACACCAGCCTTAGAAGCAATACTTGCCATTAGCTGCTGAGTCCAAGAGGCCCAAAGATTTTTCTGTTGAGGGAAGATTAAGTCTACCTGTCTTGGCAGGATGAGATAATTGACTCCCTGTTGTAGCATCCAGTAAGCTGACAAGGTGGAAGGCTGCTTTTTGCTGTGCGGATGGCTTTGCCATACCCAAAGGCAAGCCTGCAGGTGAAAGGTCTTTTGTAACCGTGTATCTTCTTGGAGTAGTGGCATGTCTCTGTATTAGAAACTCTTTTGTTAAAATGCCATCCTCTCAGATCTGTAAAGGCACTTGAGAATTAGGGTACCATTACCTGTTAGTTATATTTAAATTAGACATGTAAGTTAAATTTAGACATGTATTTTGCCCAATTAGTTATAGCTTACTAATGCAGGAAGTCCACTTGAACATATTGGCACAGGAGACCACTTTCTAAATATAACCTAGTAGCACAGACACTGAAAGCAACAATTAATAAATGGGACCTCCTGAAACTGAAAATCTTCTATAAAGCAAAAGACATGGTAAACGAGACAAAATGACAGCCTACAGAATGGGAAAAGATCTTCATCAACCCCACATCAGACAGAGGGCTGATCTCCAAAATATACAAAGAACTCAAGAAATTTGTCATCAAAAGAACAAATAATCCAATAAAAAAATGGAGTACAGACCTAAACAGAGAACTCTCAACAGAGGAATCTAAAATGGCTGAAAGACACTTAAGGAAATGCTTAATATCCTTAGTCATCAGAGAAATGCAAATCAAAACAACTCTGAGATTCCATTTTACACCTATAAGAATGGCCAAGATCAAAAACACTGATGACAACTTATGCTGGAGAGGTTGTGGGATAAAGGGAACACTCCTGCATTTCTGATGGGAGTGCAAGCTGGTACAGCCCCTTTGGATATCAGGATGGTGATTTCTCAGAAAATTAGGAAACAACCTTCCTCAAGACCCAGTAATACCACTTTTGGGTATAGACCCAAAGGATGCTCAATTATGCCACAAGGACATGTGCTCAACTATATTCATAGCAGTATTGTTTGTCATATCCAGAACCTGGAAACAACCTAAATGCCCCTTGACCAAAGAATGGATAAGGAAAATGTGATACATTTACACACTGGAGTACTACACAGCAGAAAGAAATAATGACATCTTGAAATTTGCAAGCAAATGGATGGAGCTAGAAAACATCATATTGAGTGAGGTAACCCAGACCCAAAAAGACAAATATCATATGTACTCACTTATAAGTGGCTTTTAAACATAAAGCAAAGAAAACCAGCCTACAATTCACAATCTCAGAGAACCTAGACAACTAAGAGGACCCTAAGAGATCTAATTTTCAGGGGCTGGAGAGATGGCTCAGAGGTTAAGAGCATTGCCTGCTCTTCCAAAGGTCCTGAGTTCAATTCCCAGCAACCACATGGTGGCTCACAGCCATCTGAAATGAGATCTGATGCCCTCTTCTGGGGTTCGTCTATTAGCACTATGACCCTTAGCTCCAATCATAATCACTTAACATACATTAGATATTTTCTCCTATAAAGTCAACCCTTGATCATTCACAGTGGCCTCCTGGAGGGTGAGCTCCTATTGAGAACTCGGTGAACCCATCTTTCTATTTGAGATACTTTCTACTTGAAATCTATCTGTATTAGGGCCAATAAAGTTGGATCACATTTAACAAGGTTTTGTTTGGGGTTTTGGAGCTGCAGCCTGGTGAGATCTTTCCCCCTTCTCCGGTTCAGAAACTGACTAATAGCAACCATCCAGGCAGCAGCTGGATGCTATTTCACCATGAATTGCCCTTGGCAGGCTTCTACTGCTCCATATGGTCTGCAGTGCTGGCCTCCAGGAAACCAGCTCTCTCTCCCACTACCACTTGTATTGTTTATGATCCCAGAATGTGTGTTTGAAAGGCAATTGTACAGAAAAAGATTCTGTGATTTGTGTCTCTTTCTTGCTTATTAACATTTATGTGAAGAACTCATGGAGTTGTGATTTAGTGTACTTATCCCATGTATGTATTCTCCATCCATTGACACTGCAAGACAGCTTGAATCAAGAAAAGCTCAAGGAAGCAAACAGAATTGTTAACCCCAAAGACCCAGCTATTACAGCAAGCCATTACAGACTAGGTGGGGCTCACATACAACAGCTACTCAACTGATGTGGGATTCCCCTCTGTATAATGTGAATACCATTGGTTAATAAAGAAACTGTCTTGGCCTGTGCTAGGACAAAAGAATAGAGCTAGGCAGGGAAAACTAAACTGAATGCTGGGAAAAGGAAGGCAGAGTTTAGAGACGCCATGTAGTCCCTCCAGAGACAGATGGGACAGAACTTTACCCAGTAAGCCACAGCCATGTGCCAATACACAGATGAATAGAAATGGGTTAAATTAAGATGTTAGAGCTAGCCAATAAGAAGCTAGAGCTAATGGGCCAAGCACTGATTTAATTAATACAGTTTCTGTGTGGTTATTTTGGGGCTGAGCAGCGGGGAACAAACAAGCAGCCTCCTACTACACTCAACCTCACAGTCTGAGGGCTGAAAGGCTGGGGCCAGGCTGGGACGTGATTAGGTTCTGGTGAGATCCCTTCTCAAGGATGCAGACTACTGACTTGTCCCAGCAACTTCCAGTGGTTGAAAGAGGGTGAGAGAGCACTCTGAGACCGCTTTCATGATGGCATTAACCGTCCCATGTGGTCTCATTGGTCATCCAGCCTAGCCTACTTGGAAAGTTCCCAGACCTATGATATGAGAGGCCTGTCTAAAAACAAACAAACAAAAAAAGAAAGAAAAACCAAGATGGATAGCAGCCGAGGAACAACAGCAGAGGCTTCCTCTGGCTTCCACACATGTGCTCACACCCATACATGTAGAATACATGTAGACAGTGTATACTTGTCCCATATGTGTATATTCCTGGCAGGAGAAAACATCTGCCTTAAATGGATGCTGAGAAACTGAATTGCCCACATACAATATCTGAAGGTTAGCATTTCCAGAGAGCAGCATCTATCTCCAAACACTATAAACCGATTTCTTTTCTTCCATCCGTAAATTTCCAGTATTGACATTGTAGATCTCCCATTAATGTAAGGCCTGCTCTATATGTTTCTTTGGACCCCAAACCCCAAATTGCAATGGCTATCAAGAGCTTATTATATCTGAGAATATTATAAAATCATAAAACCAAAACTATATTCCCCATTTTTTTTTAGACAGGGTTTTTCTGTAACTTTGGAGCCTGTCCTGGAACTAGCTCTTGTAGACCAGGCTGGCCTCAAACTCAGAGAGATCCGTCTGCCTCTGCCTCCCGAGTGCTGGAATTAAAGGCTTGCACCACCACCACCTGGCTTAATTTGGATTCTTAAAATCCTCCTGGTAATCCCCTTGCTACCCAGCTTACTGTGTCATGAGTTTGAACTCTTGGTCCCCAGCTGGCGGTGCTGCTTTGGAAGATGTGGGAGTCTTGGGAAGTGGAGTCCTAGAGGGGGAAATGAGTATCTAGGGATGGGCTGGGAGGGTTGATAGCCTGGGCCTATTTCCTGTCTGCTGCTTCCTGAGGATGGATGCAGTTAGACCAGCTGCCTCATTCCCCTGTCGCCGGGTCTTCCTCACCGTGATGCTCTGGAACCCTTTTGAAAGTCGGAGCCAAACTTAACCCTCACACTCACAGGTTGCTTCTTGTCAGATCATTGGTCACAGCAGTGAGAAAAGTGAATTATACAGTGACTGTGAGCAAGGAGAAGCCAGCACGGGAAGAAGTCGTGGTCGTGACATTGCGTTAAGACCTTGCTTTTTGAGTGTAGTTAAGACCTACGGTCATGGGGACTGTGCTGGTTTTGTGTCAACTTGACACGAGCTAGAGTCATCAGAGAGGAGGGAGCCTCAGCTGAGGAAATGCCTTCTTGAGATCCAGCTGTAAGGCATTTTCTCAATTAGTGATTAATGGGAGAGTGCCTAGCCCATTGTGGGTGGTACCATCTCTGGGCTGGTGGTCCTGGGTTATAAGAAAGAAGACTGAGCAAGCCCCAGGGAGAAAACCAGTAAGCAGCATCTCTTCATGGCCTCTGCCTCAAGGGCTGTCCCCTGGGTCTCTGCCCTGCTTGAGTTCCTATCCTGACTCCTCCTATGATGGACTACAATTGGGAAGTGTAAGCTAAATAAACCCTTTTCTCCTGAACTTGCTCTTTGGTCATGGTGTTTTGTCCCAGCAACTGAAACCCTAACAAAGGCAGGGACACATCACTTAGACTCTTTCCAGGGTTGATGGGAGTGCCACATGGATATTCAGTGACTCTATAGTTTGTCTCCTTCTCTGTGTGCCCAATAAGCTTAATATAGACGGTTAGTGATGATGTATGTACACGCGTATGTCCAATTGATTTCATGTCATGGGTCTTCAATTCTTATTCAAGTTTCCATATCACATGATGCATAGTATGTATCTGGCTCATATTTACTGAATGCCTGGATACAAAGGAAGCAGCAGAGAGGCATGATTATACCTGTGTTACTTGTGAGGTCACTGTGATCTAAGGTAACTAACTTTCTCAGGTCCACACAGTCAGAGAATGTACTAGAGCTAGGAACAGGTGACACATCTGGTACTCAGAAGGGATTTAGAGTATTCCTCCCTCACTGGCCTCTTACTAAAGGAAAAGTCACAGGCTCTGGCCCCTCCCCATGTGGCCCATTTCTGCCTGTGCCCTGTCTGGAGAGCCTTGAAGCAACAGTGTTGCTCCATACTAAGGCATACTTGGGCCGTGGGACCAAGAGTTAATCTTCCCTGTCACACTCAGGAGAATGACATCAGGCATGAGAAGCCCATTGGCTTCAGAGCTGAATCAACACAATGTGCCACCTAGAGAATTCACTCTTGCAGATGGTTCTCAGCATGACCTCCTGTAATGAACGGGCTGAGTCCCAGCGGTACTGATTTCTGCTGCTAACAACTAAAGTTTCAGAGGACAAGCAGCCAGCAAGCAGACTCCCAGGGCAGATATCTCACCAAGAGTCTCCAGTAGCCAGACCCCCAAGCTGGTGCATCTTCCAAGTACAGAGCGGCAAAATGCTATTGACCCATCCACAGTTCTCAAGCTCCCGTCAGCACTGACGTCCCTGGGAAGGCTTGCCAGGCCTTGGGAATGCATCATGTCCAGGATGAGGCCCTAGCCTTTGGATTTCTATTTGTGTATTTATTTATTATGGAAGGGACATTCTGTATGTGTGTGATGTCCGCACATGTCTGTGGGCATCTTCCCTGATCACTCTCCACCTTCATTTCCTGAGACAGGTCTCTTACAGAACCTGAAGTGTCTAAGTTTAGCAAGGCTAGCTGGCCAATGGGCCCCAAGTACCTGCAAGTATGCACCCACCAAGGCTGGGATTATAGGCATTCACTGTTGACCCTGGCTTTTTACAAGGACGCTTGAGATCTGAGCTTAGTTCCTCATATCTGTCAATCAACACTTTACTGAGCCATCTCCCTATCCCTGTGTATTTATTTTTGTAGCACTGAGTACTGGCTTGGTTTTGCGTGGCTCACATGCTCCCTGAGAAACCGATGCTGTGCATTAAAACCTACTGTTCTGTGTATAGGGCTGAGGTCTCGTGGCCTTTCTCCTGCCTACTTTGTCATGTCTATTGACATTGTCCTTGCTCAGCTCATGGTTAGATAGTCAGGTTGGTGAGACATGACTTATAGGTGTAGCTCCTGACATTACTAGGGGAACCACAGGCAACTTATGAGAGCTGAGAATGGGAAAAATAGGAGTCACAGCCATTGCTTATTCAATACCAAACGGTCATCCCTGAAAGCATACATACAGACTGAGCGGATTATATGAATATGTAAATGTACATACATAATATACATATATACACATATGTATGTAATAACAATTATTGAATAAAGAGGCCATGAATTTGAAAGAGCAAGGAGGGGTATATTTGAAGGTCTGGGGGAATGAAAGGGGAGGGAGAAATATTGTAATCATATTACGATCTCAAGATAAAATAAAATGGAAAGCCTACTATTCCACTAGGCATGGTGGCGCATGCCTTTAATTCTAGTACTCAGGAGACAGAGGCAGGCAGATCTCTGGGAGTTAGAGGCCAACCTGGACAACATGGGAAGTCCTAAATCATCTGGGACTATATGATGAGACCCTGTAACAAATAAACAACTAAAAATACGAAGCTGCTGTTTTTACTTTCAGAAATTCTCTATCCAGCTGCTGCAAGGGACTCTGTGCCTTCCCTCCGACTCAGCTGTGGAATATGTCAAAGTCTGTATCAAAGGATCAGCAGCATGTCACGTTCCCAGTGACTAGCCATCGACTTTAAGAAACAGAGCAGAAACCAAGTCTACACCAGGATTTCTTAGCCCCTTTTCTTTGGATTTTTTTGTTTGTTTTAGGGAATGTTCTGCACGTTATAGAATGTTCAGTGGTATCCTGCTGTCCAGTCTTTACTTCTATTTATTTATTTTTTTATGCCAGGCAAGTACTCTGCCACCTAGGCCCCTTCAGCCAACTGAGAGCTGACCTGAGTCAAAATGATGCCCTTCCTTTGGGACTCACAAGTTGGTGCTCTTTCACATATTTCAGTTCCTTCCATACCCAGCCTGTGTGGGTGATAAGGTAGATGTTACCACAGGCCCATTTTAAAGGTGTGGAGGCTGAGGTTCCCTGAGGTTCAGGATTTGCCTAACTTTACACGGGTAATATATGTCAATGAAGGACCGGAATATATGTCCTCCAATTTCCAGTCCAGTATATGAGCCATCACACAAGGCAATCTGCATTCAATCTATGAATGCATAGTGCCAAGTGGCGGCATTTTAATAATAACCAAATATCCAGAAAAGATATAAAGACATCTGTTTGTTCATGTGGTAGACTTCGAAAATCCAGAGAAGAGCAAATGGAATCTAGGTATCTGGAGATGAGACTGGAATTTCTCTTGGGGACGGGTGTCAGTTGTAGAGACAGGCAAACTAAAGTTCCCTGGACAGCACACCTGGCCGAGCCAATCAGCTTCTACACCCATAACAATAGAGGCAACCCCCAACCCTGTTTAGTATACAAGTAATCTTTCTAATTGGTCTACTATACAACAATTTCTTTCTATTCCCCCTGTCCCTTATGTGTGTGTGTGTGTGTGTGTGTGTGTCTGTCTGTCTGTCTGTCTGTCTCCCTACCCTCAGATAGGCACTAATTTTCACTTCCATGGTGGCCTTAGTTTATTAGGATGATCACTATGACAAAGACCAAGCCTTGGAAAGTCCGTGCCTTTGAGAGAAATATTGACATCGTCACATCAGTATAGCTTTTGTGCCTTTTCAGCTTTCTTATTTAAAGCTCTGAAGAGAAACCCAAAGTTCACTTGAGTTTGCACATTCATTAGACAGAGGAACTTCAAAGAAGAACAAATCCAGGAAATTAAGGTAACCCAGAAGGATGTAAGCAGGCAAACGACCATTTGCTATTATGTCTCCATGTCAAAGCGCCCCTAGTAGTGTGTCTGTGTGTGTGTGTGTGTGTGTGTGTGTGTGTGTGTTACAGTATCACTCTGAGTGAGAGGAAACTTACTGGTGAGAAGATTGATGAATGAGACACACTTTGTCTGGTTTTCAAAGCTGGTTGCTATTTATGTCTTTTTCCCCTTTGGCCCAACAAACGCTTTCAGTGTGGGGTTAAAATGGTTGAGGGTTGCTGAGGGAGCCAGCAGGACCATTGCAGGGAGAGTAATGGACTCCAACCCTAGTGAGAGCAAAACAAAGTGCCCAGCTGGAAAGGGTTTTCGTCCACTCTGGAGTAACCCACTAATGACAGCGTAGACTCCTTGCTCCTAGGTCAATCTGTTCCAACCTCTCAGGCACTTGGGGGCCCTGGTGATGCCAGGCAGATGGAGTTACAGAAATAATCACCCAGCCAGAACACTCGCTGCCATGTGGCAATGAATTAGTCAGAACTGTGCTTGCCCAAACAGGATGAAGTCGCTTTAATGGCTTCCACTTGGTTCCATATGGTCCCTCAATGTGCATACTCCCTGTGGTGGGCTTTTCTTGGCCAGACTCCTTTCTGTGAATTTTATTAAGAGGGAAAAAATGAGTAATGATGAAACCCCAAACTCCTACTTTCCAGAATCTGGCTGAAGAAAAGAAAATCCTATTTTAAATATATATATACACACACATATAAGTGTGTGTATATATATATATATATTTAAATATATAAAAATATTATAGATATATATGGAAAGAACAGACGAAGTGAAACTGTACCACCTTTCCAGCCTTCAACCACAATCCAATAAAATAACCATTCCCTGTAGTTGGACTTCATGCTGTGGGTTTGCACTGTGCTTCCATTAGTATTGCTGAATAGGCCGTTTCAGTGTATATAAGGATTTGTTTTGTACTATAGGAAAATACCCCAAAATGGGCAATTTATAAAGGAAATACATCGATTTCTCGTATCTCTGGAGCTCAGTAAGTTGAAGAGCACTGGTCTTGTTTGAAGCATCCTATAATGAGCTCACAAAAGCACAGAGACGGGATCTCTCTTATTTTTGTATGAAAGCAGTAGCTACCATGGAGGCTTACATTCTTATAACTTCAACTAATTACTTTTTTTGTTTGTTTATTTTTGTTCTTGTTTTTCAAAACAGGGTTTCCTGTGAAACAATCCTGGTTGTCCTGGAACTCACTTTGTAGACCAGGCTGGCCTCGAACTCACAGACCCACCTACTTCTTCCACCAAAGTGCTGGGATTAAAAACGTGCACCTCTACCATCCGACCTCTAGTTACTTTCAAAACTAACACTAGCATGTAAATTTAGGACTGTTTCTGCTATATAAATTTTAGGGGAAATACATTCAAACCATAGTAAGAACAGAAACAAAATGTCATTCAGTATTGCAGTGAGAGCTCAGCTGCGTGGCCATTGAGTCACTGGTTTGCAACTTTCTACCCATGGAACCTCGGGCACAACACTCAGCAGCCTGGGTTTATTTTTCTTAGTGTTCAGTTTTGTCCTATAAGCTTCAGCCTTCTTGGGTTCAGCGTGTAGAGTACATTATCAAAAGTAGATGGAAAACTTGCAGAAATGGCTGTTACAACTAAAACAAGAAGGAGTAGAAACAGCAAGGAGCACGGGGTAGAATTAAATACAAGCCTTTTTAACCGAAAGATTAACAGACGCTATCTACAGATGATGGTTTTAAAAAGAAAAGTGGAACTGAGAGATGGCTCAGCGGCTAAGAGCACTGCCTGCGTGTCCAGAGGTCCCAAGTTCGATTCCCGGCTGCGAAACAGTGGCTTTCGGCCATCTGTCCTGAGGTCCGGCGCCCTCTTGTGGTGTAATATCCGAAAAAAAATAAAAAATAAAAAGTGTATAAATTAATCAAGTGTGGTGTGTTCTAAAAGACTCAAGCTAGCAGTGGGAACAACTGACCCTGGGGAGGTATGGGCGGGATAACACAGAGCATTGCTGACCCTGAGGAGGGGTCGGCAGGATAACACGGAGCATCACTGACCCTGGGGAGGTATGGGTAGGATAAAACAGAGCATCACTGACTCTGGGAGGGGTTGGTAGGATAACACAGAGCATCGCTGACACTAGGGAGAGGTCAGCAGGATAACATCAAGAGAAGCCAATGCAGGAACTGAAGCAGAAATCATAGAAGAATACTGCTCATGGGCTCGGGTTCAGCTAGCTTTCTTATACAGTCCGGGCTCCTCTGTCTAAGGGTGATGCCACCCACATCAACCATCAGCCAAGCAATCTCTTCAGACACGACCACATGCCAAACTGACCAAGGCAATTCTTCAGCCGAGATTCCCTCTTCCCAAGTTACTCTAGGTTAGATCTAGTTGTCATTAAAATTAGCCAGGGTATCCACTAGTCCACTTTCTCCAAGCCCCAGTAACTATGATCTATTGCTATGGCTTTGCCCATTCTAGGTATTTTCCACAAATGGAGACTGTGATAGGTAGGCTGGTTTCTATTAGTATAAAGTTTATAGACAAAGTATATACTTGTCATGTATCAGTATGTCATTCATTTGGTAGGGGAGTGCTAATCCATTGCATTACTAGTCTATTAGATGGGACACATATTGACTTCGCTTAACTATTTAGAAACCGACCAGATTGTTTTCCAAAGTGGCTATCCCCTCTCACATCTCATCAGCAGTGAATGAGAGTTGAGTTTCACCATAGCCTCTCTAGCTCTTGATGGCCTGCCTTTGTTATCTTAGCCTTTCTCTCAATGTCTAATGGCACTAACCATCTTTCCATGTGTTTTGACAATCTTTGCATGTACTTTGGAGAAATGTCTGTATAAATACCTTTGCCACTTACTGAATTGCTTGTTTTGTTGTTGCTGAATGACATGATCTTTACATATTCTACATAAAAATCTTTGAATGAGATATATTATCTGAGATAATTTCTCAAAGATGTGCTTCATTCTTTTATGTAGCTAGCATTTGTTTGCCTCTGAGAAGCTGTGTTGCTTTGCCTGTCTAAAATAACTGATTTGCTTAAATAAAGAGCTAAACGGCCAATAGCTATACAGGAGAAAGTATAGGCAGGGCTGGCAGGCGAAGAGAATAACTAGGAAGAGAAATTTGGGGGAAAACTGAGGATCAAGAAAAAGAGGAGGACATCAGGGGGAAGTCACACCCCTACACAATAAGCTTTGGAGTAAGAAGTAAAGAAAGACAGAAATAGAGAAAGATGAAAGCCCAGAGGCAAAAATTAGATGGGATAATTTAAGAAAAGCTGGCTAGAAACAAGCCAAGCTAAATCTGGGCATTCATAATTAATAATAAGACTCTGTGTGATTCATCTGGGAGCTGGGTGGCCCGATCCCCAAAGAGCCAAAAGAGTAAACAAACACACAACAGGGATCGAATGTTACTGTTTTGCACAGGAGTGTCAAACATAGGGGCATCTTTAATATACAGTTTTATCCTTTCTCAGTTTTAGCATCCTTGCTAAAAATCAACTGACCATGCTGGATACAGTCAGGAATGCCTTTAAGCCCATTACTCAGGAGGCAGAGGAGGCTGATCTCTGTGAGTACGAGGCCAGCCAGATCTGCGAAATGAGCGCCAGGCCAGCCATGGCTACACAGTGAAATCTTGTCAAAAAGCTCACAAAAACAAAACAAACAACAACAAAAACCCCCGATCACAAATAGTAATACCTTGGCAAACTGGGGGATTTTTTTTCAGCTATTAATTTTACTTTATGTGTATGAATGTTTTGCCTGCATGTATGTCTGCACACTGTGTGGGTGCCTGGTGTGCCTGGAGGTTAGAAGAGGGTGCAAGGCCCACTAAAAATGGAGTTACAGACAGCGGTGAGCTAACATGTAGGTGCTAGAAATAGAACCAAATCCCGTGAATGGGCAGCCAGCGCTCTCAACCGTTGAGCACACAACTTTCACTTCAGTCCCCCTGGTCTATACGTTCATTATTTATTTTTAACCCTTTTTTTTGCTGCTTTCATTACCTTGAGTACTGTAGCTGTGCAGTTAAGTTTTGAAGGGTGGAGATATGACTTCTCCAACACTGTTCTTCATTTTCAAAATTGTTTTGGCTGTTTGGTGCTCTATCCACTTCCATACAGATTTAGAAGCAGCTTATCAATTTTTTTTTCCTGGAAAGACTGGAGATTGTAGGGGGCAGGTCAGTCTTATTCTGTTATGAACGATTCACCATTCTAACAGTGTCAAGTCCTCTACTCCACGGACATGGAATGCTTCCTAGTGAACTCGGTCTTCTGAATTCGCTCTCACCTGTGTTTTAGAGCTTCTACTGTGCAGGCCTCACATTTGTTCAGCTTATTCCTAATTATATTATACTTTCTGATGCCCTTATAAATGGAATTGTTTTTCTTAATTTCAGTTTTAAAGTTCTCATTGCTAGCATATAGAAACAAAATTTGCTGTGTTATGATCTTGCATCTTGCAATCTTACTGAGGTAACAAGAGGGGTTTTTGTGGGTTTCTTAGAATTCTTCATATACACACAGGCCCATGAATGAATAATACCACCTGAGACGAGTTGGGGATTTAAATATTGTGCCAACAAGAGTGTACATAGACATCACAATTGCTTTATTCCGGGTCCGGAGAGAAATCAGGTTTTGGTTTGGGAATTTTTTATTTGTTTTTGTTTTCTATTTGTATTTGTATGTGTATGTGCATCCACATGTGTGCATGTGTGTGTGTGTGTGTGTGTGTGTGTTGTTTTTTGAGACAGGTCTCTTTAGGGAGCCCTGGCTATCCTGGAACTTGGTGTATAAACCAGGCTTGTCTCAAACCTACAGAGATTTGCCTGCCCTTGTCTCTCAAGTGCTGGGATTAAAGGTATGTGCCACTCTGCCTAGCAGCAATAAGTTTTAAACAATAAGATGTCAGATGTTAATTGTCAATTTTTTTAAGTATTTATTTTTGAATAATTCCACTAGAGAGTAGTTAGTATTTTCAGCATCATTATCTTAAGAGTTTCGTCATTTTACCCAGATTGTCTATTTTTGGCAATATTTTTTATAATTATTTTTGTTTATATTAATATGGGAAGTATTAATACCTTCTATTTCATTTCTGGTTTTATTAATCCGGGTGGTCACTGTTGCTTGAGGAAAGGCCTTTTTGTCTTTTGGTTTAATGAGAAAAATACTTGCTATGTATCCCAGGATGCCCTTGAACTTTGGCCAAGACATGCCTTAAATTCGCAATCCCCCTGCTTCTGCTTTCCTAGAACTCAGACTGCAGGTAGGAGCCTGCATGCCCAGCTCAGTCCTCATTCTTGTCATCTTCATTTCGTGACTGTTTCAGAGAAACGGCACCCGCTTTCAGAAGCTTTTCTTTCCGTCCGAGCTTTAGTTCTCCTCCGGAGTAGACTTGGAGACTGCCAACTCTGCTCTCCAGCAGAGACCTAAACATGTAAGCTCGCATTGTGTAAACAGCAGCACAGCACAGTGTCAACGACCAATCTTTCACAAGTGCCTCTGCTCAGCCTCAGTGGGAGCCTGGAGCCAAAGAATGTGGTGTCATCTGCTGCAGAGTTCAGAACCCGAAAAGCAAAACAAGGCAAAAGGGAAAGTCAAGGAAGAGAAACGGGGCCTCCAGTCCTTGGGCTGACCTCACTCCCAGCGTCCTGGATGTCCCCAATGTGGAACAAGAAAGGAAACAAACAAGAAACAAAAAATTCTGTTGGGGATTCTTGTTCACTGCAAAACATATAATCATCTCTCCAGACAACGCGCATGAAACTTCCCTCACTCAAACCCTGGTTCCCTCCAACACGTAAGGTGGCCCCAACCAGACACCAAATTTTAACTTAAGATTGCCAGACGTGCAATATGTAACCCCCCCTCATGTGTTTGTCTGTGTGTGTGTGTGTGTGTGTGTGTGTGTCTGTGTGTGTGTGTGTGTTGGGAAAATGACTGAAATTGTGATTGTCACTGGAAAACATCATCATCACAGTCACGTCTGCCTTGCATACCAGGTGCTTTCAATGACCCCATCCATCCACAGACTTGGTCTCTCAGTGGAGTTCGCTGTCTTTTTCCCGGCAAACAATGTTTTAGAACATCGTGTTATAACACGCACACCTGAAGCTCTGAGTCCGCCGTTCTTCTCTATCCGAATCCCCAGTTTGCTCATTAAAGCCTTGCAAGGAGTGAGAACATTGCTGAGTGTCCATTCTTTGCATGCAGGAAGGACATCGGGTGAGACACAATAGAAGTGAATCTCAAAGAAATCAGATGCTTTGAAACCCAATTTAGTGTCTAAGGAGATGGAATGTTGGAGGACAGCCTTAACACCGCCTTTCTCTGGGTACAGAAAAGGGGAAAACATATAATGCTTAGAATCATGATAGAAGCATTCAAAGTAACTTAAACTTCCATGTATGCTATGGCAAGCAACACTGGGTCATATGTGTTACTTCAGCAATGTGAAAATGACACATTGGCCAAGGAGAAAGAAAAACAAAGCAAAGAAAATATGACTGCATTTTGGCACGACAGCTGACAATTGAAATACATCATGAATAGGGATGAAGAAATGACTCACTGGTTAAGAGAGACAGTGACTCTCCCAGAGGGCCTGAGCTTGAGTACCAGCACAATGTAACTCCAACTCCTGGGGACCTGATGCCCTCTTCTGGTCGCAGGTGGCACCTACACACATGGGGCATCTACTCACACAGATGTACACATATGCACATAAACAAAGCTTTTAAAATGTGTGTTGTGAATATAACCATCATTACAACATCTAACAAACCTATGGGCCCCACGAATCTGACCGAGACTTTTCCAATTCCCAAATAGTTTAGTTTCTTGGGCCCGGGGACAGGCTTTACTAGAAACACACGTTCCTGGAAGGCTTTACACAATGAAGTCTCTGTTGTTGTTTCTTCAGCTCTGTTAATAGAGCATAGATCCTGGGGTCACACTAAACAAACATTCGTCTCATGCTGGTACTGGTGGACCCAAGACCACTTGAGAAAAGCAGAGTTCCCATTCTGGGCAGATAAAACTTCTGCCCTAGTGAAGATTAAAAGGCAGCTATAGAGTCAAAACATAGTAACAAAATATGAGGAAATAGTGATCTTCACTTATTCAACCAAAAGTATCAACCATCCAGCATCTAGTAGTTTACCTGATAAAAAAACCAATGTATTAAGATTAGACTCTCTCCAATTTAGTTGGGCTGAGATCTCAAGGCAGAGATTACACATTCCAAAGAGAGACGTGAAACTATCAACCTGTGACCCATTGGGTAGAACTTTCCACCAGGACTTCCTGGAACTGACTCTCAACCTCTAGCCTTTAGGCTGAGCCAAGAATGAAGGTACCAAAAAGACTATGAAAGAAGAATTTGTGCGTGCAGATCCCACCCTTCTCCCTGAGAAAGAGATGGCCATTTTCCTCTTTGAGCATTGTGTTGGCTAGTTTTATGTCAACTTGTCACAAACTGGAGTCTTTTGGAAGGAGGAATTCTCAGTTGAGAAAAGGCCCTCATAAAAGCTACCTGCAGGCAAGTGTGTAGTTGTAATAATTGATGGGAGAGGTCCCAACTCACTTCCTGTGGCTAGTGGTCCTGGGTTCTTTAAGAAAGGAGCTGAGCAATCCACAAAGAGCAAGCCAGGAAGCAGCACCCCTCCATGGCATCTGCATCAGTTCTTACCTCCAGGTTCCTGCCCCGACTGTCCTGGATGATGAACTGCACACCGTAATAAACCCTTCTTCCCCAAGTAGCTTTGGGGCATGGTGTTTTATGACAGCAACAGAAACCCTAACTGACGGACACGGTTCTTTCTCTGAGTCATCAGTGTTGAGGGTCTCTTGGGATTGTTGTTGTGGTCTCCTGTAGTTGGAGACAAAACACGTGGATTCTGACTAAGGCCAAGCAATTTAAAGGATGGTTGGGAATGTCAGGAGGGTTTTTCTGTCCTATGGCTGAGTCTTTTCTACCCAAAGGACCTTTTCTCCCCTGCCCTTGTTTCATAAAGAAAAAAACATGCCACGAAGTGATTAATTGTTGAACTTCTGGATACCCTGGTGAGGTAGTTGTGTATCATTATCACCGAAATCCAGCTGCACAAACAGGGAAGGTTGGCCGTGTTGACCTGAGTCCCACAGCAGGTAGCTCTGAGAAGAGAAACAGGCCATTGCCTCCCCCAGCCAGAGCGGGGAATTTTGATCATACCGCTGAGGGAAGGTTCTCAAGTGCAAGGCCAAAACTTTGAGCAAGCTCCGTCGTTCAATTGCAACAACACGTGGGGCATTTTACAACTATTGGAGTATGTGAGCAGCCTGGTCAAGAAATCTGGGGAAGAATGTTTTGTTTTGTTTTTGATTTTTAATTCTAAAATATCCTGTTTCTGAATTACACCCAATTGATAATCAGAAAATCATGCTGTTTAATTGCCAGGGAAGTGTACACTGGAGACTTGCTTGACCGCCCTGGGGTGGTTTAAATCTTTAAATTGGCAATTGTATTCACACACACACACGCACACACACACACACACACACACTTGAATGAGTATTATTTACTTTAGCAAACAAGGTTTCAGCAGCAAAGAGCAGCATCCCCAGAGCCCTGTAGAAATAGCAACCTATGCGTTTCTAAATGCATTCCCAAATGAGAAGATTAATAGCTACAAAAACAATTCCATTAAATAAACACTAAAGTGCCTAGCAGTGGAGTGGCAGTGGCTGCACACAGAGATAAATATACCACAGACCGACCCTCCAGAAGTTCACAACACCGGTGCTGATTAAGTACAGTGGTAGGGTGATGTTCCACTAGCTCCTAAAGTCAGGGAGGAAGGAGAAAATAGCAAGCAAAATTATCCTTCAAAAATTCTCTAACTTGCCCATAAAACATTTCGTGTGTGTGTGTGTATGTGTGTGTGTGTGTGTGTGTGTGTGTGTGTGTAGGGGGGGGAGTATTTTATACCTCTAAAACTTAAGAGGAATAAAAAGGCAAGGAGCAAAGCAAGGGACCTCCTTGCTCACCATGAGAAGCCTATGGAAGACCTGGTTGCGAGTGGGCCTGGCCCTCATTCACACCCTCTTGTATCACAACAAGCATCCTCAGCTCAGTGGCTCACTCTACCAGCCCTCTCTTCTTAATCGCTGGGAACTGGGCACCAGCTGCCTTGCTGAGGCTTCCGTGGACATTTTAGCTTCGCTGCTTGTTTCTTTCCCCTCCCTGGTTCTAGCGAGCTATCCTGGGCATGTTGTTTTTTTTATTTTATTTTTATTTTTTTTCCAGTGGTAATGACAAAGACTCTGGTCGGCTTGTACATGTACCTTTTGAGGCTATATCATACTTAATCTGACGAAAGAAAGCCATGTGACTAAGACCAAAGTCATGTGATGAGTAAATAACGGAAGTCACATGACCATGAAGATGGAAACAAGGGAGAGGAGATTTGGGGCATTAGTATAATGAATTTTACACCACATTTCAAGGTCTGGTTTGGCGCTTCCCCAGCTGTAAACTAAACAGCTCTTCTGTAAGCTCTCACTTTGCTTAAGCTGCATTAGTTTCTGTTTGCCACCAAGGATCCAGACTTCCATAATAAAAGTTAGCCGTACATAAGAAGCAGCTCCTACTGAAGACAGGCTGACTGTGATATACAGGGAGTGAGAGAGATAGCGAGGCAGGTAAGAACGCTTGAGAGAGGTCCTGCTGATCCTGCCACATAGCTCCACGCTCAGCACCCATGAGAAGGGCAGCATCCACTGCACGGTTGTCCTTTGGTCTCTATACATGTACCATCGCATGGATGTGTCTACACACACACAAGCACATGCATGCATGCACACAGACACATACAAAATTATTTTTAAAATGAAAAGGAAAAGACAATGAGACATTAATTCTGGTTAAGAGAGGAATACAGAATGAAGCTTGGAAAAAGCCAAGTGTTTGGAGGCTAACACATAATTACAACTTGTGAGGGCCTGGGGCAAGAGGTTTTAATTAGTTTAAGGCTACCTTGAGTTACAAAATAAGTGCCAGGCCAGTCATGGCTACATAGCAATCACTCTGATGGGGGAAAAAGGCCAAACAAATAACAAGCAAAAGGGGGGGAAATGAACTTGTACAATGAGGAATGAGTAGAATTTGGACAGTCCAGGCTAAAGGGGAAGGCTTGAAAAATGCGGAGAAAGAGCAACGGGATATGTTAGAGGCCTAACTCCAGACTGCAGGACAAATGGGAGGATGAGGACAGAATTTGTATTGATTGCTTGTTGCTGAACAAAGTACCTGACAGAGCAACTTAAGGAAGGAAGGTCTCATTCTGAGCCATAGTCCCAGGGAACAGTCCATGTGGTGGGGAGTCAGGATGAAAGACCGTGTGCAACCATTTCCTCCGAGGTTGGAACAGCCTATCCTGAAGGGGAGCTCTTTAAGCAGGGAGGTAAACTAATCAAAATAGCTTCTGGAAGTCCCTGACACTGACTAGATTCACTAGGCCCCTCCCTGGCAGTGTAAGCGATAAAGGTTGCAGAAAGTCACTCTCACAAACTAAGCTGAAAAGAAGACTCTGAGACCAAACCAGCTTTCTGGAAGAAGCAGAAACCAGCTCAGCAGCCTGGAAAAGGTTTAGATCAACTGAGGAACCTGGAAAGGACCCTTTTCAAACTGCTGAGCTGCCTGCAGGCTGTTCAGTGTGCTCTAGGTTCTCAGTTGTGAAAGCCATCACCCAAGCTGAGTAGGCTTTGGTGATGCAGCTGTCTTTCAGTAATTTCTGCTCCTATAAGTAACCTCTCACTCAAACTCCTCTAGGCAACCCAATAAAACTCATTGGTTCACCGAGTTGGACTTTGGCGGTGTCCGTACTTTGATCTGTGTCATAGGCTCACTATCTGGAATGAGCAGACCTGTGCAGCATCTCCCCAGGAAACTTTGTCACTCACTAAAGGACCATGAGAAAGCTGTGTCACATTGTGTTGGTGTGAGAGGTCCTTCTGTCTATGTGTTGCTTTTATTGGTTAATGAATAAAGAACTGCTTTAAGCCTGTGGCAAGGGCAGAACAGAACTAAGTGGGGGAGGGGGAAACTAAACGGAATGCTGGGAGAAAGGAGATGGAGTCAGAGAAAAACTGTGGAGCTTCTGGAGATAGATGCTGTGAACTTTAACCAGTAAGCAACAGCCATGTGGCAATACACAGATTATAATGGTATATATTATATACTATATAATATATAATAATATATATTAATTTAATAGAAATGGATTAAATTAATACGTAAGAGATAGCCAATAAGAAGCTAGAGCTAAGGAGCCAAGCAGTGTTTTAATTAATATAGTTTCTGTGTGGTTATTTTTTTTCTAGGTGGCCAGGATGAACAAGTGGCCCCTCCTCCAACATTGTGTCTGCAGTCAGGAAGCTGAAAGAGCTGAGTGCTTGTGCACTCAGCTTCTCCTTTTTTACACAGCCCAGGACACCGGCCTGTGTTAGATGCCACCCAAATGTAGGCAGGCTCATCCTACCCCAGTTAACATAATTTAGAGACTTCCTCACAGACACCCGAGGCTTGTTTCCATTGTGATTCTGTAGTAAGAGGAACGGTCTTATTGGCTAACTCTCACATACTAGTTTAACCCATTTCCATTAATGTGTATTGCCACTTGATGGTGGTTTACTGGCAATGAGTCTAACCAGTGTCTGTCTTGGGCAGGAGAATCATGGCGTCTGTGTGTCTTTGCTTTCTTCCTCCCAGAATTATGTTCTGTCTTCCCCGCCTACCTGAGTTTTGCCCTATCAACTAGGCCAAGGAAGTATCTTTAATAACCAATGAAAGCAACACAAATACAGAAGGGCCTCCTACACCATGATTCTAGATACCATTAAGTTGGCAATCAGGAGGAACCAAACTCCAGTCTCCTAAAAGAGCAGTATGATCTCTCCCTCACTGAAGCATCTCTCCTGCTCCTCCAATGATGTTTTTTTCCTTCCAGAACTAGAAAAAATAATCCAAAATTCATGGCTTTGGGGGAGCCTAGCCTATTTAGATGTGCTCCTTCCTGGACCTGGATGGAGGGGGTTGGACCTTGGACTTCCCGCAGGGCAGGGAACCCTGACTGCTCCTTGGACTGGAAAGGGAGGGGGAAGGGAATTAAGGGAGGGGGAGGGAAATGGGAGGTAGGGAGGAGCGGAAATTTTTAATAATAATAATAATAATAATAATAATAATAATAATAATAAGAAGAAGAAGAAGAAGAAGAAGAAGAAGAAGAAGAAGAAAACAAAATTCATTCATATGTAGATATAAAAAGGCCAAGATAGCAGAATCAATCCTTAGGAAAAAGAGCAAAGAGAAGAATCATAACCCCAGTCTCAAATGATCTTACAGAGCCATAGTAATGGGAACAGCAATATGCAGGCATCGAAACAGACATACAGACTAATGGGACAGAATAGAGGACACAGAAACAAAGTTATTGTCACCGAATTTTTGACAAAGATATTAATACACATTAGAAAAAAGATTGTTGCTTTAACCAATAGTCCTGGGGAAACTGGATAGTCACAAGTAGACAAATGAAACTTCATTCATATCTCTCATCCCGTACAAAAATTAATCTAAAACAGATCAAAGATCTTTCTATGAGTTCTGAAAATTTGAAACTACATGAGGAAAACAGGTGAAAACGCTTCAAGCTGTAGGTGTAAGCAAGAAAAATCATCGTAAGAAATAGCAAATATAATTATAAGACACCAAGGAATATCTGTGCAGCTGAGGGAACAGCCATCACAGTGCTAGCCCACTTTTGCTGGACCTAATGGCGTATCCTTATGCTCATAGCTCAGTGCATCTCCCAGTCCTCATCAGAGAAGAGCCTGTGGTGTCAGGTGGTGATTAGCAGAGTCCCACAACTGATCAAGTCATGGAGAATAAGTGCCCTGTCCTAAATGAGCCATCCGATTCACATTCTCTCCTCCCAAAGCTCGGGGTCATTGTGGGAGAAGGGACAGAAATAGTATGGGAAGAGATGGCAGATGGCTGTCTCTAGACAGAAAATAGTGTTTATGTACACAGCAGGACCCTTGCACCTACGAACTCCCCGTGGTTATGACAGGGTGCGCAGGACATGTCTGACCTCAAGCCAGACCAAATCCAGCATGGAGGAGGAGGTGGTCATGAAGTCTCAGATCTTGCTGAGGAACCATTTGTGATTGATAACAATCAGGAGAAGGGGAGTCAGTTTTCTTTAAGGATGTGGCCCCAGGTAGTTGTAATGTGCTCCAGTGGATGGGCAAGACCTATGCACCTAAGAGTATACAGGCAACACTAATTGTATTCACTGGGTGTTCTTTGTGTCTGTGTGTGCCTGTGTGCATGCATGTATACATTTTTGTGTGCACATGTGTTTTTTACTTACATGTATATCTGTACTGCCTGCATGTCTGGTGGCTGTAGAGGCCCGAAGGGGAATTAGATGACCTGGTACTAGAGTTAGAAACACCTGTAAGCCACCATGTGGGTGCTGGAAACCGAATCCAGCTCTTCTGTCAGAACAATTAGTTCTTTTTACCACTAAGCCATCTCTCCAGCCTGGACTCAATGAATTTAAAAAAAAGTGAGGACAGAGAGTCAGGTGGATATAGAATGGAAGGGAATGGATCTGGATGAATATGATCAGAATACAGTGTATGAAATCCTCAAAGCATTAGTGAAAATATTTTTTTAAAGCAAAGTCAGTAAAATGAACAATAAAAAAAACCACCACGTTGACAAAAAGGCAGGCTGAAGTCCTGCTCCAGATGGACTAAAATTGGCTCCCCCCACTGGCACGGGCAGCCACAGAGGCACTGCAGAGTGTCCGAAAGGAACACATGACTCATTGTATGCGAAGACCACACCCCGGGCGGAGATTCACGATCCTAAAGAGACATGTGAAACATGAAGTTATGAGTAGAACTAAATGTGCTAGAGTATTCCCAGAAAAGCCCATGCTATGCAAATGAGGCAGAAACCCCATATGCAAATAAGCCCCAAACCTGTCATGTGACATAGCCTCACTCTATAGTACAGCAGAGCCGGTTTACTCCAAATGATTTCCTTCCTTGGATGAGTGCTGTTTTTAACAAATGGTCCCAGACTCTGCTACTTCGTTTAGCTCTTTAGGGACACAAGATCAAAGAACCCCTCTACAAAATGCCCTCTACAGATGTCATCCAGAACTTAACAGGAACTGGGCATATGCCCCCAGATCTGAGCCAGCAAAGATTTCTAGGAAACTTTAAAGGGGAGGGGAGCAGTGTAAGGGGGTTTGTCTGGTTCCATGCGGATGTTCTGTCTAATAATGGGGATGGATGTGACGTAGAGAAGAGGTCTGGGAAGAGACCCAGGTCAGAGGTCAGGGTTCGAGGCAGATGGACTCTACGGAGGTTGGGCTTCAAGGGAGGAGGCCAGTGTGAGATAATAGCTCCCTCTCAGCAAATCCAGGCAGAAGCTAGACCACAAGCTCTGCATATGGGAAAACAAGCCATCACGAGCAGAACAGAACTGTTCAGATGTGTAGATCTTAGAGGGACACATGGCTAATGGATGCTTAATTCAACAATCATGCCTAACTCTGGTTCAGTGGCATCTCTCAGATCCTGGAAGAGGCTGAAGTTAGTTCAAAGATGCTGAGGAGAACTCACTGAGAAACACAGGGATAGAGGTAAGGATAAGAGAAAAACTCACCAAAACCCCCAATCCATTTCTAACACATTCAGTGAGATTTTCGTCACCACAAACACCATTATTTGTAAAACCTAGGAAGCACGTGGTTTTATTTAGTGACTAATAAGTGTTTATCCTGGGTAGAAGAGTGGTTTTCACATGTGTTAGTGTCTGGTGGTGTCACTGTTGCCTTTTCCTGTCTCGGACTTGCTGCCTGGGCTGTTTTTCTTTCTGTGAGGCCAGCTTCCATTAGCAGCTCAGAACATGTGAAACCTTACCAAGGCAAAGTGCAAATGGGAGAATCCCAACATCGAAGGCCATAATTTGTCCCATATTACAGATCAGTGAGGCCCAAACCAACTTTCCCAAGACACACAGGGAAGGGGAACCCTGCTATTTTGGAAATGTATCTTGTGCTCTGTAATTAAAAATAATGAATACCTTCTGTTTTCAATGTATTCAAACCTTGGTGAATATTTATGTGCCTGTATGCATGTGTGTATGTGTGTGTGTGTATATATGTGTGTGTGTGTGTGTGTGTGTGTGTGCCTGCACTTTATTTTGATCTGAGGGTTTTCTCTCACAGCTTAGCCAAAGAATCAAGAACATATCTGTTTGAGCTAAAGAGGAAAGTTATTTCTACATAGGATTGTAAAAATTATTTTATGTGTGGGTGTTTGCCTGTATGCATGTACCCTATGCACCACATGTGTGCAGAGCCTGAAGAAGCCAGAAAAGGGCATCAGATCTCCTGGAACTGGAGTTACACGCAGCTGTAAGCCATCACGTGGGTGCTGGGAAATGAACCAGGGTCTTCCAGATGTGTATCTAGTACTTTTAACATTAGCTAGTCGTCACTCTGCTCCCCTACAGGGGATTTTAATGCTGCACTGCTTATATAAACACTACAGAATTACATTCACAGAGAGCTACTGCAGAAGGTAGCAAGTCTAACTAGTCTTTCTCAATAGTAAATGAATTCTGCCTAGAAATGTTAAAATATTGTAAAAAGACATACTTTTGAAAAGGAATCTAAAGAAAATATAAAGTGTGTAAACAATTAAGTTCATATAAATAAAAAGCAACAAATCTATTAAAAAGGAGTTGATACAAAATCAAATATATTTATTTTTATAAATATAATATAGTGCAAAAATAGAACAAAATATTATAAATATAATATTAAAAATAAAATATAAGTATAATAGATGAGATAAAGATAAACTTCTTCTCACCTGGGTTTTGGATAGATTTCTAATTGTAAAAGTGATATTTAATAATAATAATAAAATAGCACTTCTTTCAAAGTTACTAGGTGGTTTTGTGGATGACTTTTTAAAAAAAAGTTCAAAGAATGTATAATCCCTGTGTTTCAAAATTTGTCCTATAATATGAAAACAAGAGAGACCATCTTGAGTCAGTATTAAACCAAACCCTACACTGGTTTTAAAAACAGTTGGCAGACAGAAAGTACTCACCGTCACTCTCAGCACAAGGACAAAGGTTCTAAATGAAATGTCACCCACCCCTAATGAGATGTTAGTAAGCACCATCAAGCATATGTTGACGGAATATTACCACACAACTAAGGAGAATTTCACCTCAACACTGAGGCACCATTTACACCTCCGGTACAGTTGATTTTTACTTCCTGTGCTAATAATAAATTCCACATGAGCATCTTCGTAATTTCCAGAAAGAATTTGCTGAAACACAGATCTATTCCTCATTAAAGCAACAGCAAAATGTTCAGCTACAAAGCAGAAATCCGAGCAGCCGTGGGAAATAGCATATAGCACCATGGCAAAGTGCAAAGTCAGCAGACCGGTGGTTCTTTCATGTAGGAGTGGCAAGCATTCGGACAGGAAATGATCCTAGGAATGACAAAATGTGCAAGAGGATATAAGGAAACCATTATGACATGAACGAAAGCCTGAACGGTGGAGTCACATTCCGCGTTTCCAGGATAAAGCAAGTAAATTGTAAATATGTCAGTTGTCTTGAGTTTACAAATTTAGTGCACTTCCACTGGGAAAACTAGGAGAACTTCTCCTGGAAATTGAGAACTAATTCTAAAATTCACCTGGAAATAGAATACATCCCAGATTTTTATGAAATAATAATGTCAGAGACCATGCACTAGCAGATACTGAAGTATTCTAGCAAATAATCAAAGTCAGGATAAGATTTTAAAAAGGAAAGCACAAATAGATTGATGTCAAGAAAACTAAGAAAGAGATTTGCATATATGCAAATATAATAAATGATGAACAGTATGGATCTAATCATTTTTTAATTGGACTGCTCAACAAACGGCGTTGTGACAACTGGTTGTCCACTCAGAAAATAAAAAGGGGGGAACTGGATGTTTAATTCACCCCACATAGAAGTGAACTGAAGACAGGCACTCCTTCAAAGTGTCCGCTTTGTTAGTAAATCAGACCCCTACAGAAGACTCCAAATCCAAAGGCATCGTGTGGTTGTTGGCAGGATTGGGTTTACTTTTGGACTGAGGTCTGCGTCTTTCGTTGCATGTGTTTGTCCCTCAGGCCTCATCATGTTGGCGCTCTCAATATGGCGGCAGCAGGCTTCATCACAATTTGCCAACGAAAGAGAGCCAAGAAGCGTGCCAGCAAGCATCCCAGCAAGGCGAACATCACAGGGTTTATAATCTAAGCTCAGAAGTGAAATCCCATGTGCTCAGCAATGTTCTGTTTGTCAGAGGTAAATTAATGAGGTCCAGCGCGCATCCTAAGGGAGGCGACTATATGTGATGTGGACGCTGGGAGATCGCTCAAGTCCGTCTTGGAAGGCTGCCTACTAGGGCAAGCCATGGTTTCGAATGGAAGCAGTAAAAGAGGGAGATAAAGGCCAGCAACGCCAAACCAAGAGGGATTGTCTCCCACAGACAAGTAATTCAATGGGAACCATTGAGTTTTCTCCATTTTCTCCCATGAGTGAGACAAGGGGAGCTCTGAGGTTGTGTTGCCCTGGTGAGTGTTCAGTTTCACCATTTACTGTGTGACTTTGGGCATTGCTTTTTTTTTCTCTTTCCTGGCTTCTGTTTCTTCAACTGTGAGTGGAAGACAGTTGTAGCATTCTATATGATTCATACAGCGTTGTTGAAGAATAATTATGTTGATATGTACAGCGTGCTTAACGCCCAAGCCGTGGTGAGTGCTGTGTCAGTGTTCAACACAGTTATTATTTAAAATGTAAGACAGCTGGATAGACCTCTAGACTGTGAACCGGTGTTCTTTGTCTATGGCTGGAAAGGCTTTTATTATTCATACATCTGCTTTAACTCAGCAAATCTACTTGTCTAGAATATGCCTTCTTAAGTTATGTGTTGTGACATGAGTCACATAACTGAATGTAGACACCATGAAAAAATTTACCGTAAAAGCTTTCTGAATGCTCAAAAACAAAAACTTAATTTAAAATCAAATGCATAATGAGTCTTAGCTGTTTCTGGCAGTCCTTGCCTGTGTCAGGTTGTGAGACTGCACTGCAATTACACACACGTGCATACCCGTGCACACACGTACACACACACACATTTGTGCCTGTATGCATGCACAATTTCAAAACAAAAGCTTATCAATTTTCATAGAAAAATAATAATTTAATTATGAAAAACAAAGACTTTTACTAGTTCCCTACCATCATTTTTCAGTGAATAAGTATACAATCGATATTTTTTGGAACGCATTGTGTTAGAATGTTTGGCTTTAACTGGTGGAAACAGATGCCGAGATCCACAGCCAAATATTAGGCGGACCTTGGGGAATCCTGTAAAAGAGGGGGCGGAAAAATTGTAGGAGCCAGCGGGGTCAAGGACAACACAAGAAAACCCACAGAAACAACCTGTCCTCACAGGGGCTCACAGAGGCTGAACCGACAGCCTGGGAGCCTGCATAGGACGGACCTAGGCACTCTGCATATGCTACAGTCGTGTGGCTTGGTCTTCTTGTGGGACCCCTAACAGTGGGAGCAGGGGCTGACTCTGACTCTATTGCCTGCTTTGGGAACACTTTTCCTCCTACTACGTTGCCTTGCCCGGTCTTAATAGAAAACAGGTGCCTAGTCTCCCGGTAACTTGAAATACCAGGACTGGTTGATTTCCTTGGGAGGCCGGCCCTTTTCTAGTGAGAAAGGAGGAGTGGATGGGGGTGGGGCAAGATGGAAGGAGAGGACAGAGATGTACATAAATAAATATTTTTTTAAAAAAAACTTTAAAGCATGTTTGGCTTTGAAAACTGTTGGTTGGATTGATAAATTAGGATTTACACATACACACAAATTAGGTAAATAAATTTTGGTTTTAGGATTAGGACAGAATTTTCAACTATCTCTGAAATGGCCCTAGATATATTTTTTTCTGTTCTAGAATGTGTATCAGTGTGATAAAAATATCATTCAACTCTGAAAAGTGCTGAAAACGTTCTACATCCTACCATATCAACTATTCAGGGAAGAAGTTTGTCTTCGCCTTTAATAAATGGTAAAATTGTATGTATACCAAATAATTGGGTTTTTGTTTTTGTGTTGCTTTGTTTCTGAAACCGGGTTCTCTATAGCTTTGGAGCCTGTCTTGTAAACCAGGCCGGCCCCAAAGGCAGCGGAATAATAGTTTTAAAATAAATTTCCTCCCGATTCATTATCAGCAAGTTTGGTCTCTACGCCTCTTCTGTATATATCTATATCTGGGATCATGCAACATTTCCCAGCTGAAAATGAAAGAAGTTACAATCTCTGATTTACAGTCGTCCTCACGAAAGTAGCTTAAAATGCATGTTCAAATCTTTACTGCGAGCCAACCTGGGTGGTGTACGCCTTTCATCCAGCACAGGGAAGGCAGAATCAGGTAGATCTCTGGGAGAATCAGGCTAGCTTGGTCTACAGAGTGAGGTCCTGGGCAGCTGGGGATACATAGTGAGATGCGGTCTTAAACAAACAAGAAAACACTTTTATCCAGGAGTCTGGACTATTTGGGTGGCAGCGTCACCCCAGCCCCTGGCATCCAATCCATATATACAAGGAGTCTGGAATGTTTGGTGAAAAGTTCCAAGCCCCCTCCACTGGAGTGGCCGTGGTCCAGACTCCACCTCCAAGAAAGCCGGCTAAACAGTGACTCCTCCCCAGGGAGGGTCAAGACCACGCCCATAGGTTATTTAAACTCCCCCCCCCACCCTCCCCTCTGAGAATGAACACCTGGTCTTTCCCGTTCTCCATGGTCTCCTTGGTTTTCCTTCCCCCCCTCTCCGTGTTTTCCCGGAGGGCTAACCAGGAGCTCCGGCGTCCATTAAACCTGGGCTTCTTCTGATTCGGTCTGATTTGGAGAGACTTGTCGCCCGGAAAAATTTAATACGGTGAGCTCCCGCATTTATCAAGAAAGACGACCTCCTCTTCATTGAAAACCACTGTGCAGGTGTGGGGTACTACGCGTGCGCTGCTCATTGCAGAGGGGTGGAGGAGATGTGAAGGACCAGTGCTGAGTTGTGTAAGACCAGTCAGCCAAGCTTCGAAGTCTACTTATAAGCATTTGTTAACTGTTGGCAACACGAATCCTGTTACTTTTAACAAGGAGAAAGTTAGGTGAAAAATTGGAAACCCAACAAAGTAAAACACATTTTTCCATCTCTAAAGTAATTAATCACAAGATTCTACAGAATATCAAGTTCCATGTGTGTTCCCAGTGGTGATTAAGCTCATGAAATCAATTCAGGGATGGCAGAAAACTGCAGTGTAGAGGAGGGGAGGGAGGGAGAGAGGGAGGGAAGGGGACTGAGGTCAATAAACATGTAGCATTATTCTACCTGATCTTGAAAATTCTGAATTTTTCTGGCTCAGATTGCTGTTACTTTGGGGATTATTTCCTTACAATAACACATATACACTGTATTATGATTACATTCATCCCCTATGACCCTCTCTTAGGCCCCTCCCTCTTCCTCTGAATCCTTTCTTCTCAGATAGACCACCCTCCCACTTTTAAGTTGAGAGAGAGAGAGAGAGAGAGAGAGAGAGAGAGAGAGAGAGATTAGGTTGTTAGTTATGGTTAGTTGGGGACTGTTTGTGGAACATGGGAAACTTGCCAGTGGCTCCATCACTGAAGAAAATGTCATCATTTTCTCCATCATTTCTCCATCAGCCGCTATTAACAGCCAATAACACCTCATGAAGGAGTAGGACTTTACAGAAGCTTTCCCTACCTATGGCAGAATGCTGGAGGACCCAGTCTTGTGCATGATTTGGCATAGCTGCTATATGTCCCCGATTTCAGGGGCCATGTTGTATCCGATGCAATATTTCACACCATTCCTCCCCCTTAGCACTTATGTTCTTTCTGCCTCTTATTCTGGGACTTGGAGGAGGTGACATAGATGTCCTATCTGTGGCTGAGCACTCAACAGCCACGAATCCTTGCACACTGACCAGATATAAGTTTCTGCACTAGCCTTTTCCCCCTGCAAAAAGGAGCATCTGTGCCCAAGGCTGAGAGCAGCATTGGCCTATGGGTATAAATGTAAATATTTAGAAGGCAGATCGGCCACATGTTCATTTAACAAAACAACAGTAGAGTTCTCCTTTTGAGTCCATAACAGCCCAACCCGTAAGATTTTGATTCAACTTAAAGCATCAGATGTATATTCCCGCCCATGAAGCAGTCCTTCATGAGAGTGATTGGTTATGCCAATCAAACAGTTATGCCACTATGATTGCAACAGTGAGCATATCTTGCCTAGGGGGTTGATATTGTAATATGCAGGATCCACAGCTAGGTAAGATAGCTGTCTTTTCTCCCCACTGTGTGCTCTAGCCAGCAGGGAGGAAGCTTCCAGCTCCATTCCAGCTTGATTTTCCTGTGACCTCTAAACAAAGCATGTGGTATCTTCAGCAATGGGGTCTTACCATCTAATTTTAATGGGCAGCCAGTAGTGAAGGCAAAAGCCTAATATTGTAACCTACAAGCCATAGGAAGATGCCCCACACCTACTATGAAAACCATGACTGCTTAGGGAACACCCCATAGGGAAGTACTCCATATCAGGCGTGAAAACTCATTATTTCTGGAGACAGCATTATCCTCCCATACAAACACATGAATGACGAGATATTCCCAGCTACTAATAATCACCCAAAGCATCCCTGTTTTCTTAGGAAGAGACTGTTAATAACAGTTCCGCTAATCTTGTTGGCAGATTGTCACTCAGCATGAAAAGGCCAAATATAGGTTTGTGTCATGCTTGAAGCTTGTCTTTAAAATCTGTTGAGGAGTTTTGCTGTGAAGGGGACCCACCCTCCCTGCTCCTCATCGCACAGTGTGAGCAAGGGTAGGTCTGAGCGTCTGGGAGTTAGGCTGAAGAAATCTACATTATTACTGGCAGGGAGCCCTGAGACCCAGAAAACTGGGTGTGACGAGAGGATGGAGACAGACCTTTAAAGCTGATGACAGCATGTCTCCAACGAAGATGAGCAGCCAAGGGGGAAAACAACCTGTCCAGCAACCCAGGCGGGGGCTGAAAGTGAAGCAGTTGATGAGTTCATTGTAGAAAACAAAGCTTCTCCACCCTTGTGGCTTCGTCCGGTGTTTGTTTTTCGAATGTAGCAGTGTGCAGAGCGGAGAAGAGGCACAAGATACTCTATGAGGTGTGAAAACCAGGGCAGGTTTTATCCATGGCTGTGCAGTCAGCATTAGGAGCTCTCGAATGGGATTGGATGAGTTCATCTGGAATCTTACCACAGTCAATGACATGCCGAAGGGGCACTGTGAAGGCTTTACTTAATTTAGATGAGAGAGCACGGAGTTCAACTCATGGTTTCATGTCTTATGTTGGCCACATTCGCTGGCTGTTCCCAAGAAGCTCTGGGCCCCAGCAGGATGGAGCAGGCTTGGAACTGAATCCACGATCAGGTGAAGAATAATTGATATGCAGAGACTCTGAAAGGAACTTTGGGCTTGAAACATCTGGTTGGAAGGTGGCCTTGTAGCTCAGCTCCTGAGAGACCAGGGTGGGAGAGGAAAACAGGAAGTTTTATTCATCTTATTTCTTGGTTTGTTAAGTTACAGTCTCCAGCTGTGTGTATCAACTTTGTTTTTCCTGAAGAAAGAAAGACGGGAAGTACAACGCTTGGCGAGTCACACTCCTTCCATGAAGTGGGTCTTTGTGGAAGGTCAGAGTGTCTCTTTGCCGTGGTTAGCACATCTCTTGATCTGTCTCTTCTTCTCCACAGCAAATATCTTTTCTCTGGCTTCTTCCCCTGTCTGAGTAAGCTGTGTAGAAAAGGAAAGACGTGAAGTTAGGAAAGAAGAAGTGAGGAATGGAGAGGAAGGAGAAGAATAGGAGAAAATGCCTAGAGAGAAGGGAAGGATGGAAGATCACAGCCCCGACATGTAAGATTCGGATGTGCTTCCAGGGCTGGAGGATCTGCCAGATGAATAGGTCCTCAGGCATGGGCAGTCCCCCGAGAGACTGAAGAAGTATGGGAAAGAATGGCTGAAATCAAAAGCTGGGTGGAGACGGCACTATTACCTGAAAATAAGCAATGCTGTTAAACGTTACTGGAAACATGAGATGTGATTCATCTTCCTGTGGCCTTCATATCTCTTCTCCCCCAAGTAGGAGTGAAGCTGACAGTATGAGCTAGGATATAGGAGCTCAGAGCCCAGATAGGCTACTTGCCATGTGTGTGACCATAGGCAAGATATTTAACTCTCCAGGTCACAGTTTCCTTAATATATAATGAAGGAAGAGGAAAAGAAGGGGGAGAACAGAAGGTGGGAGAAAGAAGGAAGAGAATTTAATTGCAACCTAGGCTACTGTGAGGGTCAAATGGATATATATATATATATATATATATATATATATATATATCTTAACCACACAGTAAGTGCTTTAAGAATTTAACTATTCTTGTCCTGGCCCACACTTAATGAGGTATTTTAATTCTCCACCATGAAGTAGAATGCATTGGTTCTTTACAGTTTATTACTTGTAGGCATGACTATGCACAGATCACGTGAGAAATCATTTCATTTCTGGCAACACAGGAGCACTATTATTCCCCATATTATACATGAAGACTGAGTCATCACAAGATTCTGTTGTTTAGCTGTGCATATCTGAATAATGCTACTAACTTCTGACTAGTTAAGTTAGGTTAGCGCTAGAACAAAAGTCAGCAAACAAGGGCCCACCAACTGTCTGTGTCAATAAAGTTTTATTCGGTGTTAGCTGTGACCACTCATTTACTCATCACCTATCACTGCCTTAGAACTACAATGGCAATCCCAAAAGAATTTGTTATCTGACCTTTTTATAGTAAATGTTTGCTGACCTCTGCTCTGTCTATGATCATTGGCTATTAACATCAGTGTGATGGGTAAGCTCGGTTGTCAACCTGATGAGATGTGTAATCCCTGGAAGAGAGCCTCAGACTATGTTTCTGGAGGATATTGCTTAGGTTAATTGAGGTGAGGAGATCCACTCACTGTGGCTGGCACCATTCTCTAGGCTGGGATCCTGGACTATATAAAAAAGAGAGATTGATCTAAGTATAGCGTTCCTTGCTCTCTGCTTCCTGACTATAGATATCATGTGGCCAGCTGCTTTTCCTCCATGCCACCATGACTCCTTCCTGATAGAGCAAGCCATTGAACCATGAACCTTTTCTCCTGAAGTTGTTAAGCGCTCACATTCTGTGCTGCAAACACAAAGCAGAGAGAGAGTGAGCCTAAAGTGGGACGAGGCTGGATACTCTTAAAGCCTGTCCCCATGGTGCTCTCCTCCAGCATGGATGGAGCATCTAAACCTCCCCAAACAGCACCTCCAACTGGGAACTAAGTGTTATCTCCTGTAATCAGATTGCTGACTATCCTAATGGTCACCAGAGAATCTTCATCTAATAACTGATAGAAACAGATAGAGAGACCCACAGCAAACACTGGACTGAGCTCATCCTGGTGAAAAGCAGGATGAAGGATTGTACGAGCCAGGGGGCTCAAGGTCAGTACAAGGGAACCCACAGAAACAACAACCTGGGCTCATAAGAGCCCACAGAATCTGGACGGAAAGCCTGCATGGGACCAACCTAGGCCCTCAACATATGTGTGACAGTTGAGTAGTCTGGTCTACTGGTGGGACTCATAGCAATGGGGGCAGGGCCTGTCCCTAACATTTTGGCTAGTTGTTGGGAACCTATTCCTCATACTGGGTTTCCTTGCCCAGCCTTCATACAAGGGGAAGAGCTTAGTCCTACCTGGACTTGACATGCCATTGCCCTGTTCATACCCATGGAAGTCCTGCCCCTTTCTGAGCAGAAACAGAGGAGGGGTGGTTTTGAGGGGGAGGAGATGTGGAGATGGAGTGGGAGGAGAGGAAGGAGGGAATAGAGATGTAAAATAAATGAATAAATTTAATTTTAAAAGGCTAGATAGATGACAGCTAGACAGACAGACAGATGTGTATACATAACAGTGTATTATAAGCACTTGGGGAGGTTTCACATTAAAACTTAAATTTTGAATGCCAGATGGTGGTGGCCCAAGCCTTTAACCTCAGGACTTGGGAAGCAGAGGTAGGTGGATCTAGTGAATTTGGGGCCAGCTTAGTCAACAAAGCAAGTTCCAGGACAGCCAGGACTGTTACATAGAGGAATCCTGTTTCCAAAAACCAAAAGGAAAACAAAACAACAACAAAAAACATATTTTGGAAACATGAGCCTGAAAATGAGTGAGTGATGCTTAACGGGTGAACACAAGAAAACAATTTACACGGCTTAGAATGGCTCCTCTAAAATTCTCTTGGACGAGGCCTGCCTGGGGAGGAGGACAGGCCAGCCTGGAAGAGCTTGCTGCTGAACAGGTAGCGTCCTGGGAGTTGAACCCCGAGGTTTTAGCTTATACCCCAGAGGCGCTGCTCCTGTGTCACTCCATAGCACCCCTTCCCTGTGCATGACCTTTCAGCATGGGGTCAGACTCTGTTTGCCCTGCCTGGGAGAAAGAACAATGAAAAGCCTTGGATCTGAAGAAGTCCAGAGAGAGCCTTGTAACTAGGAAAGGTGCCATTCTGCATGTTCATTTTATATGTGATTTCAAATTCTTCAAGCTCCTCAGAGACTGTGGTTTGGCAGACTGGGGACAAATGTGATCTATGTGGTCCTGTGTTTAGTTGACTCTGTCTCTGGATCTGGGCTTTGCTCCTGCTTCAGGCCATGCTTTGTGTTAGACACAAGTACAATCGATTATTTGGGACTCTAGACTCAGGGAGGAGCCCAGAAATTAGAGGAAAGTTATAATGGTCCAGGAATTGAAGAGGTGGGTGGTTGGGCCTGCTGGCAGGCATACAAGCTCACTAAAGAAGGAAGCACTTCATCTATGAAACTTCTCTCTCCCATGGAATTGCTCATGCTTGATTAGGCTAAGTCAAAAGACAACTGCTTCTCAAAAATGGGGATCATCATGAGGAAGACGCTCGGTGTGTTTGCTGTGTTACAAATGATCTTGTATTTGTCGTGCATCATGTAACCAGAGAGTTTGGGGTATCTCCAGAGGCTCTTCTTCCTCCAAAACTTTTCCACATGTGGCCACTTGCGCTCATCTCCTCACACGTTTACTTCATAGAGTCAGAGACTGTTTCTTTAACCATCCTATCTTGGATTAACGACGCTGGAATATGGTGCTCTTGCCAAGGCACACCACAGCTTCCGGGACTGGAGGCAGCTCGGATCTCCAAGAAACTGTGGACTCCCTGGTGTGAGGCTATGAATGCAACAGAGAGTGAGCAAGCCAGGAAGAAGGAGACGGTCCCTAAGGGCTGCTCTTCCCGCCAGATCTGGAGTGGCAAGACACCGCACCAGTTTCTCACTCAATGCACATAAGTCTCATAACCTTTAGGACTGTGCTAGGATCTAGAACATTTAGGGTAATAGTTTTTGTCTCTCTGTCCACTCTAATGCGCAAAGACAAACAGGATTGTCCAGGAAATGACCACAAGGTTTTGCAAATAGCCTACCTCGGGCAGGGATAGATTTCACAACAGCTTTGCCCGAAGACTAAACTTCCTACCTGCCTGAGTTCCCCAGCCCTTTTTTCTACATGCCTTCATTCCCCATCACCATATAAGCACCTGGCAGTCGTCTCAGACAGTGGGCACACTCACTCAAGATAGCAAGGCTCACCTTCAAGTTCAGCTTCACAAAAGACTGGACCAAGGGAGGGGAAAAGGGTCCCCGGCAATGCAGCCTGTGTGTTCAGCAGGCCAGTCTGGCACAGTGCAGAATATAGATGAGAAAATTGGGTGCTTTAGCTTGCTCACCTTTACCTTCTAATTTTTCCTGCTAAAATGTGTTATTAATGCACTCTGGCATTGTGGGATTTACCTCTCTGACATTGCTATAGCAATTCAAATCTAACTAGTCTCCTGCTGACTTGAAACCTTCCAAGCTTCTGATTGAAGGGCCCTAAGCAAAACTGAGTTACTTCTCCAGGTATTCCTGCTGTGAGACTTGAGATACTCACAATCCTTGTACCCAACACAGCAATGGTGACTCCTTTAATTTAGCAGGTATTTGATACTGGACCCTGAAGTGGGATCCCCTCTGTATACTATTGGTTAATAAAGAAGCTGCTTTGGCCTGTGACAGGGCAGAACAGAGCTAGGCGGGGAGAACTAAAGTGAATTCTAGGAGAAAGAAGGCAGAAGCCATGTAGTTGTGGAAGAAGACACATGCCAGAACTTTACCCAGTAAGCTACAGCCACGTGGCAATACACAGATTAATAGAAATTGGTTAATTTAAAATGTAAGAGCTAGCTAGAAATGTGTACAAGCTAATAGGCCAAGCAGTGATTTAATTAATACAGTTTCTGTGTAACTATTTTAGGTCTGGGTGGCAGGGAAAACAAACAAACAGTCTCCACCAACAGAATGGTGTCCACCATCTGGGGCATGGATCCACATAAGACCTAAAAAAAACTTAAGAAAAAAAGAGGGCTTTTAGACCCACAAAAATGGGAGCCAAGTTCAGCTTCTTGGTAACCACATATTTTCAGATAGGCTCTGCTTGTTGGCAGTGAGCAGAGGCACATTTTCTTTAAGAGAAGGCTTCCTGACTCAGTGGTAGCAGTAAAAACTGCATAGCACCTTTTTAAAGGCTTCCTGGCTTGTGTTAGTTGCACGAACAAATCTTACTCTTTCAGGAGGTCCAGCTACAGAGCATTTGAATGGGGTTTGTGAGCAGAGTGCTACAACTTGCTTAATGGCAACCTAGATCTGCTGTGTGCCTGAAAATGAGGCTGTGAGCATGGCTTGCAGAGATGGAGCTGAACAGACCTCCACCATGTTGGACTGGGTGGAGCAAGCAGGCAGGACTCTGGAGTTGGTCCTAGCCACACCCACTTAGTACATAAAAAAAAGCACTCCTGGTCATAAAATAATTACAGATAGGCAATAAAGACAAATTTGGATGGAAAAGACCTCTAAATGAGTCATGGTGTTGGATAAATGTACATAGGCTTTGGAAAGAGAAGAAATAGTTATAAAAGGAAGTAAATGGTTTTCAAAAATAAAGCAAAGTCTTTAAAGAGATAGAGTATAGACAGTCATAGATTAAAGGACTAAAGAAAAATAAGCTGCATAAAGATGGAATATACACAGAGAGTCTGGATTACGTTTATTTTTGTGTTTTCTTTGAATTTTTTGACCATGAATGAGCTAAGTAGAGGGAGACATTTCATTGAATGAGCTGCTAAGCTAAACCAACATATATACTTTAAAGGTATCTTGACTTCAAAATTTGGGTATGTTGCTTTGGAAAAGAGGTTCTAGTTTTGTTTCCACAGAGGATGAGAACCTGTGGATTCCTTCTAGACTGATGTGATTTGATGAACCAAGACTCCTGGAAAGGTCTCCATGAACCCCTAAAATTATTTCACCAAACAGAAAGCAGTTTGGAGAGAACTATGCCCAAATTCCCTAAATGTTTGTTTACAAATGTTTGTTTTCATTTAAAGGGGAACATGATATAGAGATGAATACATTGCATTGGTACGGATCTTGGTTTATTGATACAAATTTAAGGTCAATTTTGTTATATGTGTTTCTGCTCTTGAATAAGGTATTGTGTTTGTACAGCTCATTTAAAAATATAATGTATAGTTAAGAAATACAGATTAATAGATAGTTATTTATAGTAGTCAAACTTGTTATGTTAGTTAGGTTTTCTAGATGTACAGAGATATATTTCAGATGGATAGATATACTCCAAACCTTTAAAAGACTAATAGAACATGACATTTAAACTGTTTTAAGAACTTAGGACTTTTTATGACAATGAGACACATCTGCTCCTGGAAGCACCAATCTACTTCAAGAGGATGATGGGCATTGAAGAGGCTCTTTACAGAGTTGGTTAGTCATTTGGGCAAGAAACTACTCTTGCATGGACTGCTTGATGTTATGTTATATGAACTGGATATACAGGAGTCACAGAACAATGACTGCTGAAGTTACCTAAAGAAGGTGGGACAGTCATTCGGGGTTCCTACTTCATGAAAGAGTCTACCAGGCATTCCACAGTTCAAAGAAGAAAGGGACTGACAAACTGCCAATAAAGGTGGAACTGTCTTTGAATTTTCCTGCTTCATGGAAAAGTCTGCCAGATACTATGGGCTTGTAGGCTAAAGATTGGATACTCCAGTGTTACAGAAGAACTTTGGGTGACTGTCCAGGCAGCAAGTTGTCTGTCAATTTTAGAGTTTGGGAAGTTGCTTACAATGTACTTCCTGTTAACTTAGGTACTATTATATCCTTCTGCAATCTTTGATGTAGTTGAAGAACAGGCAGTTATAATTATAGTTTTCCTTAGTTATGATAAAGTAAAGATAGGTAGATATAAATATTGTAATTCTTGCTTAATAATACCTGTTTTGTTATTTGTAATTTTACTATGTTAAAGTTTAAAAAAAAGTTCCTTTTTATTTCAACAGAAAAGGGGAAATGATGTGAGATTCCCCTCTGTATGCTGTAAATACCATTGGTTAATAAAGAAGCTGCTTTGGCCTATGACAGAACAGAGCTAGGTGGGGAAAACTAAACTGAATTCTGGGAAGAAGAAGGCAGAGTCAGTGAGAAGCCATGTAGCCGCCAAAGGAGACAGATGCTGGAAATTTACCAAGTAAACCACAGTCCTGTAGCAACACACAGATTATTAGAAAAGTGTTAATTTAAGATGTAAGAGCTAGCTAAAAATATGTGCAAGCTAACAGGCCAATCAGTGATTTAATTAATACAGTTTCTGTGTGACTATTTCAGGACTGGGTGGCCGGGAAAACGAACAAGCAGTCTCCAGGAACAGGACCCTGAATTTGTTCATTTAGTCCTATGAAGTCCAGAAAGTAGGCATTATTCTTATCTTCATTTCAATTCAAAGTGGATGAAATGAAACTTGATTTATTCCAAAATGTTTAAGGTTTGTACAGTGTTCACTGTTATTAGCCCCTCTATCTCCTCACTCCCCACAATGGCTCCTTTCCACTGTTCAGTTTTCAGCAGTTACTCCAGGTACTGTACTCACTGCTGAAGCTTTGGAGGCAGGATCCACATATGAGAGACAACAGAAGACATTTGCTTTCTGGTTCTGGGTTACCTCACTCAATATGATCTTTTCTACTTTCTTCCATTTACCTGACAATTCATGATTTCAGGGTTTTTTTTTTTTTACCAGTGAATAGTATCCCATAGGATATATGCACTATATTTTCTATATCCATTCATCAATTGAAGGGCATTTAGGTTGCTGATTAAGGACTTTCAGCTATAAAATGAAAAGATGATAGATAGATAGATAGATAGATAGATAGATAGATAGATAGATAGGTAGATAGATAGATGATGGAAGACAGATGGATAGATAGATGATAGATAGATAGATAGATAAATAGATAGATATAGATAGATAGATAGACAGACAGACAGATAGATGATAGATAGATAGATAGATAGATAGATAGATAGATAGATAGATAGATAGGAGACAGATGGACAGACAGATAGACAGACTCCTTCTTATGCAAAGTAATGCTATAACATTTTTGGAAATCTAACTTTATATTTAATGAAAACAACATTCTTTTTTCTTTTTTTGGTTTTTCAAGACAGGGTTTCTCTGTGGCTTTGGAGCCTGTCCTGGAACTAGCTCTGTAGACCAGGCTGGTCTCGAACTCACAGAGATCTGCCTGCCTCTGCCTCCCGAGTGCTGGGATTAAAGGCGTGCGCCACCATCGCCCGGCTGAAAACAACATTCTTAAAAACCATCTTCTGTCTCCTCTGGAGACTCATGATTACATAGTCTGTTAAATACTCTCATAATTACACATGGCACCTCTAGGAAAATGTATCTATCCATAAGTGATAGAGTTTACCATGATGTGGTAGTCTGAATGTTACTGTTTCACATAAACTCATAGAGAGTGACACTATTAAGAAGTATGGCTTTGGTGGAGAAAGTGTGTCACTGTGGGGATGGGCTTTGAGGTCTCAAATATTCTCAAAGCATGCTCCAATTCACTTCCTATTGCCTGCAAGATGTAGAACTCTCAGCTCCTTCTCCAGAACCATGTCTGCCTACACACTACCCTATGGTATCAAGATGACACTGAGCTAAACCTCTGAAACCGTAGGCCACTCCCATTGGGAGGTGGTTGAACCATTAAGAGGTAGGATATAGTGGGAAAATGTTAGGTCATTGGAGGCATCCCTTGGAGGGTATATTGGGATCTTGGACCTTTCCCCACCATTCTCTGCTTCCAGTAGGCACGAAAACAACTTTTTCCATCACATCTCCCATCACCGTGTTACCAGTCTGAAGTCTAGGGGACCAAGGAGCCTTGGACTGACACCTCTATACCATACAATAGAGTAACTCTTTCTTCTCTGTAAATGGTTTGTCTCGAGCACTTTGACACAGCGACAGAAAGCTAACCACACTCCAGTGTTTGCGTGGAGGTGGTCCAGAGATCTGAGTGAAGGATAGTATTTTTAATCAGATAATCTGGCAAAGCCTTGTTATTTATTCTGGAATCACCTTGTGCTACAGCTCTTGCAGTCAATTTGTAGCTTTTAACATAATGTTAGTGTTCTGGCTAATAAAATAACCAGATATGACCTTGAGTTCCAATAAGCAAGCATACATGAAAAAACAACAGTCAGCCTTATAAAATATATCCCTTATCCATACCTCAGACCCATTCATAAATTTGAGGTACATTTCTTGGAATAATTTGCCCCCATTCCCAAGCAATATTTCAATAACATTTTTCTTGAAAAAAAATGAAGAAAGAGCAAGCTGCCAAAGCACATAGATTACCTTTGTAGGCTTACAGGAAGCAATAGGAAGGCTCTGGCCTGCCTAAGTGGGGCAGTGCTCACCGGGTGTGCATGTCAGGCAATTGCCTAAGCCAAAATAAGCTATGAATTTCCCTTGGAGGAGTTTTTTTATTACTGCAAAGTCTACTAAAAACAAAATTATATTAACTTTTTTTCTGCACATCCAGAACTAATTACACTTAACATACTAGGTGTATCCATCAGCAATATAACAGTCACTGTGCATGTGTTTACAAATTACAGATCATGGGAAATTACACACAATGGAATTGCTCTAGACTGGAGTAAGCGGCTTAAACCAGTACCTAATGGGAATCACGGAGAGCCATGTTCTCCTTGGGACCTCTTTAAAATGCCACTAAGTACAGCATAGAAATAAGAAACTCAAAAATTTAGTAACACACTTGCTGAACCTGATTTTGACTGAAATAGTTAAAATAAAAAGAGAGAAAAAAGACAACAACAGGTTTAGCGTGGTATGCATGAAAAAATAGACAACCTAGCTGCAAGGGTGCAGAGGCAGGAGGATCATATTTTTATTTTATTTTTTAAAAGAAAAAAACTATCTTTTTTTCATTTTATATACCAATCCCAGTTTCCATTCCCTCCCTCTTACTCCCCCACCCCAATCCACTCCTCAGAGAGGGTGAGGCACACTGCTTTGGGTAAGGTCCAAGGCCCTCCCTACTACATCTAGGTTGAGCAAGGTATTCCTCCAAAGAGAATAGATTTGCAAAAACCCAGTACAAGCAGCAGGAATAAATCCTGGTGCCACTGCCAGTGACCCTACAGTCTGCCCCAGCCAAATAACTGTCACTTACATTCAGAGGGACTAGTTTGACCTATGCTGGTTCCTTCCCTGTCTGGCTGGAGTTGGTGAGCTTCTATTAGCTCAGGTAAAATGTTTCAGTGGGTGTCTCCATCATGGTCTTGACCTCTTTGCTCATATTCTCACTCCTCCCACTCTTCAACTGGACTTTGGGAGCTCAGTCCAGTGCTTCACTGCGGTCTCTGCCTCTATTTCCATCAGTTGCTGGATGAAGGTTCTATGGTGACATTTAAGATAGTAATCAATCTGACTACAGGGCAAGGCCAATTGAGGCATTCTCTCTTCTATTGTTTAGGATGTTAGCTGGGATCATCCTTGAGGATTCCTGGGAATTTCTCTAGTGCCAGGTTCCTTCCTAGCCCCATAATTGCTCCCTCAATCCAAATATCTCTTTCCTTGCTTTCATCTCTGTCCTTCCTCCATCTTGAAGGAGGATCATATTTACTGACTCAGGAAAGCACATGTTCCCTGAGGTCAATTAGTATTCTCAGTGGTTCTTTGTGGATCCCCTGAGGACACTGGGTAATGCCCAGAGACATTGCTTTTATTACCATGACTGGGGATGGAGCTACTAGCTGGCACCTAGTAGGACATGCTGAATATTCTAGTGATGAATGAGACAGCACCCCTTACCTTACCCCAGCAAACAACCATGCAACCTGAAATGAGAGTAGTGTTGAAGAGGCAAAGGAGAGTTTGTTCATTAGAGCATCCTGCAGACTTCTCAATGTTGCACAGACCTTCAGTGGATCCAGTTGCGAGAAATCTCCAGAAAAACAAAGCCAAGCTCATGTTGATGCTTTCTTCCCCAATATGGCAATGTTAAGAGTTGGGGCCTTCAACAGATGATTAAGTTGATGGTCCTTATGAATGATTATGTTTTTGAGAGTGGTGTTGCAAGGAGGGCCCACTTGTTTGTCCTGGTCGCCTGGCTAGCTTAGCCCCAAAATAACCACACAGAAACTGTGTTAATTAAATCACTGCTTGGCCCATTAGCTCTAGTTTCTTATTGGCTAATTCTTACATCTTAATTTAACCCATTTTTATTAATCTGTGTATTGCCACATGGTAGTGGCTTACCAGGTAAATTTCCCAGCATCTATCTCTGGTGGATCCATGGTGTATCTCCTGACTCTGCTTTCTTCCTCCCAGAATTCAGTTTTGTCTTCTCTGCCTACCTAAGTTCTGCCCTATCAGGCCAAGGCAGTTTTTTTATCATTAACCAATATAAGGAACACACAGAGGGCACTCCCACATCACATTGGACTCTTAGGAATGGGTTAAGGTTGGCTAGTGGTGAAACCTGTAATCCTAACACTCAGGAGACACAGTAGAAGGATCATGACTTTTAGCCCAGCCTGGGCAGAACAGGGAGTCCTTGTCTCAAAAACAAATAAATAGGCCTGGAGGATGGCTAAGTTGGAAAAGTACTTACTGTACAAACACAAAGACCTGAGTTCAATCCCGATACATCTGTAAAGAAAGCTGAGCATGAAGGAACACAACTGCACTCTTTGTGTGACCCTACAGGGGCAAGCAGATTCCTGGGCTCACTGGCTACCTAGACTAGCAGAATTGATGAGCTCAAGGTTAACCTTGGCCTCTAAACACCCACATCCACTCCCCCCAAGACACACACACTAACACACAAATACACAAGCAACAAAAAATATCTAAAAATAAAAATAAGGGTCTGGGAATTGTTCAGTCAGTAAAATACCTGCCCTGTAAACCAGAGGACCTAAGTTTGGATGAGCAGCACTTTTACATAGGAAGCCAGACATGGAGTTATGCATCTGTAGCCCCAGCATTTAGAGAACAGATACAGACAGATCCCTAAAGTTTACTGGATAGCCAGATACTCAATTCCAGGTTTAATGAGAAAACTTGTGTCAAAATTAAGGAGACGAGGACCCACTTGTGCAGTATTGGCACTGCTGGTGTCTTAGTTCCACTTCTGTTGCTGTGATAAAATGACACATGTAAAGTGATTTATAGAAGGAAAGGTTTACTTGGTGATAGAAGTCCAAGGCAGCAGGCTTGCAGCAGGAGCAGGAAGCTGAGAGAGCACCAAACAGAGAGAACAAACTGGAGAGGAGGGTGTCTTAGTTAGGGTTTCTATTGCTTTGAAGCAACCACAGCAACTCTTATAAAGGAAACATTTAATTGTGGTGGTTCACTTACAGTTCAGAGGTTAAGTCCACTATCATCATAGCAGGAAGTGAGGCAGCATACAGGCAGACATGGTTCTGGAGAAGGAGCTGATTCTACATCTTGACTCACAGGCAACAGGAAGTAGTCTGAACATTGGGTGTAGCTTGAACATATATGAGCCCTCAAAGCCTGCCTCCACAGTGACACACATCCTCCAACAAGGCCACGCCCACTCCAACAAAACCACTCCCTTTGGGGGCCATTTTCTTTTAAACCACCACAAAAGATGAGGCTATATACAAACTCTCAAAGGCCACCCACAGTGATGCACTTCCTTCAACAAAGCTATATACCTCCTAAACTTCCACAAATGCCACCACTAACTGGGGACAGTGTTCAAATACCTGAGTCTCTGAGGGATATTTCTCATTCCAACCACTACTGGTATAGAGGTGAACAACTATTCTTTGATTGGATTTGAGGCTCTCTCCACAGGAGGGAATCCATGCTTATCACTGTAAGCCTGGATGAAGGTCCATGATGGGGAAAACATAGGCCCTTGGAGATAATTGAATATTGTCATTTAGCTAAATTGAGAGGATGTCAAACTGTCTTCTAAATATGTATGTCATACCTCAAACAACTGCTACCCTCATCTTTAATGAGAGAATCATTTCTTTCCAATGAATGGTGGCAAATGCAGAGTCACGGTTCCAGAAGATGCCAAGAGTAAGTGACAGATGAAGACTCAGCTCCAGACAAGACATGCATGCTGTCTCCTCTAAGGTTCAGGGAGCATTGCAAAAGATAAGGAGAAGGGCTGAAACATGCAATATTCTTGGCAAGACACAGTCATTACAGTCATGAACTCAGAGCAGCTGCAAATGCCTGCACCAGATCTGCATAAGAAGGGGCCTGTCCAGAGTCAGGCATGGATGGGGCAGGCAGATTCAGGGAGTCCCATCCCTCTGTGATGAACTACTGATGGATGCAGGGAGATGGGGGAATCATTGCCTTTCAGTTATTTATCCACTGGTTACCTTACCAGGCTCCCATGCCTACTTTCAACCCAATGGCGGCACAGGTGGCCCTGGTTAAACTAAATAGGTCATGAATCAAGCCAAAGTAATGAATCTAGAAAAAGAAACGAGTAGGGATGGGGTGGCTAATAGGCAAAAGAGAGAGATAAAGGAGGGAGAGAGAAATAATAGTACATTGATTATGTATATGAAATTTCCATGGACAAAAACATTTTTTTTTCAAAAAAGAAAAGCATTAAGCTGAGGAGCAATTAAAGAAATACATACATTCATCTTGGCCTCCGCGTGCACATGTCCCCATGTATACAAACAAACATATTCATACATGACAAACACAAGAAAAAAAAAAGAAAAGAAAGAGGAGGAGAGGGAGGGAGGGAAGGAGAGAAGGACAGAGGGAGGAAGCAGGGAGTGGCGGGGAGGGAAGGAAACAAAGAATTCTCCATCATTCCAGCAGCTCCAGAACGTGGGGTTAGGACTTGAGGTGTCTGCTTGTATTTTCACTCATGTATGTTTTCTTTTATTTGAAGTCATAGGCTATTTTTTTAATTTGTCCTGTAACTTTATGAACAGCTAATGGTGGCACTAAACCACCCAAGTTATAACATTCCCTGCTTCTCATTTCCTTCCTGTGAATGGAAAACTTAACAGTCTTTGCTGACATAAATCGGACTGCAGTATGTTTCCATGGCAGCTTTTCTATGTATATCGTTCTCAAAAGAGTTCTAGAAACCTAGTTGTCCATTAAAACAAAGACTACGGAGTGGTTTGAAACCAATATTCATTGGGAAATGTTGTCATGAAAAGTCGTAACCCCTTGGGGGCTGGAGAGATGGCTCAGCTGTTAAGAGCATTGCCTGCTCTTCCAAAGGTCCTGAGTTCAATTCCCAGCAACCACATGGTGGCTCACAACCATCTGTAATGGGGTATGGTGCCCTCTTCTGGCCTGCAGGCATACACACAGACAGAATATTGTATACAAAATAAATAAAATAAATAAATGATAGATAGATAGATGATAGATAGATAGATAGATAGATAGATAGATAGATAGATAGATAGATAGATAAATAAAGTTGTAACCCCTTTCCACACTCAGAGCTCATACAAAGGGGCAGCCACCTTGTCGTCTCTGTCTCATTTACATGGGTATAATGTGGCGCTTGGTTGTTTTATGAATTTTCACTGATGTAACTCCCAATGAGGAGAATAATTAAAAGTGTGTACTAGGCATGGCATGCCATCTTACTTTTTTTCCCTGTCTCTTTAACTGGTTTTGTGATGTGGGCTTCCCCTCTGTATGCTATGAATACCATTGGTTAATAAAGAAGCCATTTGGGGCCTGTGATAGGGTAGAGCAGAGCGGGGCGGGGAAAACTAAACAAAGCTGGGAGAAAGAAGGCGGAGCCAGAGAGAAGCCATGCAGCCCTGCCGGACAGGGACAGACTCCGTAACTTTACCTGGCAAACCACAGCCACGTGGCGATACACAGATTACTAGAAATGGATTAAATTAAGATGTAAGAGTTAGCCAATAAGAAGCTAGAGCTAATGGGCCAAGCAGTGATTTAATTAATAAGGTTTCTATGTGGTTATTTCAGGTCTGAGATGCCAGGCAGCTGGGAAACAAGCGGCCTCCTACTGCAGTTTTGTATTCTTTATTTGATGCCAATATTTCATGGTTCTGCAAAACTCCATATCTATATACATGTGTGTGTGTGTGTGTGTGTGTGTGTGTGTGTAAATAACTCTCTAGCCCTTTAGTGTGTGTAAATATCTCTCTAGCCCTTTAAACCTGAGCTTTTTCCTTAAGCATGCCTCGAGGAAGTGTCCACTCAGCTTTGAGTTCCACTTCTGTCTTTTCACGCCACCCTGAGAACGGGCATTAAGTTTGTCACAGTGACTCTGAAGATGAACACCTGAAGGACCTGTGAACTTTGTATGATAAGCAAAGATATTGCTATAACCATCCTTAAATAAATAAGACCATTCTTCAATTGTCTGTTGCTCACTTAAGATTGGTAATGTTCGGTTTAGAAGTACGTGGGTATTTTCTGTGCTGTCTCTGGTGCTGGTTCCTTGTTTTATTACATGGTGGTCCGATCAGATAAAAAGCAAAGTGCTTTTACTCTTTGATATTTTCTATGCTTGCTCTGCTGCCTGTGCCTGATCTGTTTTAGACAGAGTTCACTCCTCACTGAGAAGAACGTAAATTTCACATTCACTGGATGGGATAGTATCTGGGTGGCAGTTCTCAACCTGTGGATTGCTACCCCTTTGGGGGTCAAATGACTCTTTTCCAGAGATCGCATATCAGATATCCTGAACATCGGATATTTACATTACAACTTATAACAGTAGCAAAATTACAGCTACGAAAATAATTTTGTGGTTGGGGGAGGGGTCACCACAACGTGAGGAACTTATTAAAGGGCCACATCACTAGGAAGGCTGAGGACCACTGACTTAGAGGAACCATATAGCTAGGTCATGCAGTGGTTCTGCTTTCAGTTTGTAAGCGGACTCCATACTGATCTCCATAGTGGCAGCACAAGCTTATGTTCCGCAGGGCCTCCTCTTGGCACTGACCGTTCTGACTAGATGGAATCTCAGAGCTCTTTTAATTGACATCATCTTGATGGGATGTTTATTTTTTAAGAATTTATTTACCATTAGTATGTTTATAACTGTCTAGCCAGTTATAGCCTTCATTCTATTTACTGGTTAGATGATTTAATGTATTTGGTGCTTTATCTTCACAGTTCCTTTATGTGTACCCTAAATATAAACTGCTTATACAGTGTGTAGTTGGTAAAGCTTTCTTCAATTTTACAGGCTCTCCTTTATTGTGTTGATTTTTTTCTTTGTCATGCAAAGCCTTTTAATTTGATGGGCTTTCTTCTTGCCAAATAATTCAAGTAAGATTTCTGGCAAGCAACCTTCAGAGAAATATATATATTACATGTGTGTGTATAAAATCTATTATCTACATCTATAGAATATATATCTACATCTTCATATTATTTATCTACAGAATAATGCTATATATAGCAATTAATATATAACTAATAACAATTATTAAATACTAATATATATACTAATAACAATTTTATGAATTTTAATTTTATAACTGTTATCAAGAGAAAATAGTCTTACAGACTACTCATTGATAGGAATGGATGGAGAAATATGAGAACAATTTTTACCAAAATACCTACTTTTCAAACCCATCCAACATGAAATAAGCATGAAAGGAATTTTTCAATCTTACACAACCCCACTCTCATTACAGTCGCACCTAAACACCCGAGCTGGCTCTGCTGTCCTCAAACTGTCCCATTCAGACCCAAACCTGAGCTGTGGTGGGCTGTAAAGAGCATAACCATGAGCAGCTAAGAGAAACGTCCGCACAGTATGCTCTGCGCAGGCTGCTTCACAGTAGCCAATATGTGGCATCATCCTATGTCTGTCAGTGAATGAAAAGAAAATGATACATGTGTGTTATACCGGAATATTATTCAGCCTTCAAAAATATCAAATAAGTAAACCTGGGGTTTGTGCAGCACAGATGAGCGTAGTGGACATTATGTTATGTGAGCCAAGCCAGGTATAAAAAGACCATGTGTGATCCTGCATATACGTGGAATCTAAAAATATTAAAGTCCAGCTGGAGAGCTGACTTAGCAGTTAAGAGCACTTCCTGTTCTTGCAGAGGACCTGGGTTTGACTCCCAGCACCCACATCTGGTGACTCACATCCCTGTCACTCCAGCTGCAGGGCATCTGTTATTCTCCTCTCAACCACTTGGGCACCTTTGTATCCACTGTCGCATGGAGAGACACATTTACATAATTAAAAATTAAGTTAAAAAGTCAGTCATAAGGAGTAGAACAGTGGTCTGCAGGGGTTGAAAGGAAGGTTTGTGAGGAATGGCGAAACACCAGAGGGGTTCAGTTCTTCAGGACAGGAAGATTCTGAAGATCTGTATGATACGGTGCCAATGGTCAGAAGAACTGATCTTAAGTGTTATTAACACACATAAAAAAAAAGATTATAACTCCTTGAGTCAATGGCCGTGTTCATTCAACTGCAGTCATTGTTTCATGATGCACATCTATTTCAAAATATCAAAGTTGGATGTGTTAGATACATGGAATATTTTTGTCAAATAAGTCTCAATAAACTCAGGGTGGGAGGGTTGGGGAATGGAGTGAAGGAGAGTAGAAAAAAATCTTTAATAACCTTTCTGTCCTGACAGAGACACCATCTTGGCCCTAGAACCTCTCTGCCTCCTGGGTCCATCAGAATGAAATCTCAGAGTCCAAACTGAAGCTGGCTAATGGAAAATGTCCAATTACTTTTATGCTAAATTTTGAGAAAGAAGATCCATGCACATTAAATATTTCTTATATCAAAAAAAAGTGACTCTTTATGGTGCTTTAGAACCTACTAGGCCAACTGTTGTCATTAGATTTTACAAGGGAATGTTCCTCTTCTGAAATGGTACATCTTCCAAAACCATCAATTGTGGTAAAGTCTTCGCTTAATTGAATCTCCTTCTTATATACTTAATGCAAAGAAGAAACACATGTTCCAGAGAGAGATGTATTTTACAAGGCGTTAAACTGGGTCCCCAGCCAAGAGCGTGTGGCAAGATGTGAGCGTGTAGCTGGCTTTCGGTGCTGGGGTCTCAGCTCATGCCAGTCACTTACACGCCTTCCTGAGATCTGCTTCAAACCTACGTGGAAGCCCAGTGCCAAGCATTGCAAAAAGAAGCAAAAGAGAAACAGAGAAATAACGTATTGTTTTTCCATCGTCTCTTTTGCTTACAACTGAAGTCACTTAGCGAGCAATGGGAAAGTAAATGGAACAGGCTTACCCCGTTTTAATAGCTGACATTGCTATTTTGATCTTTTTCCATACAATAGTAGAGACACGGGTGCCAGTAAGAGATTTTACTCAGTCCAGTGACATTTTCTTGAAGAAATCCCAAGTTTAATAAAGTGGAGAAACATTTCTTCCAATCAACATAAAGCTTTGTGTCCATAAAATCTGGAAGAAAACTCCACGAATATTTAGTCTAACGTTACTGTTTCCCCAGGGTGGTTGACTAACACACACGCACAGATGAGCAATAAAACCCAGCCACGTGTTTGCCAAGAAGTAAAATCTGCTGTAGTAAGTAATTAATATGAGACAAACAATGACACGATGGGATTAGGAGAGGAAAAAAATTAAATGGCCTTTGTGTACTTAGAGGTTTACATGCTCAAGTGAATTAGGCCAGACAACAGTCACCTTCCACATCTGGGTTATTATCCACCAGAAGCCAGCGCTGATACCTTGGTTAACCTCTTCCCAGCGCACCAGCATAAAAGCCAAAAGGGGCCTGGGTTTGGCGGAGAATGAAACCTTCTCTGTTCCTAGCTGCATTTGGTCCTTTGTCATGAGGGAGTGCTCCGCTGGCTCCCTGAACACACACGTGCAGAGGAGAAAGATTCTTGCCTAGCCATGGTGGCTCTTCCTCCTTCCAACGGGAGCAGACCAGCCTCGGTGCTCTTTCATAAGACCTCCACCTTCCCTTGACGGGACATTCATGACTCATAACCCTGGAGAGAAGCATCTGCTTTATCACATTGGGTGGCCAACCTTTTCGGACACGGTTGTGGAACTTGTCCTCTGCCGTCTTCGCTAACAACAGGAAAATCAAGTAGGGGTAATGTGGATAGTCCCGGACTAATGTCATCCATATGTACTGTGCAACTTCAATTTCAAAATGATTAGGACAAATTGCTCTCTCTGGCTCCCAGAACCATGCCCTCCCCTTGTGTGGGGGGGGGGGAGAAAGCATATGCAGGATACACGTGTGAAGGACCGCAGATCTCTCATTGGCTCAGAACTTTCCACGTAGGCCAGGTAAGCTGGTTCCTGAGCTGGTCCCTGTTTCTGCCTCCCATCTTGCTACCACTGGAACAATAGTGCATAACACTATGTCCACCTTTTCACATGTGTTTGAGGTAAATGGCAGAGGGGGAAGGGGAGAGAGAGAGAGAGAGAGACAGAGACAGAGACAGAGACACAGAGAGAGGGAGAGAGAGAGAGAGGGAGAGAGAGAGAGAGAGACAGAGAGAGAGAGAGAGAGAGAGAGAGAGAGAGAGAGAGAGAGAGAGAAACAAGTCATTGCAGTACCAGATCTTTGAGGGTGTGTTCTTGTTTGATTCAACTTTGTATCCCTCATGTCTCTAATTCGGTGTCTAGCACAGAGTGGACACCCATAAAATGTTTAGTTCAATCATTTTTACTCACTCTTTTAACCAACAAATGATTATTAAGTGTCAAGCACGAACAATCATTTGATCGATATATAAAGAAATAAATTAACAAATAAATTTGATAAACCATCTGCTTTGTGGCTGTGATATATCTCCCAAATTACATGCTCTTGAATTTCATGCTTGAGAAAACATAGCAATGTACAAAACCCCCTGCCAGTCCGCAGCCTTTATAGGTGGTAGTAGCCAATGCTATTAATGTCAAGGGAAAACTCTTTTAAAACGGTGGTGGGCACACATAGCTTCATGATTACCAGTGACTTACCCAAGTGCTTTCTGGATTTTTACATGTTTGTGCATTCTTATGAGTAATATTAAACCTTTACTCTTGATGACGGCTCAAAGCTGCTGTGCCATTTCCTACTTAATTCTAACACAGTCCCATAAGGAGTCCACCACTATTATCCTCACCTTGAAGCAGAGGAACTGAGATGCAGAGAGCTCAAGTGGTCCAGAGTTACTCAGCTAGTCAGCGTCAGGGCCAGACATCAGACCTGCAGATGGACTCTGGCACCAGGTCTCCACTGTGCAGCACTCGCTCCTGTCTGCACAGTTGCACTGCCCACCCCATGCATGCCAGGGAAGCCGCCCATCCTCAGGAGTCCCTGCTTGCTTGTTTGCTTGCACATGCCTTTCAACACCCACACTCACGATAAGTTCAATGAGGAAGGAAACAGCAGGTCAGACCGACTGCTGTTCACCTTAGTTGTGTGTGGGGGGGGGGTGTGAGAGTGTGCGCATGCATGCACATGTGGGCTTTGTGCCATATCAAGTACATGAAGGCCAGAGGGCATCATACAGGCAGGAGTCTGTTCTCCTACCACTATGGCGTGGGACAACCCAGTGATCAAATTTGGGTCATCAGACCCAGCTGATGTAGGTGTCCCTACCTACCGAGCCTTCTTGCCAGAGTTCCTTGTATAAAACTAAGATCTCTGATAAACATAAATGCCTGCTGTCATAGAGAGTTGGTTTTAGCACTACCCCGCTCCACCCCAGGGCTGAGAACCACTGCTAGGCAAAGCCATTGTTACTAAGTCCTGTGCCTTGGCACTGTGGCTACAAGCCTGATCTTTGTCCATCCATTGCCAGTGTCCAAGACAAGTGTCATGCGAAGGAGGCTGTCAACATGACACAGCTACACACAGAGAGAAGCTCTCCCTGGAAAGCTTTGACCAGGGAATATCAGAGCATGGCGGGCTAGACTGTATATGCTTCATCAGGCTGTAAGTACTTATGAGGAGGCTTGGCAAAAGATGCTCAGAGTCAAGAGACTCGGACTGTGCATCCTTTGTCCCAAAACAAAGAACATTGGTCACAGGGGCTTACCACAGGCGTGGGTTTATTAGTGGTTACAGTGTGTCAGGCAGCCATTGTAGGCCAGCAGCCAGCTGTTCTTGGGTGGTTAGCTAGCTATTCTGTGTCTTGGGTAGCAACCTGCAGTTTGAAAGGGAAAAAAATCCCACCTGGCCTTGTTGTTTTATGCAAATGAGTGACGCTAGTCCAGCGTTTGTACACGCGAGGTGAAGCCCACATGTGGTCCTTTTTGGTACAGATGTAGCCCTGAGCATCCCTGCTCATGGTTCCCCAGGTTCCCCCAGCACCATGTCATGTGAGTGAGACATGACTTCTGCTGGGCTTCCACTGAGAACTGTCACGGGATGCTCCACCACTTGGTACACTCAATCTCTGGAAACTTCTTTCTTCTTAACATATCATTAGCAGCTCTCCAACTAAGCTACACATGGCCATCATCTGGGGAGTTTTTAAAAGTACTTCCTGCTCAAGCCACACTCCACACAAATTAGAGCCCTTAGGGCGGAATCCAGGCATCATTAATTTTTCAGTTCCCCAGACCAACCCTATCTGTAGTTGAGTCTCAGAAGGAGTGGTCTGGCAGACGCTTCCTGGTGTTCCTCTGACCAGCATTACCGGTGGGTGTTGAACATGTCCCCCCAGACCTACTGACTCAGAACTTCTAGAGTCTTACCCCCAATCAGCACACAGGTTGTCAGAGTCCTGTGGATGATTCAGATGCACCACTGGGTTAAAGAACTCAGGACTAAATCACTCTCTAGGGGTTATAGTTTCTTCATGTTAAACTTCACTCTTTCGGACCACTGCTTTAGAAAACTGCTATTCTTGTCATTAAGGGTTATTTCCAACATACAGAATAAAGAAAGAATATTAAGAACTGCAAAGGAAAAAGGCCAAGTAACATATAAAAACAGACCTATAGAATTATACCTGATTTCTCATGGAATCAATAAAAGCCAGAAGGTCCTGGTCAAGTGTTATGGAGACATTAAGAGACCACGGATGCCAGCCTAGAATACTATACCCAACAAATCTTTCAATCACCATAGAAGGACAAAACAAGATATTTCATGACAAAACCAGTACCAATACCTGGTCACAAACACAGTCCTACACAAACTACTAGAAGGAAAACTCCAACCCAAGGAAGTTGGTTACATCCACAAAAATAATAGATGATCTCACAGCAGCAAATCCCAAAGAAGGGAAAAACACAACATTACAAACAGCGAACACCAAAACAACAAGAGATAGCAATCACTGATCATTTATATCCCTTAATATAAATGGAATCAACTCACCTATAAAGAGACACAGGCTAACGGATTGGATATGAAAACAGAATCCATCCTTCTGCAGCATACAAGAAACACACCTCAACCTCAAAGACAGACATCACCTCAGCGTAAAATTTCCCAATCAAATGGACCTAAGAAACAAATGGGTGTAGCTATACTAATATCTAACAAAATAGACTTCAAACTAAAATCAATCTAAAGAGACAAAGAAGGACATTTCATATTAGTAAAAGGAAAAAAATCCATCAAGAGGAAATCTCAATACTGAACATCTATGCCCTGAATACAAGGGCACCCTCATATGTAAAAGAAACACTTCTAAAGATTAAATCATACATTAAACCCCACACACTAATAGTGGGAGACTTCACTCCACTCTCACCACTGGACAGGTCTATCAGACAAAAAATTAATAGAAAAATAAGGGAACTAACAGATGTTATGACTCAAATGGACTTAACAGACATCTATAGAACATTTCATTCAAACATAAAAGAATATACCTTCTTCTCAGCACCTCGTGGAACCTTCTCAAAAACTGACCACATACTAGGTAACAAAAAAAAAAAACCTCATCAGATAAAAAAAGGAATAATCTCATGTATCTTATCAGATCACCATGGCTTAAAATAAGAATTCAACAGCAACACTAATTCCAGAAAGCCCATAAACACATAGAAATTAAACAATGCTCACCTGACTCATCAATGGGTAAAGGAAGAAATAAAGGAAGAAATTAAAGACTTCCTAAAACTCAATGAAAATGACCACACAACATACCCAAATTTATGGGCCACAATGAAAGCAGTATTAAGATGAAAGTTCATAGCAGTAAATCCCTACATAAAGAAGCTGAAAAAAATCCCACACTAGTGAATTAGCAGAACATTTAAAAACTAGAACAAAAAGATACAAACTCACCCAAGAGAACTAGACAGCAGGAAATAATCAAATTGAGAACTAAAATCAACAAAATAGAAACAAAGAAAGGAATACAAAGAATCAATGAGACAACGAGTTGGTTTTTCGAGAAAATCAACAAAATAGACAAACCTTTATTCAAACTGACCAAAAGTCAGAAAGAGAATATCCAAATTAACAAAATCAAAAAATGAAAAGGGAACATAACAACAGACACGGAAGAAACCCGGAGAATCATTCGGTCATATTTCAAAAACCTGTACTTTACAAAATTGCAAAACTTAAAGGAAATGGACAACTTTCTGGATAAATATCACTTACCAAAATTAAATCAAGGACAGATAAGCAAATTAAATAGACTTATAACTGTTAAAGAAATAGAAACAGCCATCAAAAGTCTCCCCCCACCCAAAAAAAAGCCCAGGACCAGATAGTTTCAGATCAGAATTCTACAAGATTTTCAAAGAAGAACTAAACCAATACTCCTCAAATTGTTCCACACAAAGAAACAGAGGGAACATTGCCAAACTCTTTTTATGAGGCTACTCTGATACCCAAACCACAGAAAAACATTACTAAGAAAGAGAACTACATACCAATCTCACTCATGAACATTGATGCAAAAGTACTAAATAAAATATTGGCAAATACAAGCCAAGAACACTTCAGAACCATCATCCGCCATGACCAAGTCGGAGTCATTCCAGAGATGCTTGGATGGTTCAACATACGAAAATCTGTCAACATAACCCACCATATAAACAAGATGAAAAATAAAAACCACATGATCATCTCATTAGATGCTGAAAAGCCTTCGACAAAATGCAATATCCCTTTATGATAAAAAGTCTTGGAGAGAGCAGGAATACAAGGAACATACCTAAACGTAAATTATGAAGGCAATATACAGCAAGTCAACAGCCAACATCAAAGGAAATGGAGAAAAACTCACAGTGATCCCACTGAAACCAGGAACAAGACAAGGTTCTCCACTCTCTCCATTTCTATTCAATACAGTTCTTGAGGTCCTAGCTAGAGCAACAAAAGGAGATCAAGGGGATAAAAATTGAAAAAGAAGTCAAACTTGCAGTATTTTTTGATAATATGGTAGCTTACATAAGCAACTCCAAAAATTCTACCAAGTACAATTCTACAACTCATAAACACTTTCAGTAATATAGCAGGATATAAGATTAACTAAAAAAATCAGTAGCCTTCCTGTACACAGATGATAAATGGGCTGAGAAGAAAATCAGAGAAACTTCACCCTTCATAATATCCACAAATAGCATGAAATATCTCAGAGTCACTCTAAGCAAACAATAACTTTAAATCTTTGAAGAAAGAAATTGAAAAAGACACCAGAAAATGGAAAGATCTCTCATGCTCTTGGGTAGGCAGAATTAACATAGTAAAAAATGGCAGTCTTACCAAAAGTAATCTACAGATTCAATGCAATGCCCATCAAAGTACCAGCAAGTGATCTCCCATTAGTTCCAACTCCAGTTGGAATGGGACTGATGGATCATGCGACCAAACCCGTCTCTCTGAGTGTGGCCAACAGCGGGGGCTGACTGAGAAGCAAAGGACAATGGCTCTGGGCTCTGATTGTTCTTCATGGACGGGCTCTGTGGGAGCCTTCTCAGCTTGGTCAATCACCTTCCTGGACCTGGGGGGAGTTGGGAGGACCTTGGTCTTAGCATAGAGTGGGGAACCCTGATGGCTCCTTGGCCTTGAGAGGGAGGGAGGGGAGGTATGGGTGGAGGGGAGGGGAGGGAAGGGGGAGAAGGAGGGGAGGGAAGGGGGAGAAGGAGGGGAGGGAAGGGGGAGGAGGAGGGGAGGGAGGGGGGAGGAGGAGGGAAGGAGATGGAAATTTTTAAATATATATAAAAAAAAATAAACCATGAGAAAAAAAAAAAAAAAAAAAAAAAAAAAAAAAGTACCAGCAAGTTTCTTCAAAAGAATGGTACTCCACTTCATATGGAAAAACAAAAAACCCAGGATAGCCAAAACAATCCTGTATAATAAAGGAACTTCTGGAGGCATCACAACCCTGACTTCAAACTCTACTACAGAGCTACAGTATTGTAAACAGCCTGGTATTGGCATAAAAACAAACAGGAGAACCAATGGAACTGAATCAAAGACCCAGATATTAATCCACACACCTACAAAAACCTGATTTTTGACAAAAAAAAAGCAAAAAATATAAAATGTAAAAAAAGAAACATATTTAACAAATGATGCTGGCATAACTGGTTATTAACATGCAGAAGAATGAAAATAGATCCATGCATATCACCATGCAGAAAACTCAAGTCCAACAGAAAGCCAACCACACTGAACCTCATAGAAGTGAAAGTGGGAAGTACACTTGAATGCATTGGCACAGGAGACCACTTCCTAAATATAACCCCAGTAGCACAGACATTGAGAGAAACAATTAATAATGGGACCTCCTGAAACAGAAAAGCTTCTGTAAAGCAAAGGACATGATCAACAAGATTAAACAGCAGCCTACAGAATGGGAAAAGATCTTCACCAACCCCACATCAGACAGAGGACTGATCTCCAAAATATGCAAAGAACTCAAGAAATTGGTCATAAAAAGAACAATTAATTCAACAAAAAATGGAGTACAGACCTAAACAGAGAACTCTCAACAGAAGAATCTAAAATGGCTGAAAGACACTTAAGGAAATGCTCAACATCCTTAGTCATCAGAGAAATGCAAATCAAAACAGCTCTGAGATTCCATCTTACACCTGTAAGAATGGCCAAGATAAAAAACACTGATGACAACTTATGCTGGAGAGGATGTGGGATAAAGGGAACACTCCTGCATTGCTGGTGGGAATGCAAGCTGGTACAGCCCCTTTGGATATCAGTATGGCAATTTTTCTCAGAAAATTAAGAAACAATTTTCCTCAAGAACCAGCAATACCACTTTTGGGCATATACCCAAAGGATGCTCAATCATACCACAAGGACACGGGCTCAACTATGTCCATAGCAGCACTGTTTATCATAGTTAGAGCCTGGAAACAACCTAAATGTCCCTCAACCAATGAATGGATAAGAAAAATGTGGGACATTTACACAATGGAGTCCTACACAGCAGAAAAAAATAACAACGTCTTGAAATTTTTAGGCAAAAGGATGGATCTAGAAAGCATCATATTGAGTGAGTTAACCCAGACCCAGAAGGACAAATATCATAGGTACTCACTCATAAGTGGCTTTAAGACATAAGAAAACCAGCCTGGGCTGGAGAGATGGCTCAGAGGTTAAGAGCATTGCCTGCTCTTCCAAAGGTCCTGAGTTCAATTCCCAGCAACCACATGGTAGCTCACAACCATCTGTAATGGGGTATGGTGCCCTCTTCTGGCCTGCAGGCATACACACAGACAGAATATTGTATACATACTAAATAAATAAATAAATAGATAGATAAATACATACATACATACATATTTTTTTTAAAAAAGAAAGAAAACCAGCCTACAAATCACAGTTCCAGAGAACCTAGACAATAATAAGGACCCTAAGAGAGACATACATGGATCTAATCTACATGGAAATTAGAAAATACAAGATCTCCTGAGTAAATTGGAAGCATGGGGACCATGGGAGAGGGTTGAAGAGGAGGAGAAAGGGAGGAAGAGGAGCAGAGAAAAATGTATAGCTCAATAAGATTAATAGAATAAATAGAAAGCAAAAAAAGAAGGATGCGTATGTATTCCTTTTATGACACGCTCATGTTTGCCATTCTTAAAAGAACATGGTAACAAGCATCCAAAAGCTTTCCATGAAGTACCCATTAAGGGAACAACAGATAGAGAAATCTTGTCGCCGTGTGCACCGTGTCTTCTGTAGTAAATGCCCAAAGAAATACTAGAGGTTGTAGGAGCTTAGAAAGAAGAAAGCTAACCGCAGGGTTCAGAAATAATGGCTCATAATAGTCACCATTAGCATCAATAAACTAAGACTACACAACTTAGGGGAGGCCTGGACAAACATCTCTACATGGTTTAAGCAGACTCAACCACAAGCCCTGTGCTTCGGGTGGAAACCAAGGTAGAGAGGTTAAATAAGCCAGATGAATGTGGAGGAGTGAGGGGTATCCTCAGCTCCCTGTAAAGATCATAGCCCCTGGAGCCCCTCTTTCCTCTGTAGAAAAGATACGCTATGTTACCTGCCAAGTCCCGGGTAGATAGAATGGAATGGACACAGGACTTCAAGGTAGCACAGAGAAAAGAACTGCAGCATGTTGGGATCCATGTCATGCAGCCCTGCGGGAGGCATTACTGAGCTCAAGGAGGAGGGAAGGGAATTCCAAGCAGGATCAGGTGTGGATGCTGGGACACCTGAGGGTATAGCCCTTCGGTGTGATGTAAAGACTTGGTGTGGCTGAAGTGCACAGCAGCCCTTATTTGCTTACTTTAGGGTTTTTTTTGACATTTCCTGGACCACTGGGGAGTCATTGGAGGTTTAAATCTGCGTTTTAGAAGGACGTTCTCCTGAAAAATTAATTCAGTTTAAGTGGTTGCTGAGTGGAGGCAGGAAGACCATAAACAAGTCCATACCGAGTCTGCCTTGTGCCGATCCAGAACGAGTCCACAGTAAACAGGGTAGCAAGAGCATGCTCTCCCTGTTTCAGTGGGGGAAGGAAAATGAGGAAGAAGCCATGTACACCAAAGCTGCGGTACCCTTCATTCAGGTGAGGAGACTGGTCTTTATGCCCATGCCTCTCAAACTAGGATGTGAAGGTTAAGGCATTTCCCTAAATCGTCCTAGAACCGCGTCATCCTCATAGTGGTGTCCAGTCCATCTCCAGCCGATCTTGACAGCACCTCGGTTGGCCTCTAACCCACTGATTTTGTGTGAATGTATATATGGTGCAACAAGGCCAAACTGCAATATCAGTCCACACGCTTACTCTCATCTCTCTCAACCAGGGGAGCTGGGAACGCCCGTCCCCTGAAGTGCTAGAGAGACGGCATGGGTTAGTCAACACTTTAGTGTCCTGGAGCCTTTGTATTGGCACGCTTTTGCCAAATTAGGTGACTGCAGGTGTTCTGAGCTTGTTCACTGTGGGCTAGGAGGAGCTGGGGTGTTGGGAGATTGTATCTGTGCAGTAAATACTTTCTTGACATTTTATGAACTTCTGATGGGTTTATCGGAACATAACTCCACAGTAAATCTAGGTGCATCTTTACCGCTCTTGTGTGTGTTTAGGTGGACCAACCAGCAATACCAAATTTTATATCTTCATTTTAAAAAAAGAAACTTAGGGGCTGGAGAGATGGCTCAGTGGTTAAGCGCACTAACTGCTTTTCCAAAGGTCCTTAGTTCAATTCCCAGCACCTATATGGTGAATGAGATTTGGTGCCCTCTTCTGGCCTGCAGGCAGATATGCAGGCAAAACACTGTATACATAGTAAATAAATAAATCTTTAAAAAATAAACTAATAAACTGAGAGCGTCCAGCAAGGAACCACTGCTGCTTTTGCTCCAAACACTTGGTTTGTCCCTCACCCACCCAGTGTTCAGGAGCTGTGACACCTTGTCCCTCACCCACCACTGCCCAGGAGCTATGTATGACACTTGGTTTGTCCCTCACCCACCTCACTGCTCGGGAGTTATTTGTTCATTTCCTTGTTTAGAAAGAAAAAGAGAGAAGCCAGACTGAACTGGCTGAGCCTGCAAGATGCTTGTTGCAATACAATGACCCTGGTTCCATCTGGCAGCTCTTTTAAAATATAAAAATATTTTAAATATATGGGTATGGGGACATAGAGCAGGAAGAGTCCCGGGGCTCACTGGCCAGCCAGCCTCATCAGTGAGTTCCAGGTCCTAGGGAAGGATCCTGTCTCCAAATCACGGTGATTACACCAGGCGAGGGACTTGTATCCACATATGTGTACACACGCATGCATGCACATCCACATACATTGCACCCATGTACGTATGTACACACACACCCGCCGTTTAAAAATTACTTTTAAGTTTTGTTAAAGATTAGAGGAAAGGTAAAAGAAGGAAAAAGAATAAAAAGAAAAATCTAGCAGAGATTTAAACAGTAGGGGGCAGCAAGAGACAAAGAATACAGTATTGGAGTTGGCTTCCCCAGCCCCCAACCTTGTCTGGCTTAGAAAAGTATAAAATGGGAAGAGGCCAGTGGGGGAGCAAGAACGGAATCCAAACCACAGAGTCAGAATCCACAAAGATAAGTGGATGCAGACCTCGCTGGAGCAAGATTTACTGAAGACAATAGCCAAGCTGGAGTTTCACTGAAGAAGACTCTCAGTGGAATTCTTAAAGAAATTCTTAGGTGGCAGCCACTGAGCTGGTGACATGAACATTACTTGGAAAACGCCCCATCTGTAAGACAAAATAACGTAGTTCTGTTTGGATGAAATCCAGTGATCTGGATTTATTCTGCAATGCATAGGAGGCACGGGTCTCAGAAGGCAGAGGTACCTGGACATCTGGGTGCCCGACAAGCAGCCCTGGCCCTCTCCAGCTCAGCTCATCAGATAGGACAATATGTGAAAAGGCTGGGTCCTGAGCGGACCAGTCTTAGACCAGGTCTCACATGCTCAAGAATCTGATGCAAGACTCTGTGAGCCAAAGAAAGAACTTATCAGGAAACTGGTGGGTTTCTTGCCAGATGTTTATATGGCGTCCTAGACTGAAAGGGGAGGGGACAATTATAACTCCTGGCATAACTCGGAGGAGCCTGTCACAGCCTGAGAATTTGGGGCAGGCCCGAGTGCGGAAGCAGCTAGGGGAACCAACCAATTCAGTTAAGACCTGGACTAGTCCTGGCACTGTGGAAGAAAGCTACACAGCGCGGCGCTCAAGTTCTCACTGGGCTTTCTCTTCCCCTAGTCTCCCTAAGTCTTGGCTCTCTCATCGAGAAAATAACCTCCTCAACAGGCATCTGAGGTGGATGGGAAATAATACGCCGGGCAGAACTGAATTGCAACCATAGTCCAGGCTGAGCTGGATGGAAGCTCCCTTCTCCCGCTCACAGGAAACCCCAAGAGATTACCCAGACCTCCCCGAGTGCTCCAGGCATCCCGCCAACTCTTTTCCTTAAATCGAGTGCTCGGGAGCTTTGTCTACCTCGTTCAGCTTGGAATATAATATATTCATTTTTTACTTATAAGTTGCCGTAAGTCTTTTCCCAAGTAATAATGTACTTAAAGTGCAGAGTCCTCTCCTTTGAACCTGCCTTAGCCACCGCGAATAGTGCTAGGGATTTTACAGGCCGTTGCCCACCGCGGGAGAGGAACAGGAAGGGTCCAGAGCTGGACAGTTATTCCTTGGTCTTCAACTGACAACCAGCGGTGATGCCCAACCACTGACCTTAGCCTGACCTTAGCCAAGGTTTGTTTTAGAAATTTGGTACCAACGGTCACAAATGCTGGCAGGAGAGGTGGGGTCAGGGACTTGAGAAATTTGCACTGCTGGCTCCTTGGGGGATATTTAGAGCATTTTTGGTTTCCAGACCCTCCCTTTGAATGGGGCACAGACTGTGAGCTATAGCACAGTGTCTACACTCAGCTCCCACACCAGACACACTGTATGACTGGAAATGTCACTTACTCAGTTTTGATGTTGGCATGCATTCGCTTATTTGTGTGAAATCTGTACCGTGACTCTGAATAAGCCCATTGCTCCTGAAAGGAGAAGTTTTTTTCACATTGGTAATGCAATCTTTTTTGCTTAAACAAGTGTTCGGGTTGGGGGTAGAGGTTTACCATGTCACTGAGTAGCTCTGGCTGGCCTAGAACACACTATGTAGAGCAGGCTAGTCTTGAACTCATAGAAATCTGTTTGCCTGGGATGTGGGTGGGAACCTACAGTTTGGCTGGAGTCTTGGGGGGCGGGGGCTCCACAGCAGGGGTCATATAGATATTAGTGGCCAATGCTACCACTTGGGGCCATGGTGTCATCTGGACCCAGGCTGCTGCCAAGGGCCATGTCTAGGTTGTCCCTAGCCCTATACCAGCCAGGGATGGAAGGACCAATGTGGCTCCTGTTGCCACCAAGTGCCGTGAGGATGCCCAGGGTCAGATCAGTCACCTGAGTCCAGATGGCCAAAGATGCATGCAGATCTGAGTGGTCTGTGCTGCTACCCAATGACATGGTGACGTCCAGGCCAGAGCTGCAGCTGAGGGCCGTGTCAGCGTCGGTGACCCTGGCTGCAACCATAGACCCAGTTGCAGCCTGGTCAACATCCTAGCTCCAAGTGGTAGCCCTGGGCCACTCAGATAAGGATGGTTCTGGTAGCAGTATGACTCCTAGACACCAACAAGGCTACAGTTGCAGCCCAGACCCCAGGCTTCATGTGGCCTTTGGTGGCACCGTGAGACACGGGCATCAACATAGCCCTCGGCAGCAGAGGACCATGAACCCAGACATGGTCCTTGGTAGCAGCCTAAGCCTGGTTGTCCCAATGGTCCTAGGTGGCGGCAGAAATTGCCCAGATCAGTACAGCCCCAACGGCAATGTGGATTGTGGGTCCAAACATGGCCCCAGGAGGCAGCCCAGCCTACTGAAATCAGCATGGCATTGGATGGCAACAGAAACTGTAAACATCAACACAGACCCTAGCCATCGAGAGAACAGGGACCCCAACCTGGCCTTTGGCAGCAGCCTGACAGGGACGTCACCATGGCCCCAGGTGACAAACAGGCCTCGAACATCTGCCGGTTCCTCACCAACTTTATTTCTTCCTTTCTGTGTCTTTCCATAGCACATGAACCATTCTATTTCTCTAGCTCTTCCATTTCTGCACCATTTATTTCATTATTTTAATAAGGCCCACATCCCTGGCACCGCAAAGCACCAAACTGTCTTCCCGCCAGCCAGTGCCTCAAGGACCCCAGCAGGCTAGACCCCTTCTGAGTGGATAGGAAAAGTTCAGTTTTCTTAAAAGAGCAGTTAGGGATATATTTCTTTTGGAGTTATGGTAGATTGTGGAGATTTTTTTCTTGTTTCTTGGGGGGTTTTCCCTCTTTTTGCTTAAGAACTAGTTCATTCTATTTAAATTTATTAGCCTCTTTTCATGGAATATCAAATGTCTTATCAATAAGCATCAAATATATATATGTAGAGATATTCAAACTGTTCTTTTATAAGCTTTGCACTGTCTGTGGGGTTTTAGTTCCATCTTCTATCTCATCCCTAATATCTTATTTATCTGTCATTCTTATTAAAGATTCTTAATTTCATTGATCTTTTGGAACTAAGACCCGGGACTTTCTTTCATTGATTTCTATCCATTGCTTTTCCTAATATCAGTTTCGTTGACTTATGATGCTCTTATTTCTATCATATCCTTCTGTTTGCCTTGAGTTTAAACTCACAGCAATCCGCCTGCCTCTGCCTCCCCCGAGTGCTGGGATTGAAGGCGTGTACCACCACCGCCCAGCCTGACTTTTCTCCTTTCCGCATTTAGCGTTTTATACACAAACTTCCACTTAGGGCCGCCTCAAGATGCCATCCATACACGTTTAGGCAGCTCAGTGTATTTTGTTTCTCTTCAGGATATTTTAAAAAGATGTATATGAGTATTTTATCAGTAGACCCCCTAGACCTGGAGTTAGTATTTTGGGTTGCAACTTAATAGAGCTTTTTATAATGATTATTCTAAATACCATTTTATATATGTCTTAATAAAATATAACATAGCACAAATAATAAAAACCCAGAGACAGATATTAGAGTTCAAACTGAAGATCAGAGAAACAAAACAGCCAAGCTGCTAGAGCTTACCTCTACCAAGGCTCAGGCAAAGGAGCAACCCTGCAATGTGCTCCCCCAACCTCAGACTCCAAACTCCACTGAGTTCCTGTCTCTTCTCCCTTTATATTCCTCTCTCTGCCCAGTCATATTGCTCCTGCCTCCACCTCCTTAGTATAGTGTAATAATACTCTTCTTTGTGTGAGCTCTGTTTCTCTTTTAAATAGATTTAATCTTGTGTGGCCCAGGGTTGTCTTGAAATCACAGCCATCCGTCTGCCTCTGTCTCTGGAGTCCTGAGGTTAAAGGTGTGTGCCACCATTTCCTCATTTCTTGGCCTATATGACTGACTGTAATGGTCTGTCCTGTCATTTAAGAGACAAGCCCTGCCCACTCCCCCTCCCTCCTCCACCAAGGCAAGCAGATCTTTGCTTCCAGCCTGAGCTCTTTCCTTTCTGTCTCTCCTGAAGAGGTAGCTTCTCCTCTTCTCCCCCCCCCCCCTCTCTTTCTCTCTCTGCCTCTCTCTTTCCTCATTCCCTTCTCCCTCCCTCTCCCCTTCCCCCCTCCATTCCATAACCCACTAAATAAATATCCAACCTCACTCTGCATGGTGTGCCAATCTGTCTCTGTCTCTCACCTGCCCCAATGGGGTCTCTCACCCACATGGCTCCCTGCCTGGGACCCACTGCCCCTAACGGCCTGCTGCTTGCTGCCGCCCCTCAGGGAATGGCGTCGTTTTATTTTTACTATTACACTGACTAGTATGGCTGTTTTGCCCTCTGATCTTCAGGCAAGCTTTATATATTAAAACACAAATAATATGCCACTAAAATATACTGGTGCTGTTATTTTACCAGTTTGAATAATGGACAGAAGCTTGACTCTTTATATTTATTTTTCTTCCAGTTATATAATTGTCCTAAACATTTCCTCTACATACATTTTTATCCATGTTATCTTTTTGTTTCTACCATCAAATATATTTTAGAAAACTCTTATATACAAATAAAGTTCATATATACAAATTGCTGTAGATAACCCCAATAAGACCCACTGGTTCATCAAGGACTTGATAGTATTTGTACTATGGTCTATCATGTGTTCCCTACCTAGGGTAAATAAACATGTCTGTTGCATGCCCCCAGGAGGTTGGAATGTACCATCTTATCAGCACATGGATGTGTCCTTACTCACCAAGCAGAAGCTCTGAGAACATCCTCTTGAGACTTTATGGGGTCTTGAACATGTAGGCATGATTGTCCTTGGTGATGTGTGTGGAGAAGAGCTGACAAGTTCCAGGTCTGTTATCTCATGGTGGATTCCACTAGTAACCCATTTGGTGACCTGGGGCTTTCCGACAGTCCAGCTAGAGAACACAAGCCCAGGTATGCTTGCAAGGGATTACTTCTAAGCAACAAAGTTTGGTTATTTCTTACCAGCCATGTCAGGAAACAAAGACAAGAAAGAAAGGCTGAATACTTTACCCAGCATTAACACTATTCGAAATCAGCTGGGGAAATTTGCTAGGGTGTTAGGAACTCTGATCCAGAGCATTTGGACAGAAATTAGAAGAGTTGTGTCCTGTTCTACCACAATCTTAGGCCCAATGTTTCTTCCCTTTGAGGATTTTAGTTTGCCCTTCCTGTAGAGCAGATGAACTTCTGAAAGCAAATCCTCTTAGTTTCCTTCATCTGAGAATGTCTTTTATTATTATTATTATTATTATTATTATTATTATTATTATTATTATTATTATTATTACTATTATTATGGTCCTGTCACTGACCAGGAGTCTGGGCTTTTCTTTGTGGTCTGGACGGCATGCCCCTTTCTTTGGTTCCGCAGCCTCCCCCCCCCCCCCCCCGGAAGTCCTCTTACTGGGTTTGTTGCCCGCTTTGGTTGAGTTTGCTACTCTCACTCCCTTTTGCGTTTTTGCTTTGTCTTTCCTTTCCATGAAGATGAGCTGCTGTGTCCTGGTGTGAATTTTCACAAGCCCCTTGCACCTTCAGACAGTGATCATTTGTCGTATTTGCCCCATTTCCAGTCATTTCTTTACAAACTTACTCGGCCCCCATCCTCTTCTTGATCTCTCTTTGGGACTCTGATGACATCAAAAAATTGGCACCTCTGCTATTACCTATTTTTCAGACTACAATAGTGTACGAAGCACCATTCTGACTCTGGGTATGGGTGGCATGCACCATTTTCCTCGTCAGCGCGCCGCACATTCATTTCTGCCATCTGCACAGGAAGCAAGCCACGCCAACTGTGACTCCATCTCTCTCACAGCGCGGTGACTTCCACTAAGGCTCCTAGTAAACACTCCTCCTCTGGTGAAGGCAGGGGGAACGTCACAGCATTTAATGGGTTCTTGATGTCTCAAAGGCAAACTTACAAAAGAGGTATAGAAAAGGCCAAATGAAACTTGCAATAACAGAAGTTGGTTTTTTTTAAGCAAAAGATCAAAGTGGTAAAAGATGAAGTATAATGCATTGGTAAAGGCTGCTTCAGAACATAATGCTCCATCAAAGAGGCTTGAAAAGAAACAAGACTGTGCTCAAGATCTGGAAAACAGCCTTCGCCACTTGGTTAGCAGCAGGAGAGCCCCTCTGTGAGAGTGTTTGGAGCGGCTATTGAATGCAGGTGCTTGGAGCTAAACAGGTGATTGACGGCTGCCCCCATCCCTTGCTTAAGTGCTGGCTCCTTCATTCATTCAGAGGGCTCCTGCTTTAGCTGGCAGGTCAATCCAACCCTTACCTGACATGTGGGGTCTGACTGAAGTAGGACAAAGAGATGGTGAATTACAGGATGTGGGAAGGGAGAGAAGCTCTTCACCACTGCTGACGGGGAATCCAGGTTCAGCAAATAACACCGCAAACCATGTTTGTAGTCATCACATACAGCAAGGATTCCGTTGGTCTTTTTGACCTATGCTTTTATCTTAGCCCATGCTGCTCCCCTCAGATACCAGTCAGGAATCCATTTACTAAAGCAAAGTGTCTTATGAGAAAAAAAGAAGAAAAGAAAAGAAAACCACCAAACATTTTTACTTAACTCCTATATCCTTTGTACAATGTAATTTCAAAAGCCACCAAAACAATACGCTTGCACACATATTTAAACCGCTAAATGTCACTTTCTACTGAGAGAACCAAGGACACGAATCACACACTTCTGGGGTCTCGGTCAGGTTCATTTTCTCTGCCAGTTAAAGAAGGCTGTTGAAATCTTAAGTGAGTCTCAAACAGCAAACAGGAGCTGACAGAATTAGCAGCTGAAGAAAGGCATTTATTGGGCATGACGAAACGAACATGCAGCAGACACACAGAAAAAAAGACCCTCCGCACGGCAAACGGATCACACAGGGGAGTCTCTGGAGAGTTGTCCTCCCCTAATTTAGGGCTGGCTGTGTGAAGAAAGCTAGGATGGGTGGTTGGCCCACAGTTGTCCATGTCCCATTCAGACATCAGCACTTGCTAGTCTATTAGCGGGGCTCTGCTGGTGGGAGACAAGAGCCTGCAAGGCCTTTATTTTAAGCTGGCAGGCTTTTGTAGCAGGTCAGGAAGGTAAAGGAGGAACCATCTTGGAAGTTCACCAACATTATTACCTAGCCAAGGCCACTGTCCTGTCTGTCTGCCTACCTGGGTGTCTGCCTAACTCCTAGTCTTAGTATCTCTGTCTCTCTGTCTCTCTGTCTCTCTCTGTCTCTCTGTCTGTCTCTCTCTGTCTCTCTCTCTCTCTCTCTCTCTGAATCTCACTGCCTCAATTGATATTAAAACATTTTCTTAATAAGCCCTAACCTTGTTTCATAGTGACTTATCCTGGAATTCTTTTTTGCTGTGTAAATCAAGAACCCTGGCTTCTCTGGGTAGAAATGTCAAAAAAAAAAAAAAAAAGAAAGAAAGAAAGAAAGAAAGACCCCTTAGGCTGCTACGGGGACAATGTGGGCTGAGTTTAACACTGCTGCTGTCATGATGACCACACTGGAACACACGAGAGAGTACCCCCAGTGTCAAGCAGGTAGATTATGGCTTTTTCTTTCAGCCAAAACCTGTAGTTAAGATTATTGAGTGGATGCATGTTAGTTAACAGACAAAATATAAACACTTGTCCACTGAAAGCTTCAAGTCACATATTAGTGTCCATCAAAGTTCCCATTTTTGTTGCAACATGGTGTTTTGTCTGCATTAAAACCTGCACATGGAACAGAGGCAACCAAAAAGGTCATGGCAGACAGAGCAAAAATGCTATGTTTAAGCACATATATAGTTCATGTACCTTTGACTGTGAGATTGGAGTCTGTTTAATATGTTTGAGGAAAAACCAGGGGCTCAGTGTAGCTGGAGGCACACACACACACACACACACACACACACAAATACTTAAAGACGCCAATGAGTGGGGTTCCCTAAGAATGTTGTCCTGTTTTAGTAATTATGTAAGTTCACAGGATGGGACCTTTGAGAGACTGCTCTTGGTAGTGAGGAGAAATTCCAGCATGTTTGTTAGAAGGCAGTCTCTGGCTTTGTGGTCACTTCATGTGTATGCAGTGTAGAACGCAGAGAGGAGAAGAGGAAGGGCCCTGGCACTGTTAGGAGAATCTAATCAAAATGAAATCATTTTGCTCGCGAAAGTTCTAATCAAGGCAACCTTGTGGTGCATTTCCCACATGTGCAGCCTATCAAGCCACCTCACCGAACACACTTCCTGTCTCATCAGGAACTGTCCAGTCCCCACCCGCACGAGCAGTCAGCACAGGCTCCATAACAAGGTGAGGTCCCTAGGCTGCTATTCAACTCTGAATCTCAGAAAAGCTTGCGCCAAGCTGTGCATCATTAATGCAGAGGAAGCTACAGAAAGATGCTGGGTTCTATACCTGTGACTGTGCTCTGAGGCTGTGAGTAACTGGAATATTCTAGATTCTGCTTCTGTATGGGGGGAGCGATTTCCTACAATGTGACCTAAATATCATAAAAGCATGGGGATTGTAATAACTATCCAATAATGTAGGAATAGGTCAACACGATACACAATAGGAATGCTGTGTGGACTTTCTTAAGCATTTTAAATAGGAAGATTTTACATAGAAAATGCTTCTGATGTGAATAGAAAAGGCAGACTACAAAATAGATGTACTACCATGGTTACATATAAAATGTTTATGGGTGGAAAAAGCATGGGTAGATAATGGGTGAAAGTAAAAAAAAAAAATGATTACTTGAAAGTGTCAGAAAAAGAAATTCCCCTTTTGAAATATTTGTTGTTGCCGTTGCTATGACAACTTTATGTTTAAAATAATTGAGCAAGCCCAAAGCACCAGAGATGTAGTTCTCCCTTAGGCTGGGTGAGATGGCACACTCTCATGCACACTGCGTACAAAATGTTCTCTTCTCCCGTTGCTTGGGCACCAGTCATGGCTCACCCATTGACACGCATCTTCTCTCTCAAGGCAGGAGACCACTGCTGCCAACTGGTAAGTCTTCCTACGTGACTCGCGAGCATCAAAACCTCAGCCCTACGAAGCCAGAGCTCTAAACAGCCAAAGCATCCACCTGGGGCTTTCTCATGATTGATTTCCTGTCTAGAGAAATTGAGTCTGCATGGAAGAAAATGTTTGACTTCTATCCCTAATATCTGTGGGAAGCATCTGATCTACACTTCGGAATTAGTCCCTCGGCCAGTATGCGCTTATAAACAATTCATTTCTCCTGCCTTACAGCAATCCATTTGCTAGCTTATTCACTCACCAGGCCTTTATGAAGGATCTTCTATTCATCCAGCAATGGCTCTGCATGAAGAGCTGAAAGGTGTAAAAGACAATCGATTTGGAGAGCTCAAAAACCTAACCAGGAAGGACAGACACAGCTTGAACTTTGTCTCTGCGCGAAGCTCTTGTTTTCCTCATCTTGCCGCCGAGGAAGCCCTACCTCAAAGCCAAGAGAGGAATTAGCGAGACAGCGTATGTGAGAAATACCCGGGGAATTAAACTGCTCAGGAGACACTCAGTTACTTCCTACAGACAGTGCGTACTGGACAGCTACGAGCATTCCAACTGGGGACAAGGGTGGGTTCCCTCGGATTTTGCTGGTGTTGGGCAGGGAAGGCTCTTCAAAAGCAGGGATCCTATCACACCTGGGAGGATGGGTGGGATTTCTCCAGGGAGGGAAGATGAGAACAGGATCGTTCTCGGTGAAGGAACTCAGTGCGCTGGCATGAAGGGTGGAAACATGCCACACACATGACTTTCCATGAGTATTCTGATTGAGTCAGGTTTCTCATTCTCCGCATGGTCTGGCTGGTGTCCATTTGTTTTCTGTCTCTCAGTTCAAAGTAATTGCCTTGGCTTGCCCACCTCACTTACAGCGAAACGTCTTTCTTTTCTCCCTCGATTTTGCATGTGTGAAAACAAAGTTGAAGGTGTCAGGAAAGCCACAGCACAGGTATATCTCTCCAGGGCATGGAAGATGCTCCTCCCTCACCCCTCAGCAATCCTTCTTCTAGATCAGGTATCTCTCTCCAGGGCATGGAAGATGCTCCTCCCTCACCCCTCAGCAATCCTTCTTCTAGATCAGGTATATCTCTCCAGGGCATGGAAGATGCTCCTCCCTCACCCCTCAGCAATCCTTCTTCTAGATCAGGTATATCTCTCCAGGGCATGGAAGATGCTCCTCCCTCACCCCTCAGCAATCCTTCTTCTAGATCAGGTATATCTCTCCAGGGCATGGAAGATGCTCCTCCCTCACCCCTCAGCAATCCTTCTTCTAGATCACACGTCTTTCCTTGGTACCCCCATTAGCCCTGACATCCTGGAATTCTAGGGAGACATAAAACCCTCCCTCAGGTGTTCATGGTGCTGGCTTGGGAACTGGCCCATGCTTGGTCTAAAGACATGTTCTGTCTTCTCCTGCCTTCCGCTGGAGCCAGAATCCAATTCTTTCCTAGAACCTGACACCGGGCTGTGATCCACAGCATCTTTGACTGTGATTTTACAGCTCTTTTACCAGAGGTGGATGTGCCAAGTATGGCAGTCTTTAGAGAGAAAAAGGGAAACTGCTGCCCAAAGCGTTTCTATGAAATGTTTGAATAATGATAGAAGCCGGACCGGATCCATTGCCTTCTGATGAGCTGACTTCGTGTAGAGCCCAGAGGAAGGGGAAGTCAATACTCCACTTAGACGGCTTGTCTGAGAAATCAGATGTCTTGATCACACTTTTGGCAAATGCAGGGCTGCAATCAATTCTTGGATGAATCCTCTGACAGGCATTCACACGGATGCTATTCTGGGTTTGTTGATTTAAGAGGGATCTATGTGCTTTAGACACCAGATGTGTGAAGAGCACACATTTAGCCAAGGAAACAGAGAGGCCTGGCTGATACTTTCTCCAGATGGACCACAGTGGTGTCTGCAGTAGATAAACTAATTTTAGTGGGTTAGGCTATAAAGGTTGAAAGAGACCGTTTTGATCTGAAGAGAAAAGGCATTCAGAAGTCATCTTTAATTTGCTTAGATGCCCATGAGTTTGTCTGTTAAAGGTGACTTGAGTTCTTCTTTAAGAAAGTCCGTGTATACCAAATGTCCATTAGATCACGTGATGCTTATTAGAAACACCGACGTGTTAAAAGTGAGAACAAAAAAAAATGAAGGTAGCTGATGTCCCCTGTGTGTCCCCTAACATCACTCCAGCAGGACTGTTGGCTAATGAAAAAGTTAATCTGCATTCAAAGGAGATGTGTTATCAAATCGGCAAAAGAACTATAAAACTCTGTGCTTAATTCTGCAGAAGAAGATTGAGCAAGGCTACATCTGCTTGATGCTGTTTTTTAATGAGGGCCATTCTGCTGCTCAAGGAATATGAGACAAGGTCTGAAGATCATTCTCATTGTCAGGACTTAGGGGGCATTTCTGACATCTAGGGAGAAGCCAGCGGTGGTGCTGACTGTTGTACAGAGCAAGGCTAGCCCCATCATCAAAGATATCTTAGTTGGAGTTTCTATTGCTATGAAGAGACACCATGACCAAGTAGACTCTTATAAAGGAAAACATTTAACTGGGGCTGGCTTGCAGTTTAGAGGTTTAGTCCGTTATCTTCATGGTGGGAAACGTAGCCGAGTGCAGGCAGACATGGTGCTGGAGAGGGTATGAGAGTTAAGGCCCCATTCAGACGCTCAACCTGTCTTCCCACCCTTGCCCCTCTCAGCAGAGAAAATACTCCCTCCCTCTGCCTCCAGCACAAGACTCATCACACTGTGCTGTGATGGCTCATTTGCATCTTAGGAAAGCCAAGCTTCTGGAAACGGGCATGGAGTCTTTCTCATGCCTACGTTCCTAAGTCCTGACAGCATGTCTAGCGCTTAGTAGGTGAACAACAACATCATGCCAAATTCCTTTTGTAAAAACACCCTGGATCACTGTACCTGTCCCACAGAGAGCCCAGATCTCCTGAACAGAAACAGCGTTTGTTGTGACTCCGAGAGAACAGGCGTTGTCTGAGTTATATGGAAATCACTCAGCACAATGCCTGACACATAGACTTTTAGTAAATGAGAATCATTTTCCTTGAATTTCCCTTCCAAACAACTCAGTAAGATGCACGGCGCAGCTACTGGGAACATGCAGGTAGGAAGATGTCATCCACACTGCTGCCATGAAAACTGATGATTGTCACTGAGCAAAGTCCAATCTGCCCAGGTCTGAGATTGCCTAGTACCTGTGCTCCGGGGCCAGACGTGATGTGAAGGAGACTGGATGTCAAGCCAGACTTACCCTTCACGCTGTCACATGGAGGCTTAGCAGGGAAGTGGCTGCCTGGACTGGGTTCCAGCCTCCTTCAATCTCCCATGGGAACAGGCCTTGCTCTCGGCCCCAGCATGCTAGGAAAACAGGTATATGTGCTGCTGAGTAAAAGCTCTCGAGAGGCCAACATGTCTTCTCCATGCTCTCTCCTCTTCCACTGCCTATGAGCAGATCCCAGAAGGCCCTGGATCCTGGAATCACTGACGAGAACCACCTCCAGAAATCTTGAATCATTACACCGATGTGAAATACACTAGGATAGCTGGTATATCTTCGGGTCACTCCGCTACAGTTTAGCTTACCTTAGTCAGTGCTCTGTGATATGTAATGAAAATAAATTGTGCTGTGTTCAAGGTGACAAGTGGAATATGATATTTATCCTCTCTTCCTTCTAGAATATCATCAATATGGTGCTCAGAGTAATAGCCTGGACACAAGGAGAGTATGGAAATATTAGCAAGTGTCTGGGAGGCAGGAAGCAAATGGAAGACGACTGACTGGGGTATGGTGGGCAGTGCAAAACCCACACCAGACCGGCCTCACATGGAAAAGGGTATCTTCTGGCTTCAGCCTAGAGGAGTCCTGCAGACATTGCGACTATGGAAACTCCTGCAGCGGACTGGACTGGGAAGTGAAGTAGAAAGAATTATTTACTTGCAGGTCCAAAAGAAAAATGCTCTCTGGTGACCCCCAATTCAGTGCTCAAAGCAAACAGGCAAGCATCCAGTCCCCTTGCCCTTGGAAATAGAATGAACATGTTTCTCCCAAGGACCAGACAAGCTGCCCAGGATGAAGCAGCAGATGATTTCAGTGGCTCTAATAAACCCCCTGTGTTATGACATCTGGAGGGCTGCCAGCATCAGGAACAGCACCATTCCGTTCACCTAAAGTAAGATCTGTAGTTGAGCAGCTCAACTCCCAACAACAGCTTCTCGATCTCCCATCGGCTGACATATGAAGGACCATGAAGAAGCAACCAAGCATCTCCATAACTTTAAAAGCAAACAGAAGTCAGAGAAGATTCAGATAAGCTAACTCCTGAGGAAACAGTGGAACTTAGAGAATAGACAAAATGCTTCCTGCTAAAACTCTAGAAACGGTGTAAAGACGAAGCACGTATGAATCACGAAGCACAGGAAGGGTCAAAGAGAGGGCATGAGTGAAACATGGGAAGCTGAAGATACGGTTACAGGGAGAACAAGCCATGCACAGATGCAGACTGCAAGGCACATTTGCAGATACCCCTTTCTCGACGTGGGGGACACAGTGGTTCATATGGATTGTCAACTTGATAGGATATAGAGTGCTGGGAGAGACAAGCCTCTGGCCTTTTCTGTTTGGGGTTTCAAGATCCACCTTAAAGAGGCAACCAAGTTAGCAAGCAGCACACAAAGGAGAAATCGAGCTGAGAGTCAGCATCCATCACTCTCTGCTTCCCAATACAAACGCAGTGTGGCCCGCTGCTCACGATCCTGCCATCACGCCATCTATGCCATGATGCCACAATACGCTATACCCTCCAACTGTGAGTCAGGAAATCTTTCATCTATACAGTCCCTTTGGAGAGGGTTGATGGGGAATGGGAGGAAGGAGAGAGGGAGGCAGGGAAGGAAGGAAGAAGATAACGAGGACGTAGAATATACTCAGGACCAATACCTTAAGACTGCTACTCAACCTGCTGCTTTCCCCTAGATTTTGTCATTATTGAGTAATGTTTTCAAATGATTTACCAAGCCACATGATGTGAACATTTCCATTTGGTCTAAGCTCTTTGTTCTATCACCCCAGAGGAAAGAACCCATTAACACTACACCTCTCATAGTAAGTATGTCAAGAACCTTTGAGTTTAGACAATTCCGGACATGATGATAACCACACATACCATTATGAAATCCCAGAGCATTTGGGATAAAGAGGAAAAACACTCTCATAAAGACAAAATAGTTCACTTACAAAGAAACGAAATTAGGCAAAGTGCTTCCCATACATTATAGCTAAGTCCGGAAGACCAATGAGAAATCCTGCTAAAGACCGAAAAAAGAAATTTAACAACCTAGAATTCTCGACCACACCAAAACCTCAGGGAAGTGCAGATGTGCAACAAAATTATTGTGAGGTATGCAAGGATTCTTCCGATTAATCTTCTCCACACTCTGTCAGAAGATAACTTAGCTTGAACAGGCAAAAGAAAGTGCAAAGGAAAAATCAGAAAGATGAGGAATACTGGTAATTGAAAAGCATAAGAGGTATGGGTGTTTCCAGAGATGTGATATCATGTGTAATGTTTAAAAATGCAAAAAGCAACATAATTGGACAAGAAGAGGTAAATTAAGCCTAAGTGGCATAGAAATATGTAGTCAAAGTGTGGTATTTGATCTTGCAACAAGCGCCTTTATGTAGTCACAGACAAGAAAAGAACACTGGTTTCTAAGTTAGCATAGTTGAAACTGTCCTACAGACTTAATTATGCTTTATGTTTTAGCCATGGTTAAGGTTAATAGAAAATTACAAATAACAGAAGTTGGGTATAAAAGGAGAACTGAAAACTGCAGTAAGGGGTAAGAAGATGGGTATTTTCATCTAGACAATTCCAGACATGATGGTAAAAAGGGAATATATAAAAAGGGAATATAAAAAGGAAAGTTGACCCAGGCTGTGGTAGCACACACCTTTAGTCTCAGCACTCAAGAGGCAGAGGCCGGTGGATCTCCTTGAATTCCAGACCAGCCTGGTTTCCAAAGTGAGTTCCAGGACAGCCAGTCTTGAAAAACCAAAAATAAATAAATAAGTATAAAAAAGTAAAAAGGGGAGTTGAAAGGCAATCTTCGTGTTTGATAATTCAAGACATAGAGATGCAAATATTCTATTTAAAGTTTTAAGGGCAACCATCTAGGGAGATAACAAGAATGGGCCAGGCAGTTTTCTTTATTAATTAACCAATGAAAGAAACATAGACAGATAACTCTCCTCCATCAAGAGTTGAAGGTATGGAAGGGTGAATGGTGGAAGAGCTTATAGAGCTGGCTAACCCCACACTGGCTAAAGGATAAAACCAACAGCTTCTAAAGTTTGCACGTGATGCTATCACACACTTAGTGACGCAGGAGAGCCATGAGGAAATGTAAAAATGCACTGTTAAATGAACTACAAACACCTGGAAGGCTGAACCTGAGTGAGTGTCACCCAAGGGCTGTCACCTGGGTTCCCAGACCTCTCCAGGCTGTGCTGGACTTCGAGCCCAGAGCACTCCCCCCACTCGTGACGACTGGGGCTCAGAAGATGGGCAGTGCGGCTCGTCTTTAGCAAGCCTCGGCCAGGTCTAAAGACACAGCACAGAAGTCATCTTTTCCTGTCAGCGTGTACAGTTTCAAGTTTAGCCCCACCCCCTACTGCGGTGGTTTCTACCAAGGGAAAATGCTAAAAATAACATCAGATAAGCCACGCATTGCTCAGTCTGCTGATAATGCATCGCTTCTGCATCCCATGCTTGAATGTTGCCTTTTACTCACACACAAGGCTTGCTGCTTCCACTGACACACGCACACACACACACACAACATGCATGCGCATGTGCACACACACGCACATGCACACACACATACACGCACACACAGGCACGCACATGTGCACACATGCACACATGCACACATGCACACGCGAACGCACATGCACACACGTGCACACACTTAGTCACTTCACCTCTCTCACACTTCACACATAGACTTTCCTCTCCATGTGCTCTCTACCGTCTGCCGCTACGTCTACTGCCACGCACAGACTCTCTGGCACACATTCTACCATCCTTCCCATGTCCAGGTCCCGTTACAGCCGTTCTCACATTGCTTGGCCCATGGTACGATCTAAACACTACATTGACTCTATGAATGTGCTAGGACATGCCCTGGCTAGACATGTCATTTTCTGGCATGAGGGTTCATACCTTTTGAGCCATGACTCCATAGCCAAGTGATTTAAAGCTTAGTAAGGATGCTGGGAAATCTGCAAGGGAGGGGGGGAGCGGAGCAAAACAAAACAAACGACATCTAATTACATTGAAAAAGTAGCAGTGACACAATTATACCAGTAAAAAGTGTTTTCAGTTCAACAAAAAGTCCATATGTCAAAGTTTTAAGCCATTATTGCTTCAGACATTTTCATTATTGTCTTAAATCAAACGTAGTACTTTTTAAACTCGAAACAAGTGGTCTTCCAAACTATTTGCACAATTTTTAGCCCTTGAAATTAATTTATACTCCTGATAACTTAAAATTGTATTATTTGTCCCACAGTTATAGATATGACTGAAGCCACATGGTCCCCGAGAACTCAGGGTCAGAGTCCTACCTTCATCGTGTAATAGTGGGGGGCGGATCACATGACCTCTCCATGACCTCTCCATGACCTCTCCATGTCTGCGCTTCCTCATCTCTTTCAAAGGAGTTTTTAAAGACGTATTTATTCTTACGTTATGTGTATGAGTGTTTGCATGTATGCATACATACCGTGTGCACGTCTGAGGTCAGAGGTCAGAAGAAGGCATCAGATCCCTGGAGCTGGAGTAACTGAGGGATGTGACCACCGTGCAGGTGCTGGGACTGAATCCGGGTTCTGTGCGGAAGCAACACGTGTTCTCAGGTGCTGAGCCATCTCTCCAGCCCATCCGCATCTGTTTTGAATATTCAGGATTAAAGATTTATTCTTCCTCACTCCTCATCTCTTAAGCGGCAATAGAGTTAATAAAAGCTATCGTGACTTCCTAGCGGATGGAATCAAACCTCACTAGCATCAGTACGCCAAGGCTGTTATAATAAAATGCCAAGCAGACCAAATGGTTTAAGCAACAGAACTTAATTTTCTCAGAGTTCTGAAATCTAGAAGTCCGAGATCTAGGCATGGACTGGTGTACCTGATAGAGGTTCTCCCAGTGTATTGCAAATGGCCATAAAGCTTGGGCTCTCTGTGGATTTTCTAATAATTGGATCAGAGTTGTGCCCGTACAGCCTCATTTCAATTTAATTGCTTCCTTAGAGGCCTAATACTAGAACCAAGACGTCCCCCAAGGAATTCTGGAGAAGTCCACAGAGTTCACCACAGAGCCTATCAGACATGTAGCTGACCCATGTGCATGAGCAGTGAGTGTAAATTGGGTCTTTTTAAGTCACCGTGTTCATGGGACGAGCTCTGTGAATGGGGCTCTGACACATAGACCATGACACCAGAGCAAAGAGAAACTATCGGGAACCATACAGAGGTCAGGTGTGGCTTCTGTCTGGCTAGATAAGGTCCAGGAAAGCAAGTGGGGAAAGTGGTTCTGCTGTGGGGGTGGGGGTCACACGGAGCTCTGGAGCACACCTGAATTGGAAAACAGTCCTACCTTTGCACCCTCACATCTGCGCCCAGGTAGCTGCTGCCTCCTCCTAATGTCGTCCTAAACTTGCCTGTCTGTACCACAACATCAGAAGCTGATGCAAAGAATGGGTGTAAGGTGTTTACGGTACCTGTGAGGCTGCAACCCGGAGAGGAGCAGAGGGTTTGATAGGGATTGGTAAGGAGGAAAGGAAACATGGCTGGGCACGGGTAGGTACTGAGTTAAACCAGAGGACAGACAGAGGAGAACGGTCTGCCTGCTGACCTCCCCCCACCCCCCGAGGCTGCCGGGACATCTTTTTTGGAGTTCTCCATCATTCTTTGACTTGGCTTCAACTGTGTAGATGAAGACACTTAATTTTGTCCTCTCTTCAAGAATGGGTTACAGTTTGGAAAGGGAACTCCAGACAAGGCCTGTGAAAATAAAAATAATAAATCAGATAATCGGGGTATTTGCTTTTAATAGTGAGTATGTTTTCCTTAAGCATTGAATTCTGCTGCCTCCCGCTGATGCACTTGAGAAATACAGATTGCTTTGGGTTGGTGGAGTTCTGGATCAAAGGATGGGTCAGCCATGTGCTTCATAAGGCAGGGCGCTTATAGAACAGTCCTTGCTTCCTCTCAGCTTATCTAGGCTTTTGCTTAGTCTCGCGGGAAAAGAAAAAAAAAACTAAAAATCTACAGGAAACGAATGATGAAATCCGCCTCGGTCTCCTGGAGGTAACACCAGACTTGGGTTTTCAAGGTCAGACTCTACCAAAGACTTTTTAAAGAAAATAGAAAGAACCTGTTTATTTGCATATCTGCTAGCAAATACTCTACTGAGTATTATAGTCTATGATATCTCATCATCACAATAACATCTTATAATCCTCTAATTTTCAAATGAGGAAATTAAATTCAGACACATTATTGGTGACCCAGGCAAGACCACACATCTGGTCAGAATTTGAAAGCAGATCTAACCATGAAATGTAATTGTTAGAGACTTCTAAGCACAAAGATAAATAAATATTAAGGACCCATCACCATCATAAGAATTCAGTGGTTGGAGAATATATAGATGCAATTGAGTTATTTGAATTCTTACAGATACTTGTAACAAAATTTGGTAATTCAAATAATTAGTGTAGTCTCAAAATTTCTTTAATTTGCACTGAGTTGGAATGAAAACCTCAGTGATCATAACAACAAGACAAAGAGCAATTGTGACTTAAAGTTCTTTAATAATGGGGACTGTGTCCAGCACTGAAGCTCAGGGGGTCTGGCTGAATCAAAATAGATGTCTTCTAATTAAAAACAAATGCAAGTCTTTGGCAAACATGATTAGTACAAGTTACACTCTATAGAGGGCAAGATCATCTGAGATTGTGTGATGGCAAACATCTGGATGTGGAGATAGTGAGAGAATGAAGTGAATAGGCCATGTTTGGACAGCTGAATCATATCATATTTAGGGCAATGTCTTCTCACCCCTGTGTCCTTGCTTCCCACAAAACAAAAATAAGTTACTTCTCCAAAGCAGCCCTGGGTCATGTATCTAACCTCTGTTGGACATGCAGATACTTAGGGCCAGAGACCATCTCTTTGTCAAACCACTGACCTGCAGTCTGGGGGCTACTGGAGTGGAGCAGGAAGCTGAACACCTTCCAATAATAATTTCAGCATTCGTGAGGTTTTTGCGACAACTGTCTCTCTTGGATTACGAAAGGGCAAACACATGGCATCTTGCTACTGTTCAAATTCTTCTTACTCTCGGTTCAGAAAAGAAAAAAAGGTTAGGTGACTTGGAGGAACGTCTCCTTTGCTGACAGGATCTTACTATGTAGTCCAGGATGCTGTGCCATCTCCGTCTCTGAGAACCGGGAAACTGTTTACTACCATGCCCAACGTGAGGGATTTTCTAGTTAACAGCAATTGAGGGTCCCTGTTTAAAGTGGCATTTTGAAATGCTTTCTTCCTTATTCTTCTCTTGATCCCTGACTTTTCAACAACTAAATTTCTTTAGTTTTTTGCAAGGTATGGAAGTAAGAAAGAGATACGTGGCACCGCCCTTATTGATAGAGTTTCTAGTCAGAGCATTGTTCATTGTATATTTCATACACGTGCTTGACTGTGGGGTTTTCATTAGCAATTTCAATGTAGTGTTGCTCATTATAATAAGAAAATAGAAATGGATAAATGATCTCAATGGTTAAAGGTTGGTTAAATAAATCATGGGACATCCATAACTGCATATTATCAAAACTTGAACTTATAGAGAAATACTGACTAACATATAAAATATTCATAATAAAACTACGGAGACCTAAATGGGATTAAAAGGGGCATTCTAGGGAAATCAGATGGAAAGGGGGAGTATTGCGGTGTGGATGTGGTTTGCATGTGCCCGTCAAGGTTTGATGTGTTAAAATTTCTCCATTACGAAGATTGCCCAATAACAATGAAAGCGATGACTTGTACAGAGACCTGTTTGCGGAGGGGAGGAGAATTTGGGAAGAGAATAGGATTAGGTGGGAGCGTCATCAATACCAGTGGCTTTACAGTGAGGTGAGGAGAGACCCGAAGAGGCCTACAGTAGTGGACATGTGCTCCCTTGTGTTCGTCACGCTGTGCTCTGTGCCTCCTTAGGACTCTACCAAGAAGATGATGATCTTCAAGGATTTGGGTCCTTGAAATCCCAGATCTCTTAGGTAAATGGATATATTTTCTTTATAAAGTTATTGTGGTAGTTGGGATAAGAATGGCCCCATTGGGTCATAGATTTCAATGTTTGGTCACCAGGGAGTGGCACTATTAGAAGATGTGATCTTGTTGGAGTAGGTGTGACCTTGTTCAAGAAAGTGTGTCACTGGAAGTGGACTTTGGGTTTCAAATGCTCAAGCCAGGCCCAGTGTCTCTCTCTTCCTGCTTCCTGCAGCTGTGGATGTAGAACTCTCCGCTACCTCTCCAGCAGCATGTCTGCCTGGGTGCTGTGATGATTCCTACATGATGACAATGGACTAAATCTCTGGAACTGTAAGTCAGCCCCAGCTAAATGATTTACTTTATAAGATTTGCTAAGCTGGAGGGCCAGAACCCAGAGAATGGACAGCGGGCAGCCAAGAGACCTATGATAGAACCAAACATGACTGGTGAAAAAAACAAAGTCAATGAAATAAATGGCTCCTAATGATGCTCCGTTCCACTCACAGACCATTGCCTAGCCCAGTCGTCATCAGAACGGCTTCACTCAGCAACTGATAGGAATGTATGCAAAGACCCACAGTCAAACATTAGGTGGACTTGGGAAATCCTGTGGAAGAGAGGGAGGAAGGCTTATGGGAGCCAGAGAGGCCAAGGACACCATGGGAAAACACAGAGTCATCTTACCTGGGCTCATGGGAGCTCATGGAGCCAGAACCGCCAGCCGGAGAGCTTGTGTGGGACTGACCTGGGCCCTCTGCACGTGTGTTACAGTTGTGTAACTTGGTCTTTGTGTGGGACTCCTGGCAAGAGGAGCTGGGGCTATCTCTGACTCTGTTGCTTTTCCTCCTGTTGGGTTGACTCATCCAGCCTTAGTAGGAGAGGAAGTGCATAGTCTTGTTGTAACTCAATATGCCATGGCAGGCTGATAAACACAGGAAGCCTGAACTTTTCTGAAGGGAAGGGAGAGGAAGGAGATGCAGGGAGGCAAGATGTTGGGGGGAGGGACTGGAAGGAGAAAAGGAAGGGAGAGGAAACCGATTGGGCTTGGGAGAAACTAATTAATTGACTAGTTAATTTAAATAAGAATTGCTGTGGTCCTGGTGTCTCTTCACAGCAAGGGAACACTGACTAAGACAGTTACTGATGTTCAGATCTTTCACAGAGATAATGAACAAAGGGATAATAGCTGGAGACCTGGAGGAGAAATGGGAAAATCTTGGAAGGCAGGCAGAAAAGTTTCAATGTGACCATGTATCTCAGTGGAAAGCTCAGTCAGGTCCCCAGTGAGAAGCCGATAAAAGTAGAGTATGTTTTATATGTGTGCTCTGAGGGGACTGGAAGGAAGAAATTAAGGAAGCTGGTGGGAGGTGGTTGCAGCACTAGAGGCCGGAAATGATGAAGACCTGACCTAGTGTAGGGGGAGCAGACACGGTGACAAAATAGTAAGATGCTGACAGGGAGCAGTAGTGGCAGCGCAAGGGGATGTCAGTGGGAGGTGATTGTCCTGGTGACGACAGGGAGGACCGGTGCCAGCGGAGGAAAAGGAGTAAGAAGCAGCCTCTGTTTGCTTAGAGCAGTACCAGTGCCCCTCCCAGGTCTGAACAAATGGTGAAAGTTTAGCCACGTTAGCCCCGCCCCCAAGTTTCAGCGTATTTATGTATTGTCTGTACCGTTATCTCTTCGGCCTTCACTTTTTCAATTCAAGGGATTCTGTTTCTAGTGATTCTTGTTGACTATGAAAGGGAAACATCTTTTAGAGGAGGCTCATTTGTTATTAGACATAAAACATGGTGCATCATCTGACACAAACTGAGAAATTAAAACCTGTAACAACAAAACTTCATTATTAGATTCATATCGTCAAATGTCTGGCCTTGAAATCTGCTCTAAGAGTGTCATTGAGCCGGCAGCGAAAGAGTGCTAACTAGAAGCATTCTGACAAGTTCTAGAATCAAAAGGACTGGAAAAGAATTGAAAAGAGAAGGGCATTCTCCTGGTGACGTAATATGTCACTTAAGGACACACCTGTGTGTTCCCTAAAATCACCTAAGTTGGGATCGGAAGTTTGTAAACACTGTCTCTTCATCCAGAGCTCTGAGAACTTCTGCATCTCCCCCAGAGGATAAGAGGGATCAGGGGAGAAGCCAGCGGCTGGAAAGACACTGGGACAGGAGGAGAAGCAGAGACACATGGTAGGGTCTGCCCAGGAGCAAAGCCACTGTGGTTGAGGCTGGGTACTCAGTAAGCACAGAATAGAAAACAAACCATTGGCGAGAGGGAGACCATAAATAATTACATCTGTACGTCAATGCCCTGAAAGGGGAGAAGACGTTGGATGCCTATGGGGACGAACAAACGCGCATGCAGGGCCACCTGGGAAGCAAAGCTGATGGGTGAAGCTAGCTGTGACGTGGATATGTACCACATTTTTTCTCTATCTGGGAAAAGGCAAACCAAAATCTAAACCAGAACCTTGACATGAACCTCTCCATTTCTGTGGTTGATTTCTTACACTTTTGGAATGTGGTTCCCCTTAGCAGTTGGTGGAAGAGCAAACTGACCTCTTCATGTCTTCTCCACCATCCTACAGATACTTACAAAATTTGCTTTATGCTCATAGAAGCCCCAGATATGTTGATGCTATCCCGTTTTGCAGAGGCACCTAGCCATAATGCTAGTGATAGGTCCCTTGGCCAGAACATGACAGCCACACCTTGTCACTGATCCCCTGGCTCTCAGATCAAGGGACCTGATCATTGGAGATTTTAAAATGCACATACAAAAATCATTTGTGAATTTTTTTCCTGTTTGTGTTCCCCCTACCATTAGGTGGCATAGCCGTCAGCAAGCTGGTGATTATGACACACGTAATTGTAACGCTTCCCTGGAATCCAGTCAGCGCATGAGCCTCTAAATTAGATCCAAGTCATCCCGAGAAGCCCTACTTAATTCTTAAGACAAGAGTTTTCACATTCCACATCTACTCTCCTTTAGGAGCTGCAATCCGGGAACTGGGCTACGTCTTCTCGGTTGATGAGTAGATATTAACATCCGTAAATAGCATTTCTCTGGTGCCCACACAAGCCTGAAAAATGCAAGGTTGTTTGGCATCCTGCAAATTAGTGAGTTTCTTGAAGAATAATAAGCATCTGTTGTTGATGTGAGGGGAGGACTTGAGGGCGAGATAGGCTGGGCTCCTTCCTGTGTGCTATGGTGAATTTTTACTCTCCAAGGATACCACTTAAAATCCCATGAAGCCAAAGGAATGTCACAGAATGGTGTGCCGTATGTTATGACTGCAAGATTTTCTTCTTGTTTCTAAAGAGACCACACATCTTGAGGATTCAATCACTTACTTTAGAGTGAGTTGGGGAGCCCATGTTTTGGTACATGAGCACACAGTAGTGTGGGTGGACATGGAGCTGAACAGAGGTGATTGCGCAGGGTGTATGGGAACCAGGGGCCAGGAGGAAAGTCCCATTCTGGGTAACTTGCCAGGGCTCAGATCAAGTCCTAAGTCTTACCAACAATGTTGGGGTGTGTCTAGAGAGATGGCTCTGCAGTGGCAAGCCCTGGTTGCTCTTCTGGAGGACCTAAGTTCAATTCCTAGCACCCACATGACAGCTCACAGCTGTCTGTAACTCAGGAGATACAAAGCCTTCTTCTGGGCTCCAAAGGCACCGAACAAGCAAAATACATATACAAAAAATTAAATAATAATTTTGGGGAACAACTAGCATTTTCTGCCCCCAAAGGCAAGAAGAATATGTGGAGTTATGCTTAATTGACTCAAGAGTCTTAGACACTTAAGCCTGTGGCTGGATCATCTGTCTGCTTTTTGTGTAGGAGTACGGAACTTTGGAAGATGATAGGGAGAAGGTGTGCAGCGTGACCAGCTTCCAAAGGGGCTCCCTGCTTGCAAACATCACACACCGTGCTCCGTTGCCATCGATGGGCAGAGAAGCCAGAGTCCCACAAAATGAGCTCCCACAGACTCTGCCTGACGTTTTCCCTGATAATAGAGCTCCTTCTATAGGACTGTAAGAAGCCTCAGCCATGTGCCCACCCACCTTTGAGTCCCTCTAGCAAACTCCTGGATGTGGTCCAGGGTAGACTGAAACATCTGGATCAGGAAGAAAGGAAACTATGATGATCAGGAGTTCAGGGGGCTGCTACCATTTGGAGAGCAGTCTTCACATACACCTGAATGTTATTGGCAGGGGTGGCTCTTCCTTCTGCCTGTGTGTTAACAGGCAGGAGAGAAGAAAGAAGAGGAATAGCCTGCTCTCTGTCGTGTTGCAAGTGTACACTCAGGGGAGCAGTACTGAGTTCTCTATATAATGTGCTGGGTTTTTTTCTATCTACATATACTTGTAACAAGAATGTATTGGATCAATTAGGAAAATAACAATAATATATAATAATAATAATAACATAGAACAACTGGTAGTAGAGCCATAAAGGAGGCCATGATTAAAGAAAAGAGTTGCACACAATCAGCTGGGGCAGCTGTCCAGTGACTGACAGGTAAACAGGAAATGGGAGTGGGAAGACAGCGCGTCCAGGACAGAGCGCAATGGAAGAGTGTGGATTTCACCACTACACTCAGAACTGAACACGTTTATGCCTTATTATTCTTTACTCCCAGAATTTTCCATATGTAATATTCAGAGAGTAACTGAAACCACAGAAAGCAATCCTGTGGATAAGGTGGGAGCTATCATGATTGCTAAGATGTAAATACTGTACAAATCAAATTCTTTCACTTTGGCCAGAATTTCATCAGATGGCCACACCCAACTAAAAGAAGGCTGCAGGTTATGTTTTTTCTTCTTCTTTTTCAATCCTGTGTTCCCCCAACAGCCTGGAGTTCTTCACTGGGGAGGGAGAAGGTAGGTACTGGGGAAGAACTGACAGACTTTGTCACAAAAAAGAAGAAAAAAGAGTGAATATAAGGTTTTTTTTTTTTAAGATTGAATCAAGTTAAGGACATTTAAGCAAAATTAAACAGGTCAAAGTCTTACATTAGCTTTAGGCTGAATTTTAAATGAAAAAGAGACAGGTTGCTTGCCTATAAAAAGACTTATTCTGGGACTAGTGACCAGCTGCTGAGCCCTTGGCAAGCTGTTAAATGACTGTACGTGGCTAGAACTGAGAATTGCCTTGACATTGGATGCCTGCTAGGTCTGTCCTCTATCTCTCACTTCATTTTCAATCGTTTTTTTCTAAAAAATAAAACATTTTCACTGGAACTCCCTTTAAATCCAATGGGAAAAAAAAAAAAACTCGGTTCTCTATGCAACTCATAAACTATTTCCAATGCCGGGCCAGCAAGTCATAGCTCTGTCCTCAGATGTCTGACCTGGCCCATGACCACATTTTATATCGTATGTGAGATGCCTGCCCCTCCTCTTCAACTTCTAGTTAGAACAGCTTCACACACCACACACAAATTAATCAATAGTGAAGACATTCCTGCTTGACCACCATAACTCAGTGGTCCAACAACTCTGTGTTCTGAAGAACAATTGAGTACTTGGCTGGTAGAGAAACATATTGAGACTTAGAGAACAAATTGCTGAAAGTCTAATTGTCTTAATGAAGTCAGAAACATTTGTTTGCATTCAGAAATCTTGGCTCTCTTCAGGAGCCAAGGCCTCTCTTCGCTTTGTTTATTTTATATAAGCCACTTAGCCTCTACGGCTCCTCATTCTTCCTTGGCCCAAGGAGGAGAGTAATAGTTGACCTGCCTACCATGCAGGGTTGCTGAGAAGAAACCAACGCAACCCCAGTGTGGGTGAAATCTCTAATCTCTGTGAGAGCTGAACTCAAGAGTTCTAGCAGGGACTTCTCATTTTATGGAACATAAAAGTTAAGCTTCTGGTTCTGACCTTCTGGTCCCAATGGCTATATAATTCTTTCTGGCCCAGGCTAGTGTTCTTGTTTTGGAATGATGACCTATCATTTCTCATGGCTCAGAAATCTCGAGCCCGGGAGGTCACTTAATAAAGAATTACGAGTTCACTCAGTAAATCAAAGAATTCCATGATCTGACTTGGCCTCTTGCTACGCTCTGGAGAGACCAGGCCGGCCATTCCTTTTGCTGTTGGTTTTGTTTTTGTTTTTGTTTAAATCAAGAATGAAGTTTTCTGCCTTACCTTCTGCCCTAGATTGTACAGTAATCTACCATTTTGGAAAGAAATTCTGCAAAAATAACCTTCAGGAAATGATGGATGAAGGCCACCCCCGTAGATAAGATGCGAGTGTTCCACAAAACAGAGTATCAGTTGAACCTTAACAGGGTGGCATCAATCTGCGATGTGGTCTGCTTTCCTAAGGTTACAATCTACTAACTTTGTAAAGAGAGTTTGATTGAAGACTCAAGACAGTCTTAGAATTACACCAACATGAAAGAAGAAAAGCACAAAACCCTACTGGAGGCAGGCAAAGGGCTGGGGGATGAAAGGCCCCTATTCCCAAGGTAAGCTTTTATTATTCATATGGTCCTTCTTAGAAAGCCAGCCCCGTCCTGTGGAAGCACTGTAGAGAAGCGAAATTTGAATAAGGGAGACCTCCTCCTGAGTGTAAACAACACAGGAGTACAAAGGAGGAATTGAGCAGACTGAGGGCAGCTCTGGGGGGAGGGGGGGAGGGAGGGGACAAGGGTGGATGGAGATTCTCCAAAGCAAGGGGAGCCTGGAAATGTGATGCGCCTTCAGTGGTTCCCCTTCTTTTATGTATTCACAATTGTTCTCAGTGTCTGAACTATCGACTTTTAACCCTAGAAACAGAGAAGTTCAAACTGTGGCTGAAGAATGCTCTGTTGCCTTTATGTTTTATAGAGATAAAAATTGCAAAGCTGATGAGGGACTAAGAGTTAGACAGAGCTTCTGATAGGCCGTGACTAGGGAATCTTCCAAGATGGCTGGCTCCTTCCTCACTCTCCTGGCCTGAGACAGTTTAACCCTGGCAGTTTAAACCAAAGGCCTGTAGACTTTTTCTCCTGTCAGTAAGGTTCCTGCTGATGAACTGGCTCAACAAGTTCAAGGCCAGGACCAGGATGAGTTTACACAATGGTTGTGGACCACTCAGACATCCAGTCTTTCTTCAAACTGACCTAAGTTAGGGGAGGAAGACCATTCAGAGACTTAACATAGCCAAGCCCTTGAAAGGAGGCTGGATCTTTTTGGCATCCCGAGTTCCCCCTCTGCCTTGCTGAGGGTCTTTTTTCTCTGTGTGTCTGCTGCATGTTTGTGTTTCTTTGCCCCAATAAACACCTTTCTTCAACTGCTGATTCTGTCTGCTTGACTTCTCCACTGCTAACTCGTCAAGCTTCAGATTTTTTCCCCTGACTTTTAAATCCTTTTAACTGGCAGAGAAAATAAACACAACCATAACCCCTAAATGGCAACACATTTTAAACTGTCAGGCTTTCATCTCAGGTCAGAAGGGTAAAGAAGCCAGCCATCTTGGAAGTTCACCATATTGATTTCTTTTTCTTTTTCTTTTTTTTTTGGTTTTTCGAGACAGGGTTTCCCTGTAGTTTCTAGAGCCTGTCCTGGAACTAGCTCTTGTAGACCAGGCTGGCCTTGAACTCAGAGATCCGCCTGCCTCTGCCTCCCGAGTGCTGGGATTAAAGGTGTACGCCACTACCGTCCGGCTACCATCTTGATTTCTTAGTCATGACCCTTCTCCCTACCTGTGTGCTTATCAGGGACTCTGTCTAACTTCTAGTCCCCCATTGGTACAGACAACATAGATGTGGGAGGAGACCAGGACTCTTTTGGAAGGAAGGTAGACCAGGTGCTGTAGCTTGACTCTTAAATGACCTTCTAAGCCCTGGAGTCTATGGCCTGTATGTTGAAAGTGTTTGTAATTATTCAGCTACAAATAGGGCTGCACTTCCAGGATCTAGAGCCATGCATGTGCAGACAAGCCCTCAGGCAATTGCCTGAATGTTAACGGGCCCCACGTGACCCATGTGTGCTCATGCGTGGTACCATCCACGTATGACTCAGCTAAGCCCTTGCATGCATGCAGGAGCCCATCATCTGTTTATGACGTGGTCACGCCAACCACCTGTGCACATGTGCTAGGCAGCTTTTAAAAAGCTGGATGCGCCATCGTCCTCTCTCTCTGCACACCGATTCCCCAGGCCTGTACGTACCCCCTCTAGTAAACTCCTAAGTGGGTTTGTTGAGTGTTCTGTGTTTCCTCCTCTCTCACACCAGGTAATTTCAGTGTTGTCTCCAGTTTATGGCCCTATTGAGAGGTAGCAGAGCTTTTAGACAGAGCCTAGTAAGAGGAAGTTATTAGCAATATGCCTTTGAAGAGCCTAGCGGTTTCCAGCCCTTCTCTGTCTATATGCTTCCCATCTACCACAAGGGGAACAACTTTCTCTACTTCCAAGATATTGTAAAGGTTTGAGAGGTGAAAGGTACCTTGGTGGGTTGGAGCCAATAGGTGCCACAAAGTCATGCCATGCAACAGATCTCACTGGGGGGAGGGGAGGAGTTATTGGGGAAGGAGAGATGCAGAAAGGGAAAAGGAATGGGAGTGAATGTTGGGACCAATCAAGTCCTGGCCTTCAGCTGCTCTTCCCTGTCTAGAGCCTTCTAATTGAAGTTACTAGAAGCTGTGCCTAGCTTAGAGGATCAGAGGATGGGATTTTCATCTGTTGGCCATTGACTGCAGGATATTTAAGCCTCCATGGTGCTATTAAAGAAGGGCTTTTTGGGACCAGTGTGGGAAGGTCTGTGTGTCTGTCTGTCTCTGCATGTGTATTCTCAACCTCCAGCCCCTTGCCCGAAGCTCGCGAACTGGGTTCTAGCGCATAGAGCGCAGACGGGGGGGGGGGGGGGGGGGGGGGGGGGGGGGGGGGGGGTGCGCGGCAAGAGAAGGCACTGGCTTTTTATAAGGGGGCTATAGCTCATGTGCATAGGGAGAATGTGCGATTCATGATGAGAGTGGGAATGTGCCTCATTTTGGCAGGTGATGATGACATGTCCTGCTGCCACTCAGTCCCTAAGTGCGGGACGGTGGAGTGCCTGATTGCTAATAGACTGAAATTACCTGGAGGGAGTGAGAAGAAAACACAGAACATGCAACAAACCCACTTAGGGGTTTATTAGACGGGACTTGTACAGGCCTGGAGAAGTCAGTGTGCAGAGAGAGGAAGATGGCACGTCCAGCTTTTAAAAGCTGCCTGGCACATGCACTCAGGGGGTTGGCGTGACTACGTCATACACAGATGAAGGGGTTCAGGCATGCGCACAAGGGCTTAGCTGAGTCATACATGGATGATGCAATCCACATGGCATGTGGTTCATGTTGGGGGAGGGGGCTTTAACATCTCCAGGGGCCATTAGGCACTTCTGCCTGAGGGCTTGTCTGCACATGCTTGGCCCCTAGAACTCGGAAGTATCAGCCTTATTGTGGCTGAAATCATTACAGTTATACTGTCTCATAACAGGCCCAAAGGAATGAATAGGTCCAAGTGAACACAGGTCAAAACTTCTGAAGCTCTAACCATGAATCCATGTTGGAGGTTTATAATTCTTTATAAAAGCTCACAGAGTTTTTGAACTTTTAAAGTGTTAGAAGTTCTAAAGACTATATATATTTTTTTCCAATTCCCTCCCTTCCTCACCCCTGCCCTCCAACCCTCTCCCAGGGCCCCCATGCTCCCAATTTATTCAGGAGATTTTGTCTTTTTCTACTTTCCACATACATTAGATCCATGTCTGTCTCTTTTAGGGTCCTCTCTGTTGTCTAGGTTCTCTGGGATTGTAAATTGTAGGCGGCTTTTTTTTTCTTTATGTCTAAAAGCCACTTATGAGTGAGTACATATGATATTTGTCTTTCTGGTTCTGGGTTGCCTCACTCAATATGATGTTTTCTACATTCATCCATTTGCCCACAAATTTCAAGATGTCATTTTTTTCTGCTGTGTAGTACTCCATTGTGGAAATGTACCACATTTTTCTTATCCGTTCTTTGGTTGTGGGGCATTTAGGTTGTTTCCAGGCTCTGGCTATGACAAACAAAGCTGCTATGTGTTAAGTTGGGAGCGTAGCACCAGCCCATAGCCTGGGAGTTGCTTTGCTCTGGACTCCAAATCCCAGCATGCCAGGTCCTGACCCCTCTTTGGGGGAGTCAGGACCACTCCCACAGGGTATTTAAGTGAGTTCCCAGAGGAGAAACACTTGGTTTTTGGGTCTGTGTGGGCTCCCTGGGGTCCTGTCTCCCTGCCATACACTCGACCACCCGAGAGCATCATTCTTAATAAAACGATGGGCATTTTGATTTGGTTTGATTTGACCTAATTGGATTTCTTGCGCCTGCGGAGCTGCCCTTTTCTTATCATTATGAACACAAGACTATGAGACTTTTAACATTGCAAGGAAGAGCTGATTTTCATTTCAACTCCTGAGTAGAAGCAACAACTGAAAAATTGTGCTGTTTGCCTTAAGTTTTATGGAACATGTTAATCCCAAAACACAAGGAGAAAGACCACTGACCCAAATGGCCAAATTGGAGCAAGCTTTTTTATTTGTGTACACAGGTGCCTTCCCCTAAGGTAGTGTTTAAGGTATCTTCATGGGGAAGATAAGGGTTTTATAGCTCAGATGTAAGAGGTTTCCAAGTCGGGGATTTGGCAGGCAAACAGAAGCAGAACATAAGCATTGGTCAAAGACATGGTTGCTGGGTGATCATAGCAAAGTGGTCATAAAAAGGTGGTCACAATGAGGTAGTAGCAAGGTGGCCATAGTAAGGTGGTCATGACAAGGTGATCATACAAGGTAGTAGCAAGGTGGTCATAATAACTTCTTGAAACGGAGTCTTGGTTGCCATTTCCTGGAACAAGCAGTACAGAACCATTTGTAGTTAGGATTATATGTGGGGCATAGCCTAATCCTCGGGAAACAGAGGTTTAATCATAAACTTTACTGTAAGATGGCTTTCAAGCCCAAGATGGAGGCAGGCTGGTTTATCAGAAGACCCACCCCAAATGTGGATGATATTTTTTGGTAGCAGACCAGATAAAAGGGCTCAGTAGAAGGAAGATTATTCACCTTTTACTTGCTTGGTCTTTTCCTGTCTTCATGGAGTTGGTTTGCCTTGCTGCTGATTGAGCTGACTCTTTCTCTGATACCAGAACCAGTGTTTCCAGGCTTCCACGTTCTCTAAAGACCAGTGGTTCTCCAGTAACCTCTGGATTTTTGACAATCTATTGGAACTACTGACGCACCCAGCTTCAGGACCTGAGTCAACTACTGGGTTCTCAGTCTCTTGAATATGATTCAGATGTTGCTACTCTTTTAATGTAAGCATTTTTAATAAATTTATATATACTCATACATATTTATATAGTCATACATTTATAAATGCGTGAATAATCACATGTTGCTATTACATATAAATATATATTCATTTTACCAGTTCTCTTCCTCAAGGGAATACTGACTCATACAAATGACATTTTAGATTATGAGACTTTAAGGACAAGAGATAGAATGTTGTATCAACTTGAAAAGGGGGAGATTTGTGATGGTTGATTTTAATTGTCACCTTGACACAATCTATAATCACCTGGGAATGAGGCTCAGTAAGGAAATGTCTAGATTAAGTCGGCCTGTGAGCATGCTTTTTTTTTCCTTAAGATAACTGAGGTGGGAGGATCCATATCGAATATGGTAGCACCATTCCATGAGCTGGACCCTGGACTGGGTCAGAAGGGAAAAGGTGAGCTGAATATTGGCATGCATCCACACGTTCTTTCTCTGCTCTTGATTGTGGATGTGACGTGCCGAGCCGCTTAAGCTCTTGTCGCCTTGAATTCTCCACAGTGGTAGGCTGCAGCCTGGAACTGTATGTTCAAATAAACCCTTTCTTCCCCAAGTTCTTTTTATCAGGGCAGCAACATGAACAAGACTAAGGCAGTCACCAGAGCGGTCTTTATCTAAGATGGTTTTTATTTTCTGGGCTTTAACTTTAAAAGAAACACTGAGATTTCTGCAAGTGTATAAACTGCACCTATGAGTGCTTTTATCCAGATTCAAGGGCTTTATTTGCCTATCTAAGCCTTGTAAGATTTGTGTAAGATTTGAGTCTTTAGTTTATTCATTGTTGTTGTTCATTTGTTTTTGAGATAGGATCCCTATGTAGCTTAGATTGGCAGTAGCTCAGTATGTAGCCTAGGCTGGCCTCAAGCTTGAGGTCTTCCTGTCTTAAATGTCTGAGTTCTGGTATTGTAGATGTGCACATAATGTCAGGTTCCATGATTTGGGACTTCTTTGATATTAAAGCATTTTATAAAGCAACTTATATAATGCATGCTGAAGTGTATCACACAAAGTATGTGATGACACTCGCAGTTTCTTTTGAAATGTATCACAGATGGCTCTGTGAGTAATGGCATCTGCTGTCGAGCTTGGAGGCCAGAGTTTGAACCTCAGAAACCATGGACATGTTTCCTCCCCAGAACATGGTGGAAGGAAATAACGGACACCTGCAAGCTGTCTTCTGACTTCCACATGTGTACCACAGCATGCGTGCTCACACACACACACACACACACACACACACACACACACACACACACACACCTGTAATGGCAGCAGGAGCAAGGCTGAGGCAGGAGGATTGCCTTGAGTGCAAGGCCAACCTGGACTACATAGTGATTGCAACACTAACTATGTCTATATAGCAAGATCCTATCTCAATTAAAAAACACAAATTCAAAAAAAGCTTTTTGCAAGTTAAGTTTTAAAACCCTTCATAACTTCTTACAAATTTAAAGAGTGTACGTTCACAAAAGATTAAAATTTTATAAATAATCAACCATATTTTTACTTCATTAGAATTATGCTATTACTCCTTTCAACCTAAGAGATCATAAAAATCTCAGTTGAATGGAGATATATAAAAGGACAATCATGTTAAACTTTTTACCAACTTTGCAAGCAAAACTTGGACACAATAGACTACAATGGTCCCTTCTAGTCTGTTAAGTGTTTGATTGCTTAATAATTTGCCATTCTCAGATAGCCTTAAACTAATTCAGCCTCTCTATTTAAAAGTTGGATTCAAGGTAAAAATGTGATTTTAAGAAGAATACATTTTCCTTGGCTCAGAATTATCAACATCCAATTAATACATTTTTATAATAACACAGACCTTTTCTTCTCTTTTTCCAAAGGCAGATTCAGATTCAAAAATTGAGTGGAGAGAAAATTGTCTTACTTAAATGTCTGGTCTGTTTAAGTAATTAGAAGAGTTAGCCAACCGAAATGGTGACTCCTACCTAGAGGAACAATGGTTGGGATGAGAGCTGCTCCCCAAAGGCTTGGGCCCTTGAGTTCTTGGCTCCCATTTAGTGGCACTGTTGTGGAGGTCTGGCTGTCGCATGCTTGCCGGAGGAGTTACGTCACTGGAGATGGGCTTCGAGGTTATACAGCCTCCCCCTACTTCCGGTTTGCTCTCTCTACTTCATGCTTGCCATGGATGTGCGTTCACTGCCTTCTGCCCCAGACTCTCTTATTCCTCAGGAACTTTAAGCCAAGATAAACTCTTTCTTCTGTAAGTTGCTTTTGGTCATGGTGTTTTACTACCAACAGAAAAGTAACTAACTCATGGAGTGAGTAGCTTTATCGTACCAAGGAGTTTGTGGCGACTTCAGATTACAATAGCAACACACCCAACACGTGTCCAGGGCAGCCAGAGTTACACAGGAAAACCCTGTCTCAAAAAAAAGTGTGCAATGTTCTGTTTGCTACATCTTTATAGTGTGAACTAGTCAGTCTTTTCTTTTGCCTTGACTATCTACCCAGATCATAGAAATGGTCCACATTTGTACTCAACATGTAATGAATCCTAACAGGTGTCTTCTTGGAGCTCAGATTCTTGGCTTTGAGGTTCTCTACCAAAGGCTGATGGTACTTGCTGCTTTTCACACTTCCTTTTGCTTTGCAAGAGAACTTTGCCTATTGTTAGATTTGTGGTTATGAGGACTGACGGGAAGAGTTACTTTTCAGTACATAAGCAAAGCCCTCTCTTCCAGAGGGAAGAAAATGACCAGTAAGCACTATGCTAGCCAAGGTAAGACTCGGGGAGGGGGATTCTCTCTGTTCCTCCCAGCACAATACCAGTCTTTCAGTTCTGCCCTCTGTGAAGCAATTACAGGTACTGCTCATGTGACCACTTAGAACTAAGTAAGGCCAATGCTGCCCCCAGTAACTGCAACGAAGCCTCAGGAGAGTACACCCCAGCTGTGCTTGCACACGTGGGCACTCACACCAGCATTGAGCCTCATTTCTCCTCTAAACTGGCTCTGCCCAGAAGAGCCAGTCCACAGCAGGAGCCTAGTTTCCTCAATGCTTGCCAAAGCTGTGTTCCTTCTGGTGGTAGCGATTCAATTCACGAGAAATGTCAAGGAGTTCAGCTCGCTGTGTCAACAGTGTGCCTGTCACCATAGCAAACTGTTCCATTACCAGAAAGCAGCCTTGAAGAGGGAAAACACTCTCAGATCCTCTGACTTTGCATGCCTTCACCTGATACTAGAAGCCAATATTAAGGCTTGCAGAAACTACCCTGGGTGCAAAGTGGACCATTAGACTGTCGTCTACAGGACAGCTGGACATCTCTTTCCAAGATGTCCCTTAAAATAAATATAATGTCCTCTTGCACTAACTACAGTCCGGGAGATTCTCTCCGTTTACCATTTTTTTCATAATCAGTCATCCATCAACTTCATTTTCTTAAACAAGGGGCCATAAATCAAAACAGGATCTTTAGCATAGATGCAGGGCAGTCCTGCTCTCTGTGTAAAAAGCAACATTGTCCTCAGCCAGTGACACGGAGACTGCTCCCTAATAGACTAAGCGTGCAAAAATAGATGAACTGAGAAGAGCAGGAAGCAGCAAATGGATCTGCTTTAACAGGGAAAAATCAAAATCCCGCCTTCTGATCGGATTCTCTTCTTAAGTAAATGGGTTTTCAACGGTGACCTCTTCAATCCAATGAAAATTTGCTGTTTTTGGAAATGGCAAACAGCGGGTGTACACTGCCCAGGTCTCTGCTAATGCCCAGCAGAAGGCCTGGAGGTTGACATATGGAACTCACCAGAATATGTTATGTTCGTTTCTTTTCCCTCTGGCCTTTGAATGTTTCACCTTTCTTAATGCTTTTCAGAGTTTCCAGGTGTGGGACTAGGAGATAAAGGCTAAAGAGATCAGAAGGATGCTTGGATGTCCCCTAATGGAACAAGACGGGCTTGGCTGAGGGAAGGCTTAGCGAATCACTGCCACAAAACAGGCTCAGAGACTCTTCGGCAGGAGGGAGTCTCCACAATTTCAGAGCTTCTACTGTCTACTCTAGAAGTCACAGCCAAGCGGTCTAAGTCTTAAGGGATTGTCGAGAATAAATTTATAATGTGTTATTTAAATTTGAATACAGTAAAATTAACTTGTTTTACAGTTCCGTGAGTTTTTATTTGTTTGTTCTAATACATGGATCAATCAAATTACCACTTGGTCTTTTTAACATGCTGTTCCCTGTGGTCCTATTTCCTTCCTTCTAACTTCTAACAACCAGCATGCATCCTCTGGTTTTGGCCCTTCTTGAACACCACGTAAGCAGATGTCTCAGTTTCAGCTGTGACCTTGCCACAGCCTAGAGGCATCTGAGGGAGTCTCAGCTGAGGCGGTTTCCAAATCAGATTGGCCTGTGCCGTGTTTGTGAGACACTGATGATTGTTGTGACACTATCCCTAGGCATCTAGAGGCCTAGACTGAAAAAGAAAGCTGGCTGAGTTGGAGCCGATGACCACGGTTTGAGCTTTAGGTCTTGTCCTGACTTCTCAGTGGTGGTCTGCGACTTGTAAGTGAAAGCCAAATACATCCTCTCTGCTTCCCATTGTTTTTAGCCAGAGTGTTTTATCCCAGCAACAGCAGGGAAACTAGAAGACTATCGCAATGTTTTGTATGTTTGGGGCTTCGTTTCTCTCATATAGAGTAGTCTGTTTGAGATTTATCCACACACCTAAAGTACCACAAGTTCATTCCCCCGTATTACTAGGCTGCATTCTCTATATCGACACGCTGTGTTCACCCATTTGCCAAGTGCAGGCTGGGGTTCTTCTAAGTGATTATAATTGATGCTCCTGTGAGCATTTTATAGATTTTTATGTGAACATAAACATTCATTTCCCATTTCTGAGCCATATGGTAGGGGTTTATAAAACTGATAACGGATTTTCTAGATTGGAAATTTTTCTCTCTCCCTTGCCCTCCCTTCCTCCCCCTCCTTTCCTCTCGACTTCTCCAGGTTTGCACTCCAGTTACACTGACCGCAGAGACTGGGTAGAGCATATGTAAAGTTGAGAAAACATCTTCCTTAAATATTTGATCTACTCCTCACTGAAGCTATCTGGGCAAAGACCCCTTTGCAGGATGGTTTTAACTATGATTTCCAGGAAGAGCTCATCCACTTCCTCTATGGTGTTGACATTGTATTGCTATGGCATTCCCTTGTTATCTTTTTAATGTCCGTGGTGGTCTGCTGGGATATATCTCCTGTGTTCCCGACACTGGGGTTTTGCATTTATACATATGGCCTTCACCCTCACTGGCAAGGTCATCTACTTTGTTGCTGCCACTACTGATGCCTTTGGTAATGTATGAACCCACCTTCTTCCGGCTGTGATCTGAGGACCAGCATCTCTCCAGGAATCTTCCAGGCCTTCCGCACCAGATTAGGACTGCTTAGGCATCCAACCTGGCAGACTAAGCCACTACGAGGTAGTTAGCCTGTCTGATATGAGGCCATTGTTGAGCTATTCTGACTGTATTGTGTAAGCCAACCTAGCAAAGCCTCTTTTAATGTGTGTTCTATCAGTTCTGTTCCTCAAGAGAACCTAAGACAGACTCCATTGGTTGTGATTTCCCCAATGGAATTAATAAGATGTTCTCTGATTCTCCATGTGCTGAGTGATTGTGATGAGTGCTGAGAATATTTTTGGTTTCAGGACCTGTTTAAACCCTCTAGAAACTGTTTCATTTTGTTTTTCTTTCAGCGTGCATTTGATTGATGAGGTTCAGAGTATAGATCATGACCCACTCAGCATGCATTAAATCGATAAGGTTCGGAGTGAGAATCCTGACCCACACTGCACACATGGGATCAACAAGGTACAGATGGCAGTACTGACCCTCACTTGCACCCTACCGTTTTTATGTCTGGTTGTTTTCAGAACCTTTTCTATCCTCTTGGGGTTTGACCCACACTAGCCCGCTCAGGCCTGGGATGTGCCACGGACCACACTGGAGTTCAGTTCTCCAAGCCCGTTACTCCCCTGCTTCAGCTCAGTGTTACGTGTGAGCAGCTCTTGAGAGACCAGGGTTGGATGCACAGATTAGGATATCTGTGTCTAACCCCTTCTCTCTGTGATTTCCACTCTACCCCATCTCATCCTTTCTGATTCCCAGAGGTTACTTCTCCTATTTCCATGGCTAGGGAAGATGATGCTCATCCTCCTCTACTGTCCCAGCCCTCAGAGGCTGCATCCATCCTCAGGGCAAAGCAGCAGGAAGCCACAGGGTCCGTGAGTCAGACAGACAGACGTCTTCTCATTGGTGCCCACCAACCCACGGCACCTGCTGCTACAGAGCAAGAATGGGGAGCAGGCGAGTGGAAACAGGGAGGAGCCATTTCTAGCAATACTTGCGCTTCAAGAAGTCCACTCGCTACTTTTTTCTCCATCTAAAAGGTGAATTTTTATCTTCGAGCAGTGAGCTCCTAACTACAGAGATTCACCACTGGACTGCTTTCAAGTGTAAACCAAAAGATAGGGTGACCAACAAAAGGAAAGAGGAGCCCACTCTTGGATCAGCCGTTCTTCACCATCTGTTTCCCTTCCTAACCTGTCTACTGCCTCGGTTCTCAGACAGTAGCTGTCTGTATTCTGTTCAGATTTAGTTTTCAGGAGGGAGATACAGTGGGCCACATTTACTCCATCACAGACCTCAAGGCTGAGTTTGTGTGTCAACTGCTTTTGCTTAACACACTGATTTAGAACAGAACCCAGAATCTATGTTTCCTATAGCTTTTTCGTTTGTTTATTTGAGGTATCTCGAATGTTGTTTTTTGTTTCTTTGTTTTTTTTTTAATACAAAAGTACATGAAGCTCATAGTGTATATATAGAACATGTTAAATCAAATATCACGTAGGCAGATTCCGCCTACGGTGGGCTCTCCAGAAAGGCGAACTGCTTTTGTTATTGGAATCCTTTGCTTTGCTGATATTCTCTTAGACCATTGGGAGCCAGTTGCAGTAACCGTTAGACCTCCATCAAGATAGCTACAAACATCCAGAGGAATCACAAGGGTGTGGAAATGAAGGCCCGTCGGCAGTCCGTGTGGTCCTCTGTATTTTCAGGATGTGGTTATGGAACAGGGTAGAAACCTCTGTAACCGGCAATAAAAATAGCATGTTGTGGAGACACAGTGACCAGAGGTCTGACCACCCGGAAGGGAAGAATCAAAATGCTTGAGGAAGCACAAAGAAAGGTATTTGAGCGTCTTTAGTGGAAGGTTTTGTATTTCTCTGTTTCGTTTTGGATTTTTTTAATTGGTAGTGATAGTGGTGGTGGGGTTTTTTGTTTTGAATTTTAGTTTGGGAGCTTTTAAAAAAATGTAGCTGGGGCCTGTTTATTTCTATTTATTTCTTTGTTCTGCAATAGATCCTGATACTTGTTATTTTCTGATCATCGATCTTCTTTTACATTAAAACCATGTTATTACCTGGAATTTCTTTGCTAAAACCGAAGTAGCGTTCTTAATTCAGCCATCTTTGAGGTCTGACTTTCTCCTCTTTCCCGCTAGCTAGTTTACGGCATGACTGTGGTTTCCCATCCCTTGCTGCTTTGCTGTTGTTGCCTCTCTGTCGCCGGGCAGGCTATAACTCGTGTCAGCGTTCCCTTCTTGATGTTTTGTTCCTCTCTAATTTTCTTGTGTCTGTGCTTGCAATGCTTGCTCGCCTAGGATTTTTTAATTGCAGCCTATTTGAACACAAATGGCTTGTGAACTTTTCAGCCTTCACATTCCTGCGACAATCAGAGGCAACAGAGTCAAATTTAACTACAGAAGACGATTATGGAAGGTTCTCTAGAGCAGAACCCGGAATAATAAGAGCGTTTCATTAGCTTCAGCACCCCGCAGAGCGCACGTGTATGAGCATTCTTTTCCTTTCCTGCTTCTGCCCCTGTGCCGTGTCTGCCCTTCTTTCTCAGGCGCCCAGATAAAGTGACAATGTCTTCTGCAGGCTGAGAACGAGCTGGCAGTTAAGGAAGGAGCAGTGCCGGCTATACAGAGCATGAAATTCCACATCACCCAACAACCCAGCAACCGTTCAGTGCCTATCGTACGCCTGTCTAGTGACAGATGAAAATGAAAGATGCGGAGGACAGCTTCCTTCTGGTCCTCTCATCCTCCTCCCTCCCCCATGGGTACCAGAGATCAAACCCTTACTTATACAGCAAGGACGTTACCAACTGAGCTAGTCCCCAGCCTCTGATCCCCCTCACTCAAATCATCCAATTTTTTCCTCCAAATATTTTTTCTTGGAATGTAAACCACTGATTTGACTTACCAGCACCCCAGAACATGTTACTGACATAGCCATATGCTGAATTCTTAACCCTTCTGCTGACAGTACCCCAGAACATGCTACCAGCATAGCCATACTCTGAATTCTTAACCCTTCTGGTGACAACACCCCAGAACATATTACTGACATAGCCATACGCTAAATTCTTAACCCTTCTGGTGACAGCATTGGGAGGTAGAATTTGGATAGAGAGGAATGGGTCATAAGCAGAGAACCCCACGAACAGGATTATGGCTGACATAAAGGGAACCTTAGAGACCCCCATCTCTCCTCTGCCATGCGAGAATGTAGTAAGAAGACAGACACCTGTGAACTAGGGAGGGAGCCCTCACCCCAAATCTGTCAGCACCTGCCTCTGTGAGTTACAGGCACCAGAACTGCAGGAGATAAATGGTATTTCTGCTACAGCATCCCAAAGAGAGCAAAACACTATACCAAGGGTAGAGCACGGGACACATATAGCTGCATCCAATGCACGAACTTGTTACTGACAGGTGTGGAAACAGAACTGGAGTAAAAGTCACAACAGGGCTCTTCTGGTTTAGGTGAGGACTCTGAAGATCTACCAGAAAACCCATTTATGTAGCACATTTTAGTTTGTGAAAAAGGATATCGCTGAGAAGGGGGAGAGAGCAGACATCTATCTGATAAGAGGTTACATCAGCAAATATTCCAGGGGACTATTGCTGCCTTTTGTAATTACGAGATGTTAAAATTCTGGCTTGCTAAAGACAAATACATCTCAAAATTATAAAGCTGAGTCAAAAGTGAATTCCTAAGAAAGATAACAAGAATAAGGGGCTGTCTGCACAACTGGCCGAATAAAAGATGCCAAACAGAAAGGTTTCCCTCTTGCTCCCTTCCCACAAGGGAGTGGCTGGTCTTGGACCAGAGGTTGTGATGAAAGCAGCTACAAAACTGAAAAGATTCATGGAAAGACACAAGGAAAGATGCCTGCAGCAACCATTCTCTCAACAACAGGAAGCAGAGGAGCTACGACATCAAGAGAAATGAGGCAAAACCAGGCTGCAGGTGGTGGAGCACCACAACCCCAGAGTTTGGGAGGTGGAGGCAGAACGGCTAGAACTCCAAGGTCATCCTCAAACTGTAGAGAGTCTGAGGTCAGTCTCAAACGAGTGAGACTTCAGAGCCAAGTAACAAAAACAGGCAGCCCAGAATTTGCTGAGCTGAGGTGGCAGGAGGAGATGATCTGCTTGGGACTGGCCCTCTAGGAGCTGAGGGGAAAGAGTAGAACTCCTCCCATTGTGAGTTGGCTAGTGTGGGCGGGGCTACCCCAGCTGCAGCTATGGCCTCGTCCTTTCTTAGCCTTTCCCAGGTGGACTGCACATAACCACAGAGCTAGGCAAGGCCATACCAGAAACTGCATGCGACATGGAGTTCCTAGGTGTTGGCACCAGCGTACTAGCTTCTGTTAAGTCCTTCTTTCTCCTTCTCCCTTCACAGGTACTGACCCATAATGCCTGTCATCACCCTAAATTCCAGATCAGCATTGTCTGTAGAGAAGACAGTCTGCCACAGGGGTGCGCCCTATCTAATAGTCTTCTTGAAGACACTCAGAAAATAGAGGCAGAGAGAACACTCGGTTATGTGACCAGCATAATTTTGATCCCAATTCTCATAATATTACAAGAAACTGGAAGTCCCTTAGCAGTGTATAACACTGGTTCTCAACCTGCAGGTCGTGACCCGCTGGGGTCAAATGGCCCTTTCACTGGGGTCACCTAAGACCATTGGAAAACGCAGATATTTACATTATGATTCATAACATTAGCAAAATTACAACTATGGCGTAGCAACCAAAATAATTGTGTTTGGGGGTCACAACAACATGGAACTGTATTAAAGGGTTGCAGCGGAATGAAGGTGAAAGCCATTGGCGTGGAACAAAATATCCTTACCAAGTAAATAATAAAGCAAATCTAACAATTAAAGCAAAACGAATGTATGTTCAATAAATGAGGCTTATATCAGGGATTCAAGATAGACTTACCATCTGAAAATAAATCAGTGTGCATGCTCTCCTTCAATGTCCAGGAAATTCAAGAAGAATGGAAACAGGTAGTGTTGGAGCAATTGGATGTAATATACAGAAAACAACAACAAAAAAAAACAAAACAAGGTAAATAAAATGAAAACAAAAACCCCACAACTTTCAAATCCCCCACACCAAGAAATGAACTTGAACTACAGCCCAGAACTACACAAGACCTAAAAGTCAAAGGCTCATGAAAGAAAACATGCTACAGAATTTTCACAATATTTGAATAAGAAAAAAGATCATAGCTGGAACACCAAAATCGCAAACCAAGAAGAAACAAAATAAATTGGGCTGGCACCGAAATGAAAAAATTTCCCCTTCTTTGCAAAACGCAAATGAGAAAACAGAAAAGTGGGCCACACAAAGGGAGAAAACAGGTGAAAGACACCTGTCCTCTCTGGCAGAGAACTTACTTAAAGAACGCCCAAAGCCCAGTTTTAGCCCACGATAGACTTTTAAAAGTGCGAACAAGCAGAGAAGAAGAAAGAGAAGAAGGAGAAGAAGAAGAGGAAGAAGAGGAAGAAGAGGAAGAAGAAGGAAGAAGCAGGAAGGCAGAGGCGAAAGAGGGGAAAGAAGAAGACGGAAGAAGAGAGAAGAAGAAGGGGAGAAGAATGGGGAAAAGAAGGGAGAAGAGGGGAAAAGAAGCAGAAGACTTTGAGGAAGGAAGAAAGAAGAAGAAGAAGAAGAAGAAGAAGAAGAAGAAGAAGAAGAAGAAGAAGAAGAAGGGAAGGGGAAGGGGAAGGAGAAAGGGAAGGGGAAGGGGAAGGAGAAGGAGAAGGAGAAGAAGAGAAAACAAATGGGGAGACGCTGATGTCACTATTAGGGAACACTCAGCACGCATCAGGATGGTTGGTGAGGCACCTGTTGGTGTCCCATGGACAGAGAAAACCTGGGACTCTCATGGTGGAAATGCAAAACATTGTAGACACTGGGGATTGAGAGGGGAGAACAATCAAGTAGCTCGTCAAAAGAAAAAATGTCTAAGAAGATAGAAATGCTGACTACACTGATTGAATCATCACACATTGTATCCATATGTTGAAAGACAATGCTGTCCCTCATAAATATGTATAATTAAAACAGCATCTAATTTAAAATGCTAAACAGGGAGTTACTCTGTGGCCCAGAAATTTTGCAATGGTTACATATCCATGAAAACTGAAAACATACATTCCCAAAATGGAAATCAAACAAACCGTTGATTAATTAACTAAGGAGTTGATGGATAAAATATGGCTTCCCTATAATTGAATATTGTTTGGTCATGAGAAAGAATGGAGTTATGATTCAGATACATGCCAAAGCAGAAGAACCCAGTATGAAATATCATAACATCTTAAGCTCTTTGTTTTTTGTTTGTTTTAGTTTGGTTGTTTTGAGACAGGGCCTCTGGCTGTCCTGGAACTCACTTTGTAGACCAAGCTGGTTTTGAAGTCAGGGATTTGCCTGCCTCTGCCTCCCAAATGCTGGGACTAAAAGTGTACACCACTATGCCCAACTTAGCCTTTTTTAATTTTAAAAATCATTTACTTTATTTGTTTTTATATTGTGTCCATATTTTGCAGGCATGAACATATGTTCCACATGTATGCAGTGCCCATGGAGGCCAGAAGAGGGCAGATTCCTTCCCCGGGATTGAAATTAGAAACAGTTGTGATTCTCCAAGTGAGCAATGAGATTTGAACCCAGGTCCTCTGGAAGAACAGTCAGAGCTCTTAACTGCTGAGTCATCTTAGTCTCCAAGATTTCATTTTTTTACTGTCAATAATAGGCAAATGTATGCATATAAAAAGTAGATTAATGGGTCCCAGAGGTTGAGAAGAGCTGTTAATAATTAAGGTTTATTTGTGGGTGATAAAAAGGTTCTGGAATTAGGGATAAAGGTTAAATGTTAAGATGTATGGAAAACCACTAGATTGTCTACTTCAAATGAAATATCTGAGTGGAAGTTTACACACTGTTTAAACAGTGAACCTTTGGTAGTATAACAGTAAATGGGTAGAGGGCTGAATCAGTAGGTAAAGAGTTTGCCGTGCGAGCATGAGGAACTTAGTTCAGAACCTCAGTATCTATGAAAAATCTCTGCACAGTAACAAAAAGCTGTAACTGGCCTGTTGGAATGCAACCAAAGGTCTTGCTGGCCAGTGTGTCTAGCTGAAACAGAAAGCCTCAGGTTCAGTGAGAGACCCTGTCTCAAAAAATATGGTAGTCAGACCTGGAAAGATGGCTCACTGGTTAAGAAAACTTGATACTTTTGCAGAAGATCCAGGTTTGGTTCCCAGCACCTACATGGAGACTCACAATTGTCTGTAACTCCAGTTCCAGAGGATCCAGTTTATTCTTCTGACTTCCACAGGCACTGTACATACATGGTGAATAGACATACAAGTGGGCAAAACACCATTACAAACAAAATAAATTCTTTTAAAAATACATAAGAAAGATACCTGGCACTGACTTCTAGTCTATACACACATACACACACAACCCTGAGCAAGCATACTCACATATAAAAATGTGCACACACACACAGACACACACACACGCATATATAGTGACTGCTTTTCAGCAATTATTAAATCAGAATTTATATTAATTTCTTCCTAAAACCCACTGCTGGCTGAACCTGATTCTTCTCATTGTCTCAATGAAATGAGCAGGTCTCTCCTACCCACACAAAGCGCAGGACAGGACATACTTAACTCTACCACGGGAAGAGCTCATGCCAGGAACCTAGTCAGAGAAGCAGGGTGCTGACAGCCCTCCTTTGCTTTGGGGGCTACGCTTTGACTGTTCACTACTGGCTTTTGTTCATGGGATGCAAAGGCCAATCTGGAGGCAAGGCTTTAAAGGATGTTCTGTGCTCTCCGTCAATATTACGAAGGCAGGCCCTGCTTATTTTCCACATCCTTCCCTCATTTTAGCCTAGAGAAAAGCTTTCGTGTGAAGAGTGAACTCATATGTTACAGTTTCTATGGAGATTGGAGGAACCATAGGTAACACGAGATCAAGTGATTGCATCTTTGAGTCAAATGCAATGTTCTTGTCATCTGCTATATGACCTGGAGGACAAGGAAACACTCCATGTGGAGAACATGACCCTGAAGATGTAGATCCATTCCTATATTAGTCACTCTCCAATCTGTGAGAGCCACCTCCTGGCTGCCAGAACCAACTGTCCCCATCTGTGACATACGGGGCCTAACTCAGCAGCTCCAAATCTGCTTTAATTTTTTAACTAAAATGTAACTCAGGTAACTTAGACAGTGACAGAAACTCTCTCCTGCGCTTGCTCTCTCTCTCTCTCTCTCTCTCTCTCTCTCTCTCTCTCTCTCTCTCTCTCTCTCTCTCTCTCATCTGTGTGTTTATTTTAATAAACTGGCTAAAGCAGTTCTGGAGGTTGAATCCCAACATCCCAACATCTGTGATCTGCAAGCTGCAGACCTGCGCATTTCCAATTCAAAGAGCAAAGTCCCAGAGGAGCATGAGGTTTCCATTCAAGGCTGAAGGCAGAAAAAGGCTAGCATCCTAGCTCCAGGTGGCCAGGCAGGAGTGGCCTCTATGTGCCTTTAATGATTTAGAGGAAGACCACCCACATGGCGGATGGCAATCTGCTTTACTCATTCTATCTATGCAGCTGGTCATTTCATCCAAATTAGCCTACAGACAAATCCAAACTAATGCTTGACTGAGTAATTGCATGCCTAGGGGCCCAGAAAAGGTGACACACAAGATTAATCATCACAACCAGGGAAGCTTGCTTCCAACAGTATCTTAGAGACAAGCCATATAAGCAAGGCAAATGAGAGAGATGCCATACTGGCTGTCAGTACCATAGCTCTTCCTCCCCAGCCTGGTGATCACCCCAGAGACAGATGCAAAGTAATAGGCAGGCCAGCTCCAGGCCCAAAGGGAGCATGGAAGCCTAAACCATGCCACAGATGCGTGTGATGGAGGCTCACTGCTGGCTCTGCCTTAGCACCCAAATTCCTGTTTCCTGGCAATTTTGTTTTGTTTTGTTTTTAGCATAAAGCCATTCTGAATACACAGCTTGCAACCATGTGGGGCCAAGTTCTGACCAAAGGGTTTAGAATAAAGAGACATATGCCATTCTAAGCCTGCCCTTACAGGAAAAGGACACACCAACATCTTCTTTCCCAAGCACCCTAGCTAGAATACAGACCTGAGGACGCATCCTCTCAAGCCAGGTGGATGATGACATCACTGTACAATTGGCAGATCCGCACAGAGAGGGGAACCCTGGACTCCCAGTAATCTTGCAGAATATGATTTTTGCATTATCACAAACTTTTATGTAAAAGAAAAATCTAATTTCTCATCTACAAGATTAATGACTTTGTATCTGTTCCATGGAGCTGTAGCCCAATAGGAAACACGATCTTAGGAATTTCAACGTGGGAGAATAACGGGCTAATCAAAGTGGCAACACCTGCCAAGTCGTTCTGCCACACACCTCCATCAGTCAGCATTTGGTGTGACTAGTCACTGCCCACGTCAAGTCTCCATTAAAGCTTTTCTTGAACCGCATGCACCTCTCTTGACCAGGTGGCAAGTTAGTATTTTTAGTAACGTGTTTATTAATGCCGTTCCTCTTCATTCAGTATCAGTTCTTTCAAAACACAGACCGTTTCTGAGTTTCCCATCATCGCGTCTGTCAGATCAAGAACCTGTCAGCTTAAGCCTGCCAATCCCTCTAAAAGACAGCTCTGACAATCCAGAGAACTCAGGCCGCAACCTCGTCCCTCCCCAGCGCGCGCTCTCTCTCTCTCTCTCTCTCTCTCTCTCTCTCTCTCTCTCTCTCTCTCTCTCTCTCTCTCTCTCTCTCTCTCTCTCCCTCTCTCTCTCTGACTTTATTTTCTTTTAATTTTTGTTTTTTATATAAAAATGTTGCTTGCTTTTTTACATACAATATATTTTGACCATATTCTTTTCCATCCCCTAACTCCTCCAGACCTTCCTTGCCTCCCTCCCTACCCGACTTCATGTTCTCTCTCTCAACCAAAAACATACAACAAAGGTCAAAATAAATAAACAAAAATGAGTAAGATTTTTTTAAAAATTCTAAAATAAAAAGTTCGTTTAAAAAAGAAAGAAAGAAAGAAAGAAAGAAAGAAAGAAAGAAAGAAAGAAAGAAAGAAACCCATGGGGCCTGCCCTGGAATATGGCTGATGCGCCTGGTGACCACCCTGGAGTGTGGCTGATATGCCTGGTGACACTCCATTGGAGAAATTTGATTTTCTCTTTACCAGCAGGCATCAACTGCAAATAACTTCTTAGGGGTGGGACCCTGTGTCCACATCCACTTCTCTGTGCTGGGAGCTTGATTGGCTTGGACAGTGCAGGCCCTGTGCATGCTGCCACTGTCTCTATGAGCTCATAGATCTCTCCGTCCTGTTGTATCTGAAAGAGGCTGTTTCCTTGGAGTCATCCACCACCTCTGGCCCTTACAATCTTTTCTACCTTCTCTTCCACATAGATGCCGCAGCCTTTAGGGAAGGGATTTGATAAAGACGTCCCATCTAGGAGTGAGTGGTTTAAAGATTCTGACTCTCTGCACTTTGTCAGGTTGTGGGCCTCTGTGTTAAATACTGTCTACTACAAGAAGAAGCTTCTCTGATGAGGGCTAAGCGATGCAGTGATCTAAGGAGAGAAGAATATTTCCTTAGAAGTCATGTTTTTGCTATGATCCGTTAGTAGAATAGTGGGTTTTCCCATAGGCCTGTGACCTCTCTAGTGTATGTTCTTGGCCATTTTCACACTGTCAGTCATGGTTCCACCACATGAAGTGGGCCTTAAATCCAAGTTTTAAAAAATGGTTGATTACTTCTATGACATATGTGCCACTAATGTACCAGTGTGTCTCTTGAAGAGCCCACCTCTCTTGCTCCTTCACTGTAAGGTCTCTTAGTGAAGTACCTATAGATTTCAAAGGGAAGCCTCTCTTCCCTCTTAGGCCTTGTCACGTCTCTGACTTAGTGCTCTATCCCTCCCAGTTGCTTTCCTAACTCAAGCCCTGATGATGGCCCCCACATTGGAGAGTCTCTCTTTCTTAACAAAGCTCATTTTTGAAAGATAATTTAAGTCAGCTCCCTTCCCAAACCTGCCATTCTCCGTTTACTTTTTATAACAGTATCCCGAGAGCCAGCCCAGAATAGGCATAGAAGAAGAACTCAATTAACATTTACTGACTTAATACATTGACTAATCAGTGAGAGCTGACCAAGGAACTGGAGCAGAGAGTAACGTCTTTGTTCCTTTCATTATAATCATTGCCCCTAGCCTAGCAATTCTAATGCATTTTGAGTGCAATAACCTATTACACTCTTGAAATATTGAAGAGCACATGAATTTTTTGTGGCAGTTTCACTAATAAATACAAAACTTACAGGGAAACCAGGTCTTCTTCAGTAGCTGGATTGTTAGACAGGCTATCATACACCCAAACAATAGAATATTATCCAGTGATAAAAAGAGATGAGTTAACAGGCCATTAAAGGACAAAGCAATATAAATGCTTCTTTTTCTTTCTTTCTTCCTAAATAAATTTTGTTCTCATTTAATAATCCCAGCTGCAGCCTCCTTTCCCTCCACTCCTTCCTGCCTCCCCATGTCTTAGTGTGGGGGAAGAGACACTGTGACCTCAACAACTCTTATTAAATAAAAGCATTTAATTGGAGCTGGTGTACAGTCTGAGAGGTTTAGTCCATTATCTTTATGATGACATGCAGGCAGACACAGTGCTGGAGAAGAAGCTGAGAGTTCTACATCTTGATACACAGGCAGCAGAAGCAACTGTGTACTGGGAATAGCTTGAGCATATATGAGACCTCAAAGCCTACCCCCAACAGTGACACATTTCCTCCAACAAGGGTACACCTACTCTAAAAAGGCCACACTTCCTATGGGCCAAGCATTCAAACACATGGGTCTATAGAGGCCAGTCCTATTCTAAACACCACACCCCACCACCTCCCTTCTTCCTAGAGTCACTGTTCCTCCATTTTGCTTCATAAAAGAGTAGGCCTCTCAGTGATATCAACCAAACATGGCATAACAAGATGCAATAAGAGCAGGCACAACCCTCATATCAAGGTTGGATGAGACAACCCAGTAGGAGGAAAAGGTTCCTAAGAGCAGGTAAAAGAGTCAGAGACACCACTACCCTCACTGTGAAGGAGTTCCACAAAAAGCCCAAGGTAAACTATTACAACATATATGCAGAGAACCCAGCACAGACCCATACCTTCTCTGTGGCTGCTGTTTCAGTCTCTGTGAGCCCCATGAGCCCTGCTTAGTTGATTCTGTGGGCCTTGTTCTCCTGGTGTCCTTAACCCCTCTTACAGTATTTCCTCTCCCTTTTCTGTGCGGTTTCCCAAATTCTGCTTAATATTTGGCTGTGGATCTCTACATCTGCTTCCATCAGCTGCTGGAGGAAGCCTCTCTAATTACAATTGGCACAAACTTTGTGTCTAGCAGAATGTCATTAGGAACATTAGAAATCTTTTTTTTTTTTTTTTTTTTTTTTGGCCAGTAGTGCTTAGTTCTATCCTAGGTCTTTGGGCTGTCCAACCTTTGGTTCCTGACCATCCAGGCAGTGTCAGGCACGGGTTCTCTTGTGATGGGTTCTCTCAAGTTATACTAGTCATTGGTTGACCACTCCTACAAGATCCAAGCCACCATTCCCCTAGCACATCTTGCAGGCAGGATAGGTTGTAGGTTGAAGATTTTGTGGCTGGTTTGGTGTCCCTGTCCCACCACCAAAAGCCTTGCCTGGTTACAGAAGGTGACTGGTTTAGGCTCCTAAATGCTTATTTCTAAGTAAAAGAAACCATTCACAAAAGGTTACATCATATCTGCAACATTCTGGAAAAAGTAAAACCATGGAAACAGTGAAAAGATCAGTGGTTGCCAGCGATTTACTGGGAAGGAAGGCTGAATCGACAGAAGACAGATTTTTAAGTCCATATCATGTTCTAATGGTGTAATTCGCCATCAGATGTTTGCTATAACATAACACACAGACTTACAACCAAGAGTGCCAAGTCTAAAGAAGACTGTGACCATCAGACTATTTCATCAGCTGTAATAAATGCATTGTACAGGCCACTGACTGTGGGACAGGGAACTAGAGATAGGAAGGGATATACGTCAAGTCTGTGCTCTCCTCAATTTTACCGCAAACCAAAATGATTAAAAACCAAATGACTTAAAGAAAACAAATTACAACAACAAAAATAAAAACTCTGGAGGACCCACGATGAGCTTTTGTTTAGCTGGATTAGAATGTTTCCATGTTTACCAATACAAGCCAAAATGAGGATTTTTAAAATATTTAATTTTAATTGAAAATATTTGTGATGGTTGGTGTTAGTTGTCAAATTGACAGGATTTAGAACCATCTAGATGATGAACCTTGAGAAATGCCTATGAGAGAGTATCTTAATTGAATGATAAGAACTTCCCTCTGTGGGTGTCAACATTCACTGGGCTGGGTTCCTGGAGTACATGAGCAAGGGGACTGAGTACAAGGTCCATTGCTCTCTTCTCCTTGGCTGCAAATGCTCCGTGACCAGGTGCTGTATAAGCCAAACCAGGGAACTGAGGAGCAGCGTGACTCCATGGCTCTCTCCATCCGGATGGGAGATGCAGCGTGACCTGCTGCTTCAAATTCTTGCTGCCTTGAGGTCCCCTCTGTGGGTGATTTTACCTAAGAAGCATGAACAAAAACAAACCATTTCTCCCTAAGTCGCTTCCTTCAGGGTATTTTATCACAGCAACACAGAAAGAGACTAAGCTGAATACCGTTAAAAACCTGTACATGTGAACATAAGAACATATTTTAAAGAATGTAAGTAACTATGTTAGAAATATTCAATTCTAGACAAGATATAATAAGAAATAGCAATTTCTTCTTTCTACCTTAGCATTTTGTTTTGAGATGGGGTTTCTTTGTGTAACAGCTCTGGCTGTCCTGGAACTTGCTTTATAGACCAGGCTGACCTCAAACTCATAGAGATCTGCCTGCCTCTGCCTTCTGAGTACTGGGATTAAAGGTGTGCCCCACCACCATCTGGCCCACCTTAGCATTTTTAAGAGAATTGAAATATATAAAATAACTTTTAAGAGACCTAAAACAACATGACACTAATCCCTCAAAGACCCCATGAGAATGAAATAAGTTCTCAGGTACTAATTATTTCAGCTACCAGGGCCAGGCAACTATTTCTGTAAAGTTCTTAGTAGTATATGTTTCAGACTTTTGGGTCACACGAAGTCACCAAGTGATGGTACAAGGATAAAGGCAAACCAACACAAAACCAAGAGCACACCAGTAAACTGAGGAGGTAGACCTGGAAGCTTTCCTAAACCAAGATTCACAGGTCAACAAACTGCAGAGAACAGGGATCCCATCATCAAGGACACGATCAAATGTTCAGATATAGTCTGAGTATCCCTCATGTATGAGAGACTACCCAAGGCTATGGAAGGAACAACGAGAAAGCATCACAGGGAACAGTGCTGGTGTTTACATGGGACCATGAACAGAGCCCATAACGACAGCCCTAGAAGGAGACTCCCTAATTTCTGGGGCACAGTGAACACCATTCATAGGACCTTGCCTCAAGAGTGAGGAAAAATTAATCACATCCACAGGATGCTTCTTGGTCCAGCCCCACAGACTTTAAAAGCAAGATATCCTCCACCCCACCTACAAGACACCAAACTATTTCCAAATGATGCCACCATGTTTTAGTTAGAATCAAAGTCATGAGTACTTCAAAGAATAAAAATTATACAGGACCCTACAAGGTAAGAGTCACAACATTTGGCATTTAACTAAGAATTTACCACCCACATAAACAAGTAGGAAAGTGTAACCTACAATGAACAAAAATCAATGAATTTCCATTGACTCAGAAAGCATACAGATAAAGGGGGAGGGGAGCACTCAGACAATAGAATTAACAGATAAGATCACTAAAATGTTATCTAAAACTGAAGATTTTAACACATGTATAAAGCTAGCTCATAAATATCAAGTGCAAGAAACATAAAGCCATATGAGAAATCATAATCAAGGACACGTGCTCAATTATGTTCATAGCAGCATTATTTGTTATAGCCAGAACCTGGAAACAACCAAAATGTCCCTCGATTGAAGAATGGATAAAGAAAAGGTGGTACATTTACACAATGAAGTACTACACAGTGGAAAAAAATAACGACATCTTGAAATTTGCAGGCAAATGATGGATCTAGAAAACATCATATTGAGTTAGGTAACCCAGACCCAGAAAGACAAATATCATATGTACTCACTCATAAGTGGTTTTTAGACATAAAGCAAAGAAAAAATAGCCTACAATCACAATCCCAGAGAACCTAGACAACAATGAGGACCCTAAGACATACATAGATCTAATCTACATGGGAAGTAGAAAAAGACAAGATGGGGGAGGGAGGAGGGTGAGTGGGAGAGCGGGAGGGGAATGGGAGGAGGGGAGAAAGTGTAAATTTTTGAATAGAAAAAGAAAAAGAAAAAAGAAAAAAAGAAAAAAAAACAAGATCTCCTGAGTAAATTGGGAACTTGGGAATCATGGTAGAGGGTTGGAGGGGAGGGGAGAGACAGGGAAGAAGGCAGAGAAAAATGTAGAGCTCAATAAAAATTAATTTTAAAAAAGTCTTCTTATCAGAAACAATGCAATCTAAAGGACAGTGAGCAACAGCTTTCAGAAAACAAAAGAAAGAGGAAAGAGGAGTCAACCTGCAGCTCCTTATACAACTTCAGGGAAAAAGAAATTAAAACAATTTTTCAGAAGTACAAAAGTGGAAATAATCATTTCTAGCAGACACCCACCACACAAACTCTTCAGTAACTGCTTCAGGAAAAAGAGCATGGTCCCAGACCTCCTTGAAATATAAAGGTACCAGAACCTTAACCATGAAGGTGTAACGGTTCATCTTCACTGCCGTCTTGACAAGATTTAGAGCCACCTAGGAGACATGCCTCTAGGTGTGTCTGTGAGAAACTCTGCAAAGAGGTCTAACCAAAGATGAAAACCCCACCTTGAATACAGCATCAACATCCATGGGCTGGGGTTTCTGGATAAAAAGGAAACATGAAGAATCTCACTGAAAAGTAGCACTCAACTCTCTCTGCTTTCTGATGTCCAACATGGTGTGGGCAGCTGCCTCGTGCTCCACCACCATGCCTTCCCTATCACGATGGACTCCCTTTGCAAAAGAGACCCATCCTTATAGGCTTTTGTCAGGCATCTTTGTTACAGAAATAAGGAAAGGAATTAATACAATGGATAACTTTTTCATTGCATGAGTCTTTAAATTTAGGAAAATAATTATAGTTTAAAATAAAATTGCAGCTAATATAGTATACAAATAATATACATTATATAATAAAATTGCATGGTAACAGTACATGAGGCTGGAAGGAATGGAAGAAAGCTTGGAGTAGAGCTGAAGGTGGAACACCAAGGCAAAGAGCAAACCCTGAAGCAACCACTAAACTAACACACACACACACACACATTCTAGTTAGGGGAAAAAGATACAGCTCAGCAATTAAGAGCACTTACTGCTCTTCTAGAGGACCCAAGTTCAGTTCCCAGCACCCACCAGAGTCTTACAATCACCTGTGTCTCCAACTCCATGGATCTAATGCCTTCTTCTGACTTTGGAGAACACCTGCACACACACACACACAGTACACAGGCATACATACAATAAATATTTTAAAATCATAATTAATAAGCATTCAGATGGGAGTTTTAAAAATTGAATTATAAAAACTCACCCAAAGGGGGTAAAAAAGAAAAAGGAAAGAAAGACAAAAAGAATAAATTGAAAGCAAACAACAAAATAGTAGATTTGAATGAAAATAATCAAAATGTCCACTGTCAAGTGACTGGAGAAATGAACTATGCCCAAACAGGAGGAGGGTATTCAGCAATTAAAACAGACTTTGTGTGCATGGGAAAGAACCAACGAATCTTGAAATCACTACATTATGAAAAAGAAACCAAACAAGTACATATAGTGTATGATCACATTTTTATAAAATTCTAGAAATGCAAACTAAAATGAAATGACGAAAAGACCATTGGTTATGACATGCACCTGTCCTCGTCTCACGATATTTGACAGAAGTAACTTGGAGGAGACATTTATTTTGGCTCGGGTTTCAGAGGATCTCAGCCCATCACATAGAGAAGACAAGGGGCAGGCTCGGTTTCAAAAAGCGTGGCCACCAGGAAGTAGAGAGCTTGGGTAGTGTAACAGGCTGACTTAGATTCCCAAGGCCTTCCCCATTCATGGTTCACTTCCTCTAGTTACGCTCTACTCCCTAAAGGTTTCACTGCCTCTCCAAATAGCACCATCAGTTAGGGAGCAAGTGTGCAAACCCCATGAGCCTGTGGGGACATTTTACATCTCACCATGACACCTAGAAATAAGAGTGTGCAGAGGGGAGGGAGCCGGGTAAAAAAGGAACAGGAAGCTCTGTATGCTGGGAGGGCGGCCATATTCATGAACTTCACTAAAGCCAGGCTTTCAGGGATGTATTCACATGTCAAATTTTATCAAATCATACACCTTAAGCATGTGGTTTATTGCATTTCAATTACACTGTAATAAGGGCATTTAGAGAAATAACTATATTTTCTGAAACAAATTAGTGAGACAAGTGTCGTTACTTGACATTATTGAACATCTGCTTTGTGTCACACTTAATGAAAGACAGCTGGATCCTCATTTCTGTCTCCTGCATTCAGAGTGCTGCATTATGTTATTTTAGCTTAAGAATAGGAAGAAAGCCTGCTCTCCGATAAGTACACAGTTAGAAAAGGGAAGCAAAGCTCAATAGTCTTCAGCTCTTTGGAGATGTGTCTGATACCACATCAAAACTTGACAAGTGGCAGTTTATTAAAGCTACAGCATGAATCTGAGACCGAGATTACACGCTTTCGATGCCGATGTGTTCAACTCCATCACTTCGTTGTATAGCGGATTGCTTTGCATGGACGACCTTTGAATGGTGTGGTGATTTGGAAAATATTGACTCACTGAGTTGTGTAGATCTTCTAAATGTAATAACATTTCATTGTACATGTGTAGAACATAGAAGTACATGAATATATAATGTATGTCTGATGGTATAACTACTATAAAGGTCTATACGGTAGATTCATAGAGGTACATGAATATATAATATGTCTGTGAAATTGAAGATGAGGTAACTACTATAAAGATCTATGAGATGCCGGGCGGTGGTGGCGCACGCCTTTAATCCCAGCACTCGGGAGGCAGAGGCAGGCGGATCTCTGAGTTCGAGGCCAGCCTGGTCTATAAGACCTAGTTCCAGGACAGGCTCTAGAAACTACAGAGAAACCCTGTCTCGAAAAAACCAAAAAAAAAAAAAAACCAAAAAAGATCTATGAGATGGTTTCCTTAGATGACAGACATACATATCAACAAATTATGTAAATACACTCACACACACACACACACACACACACATAGCAGGATACCCCTGGTTGCATCAAAATGCCTTCAAGTATTAAAAAGTTGTCAAACTGATTGAGATAACTATAAACTTTCAGAAATTCTAATTTTCACTTGAAAACTCAAATTTTATTATTTGCAAATGTTTTTTGCTGTTTTACTTGAAATGATAACTTCATTTTGCTCATTTTCTAAAATACTGCCCACCACATTCAAATCCAAATACCCATCACTTCTGAATCAGTGGTCTGAATGCCTGTGTCCCCCGAAAGCCCTCATGTTGGAACCCAAGCCCATGTGATATTAGAAATGAGACCCTCAGGACATAGTGGCACCATGAAGGCAGAGCCCTCCAGAACAGCACAGTGTCCTCGTCAGAGAATGTCAAGAGCACCGCCTGCTCTCTTTCCACCATGGAGAACAAAGTAAATGGGTGTTGGCAAACACAGACAGAACCCACACAGCAGCTTTGACCTTGGGCTTCCAGCCTCCAAAACTGAGAAACAGATAATACTGTTTGTTGCTGGTAATAAACTGTCCCGTTTATGGTATTGTGCTTATGGCCCAAATGGACAAACAGTTATTTCTTCTGTGGATTTCCTTCCAGAAATAGATTGCCTCAACTTGAAGCTCAAATAATCACACCGATATTACTCCTTTAGGACAACCATGTACTCTGGTGTGTGGCAAGGGCCTTTAGATATATCCTTCCTTGTACGTCATGTCAGACATCAAAACATCATTGACCCAAGTGTTGAAACTTAGTGTGGCTAATTTTGACACTAAGAGTGCTCTGAAGTAAATCTTACTTGAATGAAAACAGAAAGGAAGAGAAAGGGCTCACAGTACAGATGCCTGGGAAAGAGTATTCCACAGGGGAGAGACGAGCCGGTGTGCATATGATTGTAACACGCTTGGCACGTTCCAGGGTGACAAGGAAAAGGCCGGGCTGGTGGAGAAGGAGGAGGAGGGCCACGGGATGTCATAAGGAAGGAGGACGGGGCATCATGCAGAGCTTTGCAGAGTGATGTGTTTTACTCTGTGTAGGATCAGAAGCCACCAAATGGCTGTCACCGGGTGACTAATACCCTAATTCATGTTTTCTAAGAGTTCTTCTGAGTGATGTGTTGGAAACGGACAACAGCAAGTGTGATATTTCACTCTCACCTGTCATGATTTATGAGTGACATAGCCCTCTAGTGAGAAAGGACAACCTTTTAATGAATAGTGCAGTAGCAACTACATAGCCACATTACTTCGTATCACACTCGGAAGTTCATTGGAGATGGAGTTTAGTTAGATTTAAAAAGGTAACGTTATAAACTTTCTGTTACATATGTCTATTACATAGAGGGGCTGGTGGTGAGAGCAGCTCAGTGCCCGTGTGCCCACACAGCATGTGCAGGCTCTGAAGTTGATCCCAAATGAACAAACAAATAAATCTTGTGTTTCTTGATGTGTGAGTAGACAAATGGTTTCCACAACAGCATCTTCAAAGCCACCAACTATAAGGTTGTAAATAAATTTAATTAAATTGAGGCTCAAGAAAATTTAAGATCTTCTATTCTTTAAGATTTAAATTTAAATTAAAATTTAACATCATGATAAACAAAAGCCACAGAGTGAGGAAAAATACTTATAATACAGAATACAAGAGAAGATATAAGAAGAATTTCAGAAAGAATTCAGAGTTACTTGGAGGCTTAAGAAAAAAAGAAAATTGCTTAAATATATCATCATATGACTTTTCAGTTATAGGAAGCCCCCTGAAATGCCTCTTGGTGAGAGAGCAGCCTTAGTTCTATGGAACATTTATATTCATCTTTCTTGCTTGACAACCCCAAAAGAAATAGACAACGAGCCTCAAACTATAAGGGACAAGAGAAGTGCACTTCACATAAAAGGTATGGAACGGCCTATGGTCATATAAAACAGTAGTTAATATCCCTACTTCCCAAGGAAATGCAAATGAAAACCACAAGTTAAAACAATATTCTCACTAGAAGGGATAAAATTAAAAAGACAGAGAGCCCAAACTCTGCTAAGAACATGAACAGCTCTCCTTCATTGCTTCCAGGACTCCGGCCATTACAATAAAACACTATTTATCAACAGACACTAGAGGTAAACATACATCTGTCCAATGACCCAACAATTGAACTTCCCGAGTATAGACTGAAAGGTAAGCACTTGTGGCAACTGTAAGACATAGCTAGTGCTTTCTTAGCTACTTATAACTCGGCATCAAAAATAACCACATGCCCATCAGCTGTAGGAAAACACCCTCTGGTATATCTTTATGGTGGACTGATATGAACAATTTTTAAATTGATTTTATTGAGCTCTACATTTTTCTCTGCTCTCCTTCCTGCCTCTTCCCTCCCCTTCTACCTTCTCCCATTGTCCCTATACTCCCAATTTACTCAGGAGGTCTTGTCTTTTTTTATTTTCCATGTAGATTAGATCCATGTATGTCTTTCTTAGTGTCCTCATTGTTGTCTAGGTTCTCTAGGATTGTGATTTGTAGGCTTGTTTTCTTTGCTTTATGTTTAAAAACCACTTATGAGTGAGTACATGTGATAATTGTCCTTCTGGGTCTGGGTTACCTCACTCAATATGATGTTTTCTAGCTCCAGCCATTTGCCTGCAAGTTTCAAGATGTCATTATTTTTTCCTGCTGTGTAGTACTGTGTAAATGTACCACATCTTCCTTATCCATTCTTCAGTCAAGGAGCATTTAGGTTGTTTCCAAGTAATGGCTATGACAAGCAATGCTGCTATGAACATAGTTGAGCACATGTCCTTGTGGTATGATTGAGCATCCTTTGGGTATATACCCAAAAATGGTTTTGCTGGTTCTTGAGAAAGGTTGTTTCCTAATTTTCTGAGAAATTGCCATACTGATATCCAAAGGGGCTGTACCAGCTTGCACTCCCATTAGCAATACAGGAGTGTTCTCTTTACCCCACAACCTCTCCAGCATAAGTTGTCATCAGTGCTTTTGATCTTGGCCATTCTTACAGGTGTAAGATGGAATCTCAGAGTTGTTTTGAGTTGCATTTCTCTGATGACTAAGGATGTTAAGCATTTCCTTAAGTGTTCTTCGGTCATTTTAGATTCCTCTGTTGAAAGTTCTCTGTTTAGGTCTGTACTCCATTTGTATTGGATTATTTGTTCTTTTGATGACAAATTTCTTGAGTTCTTTGTACATTTTGGAGATCAGACCCCTGTCTGATGTGGGGTTGGTGAAGATCTTTTCCCATTCTGTAGGCTGCTGTTTTGTCTTGTTGACCATGTCCTTTGCTTTACAGAAGCTTTTCAGTTTCAGGAGGTCCCAATTATTAATTGTTTCTCTCAGTGTCTGTGCTGCTGGGGTTCTATTTAGGAAGTGGTCTCCTGTGTCAATGCTGAACAATTCTTTTAAAGGCAAGTCTACAGATACAAGCATCAAGGTGCATAAACTTTAGAGGCATGTTGGAGCAAAGGAAGGTAGACACAAAGGAAAAGCACTGTATGATTCCACTAATAGGGAGTCTGTGAGAGACAAAACAATTGGGACAGAGAGCCTAACAGAGGCTGATTGAGACAAGGGCTGGGGATGGACCGGACATGAGGGAGTTCTCTGAGATGCTGTAGATTTTATATCCTAAAGCAGATGGTAATTACACACACCCTGCCGTGTGTGTGTGTGTGTGTGTGTGTGTGTGAAATGTATTGAGTCTTACTATACCAGTATCATTTTATACCAATATGCATTTTAATTTTGTATCTCAATAAAAATTGAAAGGGTAAATTCTAAGTAACAGACTAAATGGGTAGTAGTAATGCTCTCTTCTCTCTCTCTCTCTCTCTCTCTCTCTCTCTCCCTCCCTCTCTCTCTCTCTCTCTTTTCTATTCTATGTTTGAAGCCACAATGAGATTCAAAACTAGAAATGAATAGCGTTGACAAGATATTGGCCACAGAGTTTCCAGAGGCACCCAAAACAGCACAGGTTAATGTCTCTGCTCTTGGTTGCCCAATATTACTAGAAGGTAAGACCCCTATTGATTGAAGACACCACTCAGTGTAGTTACAGAGCAAAGAGAAATCAGTCTTGAACTAACTTACCGTCTGACTGGCTTTCACAGTGCCAGAAGGTGCCCTGAAGGTTGCTAAAGGAATGTTTCATTAGAAACATTGCAGTATCGTGTTGTCTTATCTAGCCCTGGACTCTCTATGCTGGATATCAACCCACCAGGCAAGATGCCCACTGGTACAATCATGGCAAGAGTGTTTCCCAACTGTTGTCTTGATTGGGTTTGGGGCCTGTTTCAAGATGTGATTTCATGCCCAATATTGTTAACATGATCAAAACCATGGATAGCAAAGTCTTAGGCCCTAAGAAAGGACCCACTGACTGCTGTTTTTCTAAATGATCGGGTTGTCAAAGTCCCCTCTAAATCTTTATACCCATAGATAAGTCATAGACCCAACCTTGGTAGAGAAACTTTTTTTTTTTTTTTTTTGCAGAGGGTAGTGGTCAATGCAGAGATGCATTACTGTTCCAATTGCTGAGACTAAGTGACAGAGTGCTCATACATAGATGGGACCTCTATCTCTCCCTGCACGGCGCAGGGAACTTCTCCAACGATGATATAGAAAAAAGAGAAGAGCCAGAAGATGGGGGCAGTGCTCTGACACTCTGTCCTGTGGCGTGACAAGGCTGTTGATGAACACGCAACAGTGATAGTGGCCAAAGGCGGCCTTAACAGGATCAAGCCAGTTAAAAGTTTCCAGCAGGAGTGGGAGAGGAGATCCCAGGGCCCCACCTCGAGCTGAGGAGCTATTCGTGGTTGATGGCTGATAAGGAGGAAGACCAGTGACAGGCTCTCTATGACACAGTGAATGGCCCCATGCCTCTGAGCATATGGCCAGCACTAACGGGACTCAGTGGATTGAAGATAATAAAAATAAGTAAATTATAAATTCTGGCCATGGAGTTGGGAGACACATGAGATGGGACATCCTGGAGGAAACGGAAAGGAGTGGGGGTGGATGTGATCAGGATGCACTGTACACGTGTGTGACGTTTTCAAAGAATAAATAAAAAGTTGACATTATCAGAAGAACTTATTAGCATTGGCCCACTAGTGAGTCATGAAGAATCTTCAAAATAACTTTAAGCCCACGTTATTCAGACTTCTAAAGTTATCTTCCAAATAAGAGCCATGAAGTCTCTCACACTGAAGTAGAAAATATCATTCCAGTTTCTCTGTTTGGAGTCTTGATTTCTCTCACAGTCTGTTGTTTGATATTAACAACTAAGCAGCCATTGCAACACCAACCTTACGCTCTTCTTGAAATCATTGTTAGGTAAGAGCCAGTAAATGGGGGAAGCAGTGTCATAGACTCTGATTGGGAAGAGAAAGGTTAAATGTACTTCTGCCAAGAACAAATGGAAGGGAATTGCTAGTGCAACTGAGTGGGGGTCCTGGGGGCAAAGCCACCTTGGCAAATCCCTCCCACCCTGGGCCTCTTGTTTGTTGGGAAGGGAAATCCTGTGCAGAGGGCTCCAGGGCACAGAGGCTACACAGCAACCACCCACACAGCCTGAAGGGGAGAGAAAGAGGCTCATACACAGGTAAAATCTGGATTCTTCTGGAAGCAGCAATCAGAAAAGCAGTAATGATTTCCACAGACAGGGGGCAGCACTTGAGTCCTTGGTGGCCTCTGGCTGACCTGCAAAATAGATTTGCCTCCAAGTGAAAAAGATGTCATTCCATAGTCATAATTTACTAATGAAATAATAATAGATAAGAAAATAAGATTAAAAAGACATGATGAAACAGAAAGACGTGCCTCACTATTTCTCCAGAGGCCTGCTTCTACCCCGAGTGGGTTATGCTACCTCTCTGGATCTCCCAACTTTGCATAGTTATAAAATGGGTTAAGTTGGGTGACTCCTGCCAGCACTCCCCACCGTAACATTCCCTGTGGTCCACATTCTCTACTGTGAACACTCGAGTTCTGGCAAGATGACTTCGTGGATATTGGCCTGCCACCAAGCCGCGATGACCTGAGTTCAGTCCCCAGAACCCACAGCAAACTGACTCCGACAAGCTGTCCACTGACCTCCACACATACACAATGTCATGCATGTGCCCACACACATATACATACATACACACACACACACACACACACACACACACACAGGAATTTTTAAAAAAATTAAAATAAGATAAGATTTAAAATTTTTAAAGGTCTTAAAAGAAACTGGGTAAGTATATAATAAAGTTTTAGGAAGATTCTCATCAGCTGTGCTTTTAAAAAGAGAAAGATTGCGGCTGGAGGTGACCTCCCAGCAGCATGGCATTTCACATTTCATCCCACAACACCTCTCCTGGCACTGGCGTCTTCGAGCCTTTTCCTTTGCCAGTTCCTGGAACAGCAGCAGGTTTGGATTCATAATACCAGCCGCCCCCGTGCTATTTCCTCCTCCTCCAGCCCGCTCTCGGGAGCTCCACATGAATCCCACTTACGAACCGAACCGTCATTCTGTCTATTCACAGACACAGAAAGGGAGAAAGGCCATAATCACAGCCCAGCTCCCTCCTCCAAGCGCAGGGACACCAAGATGTACCAGCTCCCCTCGCAGAACTCCACTGAGCTTCAAGAGCAGAGCCTGCAGGAGCTGAGGGAAGAAGGTTAACCGTCACTCCCTTTCAGCTGTCTTCTCCTTGACAGTGTTTGGATGTTGAATCTTTGCTGCCCTTAAGTTTAGATCAGATCTGTAAAATAATGTGGAAAAATTCAGAGCTGATGAATGATTGCCGAATGCCCTTAGCTATGTAGTAATCTAACAAGACTGTGACGCAAGTGCATTGTTTTAGGGTGAAATTACCTTTTCTTGGGGGCTGGAGAGATGGTTCAGAGGTTAAGAGCACTGGCTGCTCTTCCAGAGGTCCTGAGTTCAATTCCCAGCAACCACATTGTGGCTCACAACCATCTGTACTGAGATCTGGGGCCTTCCTCTGGCGTGCGGGCATACATCGAGGCAGAATGTTGTATACTAAATAAATAAATCTTTAAAAAAATAAAATTATATAAAAAAAGAAATTACCTTTTCTTCTAAACATCCTGCTTGAAGTTCATCATTGAACAGGAAGACGCTGGCCTCTCAGTTGAGGAATTAAAAGTCCCCTTATTTGGAAAATACTATTTCTTTCTATTGGAGATCAGTAGTATTTGAACACAATTGACCACAATGAAGACCCCTCAGTTGACCTCAGGTGGAACCAGTAAACATCATGTCCCACAGAGTTCAAGGAGTAAAAAGAATCAAATGGCTGGTGCGTATTTTTCCTTTAGAATTTCTCTGTTAGGGGCCCTCCTCTTGACTTTCCAACCTTTTGTTGCTTTTGAATCTTTTTTTAAAAAAATTTAACTACAGCCATACAATGTTATTTAGAATGTAATTCCCCAAATATGATCTGAGGACAACCATCATAAACATCTACAGGGGACAGGAAAAAGAGGGGAGAGCATGAGATCCATATTAAAATACTGAGTCCTGGGTCTATCCAACTCCAAATCGGGACCTTTGGAAACGGGCGTGGTGATGTATGCATTCAGCAAACATTACTGCGTGGTTTCACCGGCCTGAGGTCCGTAGAGGGCTCACTGTTCAACTTCAACATCTGCTAAACCCTAAAGGAGCCCCTTGGACCAGACGTCCAAACAACCGCAGCTGTGGCCCATAGCTGAGGACGTAACTGTTTTAAAGCGTGTTTTCTGAGCATAAGACTTGTCTGGGGATCTGGGGAAAACGCAGGTGGGGATTTAGTGTATCTAGCATAGATTCTGAAGTCCTGACAAGCTCTTGGGATTGCTGGCGCGACAGATCCATAGACCACTCTTCCTAGGTGCAGAGCCTTTGGACCCATTCTAGGTTCCACATTTGCCCCGTAACCAACAGGTCTGGTCTCTGAAATTCTGTCCATCCCTCGCCACATCTGAAATATTTTGATAATGGACTCAAGAACTGACCTTGCTGGTGCCGGTAACGTTCTAAAACCAGCTGACAGAGGTTTCCATTCGTGTCTATCTCCTCTCCTCTCCCTGACCCCGTTTTTTTTTTTTTTTTTTTCCCATGAATAGTCCTGGGCAGAACTGCGTAATCACCTGTGCCTCATTTTCTGCACTCAAAAATAGTTACATTACTAACGACTTGTTTGTTGCTGTGCCCCCTTGGCAGGCTCGGAGACCAGGGAGACTTAATAGAAGGTAAAGCGTTCTAAACTGCAAAACACAATATCAAAATGGACGATGGCTCACAGCGGTCTATAACTCCAGTTCCAGGAGAGCCCACACCCTCCCTGGCCTCGGCAGACAATGTCCATCTGTGACACACGTACACGCAGGGGAACATCTACGCACAGTTTAAAAGCTGTTTGATGCAGGGTCCTGTTGTTTGCATTCTTCCATATGAGCAACCCAACGTAATGGAGGAGAGAGGAGCTCCCTGTCAGCCAGCTGTGTGGGTTCTGATCAGACTGGCAGGCGGGGCAGTATGTGAGGCTGAGAGCAGCCACACCATCATCATCCTGCTGTCTGGCAGGTCTGGGGGAAGCGGCAAGCTTTATAGTGTGATATGCAGAATAATATCCCCACAGCCAACACCAAAGATGTCCATGTTCTAATTCCTACGACCTCTAAATATGGCGAAAGGTCCCCAGTAGATGTGATTTCATGAAGGCCACCGCATGGGGGGGATTGGCCTGGTAATCCCACTGCTACCACAAAGTCTGTGTTAGAGGAGGCATGAAGGTCAGAGAGAGGTGCATGTGGTCACAGAAGGAAGAGGCGGGAATGCGGTGAAGAAAGGACCACAAGCCAAGGATGCCTACTGCTTCTAGAAGCTGAGAACGGCAAGGAAACAGAGCTTCCCTGGAAGCCTCCGGAAAGAATGCAGCCCTTAAACATCTGGATTTGGGACTTGGGAATTCCAGAACATCAAGAAGACAAAGATGTTGGTGAAAGTGCTTCAGTTGGTGATGGTTTGTCCCAGCAGCCACAGTGAAGGAGCACGGAGGTGTTCTGGTGTCTAGGGCAGACTGCCTTTGAGGAGACTGAGGTGGGTCTCTGAGTTACAAGGCCAGTATGGATTTTAACTGAATATGGGCTCTGAGTTAAAATGAGCTCCCTTAGGATCCCAGGTAAGGAAGCGGGTCACAGCTGTGAATGCCCGAGAGGCAGCCACGTATTCCAGGACTATTGGTCTCAGTCTGTTTCCGCATCAAGATTGCAGCTCACTACTGATGGAGACATCTTTAGCCAAAACTTAAATACACACAAAAGCTGCTGTTAGCCAAACAATTCAGTTTAACAGGAGGGAAGCCTGACCCGGAGGAGCTGTGGGTCCTGCTCACTGAAAGAACCCAATTATCAACCAGTTGGCAGCAGACAGGAAAACACAGCTCTTGACCGGGTGTGGTCCTGCACTTCTACACCTTGTTGCTTTTGGAAACAGCAGTGACTGCAAACCACAAACAAAACCAACGGGCCTTGAGCTGGGAGCAGGAAGGGGCCAGAATCAACCACATCTACCCACTCAGCCTGAGCAGCCGGCAGCTGTGCTCTAGTTGGCATGGAGGTGGTCCTCCCACAGAATCCTGGAAGGAGTGCTAGATGGATTGGGGAGGAGACGGAGGGAGCGGAAATCATCTTAGCTTAGATAGCATTTAAGGACTCTGATCTACATCAGTGTTTGTGGTTTTTAAAGGAGCAGGCTGGAGGCATCGTTCTCTGAAAATAACTCGTTCGACTGAGTCATGGAGAGAACAAGAAACAGGATGGCCAGGTGCCACCAGCAGCTTGCACACTCACTGCCCTGCTTCCCCATGGCTTTTGTCTGTCTTATTCTGTTTCTCCCACCTCTCAAGTTAAGGGAGTTATGAAAGATCCAGAAAAATAATAAATAATGCTTTTCTAATAGCAATAAATACTTAAAATATCCAGCACCCATGATTAACCCTGCCCCCGTAAGACACACACACACACACACACACACACACACGCACGCACGCACGCACGCACGCACGCACGCACACACACAGATAAGCCTGGTCTCTCTGTGACCATTAGCAAACACTGCCTTCCATGACTGCAGGACTGGACAGTCAGATCTTCAGCTGACTGGTGGGTCAGGAGGGCGTGTACAAGGCTATGCATGAACCTCTGGGAGTGGTGAAGGGTTTAATGAAGCAAGGAAGAAGAGCAGGAGGCCATACAGCCCCAGTCAAAGAACATGGCAAAGAATGTGGATTATCTAGAGATTCATTCAAAGGTGACAAGGCTATTTTAAAAAAAAAAAAAAAAATCAAAGGTCTCATTAACACAGAAGTTGGGACAAGGTCCACTCCAGAGTGAAGGGAGTGTGACGCTATTAGGGACCACACTGAAGACGTCTAGGCTTTGGGTAGGGATTATTTCCTGGCCTAAAGGAGCAGTGATGGTGAACGCCTTTAATCCCAGCACTCAGGGGACAGAGGCAGAAGGATCTCTGTGAGTTCAAGGCCAGCCTGGTCTACAGGGCAAATTCCAGGGCTGACAGGGCTGTTTGACGCTGTAGGAATTCGGTCAGGTAGCCAATTGTATTGGGGTGGCTTGGCCCAATGGGCATGGTCTTCTTTTACATGACCAGATAAGAACCAGGGGCACGGAGTCGCATGCTCTCTTGGATGGTGGATGAGCTGGCAGCAAGCCACGGCTTCCCCATGGCCTTTTGGAAACAGGGTTGCAACAGCAGTGGCAGAGAGATGGTACCCCAGCAGGAAGATTGGAGCAGAGCTGGAGATGCAGTTCCAATTCCTCATTCTGTCTTGTAAACATTGTGCATGGATTTTGGTATTACTAAAAGGCAACACAATCCCGAGAATTCCCTCTTTAACACAGATTAACCCTGTCTCAAAAACAAACAAACCAAGAAAATCAGTTTCCTGGCCTAGGTTGTGGATAACTATATGCCAAATATTAGTCTTTAACATTTTACAGATATGTGCACACTTGCATGCAAAGTATAATTCATAATTACATTTTAAAAGAAGGGATTTCTGAGAACTTTAAGATGAAGTAATCTTTGAAGTGGATCAGGTCTAAGACTCATGAAATAACTGAGAACAAAATGTACTCTTCAGACTCCTGCAGATTACAGTAATTGGTGGCAAATTTTCCCATGAATACTCTAAGCTTCCTAATGCTAGAGAAACACATGGGAACCCCAAGTGCAGCCCTGGGTTTGCAGGAGAGCCTGGCACACACGTGTTCCACACTGAAGTTGCAGGGCTAGCAGCCCTGCAGCCGCGTGGATTTCATTTCATTTGTCAGCTGCATATTGTAGGGTCGATGTGTCTTACAAATGGTTACAGGGTTGATGAGGTGGCACAGTGGCTGGAAGGGTTTCTCTCCAAACCAGACAACCTGAATTCAATCCTCAGGACTCCCACAGTGGGAGGAGAGGACCAAATCCAGCAAGTGTCCTCTGACCTCCATACCTTGGCACAAGAGCACACACACAAATGATAAATACCGTTTTAAAAGAACAGTAAAAATGGTTATATAATATACTATTTATATATAATGGTTAATTATGTAAATAGCATATATATAAATATATATATATATATGTACTCAATAACTGGTAATACTTATTATTGGTTGAGAGGTAAAGGATCAGTTCAGAAATTTTAACTTTCAATGTATATGATGGTTTGAATGAGGAATGTCCCCCACAGGCTCACATATTTAAAGACTTCATCCCCGGATGACGGTGCTGGTTAGAGAGGTGATTTAGCCTTGCTGGAGGAGGAAGTACATCACTGGGGTGGGCTTTGAGAGCCTATAGCCTTGCTCTACTTCCGGTACACTCTCTTTGCTTCCCATTGGGGTTGGAGATGTGATCACTCAGCTCCCTACACCAGCCTCCTGATGCTCTGCTTCCCCCACAAATCTCCCTCCGGAACCAAAAGTCAGAAAAAAAAAAAAACTCTTCCTTCTATAAATTTGCTTTGGCTGTGGTGTGTGGGCACGGCAACAGAAAAGCAAGCACGACAGGGCGTTGAGCAGAGCAGCGGCTGCACACGTCCGTCCCACCTCTTTGATGTTGACAGTGGGTGTGGAGTGTGGTCTCAGGGATTAGGAGGCTAATTCACAGATGCTGGAAAAGTCATATTCAGATAACAGAATCTGGAAATCATCGTGTTTTGAGTTTCCACCTCTCAAAGGCATTTAACCCTCTGCTTGCCTGCTGTCTCTTTTGTACTTATAGATTCTGGAATTCAACTTTCTTCAAGTTTCTGCCCCAACCCAAGTCTTTTCTTGGTGGAGGTCCTTATGTTTCCTTTAGCAGGGTCCTGCACTTGTGTTGACATCAGCCACAGAACTGGGTGGGCCAACTGTTCCCTCACTCTTTCCATCACCACATCTTCCCTTCTTCCTTAAATTCCACCCTCATTTGGTTTCCAAGATGCCAGGATAGCAAACTAGTACCAGGTGAGAACAAGGGCTCAGTAGACAGGCAAGTTAAGAGAGTGACTATTGATCAGGTATTTAATATATGCATTCTTCTGGGGCTCAAGAGATGGTCTAGCAGTTAAGAGCACTGGTTGTTCTTCCAGAGGACACAGGTTTGATTCCCAACACCCACATGGCAGCTCACAACCATCTGTAACTCCAGTTTCAGAAGATATGACACCCTCTTCTGACCTTACAACACCCATATATATAACAAAAATTAGAAATAAATAAATTGTATTTTGACAGCGTCATGAGTGTATACAATAAAATCTAGTCGTATTCATTCCCATTACTTTTTCTCATCTCCTCTCTCTCCTGCTAAAACCCTTTCTCTTCTCAACAAGTGTGACCCACCAAATTTAATTCCAATAGCTTGCGTGAGCAAGAGTGGGAGGCTATTTAACGGAGTACAGACTTATCGGTGGCTGTTCCACTGAAGAAAATGACACCCCTGCTCCATGGAGGTAAGCTGTTCTTCCAAGCCTCTGTTTTCCTCGTCTGTAAAATGAGCATTGTAGCAGCTTCATAACAACCTTGTTGTTATGACCTTCAACCCCTAGAGAGCAAGCAAGTCATGAGCGTTCAGGGGCATGCTAATTGTCCGCATCCTCTCCTGCTGTTTATCCATGCTCTGCAACTACCTATTAGCTTCCTTGTCTGGCTTTCCCTTCTCTGCACCCTTAATGCTTGTATTCTTTTGTTCTACTCCCCTGCCTCATCCAGGGTGATCTCTATCTCTGTACCTACCAGTGACCAGTCCAGTGACCTTCTCTGGCACCTATCATGCATAGCCCACACTCTGATAGCACCCAAAGCCTTCTTGCCAACTCTATATCCAACTCTTACACAGGTTTCTACCTATTCTCGCCGCCTTCGGTGTTATACACTCTCCCGGCAGCACCCGCTGCTGTCCTTTGTAGCCCATCCTGCCCAAGATCATCTCCAGAGCAATTAAGTGGTTCAGTCTGGTGAGGACCACTCCCTCCTGCACCAGCCCTAGCTCCAGCCCTGGTCCAGGTTCCCACTGCCTTGGTTTTCATCATCTGCCCATCCCACTGTGTCAAGGAACCAAGCTCCTGTTTGCCGCCTCTCCCCTTACACCTTGACTCCCTCACCCTCTGGTGTTCCACGTAACTCAGCTTCTTCAAACATTGAGCTAAAGGAGGCTGGAGGTATGGCTTCACACTGAGGGCTTACAGCTTGTGTGAGGCCCCGGGTTCAATCTCCAGCTTCAAGACAGAAAATGAAATGAACCAAGGACTACAAAGGTATTATCTGAATGCATAATAAAGGGAATATCAAAATAAATATTTAATTTTGAAATATTGAGAGTGTAAACATTAAGGTCAAGAAACAAACCAAGGGTGCCTAAAGATAATATTTAATATCTGGTTTTTATACTTCAGTTAAACCCCAGTCACAGCTAGAATTATTGCTTGCCCCTTGGGCATCTACCTCATTTGGCTCATGCTTTTTTATTCATGCATTCATTTAGTATGTATGAAAATTCTGCCCCCGCTCTCCGTTTAGCAGACATCATATGCATGCTTGTATTTCAAGATTTTTATACCACTTCTAACACGGAGTCACATCTTGCTAACAAATAGAGAACAGTCTTGCTGTTGGCTTTCTATATTTCCCTCTAGAAATAAAGACAATTGAAATTTTGTTTGAAGTCATAGACTAACAGGTTTTTTGAAACAGCCAAGTAATCTTCCCCTTCGTGGTTCAGAGCTGAGATTTCAATTCCACTTCATTTCCTTCTCCCTTAAAGCTAGACTCGTTAAGTGAACTTGATTCTACCTATAAAAAAGTAGGCACTGTATAGTTTCATGTTCCGGAGCTGTTTTTTTTTTAAGTAAGTGGAAAGTCTTTTTCTTTTACATGTGTGAATGTTTATGTGTGTATGTTCATACCTGTGTATCAGTTCATGTATATGCCTGTGTGTGTTCATGTGTATGTTCATGTGTGTGTCTGTGTGTATTCCTATGTGTGTATGTTCATGTGTGTGCCTGTGAATCTGTATGCATGTCTGTGTGAGTTCATGTGTGTGCCTGTGTGTTCATATGTGTGCTTGTGTATGTGCTCATGTCTATGTGTGTGTGTGTGTGTGCGTGTATGTGTGTGTGTGTGTTCATACGAGTGTGCACATGAGGAGGCCAGACATGGAGCATCTTCTCCTGTCACTGTTTTAAGTTTAATTAACATTTTAATCTTTGACACGGGGACTCTCCCCATACCTGGAGCTCACTGATGTAGACTAGCCAGGCAGCCATGCATTCTCCTGTCTCTACCTTACCCGTGCTGATTTACAGGTGTGTAGAACCCATACATGACTTTTTTTGATGGATATTGGACAGTCGAACGCGAACCCTCATGCTTGGGCAGCAGTCGCTTTGCCAAATGACCCATCTGCCCTGCTCCTGGAAGGAAGTCCTGGAGGATGGCCTGTGCAGCAGATCATTCTGGAGATATTTGAGGGAAGCCTTGTCGCTCGAGCAGGGGAGACCCTACCAGTGCTGAGACAGAATCAGATTCTATACTTTGCACATCCCAGGATGCAGGGTCACCATTTCATAAGGAGCCATGGAGTCTGGGAACCCGGCCGCAGGAGTCTGGGAACCCGGCCGCAGGAGTCTGGGAACCCGGGCGCAGCCTAACTAGATTCACAATGGCTGATGCAGGAAGCACAAGCGGGATGGATCAGAAGACAGAACTGCAGCTCCCCACCCAGACCTCCTGGGAAGGGACCATTCGCTGAGACATCACCTCGGCCAGAAAACACCGGCTTGTTATTTATCCATTAGCACAAGCCTGCAATTTCTTCTCACTTGTAGAGCTTCTATCTTAAATTCTCTTTAAATGTGTGATCTCTTAGGTTAGCACCAGGCTAGAAATATGAGCGACAGTTATCATCAGACCCAGATGATTAAAGTTAGGGACATGGGGTGCCCGGTCCACGTGTGTTTCCAAATCCTGGACTGGATTCCTAGTAGTCTAAGTTGGAGTGTTATTTCTCTAAGCAACCCGTTGCAGCCAAGTGACCCACTCACTTGTTCAGCAAACAGTTTAGTGAACAGGATTCAAAGCTAGGGAAGATGGTGGATGAGGTGGATGGTGGTGTCAACCTGGCACACTCTAGACTCATCCGGGAAGAGAATCTCAGTGAGGGACTGTCTAGATAGATAGATAGATAGATAGATAGATAGATAGATAGATAGATAGATAGATAGATAGATAGATAGATAGATAGATCAGGTTGGCCTATGAGTATGTCAGGGGAAGGTTGTCTTCATTGCATAATCGATGTGGGAAGACAGCCTTCCGTGGGTTCCCTGGGTTCGGGTCCTGAGTTGCATGGAAGTCTTCCATCGAAAGCAAGCTGAGCAAGAGGTATGGTGCACTCTCTAGGCTCTGCCTGTGGGTGTGACCAGCTGCTTCCAATTCCTGCCTTGACTTCCCTGCAATGATGGCCTATGGTCTAGAATTCTGAGCCAAACAAACACATTCTCCTCAAGTTTCTTAATGACCATGTCTGTCCCCATCTTCACAAACCTGTCCTTCCTAGAACAGCATTCTTAGCACAGAAGGACTTAATGGAAACCCAGAGTCTTATGAGGAAACAGTACCAGGGCCTGAAACAGTACCAGGGCCTGAAACCATCTCCATGCAGGAAGCAGACCCAGAACGTGGGAGAAGAGTTCAGCTACCTGCGTTTGTGAAACCAGAGCTAGAGCATGGGGCTAGAAAGAAATATAAGCCATGTTCTCCCAAGTTCATTGCTCTCAGACTTCATCAATCAGACCAGCCAGACCCAGAGTTACCTGATGCTATTTCATTCAGGGACTGTGGGAGACACAGTGCTAGGGTATGCAGCAAGCGATTTCATTGTGAGAAGACTCTGAATAGCCCAAATCACAGGCAGCGATTTAAAGAGAATGGACCACTGAGATTGCACAGAATATTAGTTTGCACTATTGAACCAAATTAAAAACTGGAGGAGTGAATTCACCCCAGAGATGGTCTTGACCTGGGATACGAGAGTTCGCAGTAGGAGAACCACCAATAGTAACTAGAAAATGACAGGTGACAGACACCTGATGTTTTCAATTGCTCTCCCCCCCTCTCTCTCTTTCTGGTGTGTGTGTGTGTGTGTGTGTGTGTTGTCTGTGTCTGTGCCTATGTGTGTCTGTCTCTGTGTGTGTGTGTGTTGTCTGTGTCTGTGTCTATGTGTGTCTGTCTGTGTCTGTGTCTATGTGTGTCTGTCTGTGTCTGTGTCTATGTGTGTCTGTCTCTGTGTGTGTGTCTGTGTGTATGTGTCTGTATCTGTGTGTGTCTGTGTCTGTGTGTGTCTGTATCTGTGTGTCTGTATCTGTGTATGTGTGTCTGTGTGTGTGTCTGTGTGTGTATCTGTGTGTGTGTGTCTGTGTGTCTGTATCTGTGTGTCTGTATCTGTGTATGTGTGTCTGTGTGTGTGTTGTCTGTGTCTGTGTCTATGTGTGTCTGTATCTGTGTATGTGTGCGTGTGTGTGTGTGTTGTATAATGATTGTCTGTGTGTGTCAGGGCCAGAGACTGGCAGCAGTTGTCACCCTCCTTCACTGTCCCCCTTATTTTCTAAGACAAAGTCTCTCCATGAGCCTGGTGCTCAATGATCCACATACACTTGCCGGCCTGCATACCCTAGGGGTGTGCCAACTTGACACAAGTCAGAGTCCTTTGAAAGGAAGGAACCTCAGCTGAGAAGCTGCTCCCACTAGACCAGCCTGTGGGCAAGCCTGTGCTGCATTTTCTTAATTGATGGTTGATGTGGGAGGGACCAGCTCACCTTGGGCTGATGCTCCAAGTACTACAAAAAGCCAGGGTGAGCAAGCCATGAAGAGCAAGCCAATAAGCAGTGCTCTTTCCTGGTCCCTACATCAATTCCTGCCTCCAGCTTTCTGCCCGGGCTACCCTGGGTGATGGACTACGAGATGTCAAATGAAATAAACCTTTCCTTCTCGAGTTACTTTTGCCTGTGGTGTTTCCATAGTAATAGAAACGCTAAACGAAGACACTGAGTGAGCTGCCTCTGCAGCCCCTCCAAATGCCTCTGTTTCCCTGAAAAGTTGTGTGCCCCCAAGGGCACCAGAAGTTACACAACACTATAAACATCTACTCACTTCCCACTGTCTTTTCCAACCAAAGAAGCCAAATGCTAGCCCTCCCCACCTCATATGTTACTCCCCATTAAAGAGATAAGCAGTCTAGAAAGGCAGGTGGCAACCTACAAAATGTGGTCTTGGGCCAAGAAGACCACGAGCAGGAGAGTGGACCAGAAGTGTGAATGAATGGTAGCATGAAGAGGTATGTGGGTTAGGAGGCAGCTTGAATCTGGCATGCCGTTGGCCTCCCATAAAGAGCTGTACTCAGAGTGTTTATGTTTTGCCCCATGCCCTTATATGCCATGTGTTGCGATCCTACCCTGGTGTTTGGACAGACACAGACATATAACCTCAGGTAGGGTAAGAAGACCCTACCCTGTGGTAGTAGTGGGGGGAGGAGTAAGCTCCCAGAATCTGCTCCTCAGGAAGATAAAGGGGACAGTCGCAAGAATGAGAAGCAGTGCGGTGGTGGCGCACGCCTTTAATCCCAGCACTCAGGAGGCAGAGGCAGGCAGATCTCTGTGAGTTCAAGGCCAGCCTGGTCTACAAGAGTTAGTTCCAAGACAGCCAGAGCTCTTACAAGAGAAACCCTGTCTCAAAAAAACCAAGATAGATAGATAGATAGATAGATAGATAGATAGATAGATAGATAAAAAATTTAAAAGAATGAGAAGCAAACATGTAAGGAAAGAGTCTATGTCTGGTAGTGAGAGAAAAAGGCCACAGAGAAAATTCAGGAGGGACAAGAAAGAGGACAAGCAGCCAAGAAAAGCTGAAACTATGGAACTAGAGTCAGCAGGAGGTGTGAGAGGGCAGAAGTCAAACACAGAAAACGTGCCGGGAGTGATGGGCTTAAAGCAAGTTTGAGATAAGGATAGATGCAGTCCATAAGAGTTGACCGTGAGAAGGTCAACACATTGACGTTTCTGGAATGAAGTGAAGACCAGAGGAGGCCCGGGGAGGAAGAAGTGCCCCTTATGTGTCTACTATGGATCATTTTGGCTTTACTCAGAAAGTCGGTTCATGTTCTGTAATGAATGCTTTGTGACAGGCTGGAGAGATGACCCCGTGGTTAAGAGCACCAGCTGCTTACTGAGGACCCACATGGCTTCCCAAGCCTAGTCTACCGACATCCTTAGAGCAAGGGCTCTGTCAGGATGACAAGGGCAGCTCCCATTTGAATCAAGAATTAGACCCTTAGCCAGGTACGGAGGGAAGCCTGTTCAGTAACTGTTGTGGTCCCCACATAATCACACTTTGTAGCTGCTGTCCAAACTGCTATTACCCTCACTGTCCTAGTTCTGACCAGAACAAAAGGACTCCATGGGACACCTCCTCCAGACACTGTTATTCCTCATCTGACCAGTGGGAGGCAGCACTGCCCCTCCCTGCCTGCTCAGTGTCTGGTGAGAAGTCCTGACTCCAGGCTTCTATTTCAACAGGAACAGGGTTGGTTAAAAAGATTTTTGTTTTCAGAAAACTCTATCACGTTTCAGCTGACAAAAATCTCCCAGATTAATCTAGCTCTTTTTCCTCTTTCCAGGACTCAAATTGAAAAAAAAAGAATTCTAAAACCCTAAAGCCAGAAGGACATTCTGTACACATACATAGCTAGCCCTGGTTTAAAGACAAATGGGCTCACAGGGCCAGAGTCTCAATTATATGTTTAATATTTGGTAGAAAATTGTAAAGTTATCCGATAAAAGCTCTAAAAGCAACCAAAGAGAAAGAAGATAGAGGAATGAGCTATTGGTTCTCAGTGCGAAAGGTAGAACTAGACTTTGAGTTGGCAAACAATGCATTTTCAAAGGGCATGGTGTCATGTGTTTTAATTCCAGCACTCAGGAGACAGAGGCAGACAGATATCTGTGAGTTCGAAGCCAGCCTGGTCTACATATCAAATTACAGGTTAGCCAGGGTTACACAGTGAGACCCTGTCTCAATCACTCACCCACTCATCAATCGAGCATCAATCAATCAATCAATCAATCAATCAATCAATCAATATACATCACAAGTCTTATGCTGGAACCAGAAGAGGTTCTGTTGGTTACCCCTAGATGACGTCAAAGAACTTGGTGGCAGGGGAAGAGGAAGAAAGGCTAACAACAAATTTGCCCATTGGCTGACACAAAACCTTCGAGAAAGCTGAGCATGTCCAAGAAGCATTGCTTCTGCCATCTTTACAAGAAAGCTGGGGATACCCAGGGGCAATTCCTATACACCAGCTTTGTGATCAAGCTGGGTACTTTGTGATCAAGCCATCCTGCCATTTCAACCTTTGAACCTGTTCGGCACCTCAAGCCAAGCATCCCTAAACTGCGTCAGCCCTCTTTCCTTCTTGATATGACCTTGAACTGATAGGCTCAGGAATTTTCTCTTTCCCAAGCATGGTCAGGAGCACACATGCCCCTAACACGCTTCCTTTCCTACATGGTCTTGTGTAAGCTTCCCAAACCAAACCCTTACAGGCCCTTTGTTCAAAGAGTGTGAGTGTGTTGCTTGTATTTCCTCTGCCCTCCTTACCTGCTGCATGTAATAAATCTTTATCCACCCTTAGAAGAGAAGCAAGAATCAACTACTCTTCAAGGGGAAACATTTGCAAACTTAGGTGGCCCAGCACTGCACAATAAAACACAACAGGAGCCACAGCTGCAAGCCAGAGATGGATTTTCAGGTGGGTAATTAGGAAAATGTTTCATGTAAAAATAAACGATGGCTCAGTGGGTAAAGGTGCTTATCACCGAGACTGACGACCTGAGCTCAATCTCTGGGTCCCGGTGGAAGGAGAGAACTAAGCCTGAAAATTTTTCTCTGACCTCCGCAAGCAAACCATGGTGGTACCTGAGTGTCCCCACACACATACAATAATTAACATGAAAAGAAAGAACAAAGAAAAGAAATGGGGAAAGTGAGGGAGAACAGATTGGGTGATGTTTTCCTAGTTAACCCATATGTATTATTATTTCACTAACGAACAATATTTTTTTCCACTGCAGGTGTTTGGCAGCTCTCTGCATTGGCTGCACATTTGAACTTGCACTGGCCACATTTCGTGTGCTCTGTGGCTACATGCAACCGGACCTACAAAATAGCGCAGTGCCGACTCAAACAACGGGTCTGCCCAACACCCTCGGAATCTCCAGAACATACGCCACAGACATCTCAGCTCCAGCGGGCACTCCGGAGAAATGCTGCACACCGATAAAACATAGTGAGCTGGCATGTTTTTATTTAAAGGTTGCTATTTCAAAATCATGTGCTTTAAACGTCATATCCTCTTCTCAGATCAATAATAATAACGGCCCCATCATAGTTCTTCAACAATGACCTACAGGGACACTGGCAAAAGCCATGTCTGTGGAATGTGGCAGAAGAGGCCACCCAGTTCTATCACAGGGAGACCCGAGGCTTGATCCCAGGAGTTGCTACGGACAGTATTAGTAGGCTGACTGGGAACAATAAGTGCTTGCCCCAGTACTAACAAGCAAGGCTTGATGGGAGAAGCAGGCTGTAATCAGTGAACTGAGGACGAAGCAGATTTCATCAGGCAGATTGCTCTCTCTTGACAGGCACTGGCCAGAACACAAACGCAGTTGGAGATTCCAAGTAGCCTTTAGATGTCCCAGAAAGAAAAGAAACAAACAAAACCCATAGCAGTTTCCAGCACAAAGCTAAGGTCAAGCAGGGTGCTCTCAAGAGGCAGATTCAGAGGAACACCCATTTGTGTCCCCAAGCCTGTCCCCAACTCACCTCAGTGTTCCTCTTGGGTGGTGTTTTATACTGTTCTTGGCAGTCTTTGGGGTCTGTAATGGGCACCATTGTCCAGTGAGGCTTCATTGATGTCCCTAACCTACCCTAAGGGCTGTTTCTGTCTTGGTGGTGACCCCTGAGAGAGAGGGTTTCTCACAAACAGAGAACAACTCCACAGACATGCCCTAGCTTGCTCTTACATGTTTTCACAGTCAAGACTCCCTTTCTGCGCAAGAATCTATGGTAATCATATTTACTGTTCTGAGCTTTTGTTCTAAAAACAAGGGCTGGTATTCACTGGCAACTTAGGGTAGGCCCTGCCTATCCCACCAAATAATTCATTTAACGCTCTGGAGGGAATGGTGATTCCAAACTCCATTGTCATCATGGCAGGAAGCACAGTAGTGTGCAGGCAGCTAAGATACCTGAGAAGGAGCTGAGAGTTCTATATCTAGATCCTCAGGCGGCAGGAAGAGAAAGTGACACTAGGCCTGACTTGAGCTTCTGAAAGGTCAAAGCCCATCCCCTGTGACACACTCCCTCCAACAAGGCCACACCTCCTATCGGTGCCACCTCCTATGAGCCTTTGGAAGCCATTTTCATTCAAACCACTGCACAAATCATAAATAAATACATTTTAAAATGCTTCCTGGTGGGATGGCAAGTGTTTGCGCCCCAACCTGAGCATGCACTTAGCCACCAGGCTCTGGAACGGACCGAGGGGAAGGACGGACAAACGTGAGGGCTGCTGGAATGAAGTGAAAAGCGCTCTGAGAAGGAAGGCCGTTCAAAGCCCGACAGGGAGGCACCCTTCTCCTTTCTTTCCATTCTCTTGAATTCTAGGGGAAAGCCCCTGAGTCCTAAACCCCCAGCTCCCCAGTCTTGCCAATGCCATCGTTGGTTGTTGTTTGGAAACACTTCAGCTGCTCTCCTCACACATTCCCTTGAGGTCCTATGCCATAGATAGGATGCCACTCCACCCTTTGTGTAATAAGATTCTAAAAGACACTGCTGCTGTCCAGTACTCCAAAGAGTTCTGTTCTAAACTAAATTAATTTTATTCACAACCATCACGTAAAAGGTCACCAGAGGTAGTGACTTCATTGTCTTATTCACTTCCGTATCCTGAGCCCCCCCACACACACATTTATCATATTATGTAATGATTGCCCATCTTAACTTGCTAGATAAATGTTCTGAATGTTCACTTCTTCTTATCCCTATAGCATGAAGGCTGTCAGCATTTAGTGCATCCTGAGGCAGGATACAGATTCTTATATCGACATAAGGGATTCCAAGCAGAATAAAAGCAATTCGCTACCCATGTGTACATGGACTATTACCAAGAAGCAGCCATTACCCAGCATGAATGACACCTGCCTGCTGTGCAGGGCATGCCTGGCCTCCTAAACAGACTTCACCCCTTTCTGTTTTTAATCTAGGACTCACAGCACGGCCACTGTTTCTTAGGATACAGCCCTCGCTGTCCAGTTAATCTTTAAATACCTATTTTGCTCCATAGATTCTAAACATGGTGTTTTATACATGGTGGGCATTCTATGTGGGAAAGGTATTTGAATAAAAGTTACGGTGTCCTAATACAGTTAGATAAGAAAAGTAAGCAAGGGGCTGGAGAGATGGCTGAGCAATTGAGAGCACTTGCTGCAGAGGAACCAGGTTCAACTACCAGCATCCACACAGCAGCTAACAGCCATCTCTAACTCCAGGTCCAGGGGATGTGATACCCTCTTCTGGCCTCTCCAGGCACCAGGCATGCATGTAGTGCATGTACATACAGACAGACAAAACATTCGTGCACATTAAAAATAAGACATTTTGTAAAGACAGAGAAGGAATTCTGATATTCTCCATCACTGTAGGATGTTTGCGGTTCATCACTATTCGATTCTTGAATTTTCCACTGTTAGACAAATCATTATTGGACTACCCAGACTGTAGACTATAAGCTACTCTAATAAATCCCCTTCGTGTGTGTGTGTAGTGTGTTTGTGCATTATTTTACATTACATGTGTATATTAATGTATTCATTTTATCAGTTCCATTCCTCCAGAGAACTCGGACGTATACACGTGTTATTTACCAATACATTACAGTTTCTCTATTGCCTTTGATGTGCTGTCTTTTTCTCCAACTCCAACTCTATGCTAAAATCTTGAGCCCACAAATCCAGGAGTCTGTTTTCTTCATCGATACAGTGCCTGACTCGCGAGTACTGGAGGTACAAGAGTAAGAGAGTATTGTTTATCTTGTGTAAACTCCCCTCCCCTGCCCCCCCCCCCCCCCCCCCCCCGTTCACATACTCACACAGCTGCCACTCTGCTCTGATGGAGAAGCTAACCAATCCCTTGTCTAAGGGGCGTGACCCCTCCGGGGCACAAAATACCTTTAAAAGATCAGTGTTTGTTTGTTTTGCCCTCTTGGTTCCCTGCTCTTCGCTGGAACTCTGGCTCTGTAAGTTTCTCCCATTTTCTCCTTTTATTAAAGCTGAGTATTTTCTATAAGGCTAGTTTGGTTATTTCCAATTGCCGACCGACCACGCCTGCTACACTGCTCACAGGGTTAACGCCAGCCTTGGTGCGGTTACAGTGTCCTCCTCTTCAGGTTGTTCCCTACAAATCAGTCAGCAGAGTGTGACTGCTCACACCTGTAAGCCCAGCACTTGGGAGACTGAGGCAGGAGGAGTGCCATGAGTTTGAGTCGAATCTGGGCTACATATTAGTTCTAGGCCATCCTGGACTACAGAATGATCTGTCTTAAAAAAAGGGACCAGGTGGTGGTCGCACACATCTTTAATCCCAGGACTAGGGAGGCACAGACAGGCAGATCTCTGTGAGTTTGAGGCCAGCCTAGTCTCCAAAATGAGTTCCAGGACAGACAGGATTGTTACACAGAGAAACCCTGACTCAAACAAACAAACAAAATATAAACAAACAAACAAATAAAAGGGTGTAGAGACGACTCTGGTTAAGAGCACTTATTGCTCTTGCAGAGGACACGGACTCAGTTTCCAGCACCCACGTGACAGCTCACAGTGGCCTGTAATTCCGGTTCCAGGGAACCCAATGCTGCCTCTGGCCTCCAGAGGTCCCTGCACACACATGCACTCAGGCACACACATACATATAAAATTAACTAAGTAAATTTTTTTCAGAAGAAATAAGAATATAAAGTAAATGCCCCAGCCAGATTATGGCTTCTCTCAGAACACTCAAAGTGACCTGCTACAAAGTTTAGATTCTCACTGGGCAGTGGTGGCTTAGGCCTTTAATCCCACAACTCTGGAGGCAGAGGCAGGAGGATCTCAGTGAGTTTGAGGCCAGTCTGGTCTACAGAGTGAGTTCTAGGACAGGCAGGGCTATACAAAGAAACCCTGTCTCAACCCCCCCCCCCCAAAAAAAAATCCAGAAACAAGGTGTATATTCTCAAGACACCCAGGGTTCCAGTTTCATGCTCCTTTTTGTGTTTGTGAAAATACAGTTTTTCTTTCAAATGTAAATGCTCCTGAACCCCAGCCATGCTCCCTTTACTCTGCCAGTCAATCCCTCTGAGACTTAGAGAAGAAAACATGTTTGTTTTTGTTTCAAGTTGGGTCAAACCAGGTCATAAGATACAATCTACTCCTGTCAATAAAGTTAAGACGACAGCGCCCCCTTTCCAAACTATGAAAAAGACAAGCCTCATTATACTCTCCAAAGGCCACATAAAAGCAAGCACATTCCACTGAAAGTTTAATAAAAAGCAGGATGGGCGTCACAGGAAGCATAGAAAGTGTCTATGCACACAGTCAACCAGAGTGTTTAAAAAGGCGTTTAATTAAAGTGCGGGAAAATGACTACTGACTTATATACATACAAGCTCTCGGCAGAGGTCATTAGGCCTGTCTGCATGCTGAAGGTTAGACATAAGGAACAATGTTCCTAGGTAGAAAACAAAGTGGAAACAAAAAAAAAAAAAAAAACCATTATATAGCAAGACCAGTTCTGCAACAGAAACAAAATGAAGACAAGGAGAAGAGGGGAGAGTTACTGAAACCAGCAATTAAGAGCTCTCTTGGGAAGTAAAGGAGTGTTTTGGTGGGAGGGACACACACACACACACAGAAACAGACCTTTGCGGTTTGGATTCTTGCACTGAAGGAAGAAAGCAGTAATTGGTCTTGCAACATGAGACAAGATTGCCAAACCCGAAACTCAGGAGCAGAACTGGCCAATAAAGCCGCTGCTGGACACACAGATGGTTTCAAACCAAAATACAATTACACCAGAAGTGACAAAGTTCATTCCTCCGGTCACATTAGCTAAGTCCTCAGTGACCCAGATCAGCAGAGGCATAGGGCATTCTCACCGTGGCAGGAAGTCCTGGGAGAGACCACTGTTCTGAGCTAGATGGGAAAGCAAACCCTCGCTTCTGTCTGTATCAGTCGACCTCAGGTTCTCTCATCCCAAAGAGAAGCAGGAGAGATGCCAGCACTGGAGTCCCCCGTAGCCATGGCAACTAGGTCGCTATCCTCACTGCTATTCTTTCTTAGCTAAATATCAGTTATAGGTGATGGGTTTCACTATGGCATTTCTGTATCTGCGTGTGATGCCTTTTGATCAAATTCACTCCCCTTGGCCCTCTCTTTCTCCTCACCCCAGCTGAGCCCCTTCCTCCTCCTAACTGCTCCCCCAAATGCCAGCGTGCCTGGCTTTGCTGCTTGTTGTTGTCACTGCTGTTGTTGTTCGTTTGTTTGTTTGTTTCTTGACCCAGTGAGTATGTTGGAGTTGCTTACAGGAACAAATAAAAAAAAAGGTTCCCTCGCTCCCCCAAAATCCATTAACTGTAAAAATCCTCAGGGAGGGGTGAAAACTCATAAGCTCTGTGTCACTCTGTGACAAGATGCCACTAAGCACAACCCTGTGGAGATCTTGTGCCTCTGATCACAGGGCTGTGAACTCCAGTGGTAAAGCCATGTCATTCCCCAGAGCTGAGTCCAGTTCCACCACCAGCCTACCGACCCCACCTTCCGCCAACTCCTTCGTTCTTCTAGCTCTTCCTCCACTGCTTCCCTGAGCCTTGTGCAGGTGACTCGGTACTTCTCCAAGTGAGAGGTGCCCACACACGAATGAGTGTGATGTTCGTGCAAAGCCCTGAAGAGCATATTTACACTAAAGTGAGGAACGCGTGGTGTAGATCCTGTCTGTAGTCATTCATGTGCTTTGTCAAGGATTAACATAAAACCTGCCATTACAATGATGCTATCAATATCATAACAGAGATGGGGGCTGGAGAAATGAATCCGTGTGTAAGACCCTGTCACGTACTGTGCTGAAGGAGGACCTGCGTTTGGTTCCCAGCACCCATGTCAGGCAGCTCTCAACTGTCTGTAATCCCAGCTCCAAGGTATCTGACACCTCTGGTCTCCATGGAAACCTGCACTCACATGCACGTACCCACACACAGACACACATGCACTTACACTATGAAATTACTTTAAAAAATAAATATGTCAGAGATATATATAGCAGATCGGGTTTTCCAAAACTAGTCAAGGCTGTTTTCTGTAGTAGGAAGGCTACTTGTTTGCTTCCTAGCCACCCAGACTCCTGAAATAATCACACAGAAACTATATGAAGAAGGACACTTAAAAGAAATCCCACACTAGCTCATAATTGAGAATAATAAAGGATTATTTATTTAGGGGTAGACCCACAAATCACAATCCTCTGCTAGAATGGAGAACAGCAACCGAATCCCGCAGCTGGAAAAGAAGCTGGACACACTTTACATCGTCATAAAAATAATATAAGAGACCATGCCCTAGTGGGCAGGTAACTTAAAGGCTACTGGCTGGACGTAGGAATTCCTACAACAGCTCCCCCTTTTGTTTAAATAAGAGAGTCCTAAGCCTAATACAAAATTATATACAAAAAGAACAAATATATCAAGCAAGAAACGTGATAAATGTTTTACTAATTATCCTATTCTAATGAGTTTAAGTCGCGTATAATAAATAACTTGGCCAAGTCATGGAAGGAAGGTAGCTACAACTATCTAGTCTTCAACCCCACCAAAGATCCAAGAAGGGAAATAATATTACTTGAGTAAGCAGGAAGTGCAATCAAGCAACTTCCAAAACTGTATAACACATGACAGAGACAACTGACTACCTGGGCAATCACCCAAAGTCTTATTTGCAACACTGAAGCAACCAACTTTGGCTAAGGCCTAGTGTAACTGACAGATCATTTTCAGAGGTAGGAAAGTTTTCAAAACCATCTTACCCTGTCTTGGCAAGATTTGACAGTCTTTTTCCTTGTGTCTTGCTTATCCATTTCCAGATAGCATGTACCTTGTCAGTGGTTGAGGCATGGGCAGTTCCTTGCCCAAAGGCCAATCATGCCAAGAAGAAAACAAACTCTGAGTGGAGTGTCTTCAGTGCTCAACATGCTCTTAGGAATAGATCAGTGCTGCCAAAAGCAATCGTGTCTCACGTCAATAGAACCCTAAGTTATTTAAATGCCATATTCTACAGCTCTTTGAAGTGGTTGAAGATGACCTATTTATGCAGAATACAATCTCTATGTATCTAAAGAACCTGATTAGTCTAACTATAAGTATAACAAACATAGATGACTATCAATCTATAATTCTTAATACCTATGTAACTTAAAGATAAGGCTTCATATTAGAATATTAAACAATCAACTGTGTAACAAATGAGGATAATGACCTCAAAATGTAAACAATGTATAAGTATCTTGATCAGAGGTAGAAATGTACATTGCAATATGATAAATATATCCTAAAATTGTATCAATATACAAAAATGTTTTAAGCAGAGGTAGAAGCATGCATGCCTATAATATGACAAAATAACTTTGCCTAGATATACAAATATTGTAGATGAAAATAGGAACATATTCAATATAATTTAAGTTTGTATCAACATATAAGAATCTATACCAATAAATAATAGCTCACAAGTATTCACTCTATTACTCACTATTATTATTAGTGTGAGTAAGCTCACACTAATCTATTAACCCAACTGTATTAATTAAATCACTGCTTAGCTTATTAGCTTTAGCTTCTTATTGGCTAGCTCTTACATATTAATTTAACCCATTTCTAATAGTCTGTGTATGGCCACGTGGCAGTGACTTACCAGCAAAGTTTTGGCGTGCCTGTCTCTGGTGGCGGCTCCATGTCTTCCCTCTGCGCTGCCTTCTTTCTCTCCGCATTCAGTTGTTTTCCCTGCCTACCGCTATTCGTTTGCCCTATCACAGGCCACGACAGTTTCTTTATTAGCCAATGATATTCACAGCATACAGAGGGGAATCCCACATCAGTTGTCCAGTTTTCAGTCACTACAACAAAATGCCCAGGATTTACCTTGGGAAAAGCAAAGCTTTATTTTTGGCTTAGAATTTTAAAAGTTCCAGGCCATGATTATTAGACCCTATCACTTTGGAGCTATAAGATATTTCTATAGGTTCAAAGAACTTTCTAGCGCATTAAAAAGAAACAATTGGCCTTAAAGAGGCAAAGCTGATGGGTGTACAGGAAAGACCCCCTCCCACCAAGCAGTTTCTGTTTCCCACACAAGAAAAAAATGTCGGTGCTTTTTTGACTGAACAATCAAGTTATGTTTTCCCTTATCCAGTCCAGTTCTGGGCGTGGCAGGTAGTGGGTGTTTCAGACAAATGAAATGGCTCCAAAATGATGCTGAAACTGTATGCATAACCACCGGGAAGGTCTGCAAGCATTGCCTGGGGAGCATCACGGAAGAAGAAATGCCCAGGTTGTCTGAAAGGCTCCAATGCATCACTACTCAAAAGACACATCGAGAGTGAAATTAGCCTGGAAGGGCAAGCTAACCGTGCAAAGAAACAAACAAGAAGAAGAAAAGAATTAACTACTGGATCTTGCTTTTGTTTCAAACAAGTACACAATCAGGAGATTCGAAGAATTCGTGGATGGAAATGGAAACCGTTTAGCTGCTATGTGGATGACTTTTCTAAAAGGTTTGTATCATGCCTTTGTTCAAGAAGGAATTGAGGGGGATGGTAGTGGCATTTCAATTGTATTTTAATAAATAAAGCCTGTCTGAAGATCTGAGAGTAAAACAGACCTACTGGTCCGCCTTATAGACCAAGTGATGGTAACACACACCTTTAATCCCAGTAGCCACACTAGTTTGCCATAGAAACCAGATGATGTATGACTTTAATCAAAGTGGTGCAGGCCTTTAATCCCAGCCCTAAAGATGATTATAAAACAGGAAGAAACAGCTCTCAGACACAGTCTCATTCTGAGATTCCTGAAGGCAGGATCGTCATTTCAGACTGAGGTCGAGAAAAGAGTCAGTGGCTGCTGTTTTGCTTTTCAGGTCTTCAGGTTGAACCCCAATTTTTCTCTCTGAGTTTTATTAATCATGCTTGGACAAGAAGACAGTATCTAAGATGCTGAAATCTCTCAGTCAAGTCTACCCCAGGGTGGAATGAAAAGCCTGCAGTGTAACAAGAAGAGGTCCAAGGAAATAAGCAAGCATTGGGCTAAGCTATACAGTGCCTGGTGCACCCAAACTCAGCTTCCCCTCCGGAGGTAGCTTCCATCCAGTACTGACCTGGTGGGGTCAGAGGTTAAGAGACTATTCACCTTGTTTCAGTTTGGGGTGCACATGAAGGGACATTGTCACTCTAGAGCTTCCCCTGGACTTAGCAGCAACCTTCCTTACTACTGCTTCTAGGTCCAACTTCTTTCTCTCTCTCTGCCCATGCCTGCTTCACCCAGCACCACCCCTGTATCTGATGATGGTAAGAGCATCCCTTGCCCCAATTTTACCTCCTGCCAACAAATATCACTTCGGAGCTCCTTTTGCAGGACCCCACCTCTAGCATCCTCTTCTACATTGGCTGTGCTCTTGGATACGGAGCTCCTCAAAGATCTCAGCCTGTGCTACCATCGGTTGTCTTGATTATGTTATCCCTACAAGGACAGAGAGGTTGCTGTAGTTGATACCATCTTGAAACCAGCATACTAAACCTTCAGAGAACTTGTTTCAACATTTCCTAAGTCGCTCTCTGGACCAATGAGAGACAGCAAAGTCATCCAAGTAGGACATCCAAGCCTAGATCAAAGCCTACCTGGCCCTGAGCCACATTCCTCCCCTCTCAGGCTCTCTCTGATGCTCCTCTGTACGGAAGACCACCGAGATGCCCTGCGAGATCACAGAACTCTCCCTTTGTGTGTGCCATTTCTCTGTGGCTAGCACCAGTTTTAAATGGGTGGTATGTGGCAAGCAGATGGCTCCTCTTAGCCAGAACATTTCTCTCTCGGGACCACAGAAGACTGGGCTGACAGATGGTGCCGACACCCTGATTTGGACTGACTTTCATATCAGCACAAGAAGGAGTTCTAGGCTCTGGATTGTCACTCTCTCACCACCCACTTTGAGGCCGGAGTCGTGCACATGGAAAGGTGGAAGTAGTGACAGTGACGTATTTTGCATGCTACCACCCACTCCCCAAACAGTCACCTTGCCCCCTCTACAAACTGATGTTACGTCAGCCATCCTGTGTGGCTATACCTGTGTTTCTCAGATATTTTGTGACCTTTTCTCTGAAACTTCAATGGATCTTCTGATTGATTTCCACCCTTGCCTTCACTGTATGTTGTCCGATGTATATGCCCCATGCTGGGCAAGGGACAGACCTTCCTTGTGTATACAAGACTCACCTTCAAAGGCACCCCACTTCTCTCCCTTTCTGATGGCCACATGCAGATGATGGGATGCCATCAGTGCTACAAAAGGTCACACTCTAGGGCTGCACTGATGATATATACCCTAAAGAGCTTGGGACAGGGGTGGAAGATGTCTTGGTGGTTCAGAATTCACAACTGCCTGCAACTCTTCCAGGGGATACAACACCTCTGGCTTATTCAGGCCCTTGTACTCACATTTACATACACAGACACACACACAACTAACTAAATACAAATGAAATGTCTTTTTAAAAAAGAGTTCAAGAGAAGGCATTACTGAGAGATATACTGTCCATATTTATGCTAAAAAATCTGTAATTAAAAGAAATTTATTAGTATCCATCTTTTCCACCATCCCCGATTGCTTGTGTGGAATTCTTTAAGGAAATTTTCAGATGCCAATTAATCATAGGTGGCCTGGCGGATGACTCAGTGTCATGCGTAAGTGATGTGATCAACTTTGCTTTATTGGAAATGGGGAACCAAAGAGACAAGAAAACCTGTTCTGCTTCCGTTTAAAATATTTAAAAAAAGATTGCAAGCTACTAATACATTGTGGGTAATCATAGCTTGACAGATGGAGGCTATGAATCAACTGGAAACAATCAGTTTGACAAAAAATAAGACAAAACGATGGCTTCTGAAGCTAACCAGAAAGAAATGGTCCCTGGAGTCTAAGAGCCTTCTCCCGTACTGATTTTACAATAAATGAAGATGGGACTTTCTTTCCTCTACTCATTTTTCTAAGTCTTCAATGATGGTCACTGTACATTACATGGGTCCGTGAACTGTGTAGCGTAGCCAACTCAGGATGACACCAATGATGGCTGCCTCCCCATCCATCCTTCTGGGCAATCACTCACAAGGCTTTTGGTTCAGGAACTGGATTCAGAGATTCTCTCCTGTCTCACAGAGTGTGGCGGACGTGAAGAGTTTCACTTTTGAAACTGAGTTACTAAACGACAATGGCTTTCAATTCAGGGGCTTCTCCTGTGCTCTTGCCCTCAAAACCCTGTCTATCTCACACACGCTTTCTCACTCTTTCTCTCAGGCTGGGGAACAAGCCGTCGTGTTGTAGACCACCCTAAGAAGCAACAGGGATGTGAAGAACTGAGATCTCTCCCCGGAACCCAGAGATCTCAGCCATCTGACCTTGGAAACAGCTACTCCCGTGCTTTCCACCATTGCACTAAGAGAGCTGAAGGCGGGTCTTCCAATCAAGCCCTCGGCAGATCCACTCACAGGCTGTTCGAACTTCACGGGAGATCTGAGCACAACCCCTCGGCTAAGTGTCAGTGAAACTCTTAACTCAATGAAATTATGAAATGGTAGGAATTTTAAAGCTATTTTGGGGCAGTTTCTTAGAAGCAATAGATGATTCAGCCTCAGATAGTAGGAGGAGAGACGCAAGGGCCTTCAAGCCAGAAATTCGAATATTGTAATGAACAATTATCAGAATATGTAGTCACCCAATTCCCTTTGAGCCTGTCCTCTGCTTAACAAATTGGCCATCTATTGCTCTTCCTCCCCTATACAAAAGGCAGCTACCTCTTTCCCAGTGCTTTTGCTCCTAAAGCCCATACTTTACTTCCTAATCCAGTGACATTTAAAGAGACAAAAGACGGTTGGTCACAGGTAAGAAAGAGTGTCTTAGGGTTTCTATCACTGTGACCAAAACACTATGATCAAAAGGCAAAAGTGTTTTAGTTGCCTTACACTTCCAAATAGCTGTTCATGACTGAAGGAAGTCAAGGACAGGAACTCAAGCTGGGCAGGATCCTAGAATCAGAAGCTGATGCAGAAACCATTGAGGGGGTGCTGTTTACTGGCTTGCTCTTCATGACTTGCTCAGCCCACCTTCTTGTAGAACCCAGGACCAACAGCCCAAGGATGGTACCACCCAGCATGGACTGGGCCCTTCCCCATTGATCCCTAATTGAGAAAATGCCTTACAGCTGAATCTCAAAAGGGCATTTTCTCAGCTGAGGTAATTTCCTCTCTGATGACTCTAGCTTGTGTCAAGCTGACACACAAAATCAGCCAGGACAAGGAGGCATGTAGAATTTTCCAAGCCTAAAACAGAACAAAGTTTTGAAATCGCATGTGGCTTTAAGAATGACAGGAAAGCCGGGCGGTGGTGGCGCACACCTTTAATCCCAGCACTCGGGAGGCAGAGACAGGCAGATCTCTGTGAGTTCGAGGCCAGCCTGGTCTACAAGAGCTAGTTCCAGGACAGGCTCTTAAAAAAAAAAAAAGCTGCAGAGAAACCCTGTCTCGAAAAACCAAAAAAAAAAAAAAAGAATGACAGGAAAGTCTTTTCACTAGAAGACCCTTTAAAAAGGGTCTCAGGAGGACTGAGAAGATGGACTGCAGACTATAGAAAGGAAATGGAGCTTCGTGTGAAGAAACAGACAGGTGGAAGGCAGTGAGGACAGGCAATTGGGGTATAGACCATCTTAAATCAAGAATGGTAGGTTGGACCTGGTCCTGAATCTAGCAGGGGAGGAACTGCAGCATGTTGAGCAGGAAATGAGGGATGGAATGATGCTGGAGGCGCTAGCTGACCACAGGTGGAGATGAACGAGTTTAGAGACTACCTGTAAACATGGGCATCTGTCCCTCCCTCCCTTCATCTCACTGTGTGCAACTCTGTCTTCCCACTGATATCATGTATTCCTGGATAGTCATCTACCCCATAACACAGCAACTTAAAACCTGTATTATCTCAGCTTCCATGAGTTAGGAGTGTAGATGCTTCTGGCTAGGGGTCTGACAAGACGAGCCCAAGCTGATGGCCATGGCTCAAGTCTCAGCTGAAAGCTTAGCTGGGGAATACATGCTAGTCATCCAACCCGGCTCCTACGATCACAATTCAGACAGCTAGCTCATAGCCGTCCCTCAGTTCCTTACCACACAGTTCTCTTTGAAGACTAGGCGGGTCTTCTTCAGAGCAGGCCAGTGAGAATGGGGGCACTACAGAAACCTGTCTCTGTGTGACTCAATCCCAGAAGTGATATGCCATCACTTTGCCTTGCTGTTCGTGAGAAGCTGCCTTGCCAATTTCAGCCCACACTGGAGGGAGAGGATTCTGTTAACTGTGAGAATGCCACAGAGCCAAAGAATACTTGGGAGCTTCTGAGAGGCTCCCTGCACATCCCTGAATTCATTCACCATGACCAAAGCCAGCTCAGTATGAAGTGCTTGCTGGTCTGGAACTTGCTATGTAGACAAAGCTGACCTCAAACTCATAGAGATCCACCTGCCTCTTCCTCGAGAGCTGGGATCAAAGGCATGTGCCATCATGCTATTGACTGAATGATTAATTTATTGACTGATTGGTGGTTTTGAGAAAGGGTTTCTCTATGTAGCCCTCGCTGTCCTGGAACTCGCTCTGTAGACCTCGAACTCAGAGATCCACCTGCTTCTGCCTCCTAAATTCTGGGATTAAGAGCATGTGCCATAGCTCATTTGTATTTTTAAATCTAAAATGACCATGTTTAGCTATCATGGTATAACACCTACACAATCTTGGTATTTCCGCCTTCGTGTTCTTGTCTCTTCCCGGGCACCTTTCAAGGCAGCACCGACTCTGGAGAACGCTGCCTAGGATGTCCAGCCATGAACTCACTCATGCTTTTAGGCAATCTGTGAATGTACTTTAAAGCCTACTTCCCTGGCAGCATGCGCGTCTGAACTCCTGAAGGGTTGCCGGGAGACTGCGTGTTCACCCTTGTTCGCTTCCAAGTGTGGAGCTCTTGTTTTCATTCTCTGTGGGTAATTACATGCTGGCAGCAGACTCTGGGCAAAAATCAATCCCAGCGGATTTAAGTGTCCCCCGATTGATCTCCTCTGGATTTTTCCATCACGGCCATCATCATCATCGATGATTGCCAGCACTGATAACTTACCGTGTGCCAGGCACCAGGCTCAAATATTGTCATTTGTGTCATTTTCTGTAAAATAACCTGTGAGCTAGTTATTATTTTAATTCCTCGTTTTAAGCGTAAAGCCAGCGGCCTAGTGTTGAATAGCTCAGCAGTAGACAGGCTGCATTACACAGCAGGTTCGAGCTCCACAGACTTGGCAGCTGGGGCCTCTCCCCGCCACACCCCCCACACTTGCTGTCCTCTTCCCTCTGGGTGTTACTCTGTCTCAGTGGCCTCTCTCCCTAGACCATGGGTGAAGCAGAAGACGTAAACTGAGAACACCTTGGTGCCACACCCATTTCCAATCAGGAGGCAAACTTCTGCCATGCTGGGAGCAAGAAGAGACAAATTTCCCCACACTGCCATATGTATTGGGGTGATAGATTGATGTATTTGGGAGACATCAGAAGGAACCCTCTTGGGCTTGCAGAAGAAAAGCTCCTTTTCCCACTCCACACTGTGAGTTTACAGAGTCCGTGGGAGCCCTGAGTTGTTTAATCGCATGACTGCATCCTTGCGGGAAATCTGAAGATCTTACCCTCGGCGCCTAGAGAGTGTGAATAACCCCTGAGCCTCTACACAGCCACCGCGGCGGCAAAACAGACATCTGAGCCAATACTCCTCCTGGGGTGTGAACGCTTTCAAGTGAACCCTTACAATGAAATTTTTCAAACTAATGTCCATTGTCTCTTTAGTCTTTTTTTTTTTTAAGGGAATCAATAGATTGGTGAGTTAGAAGCCAGGGGCTATGACAGAATTTACCCAGCTTTTAAGAAAACGGAAATGTATCCGCAGTCGTACCGCATGCATAGGGCAGCTTCAGGGAGGGGGATGCAGACAGCTTCTTGGAAGGCTGTGGAGATGCCCCCAAGGAGAAGCAATCTGCAGAAGCGGAGTCCTCACAGGGATTCCATGACAACCATCACTGCAGTACGGCGTAATAAGAGAAGCGAGCTGGGAAAACCGGCTGCCTGTTATCTGGCAGACATTGCAAATCCTCTCACTGCTCACTGCTCTCAGCCCTCTTTGGAGGTGCCCGTTGTATCAGCACGTGTGTGTGTGTGTGTGTGTGTGTCTGTGTGTGTGTCTGTGTGTCTGTGTGGCCTCTCCTGACATCATCCTACATCTCTTCCTATCTTAAAAGGCCTCAGGAACTAGCTCAGAAGCCAAGTAAGAAGGGTAGAAATTCTTTTGCACAGAGCCCATGGGCTGGAGAGCTCTTGGTAGGAGTGACAGGCCAGCTATCACTATGTCTTATGCACAGTGGGATTCATTACTGAGAGTTCTAGAAAAGTCCCATAGTCCGTGGCTGTCATTCATCTCTAAGCCACCCTCGGCAGCGGAGCCACCAAGGCTTTGGGAACCACTGTTCTAGAGGTGTGGGTCCTTCCCCTAGTGAACTGCCCAGATGAATTCAGGTGCATCGGGCTTCTAATGGAGGGGCCAGTCTCTCCCCCTGTGATTATTCACCCTAGAGAGTTCTTCCTGTGTCCTCTGGAGTGACAGTTCTCTGGATGACCCCCAGCAGGTGTGAACCCAGGTGGAGTCAGCTGCTGATGGATCAGGTGAGGCTGCTCATTTGGTACTGGTCGGTCTCTCTTTACGCTCTTTGGCACAATAGGGAAGAACCAGAGGAAATTTTTGCTTTTTTTTTTTTTTTTTTTTTTTTTGCTGCTTCCACTTTGCTGGGAATATCATAGGGCTTACATTTAAACACAGCAAGACCAGCTTTAGGGACAACTTAGCACCCACTCTAACTTAGTAAGAAAACACCTGTTATACACTTGAGCCTCTACATCTTAGCAAGCACAGAAGAGAAATGACCACACAGGACCAGTGACAGTGACTTGTAATGACCGCCCACCCTGGAGTGGCTTTACTAGATGCCCCACTGATACGCTAAGGACCTAACATTCCAACTTTTAATATCTGTGCATTCTCTACCGGACTCAGAGGCACGTGTGACGCTGATGCCACAGCTGTGGGCATCCGCAGCCTTCCTTTCTCGTGTTGGTCGAGGCCCAGAGTATACACACATGTTTATCTGAAACTCTGTCCCCCAAGATATTTTAGATATTCACATTCTAGATAGAGTATAAATCATAGATCATAGAACTCCACAGTTAGGAATGTTGGGGTCCTCTTTTACCACTCAGGATACTCAATGTTCCATTTTATCACAATAGAAGGCACGGGGTTAAGCAAGACTGGTAAGAGGCATATGCTGGCCTGGGTCCATCAGGGTCCTTTCACCGTCCTTCTGCCAGCTGTTGCTGTTGTCATTTTCCCTGGGAAATCCCCCAAAGGTGATTTCGCAGAGCACGCGTGACCTCAGTCAAACGGCGTGTTCAAACTCCCCACTCCCAGTCATTGGCTTGAGCTACAAGGACACACTTTTTGCCAGGACCAGTGAAATGCACTGGGTCCTTCGGTGGAAAATCTGTGGTAAAACGACCTGTGTTCTTAATAAATTTAAAATCACAGACCCCGTCGGAGAGAGCCTTGAACCACGAGGGCCCAGAGAATAGCAATAAACTACAGAATTGGAGTCAGGGAAAGAGGAAATGAAGGGTAGATGTTATTTAAGAGAGAAGATCCTGGGGAGGTTATTACAGCCTTGAATCAAACAGTGCTGGAAGCTAGAAACAGCCCCAAGCTTCTCAGTGAATGAGTAAGCTGTCTGTCAGCTTGGCAGCGCTAGAGCAAGCACCTGAGACAACGTCCCAAGAGGCAAGGTTTATTTATTCTTCCTCACAGTTCTGGAAGAGTTTGGGCCAATCATGGCAGGGAGCATGTGGTAGAACAAAACTGCCTACCTGTCGGGGAGGGGGGTAGAGCTCCAGCAGGAGGGGAGGGAGTGGACAAGGGAGGAAACGAGTGGGTGAATGCATGCAAAGCATGTTTGAGATACAGACGACAAAAGTAAGCCAAGCACAGATTTGATATGTAGAGACACACATATATATATATGAAACATACATATATTACATAAGAAAATCATACAATGAAACCCATTATTTTGTGCACTAAAATAATTACTCTTTGGGGGATGGAAACCAGAGCACTATGGCTCGGTGACGAAGAGCACCTACTGTTCGCGCAGAGGTTCCATCTGCAAATCCAATTCTGGGAGATATGACGCCCTCTTCTGGCCTTCATGGACACTGCATGCATGCAGTATACATACCTACGTACAGAAAAAGACTCAAATACATAAAAATAAATAAGTCTTTTAAAAATAACTTTTTAAAGAGAGGATTCCTGCAATCTAGCAATTCCCTCTGGGTATGTACCCTAAAGTACCTGCCCAGATGTGCAAAGGACAAGAACATGCATTGACTTTGGTTCGTAGTAGTGGTGGGTGTTAGATAAGAAGCAATGAAGATGTCATCTACAGGAGAATTAACTAATCACACACAGTTGCCCAATAGAATATTATTCTACAGGTTATTGCAAATAAGTTATATATATATATATATACATATATATATATATATATAATCAACAAAGTTCACAAAATTAAGAAAAGAGCTGATTGTGAATGCATATGATACCTATTCATGTATATCATTTTTAACACATGAGAATGCCAAGCACTAAATTCTTAAGGATGGTTGTCTCTGGATGTTGGTGCAGAAGAACAATAGAAACTTCCCAGGAGTCCTGCTGAGCTCTGATCTCTACTCAGAAGCAGCCTGGTGTGCTCACTGTTTACACTCTGAACCATCTTTCCAGCTGGAAATGTTTCACAGTGTGTTAAAGTGTGCTTACTGAGGGAAAAAAAAGGAGAAGAGAAAAGAATGGACCCTGCTTACGTCATGTCTGGGAAGTGTGAGACAGGGGAGTGGGTGGGGCTAGGGTTCCATTGTTCCCCCAATGACATCAAGCTAGGTCTCACCCTCCAGTGTGGTGGTGGACTGAGGACCATGCCTACCTACAACAGAAACACCATAGACTCTCCCATTTTTTATTTCTACATTTACAGCCTCTTGCAAAGCTGGAGTCCAGCCATTAAGCCAGTGTGGCTACCATCACATAGTAAGCAAGAAAGGACACCCCACTGATACCATTTGAGGAAAAACAGGCTTCTCTCTAGCCCCCAACCAGAAGGCTTTCTAGGAGAGCAGGGCAAACCACAGACCCCGACCACGCGGAGCTCTGAAAAAGGATGCCACTCCATCAGGGAAGGCTGTGCCTCTCTGTTTACAAATTGAGGGAGGCCCTGTGGACTGAGTGTTTACAGTGGGGAGGCTGACAGGCTGCCTTGCAGAATGTGATTCTCACGTGGCTCTGCCATTTGGAGTCGCCCAAAGAACACTTCTAAACCCCAGAATCCCTTTTAAAGCTGGGGTATAAAGTAAACCACATGATGCTGTACAGGTTCTGAGCCATTCTGCGACATCACAGCCATTTTATTTCCATTGCCCGCTATCCTAAAGCTGCCCTGGCAATTTAGAGTCCTGCCCCAGAGTGCTGGCCTACCTCCAAAATCAGAATGCCCTGTTCTCACCGAGGGCTTAGGGTTCATTTTGTATTTTTCTTCCATTCCAAGTGTGAGCCTGGTTTCTAAAAAGGATCCGCTGCCCTTGCAACTGAGCAGAATGATCTTCTAAAGGGCTCAGTCAAAAGAGGTAATCCCCATTCATATGAAATACCCCCACTGCGAAGGCTTACCTGGGACCACATTCCACAAATCACACAGCCCCAGGAAAACCTCCTTCCCAAACACAGGACTGCACTTCATGTTTTTCCAGGAGTGCTCAAGGCCCTGTAAATCTTATGAGGGCTTCTCCATGGGATAATGAGATTTGGGGACAGGATTAATACCAGAGCGCCTATCCCTGAAGTTTCAAAGAATTCATAGTTTTTCAATCCCACTTCTTAGTTTGTTAGAAAATGAAGTTAAAAGAACATCAAATCATTCCTTGGCTTGTTGTTTAATTAAAACAACCTATAGCAAGAATGCTATCTTTAGTCCACCAAAAAGAGAGAGAGAGAGAAAGGGGGAGTGAGAGAGGGAGGAAGGAAAGAAGGAAGAAAGGCAAGCATTCTCTACCCAACTAATCCAGGATCTCTATCTGGGCTAATCATAAAATAAAACAAAACAGAACCGGAAGTTGACACCCATTCTCTCTCACACTCATTATTAAGGCTAACAACCCGATTCCAGGGCCTTATCCCAATACAGTTGTTGATTTTTTTCTCTTGCTCATAGAAAGTTATGTTAGCTGTTGGAGAGGCAGCCTAATGGACGTGTATCTTACAGTTGTCTTGGGGTGTTCAGGGAGCCCCAGCTTCGGCAGCAGAGGAAGGAGAGCAGACAAGCAGAGCGTTCAGAGCCTGCTGCTGGCCACGCCCATCACGAGCCTGCTGCTGGCCACGCCCATCACGAGCCTGCTGCTGGCCACGCCCATCTCGGTTGTGGTTTAGTGTAAGATGTTGCCCGTGGGTTCATGTTTTGAATGTTCGGTGGTGGTATTTTGGGAAGTTGTAGAAACCTGGCTGGAGGAAGCTGGTCACTGGGGCTAATCCTTGAATCTCTGGGCTGTTCCTTATCTCAGCTTCCTGTCAGCCATGATGGAAAGGGTCCAGCATGCCTTCCCCACCAAGATTCAGCCAACCCCATGAAACCCTAAGTCAGTCTTCCGAACTTATGTTGTTCTTTCCAGTAAGTATTTTGGCTAAAATCAGACAAAGGTAACTAACACTATTATGTCATTGATCCTTGGGTCAGAACTCAGTATAAAATCCCTACTAACTGCAAAGGAGGCTGGGAAATGCTTTTCCACACTGCTCTCAGAAAGACAACAGCGCTGAGTAATCCTCCAACTATTCTCTGTCACCCCTGTGGTGGCCGTCATTCGACACAGTTCCTTGTCAAAACCAAGACAGTTTCTCGAGTTACAGTTTATAGCATCCTTAAATACACATTATTCTAAATAATATTTGGAAACACTGTGTGTGTGTGTGTGAGAGAGAGAGAGAGAGAGAGAGAGAGAGACTGTTTCTTTCTGTTGTTTTTGTTTGTTTGGTCGGTTGGTTGGTTGGTTAATTTTTGGCTTTTCAAGACAGAGTTTCTCTGTTTAATCCTGGCTGTCCTGGAACTCACTCGATAGACCAGGCTGGCCTTGAACTCACAAAGATGGCCCTGCTTCTGCCTCCTGAGTGCAGGGATTAAAAGCATGCACCACCACTGCCCAGCTAAGACAGCCATCTTTTTTTTTTCATCATTTTGTATTTATTTTACATACCAACTATGGTTTCCCCCTCCTTACTCCCACTTCCTCCCCCACCTCCACCCTTCCCTCCCCCATCCACTCCTCCTCTGTCTCTGCTTAGATGGGGTAGGGCCTCCCATGGGAATCAACAAGGCATGGCACATCAAGCTGAGGCAGGACCAAGTTCTTCCCCGCTGTGTTAAGGCTGAAAAGGGCATCCCACCATAAACAATGGGTTCCAAAGAGCCAACCTATGCATCAGGGACAGGTACTGGTCCCACTACTAGGGGCCCCACAAAAGACCAAATACAGAACTGTCACCCAGATGCCGAGAGTCTACATTGGTCCCATAGCGGTCCTTCATAGTTGGTCCTTCGCGGTCTGTCCCGAGTCCATGAACTCCCACAAGCTCAGGTCAGCTTGAGACAGCCATCTTAATCCAGATTTTAAAGATGAAATACCAAGGCAAGAGAGAACGGCCAGCAGAGCTGGGTCTTAACCCAACCCTGGACACTATGACGGGTCTAGGGAAGTGGACAAGGAACCTGCCTGTGCCACAGACTACAGACGTTAGGATCCAAGCTCTATTCAGTGACAATGGAATCCCCTACAAGGCAGTCTTTGAGCTGGGAACTCTAACACAACAAATCTTTCAATGCCATGGGGAACCGATAGTTAGAAAAACACCGCACCGCATTTCCACGGACTCCGTCATTTATGAAGACGTTTGCTTGTGTTATCCTCGCCCTACGTGTGCTTCTCAAGGAAGACATGGAAGATAGTATTTCCCGTTTCTACAGTTCAGCAGACAGGGCTGGGCCTGGTGGTTCATGCCTTTAATCCCAGCACTTGGGAGGCAGGGGCAGTAAAATAAAGTCCAGCAAACAAAGTCCTCGGTTATGTGATCTGGAAGCGTGGGTTGTAGGGCTATGAATCAGCTGGGTCCTACTCAAGTGTGATGGAGGATGAAGCATCACTGCCTTTTGTGGGATGGAGCCTCACGGGAGCCCGTGGAAAAAAGACTGCAAGGCAAGTATTCACTTGAGAGGCCATCCTAGGAAGCGAGAGGAAAAAGGGAGGGAGGTGCACTAGAGAGCAGGTTACCCCGTGGGTATTTGAGGCTCATCTGCCAGGGAACTCCTAGAGATACTGCAGCCAGGGCCGTTAGTCTATTAGCTAAGGGCCACTCTCTGCGCAGAGCCTCCTTGGGGATTACAGTAAGATTTTTGTTTGTTTTGAAGATGGTTTCTCTGTGTAGCCCTGGAGGTCTGGAACTTAGAGAGTTAGGAGACCAGGTAAAATTCTTCAGGGTGAGGGAAAGGGAATTTTCTCTGAAGAGTATAATCTGACTACATTGCAGTGGAAGGCCACATAGCTGAGAACATTTGAGCAGGAGAAACTGGCCGTGATTTGCACGTGTGCATGGGGGAGAGGGAGAGCATGAGGCTGGGTGTGGAGGTAAGGGGGGTGAAGACGAGACGGGTTTTGGAGAAAAGGTGCTATGATCAGAATATGTCATACAAAATTCTCGAAGAGCTAAAATTTAGACAGACTCTTCTACAACAGTGGTTCTCGGCCTTCCTAACGCTGCGACCCTTTAATACAGTTCTTCAGGCTGCGGTGACCCCTAGCCATAACATTATTTCGGTTGCTACTTCGTAACTGTAATCTTGCTACTGTTGCGAATCGTAATGTAAATATCTGATATGCAGGATATCTGATATGTGACCCCTAGGAAAGGGCCGTTTTAGGGTCACAACCCAGACGTTGAAAACCACTGTTATACAGGATAATGAGAATAAAAGAGATATGTCAGGGCCCGACAGCATTTTCTAACCATCTGTGTCAGACCAAAGGCCTCCTGCCTGGGGCCCTCTCTTCAGTCCCAGTCCCACTGCATTCTCATGGGTTCCTCTACCATGAGGCTTAGATGGCCAACAGACAAGACTTTCTCAAGATGGCCCAAGACGTTATGCATTCCTGGTATGGAACATCACGCTTGAGAGCATGTGAATGAGCAAGCAAGTGAATGAGTGAGATGAAGATCAGCTGGTGGGAGGGGTGTGGACCTGCCTTGCAAAAGGCCTGGCCCACAAAAGGACCTCCATCAATACCGGCTCTCATCCTGCCTTTAGATTCCTTAGCCTGGTGATGCACTGCATCAACTGCCTAGTCAGAATCAAATGAGCTCTTTATTTCCTGATAATAAACAATTTCGTTTCACAGGGGAGCCATGAGGCACAGTTAGATAGAAAAGTGCCCCCACCCAAGCTTAGCGTCTGCCTAGCTTGTAGCTATGATGCACTGTGTAGACTTCCCTCTGTCCTTTCCTGACCTCATGGAGATGCTCCTCCTTCTGATGACGCTGCTGGTTTACTGTCCAGAACAGCCAAGAGCAACGGGCAGCCCACAGCACTGCATGGTTGCTCAGACCACAGCACTCCGTGGTTGCTGCCACCTGTATCTCCGCCCAGCATTCTGCTGCCACAGCCCACCTCCACCTTTCTCCCACCTCTTCACCGCACATTCTGTCCCACCGTGGGTCTCAGGAATGTCAGGGTCAATTTCTAAACCCTAAATATCATGAGCCTTGTGGCCAGGAAGTGCATCCCTTTCAGTAAAAAGCACAACTATTACACACATGGTTATATAGGGGATGGGGAGTGGTTCAGCAGTCTAATATAAGGTTCTGGAATCACTCTCCCTGCACATACCTAAAACACACACACACACACACACACACACACACACACACACATGATGTCAATGCTGAAACACTCCAGATTTCAAGTTTTTCTTTTGAAGATTTTTTTTTTATTTTTAAAAGTATTTTATTTTTATTTTTTATTTCTAAAAAAATGAAGTTTAATTTCAATTTCACTAAAGGTATGCTTTGTAAAAGAGAACGGGTGCTGATTTTACCAAGAGATATAAACTGTCTAGCCCAGCTTCTACTTTCCTCGGTTTCAGATAGAAAAGTATTCAGAAGGCCTTTTATTACAGTGAGAGGTCAATCTGTATCCTCAGGCGGCCATAAATTCCATAGCTTGAAACAACAAACACTTACCTTCTTTGTTCTGGCGGGGACTGCGTCCTTCTCAAGACTCAGGGAATCCAATCGCTGTTTCTCCCCTCACCTGGCCTCACCTCTGACAGTGGCCACCACCTTTTCCCAAGTTCTTGGCTCCCGGCATATCATTCTGCTCTCTAGCTAACAGTGGCTTTCCCCTGTGCCCTGCATTGATTATTTTTTGTTTCTAAGGAGACTAGCCTTTTGGTTTAGGACTTCCCATAAGTTCAGAGTGGGCTCACTTGAGATCCTCTACCTAATTGTGTCTACCTCTTTGCAACAGCTTCACGTTCACAGGTATCAGGAGTCAGGACTTGAACATAATATTCTGGAAGCTATATAATTACCTATTTATAGAAAGTATAATTACACTTGCAGGAAAGAAAGAAAGGGAGAGGGAGAGAGAGAGAGTTTACAAGTTTTAAGGATGCATAGAAGAACATCCGTTTCCTCTTTGCTGCCAAACATTAATTTGCTGTAGTGGTTTATTTTCTGTCTTCCCAAGATGCCCTAGAGGAAAGCAGACATTCAGTAGTTACCCTGAAGTTTATGAATAAACACAGGAAACAAAGGATTTGTTCCCCGGTTCATGGCCTTGGAGATGTATACAAGTTCTTTCAAGCTAGTACTAATTATTTAGTTTAAAGGCCGATAATTTATTTGCCAAAGAGCCAGAAAATAGCCAGAGATTAAAGAGCAGCTGTGGATGAATTAATTTTATCCCTGTCACATGAATGAGAGCTGGAAATTTACCAGGAACAAAACAAGTAAAAGAGCTGAAAATCCTAAGCGTGTACATTAGACTTAAGCTGATTGTTTCTGTCTGTTTTCCATAGCAGAGAAAATAATAGCATCAAATAGCAAGCAACCGCTTCACGCTTACTGGTCACTGCTTGGAGCACGTTGTAGGCATCTTCTCATTTCTCCCTCATGACAACCTGTGACAGTCTCATCCCACGTTCCAGAGGAGGCCACTGGGGGAAGCAACAGCTCACACAGTTTGGTCCAAAGTCACTATATGGAAAGGCTGGGTCTTAAATTACAAGATATCAGAGTAGGCAAGATACCAGAGTGCCAACTCCCAGTGCGTGCTATTTTAAAAGATGTTTTTATTATGGCTTAAAACTATGTAAGAAAGCAGAGATTTTGTTTCCCACCTGCTAATGTCAAAATAGTGGGTAGAGACTCCTGCCTATCACTACCAGGCACCAAACCTATTGCACATCTTCCATCTTCCTACCTCCAAATTGTTGGATGCATTTATGCATCTTTCTCCAGAAGAATAAGAGATGAGAGCATGCTCCTGAGAACCGTGTCTCAACTTGCCTGTCCAGCCAGCACTGGATTCAAGGCATTGTGAACAAAGCCCACATGAAAGATGCTGTGGTGGTTTGAGTGAGAATGGCCCCATAGGTTAACGTGTTTCAGTGTTTGATCCTCAGTCAGTGGAACTGTTTGGGAAGGGTTAGGGGGTGTGACTTTCTTGGAGTAGATGTGACCTTGAGTAGGCTTCGAGGTTTCAAAAGCCTTTACCAGTCTCTCTCTCTCTCTCTCTCTCTCTCTCTCTCTCTCTCTCTCTCTCTCTCTCTCTCTCTCTCTCTCTCTCTCTCTCTCTCTCTCTCTCTCTCTCTCTGCCTGTGGATCAGGATGAAAGCTTTCAGGTATTGCTCTAACACCATGCCTGTCTACTTCCCACAGTGACAATGGATTAGTCCTCTAATCCATTAAGCAAGCTCCCAATTAAAGGCTTCCTTTTCTAAGTTGCCTTGGTTATGGTGTTTCAACACAGCAATAAAACACTAAGACAGATGCTTTCTAATACCAAACCAAGAAAGTCCAGACTATGGACTGTGTAAAAAAAATTAAAGGTAACAAAAAAGTCAGTTATAAGAAAAAAATTAATTGAACCATGGTGTTCAACGATGTGCACTAGGTAATAAACTTATTTTTGAAGACCCGAGAAAGTGCTAGCTATGAAAATGAGGAGAGTGGTTGCTTTTGATTAGGGCAGGACACACGGAAGGACTTCCAGAGGATCTGCCAGCATTCTGTTTCCTGGCACGTAGTGATGGCAACGTAGTGATTGAACACGTAAAGTGTTCAATCGCCGTGTCAGCCACTGGCTTCCCATGCTATTCTGGATCTGCTTTATTTTATCTGAAATGCATTAAAAATTTTTGAATAACATTTTGGTTTTGAAGTAATTTATATTATTTATGAATGCAGAGGCAATTACCATAGGGAATGACCAGGCTAGAGGAAGGTGGTTCTTCGGGACTGCTGCACACCAAGAATGATGGACACCTGTCTTTCATCAGGAATGTTTTGGTGCTGTTTGAATTTTTAAACTGCATGGGCATAAGATAGAGATTTACAAATCAATTTTAACATGGAATAATCTAGGGATAGTAAAGATTTACTTGCAGAGCTATCAAAATGATTTATTGATAAGCACAGACCACCCGGCCTCGTATTCAGCGTGCTTTAGATTCTTGATAAATGGTTGTAGTTATATTTATTCTCCCACACAAAACTGTAAGATGAGGCCATCAATCCACAGATTCCCCAGCACTGTGCCGCATATGCCACACACTCAACAAATACTGATTCATTAAACAAGTAAGTCAATAGCCTTTCTTTATCAAATCCAAATTATCTTCAACATACATGAGTTTCCCTGCACCTCCTTTACCACTGTGAACCAGTTAGGAAGTGTGACATCACACTAAGACTCTTAGTTCTGTAGACTAGGCTGGCCTCAAACTCAGAGACCCACCTGCCTCTGCCTCCCAAAGACAAATACTAGGATTAAAGGTATGTGCCACCACTGTGAACCAGTTAGGAAATGTGACATCACACTAAGACACTTAGTTCTGTAGATTAGGCTGGCCTCAAACACATAGAGACCCACCTGCCTCTGCCTCCCAAATACAAATACTGGCATTAAAGGTGTGCGCCACCACTGTGAACCAGTTAGGAAATGTGACTGCACACTAAGGCATTTGCTTTCTGTACTAGAATATATTCAGGCTGGGGCTGATGTGATTCAAAAGAATATAACCACTTCATCCCAAAATAATTGAAAAAAAAACACCTAAAGTTTAAAATCATAAAATAAATACATATACTAAAAACCATCAAGCCTACTGGTTTATCTCTACTTACTCAATTATGGTCTAGACTTACTGATTTATTTCCAAAAACTAAACATAGAATAAGAAATATAAAAATTTTTGGAGGGTGTGATAGTGTACACCTTTAATTCCAGAACTTGAGAGGCAGAGGTAGACAGATCTCTATGAGTTCGAGTCCAGCCTGAACTACATAGCAAGTACCAGGAGGCCAGCTAATACTACAGACTCAAGCCGGGCAGTGGTGGCGCATGCCTTTAATCCCAGCACTCGGGAGGCAGAGGCAGGCGGATCTCTGAGTTCGAGGCCAGCCTGGTCTACAAGAGCTAGTTCCAGGACAGGCTCTAGAAACCACAGGGAAACCCTGTCTCTAAAAACCAAAAAAAAAAAAAAAATACTACAGACTCAATTAAAAGAAAGCCGAGGACACATAACAAAATGTCCAGGGTCATCACCTAAGAGAGAAATTGTCGTACATGTTATTTTTAATAACAACTGATGAAATGTGAATGTGGACTATTTGTTAGATAGTAGTTTGAATTAATGTCCAATTTCCTGACTTTGATTATTGTGTTGTGGGGTGGCATAAGAAAACGCCTGCTAAGGAAGTCACAAGTTGAAGTGTTTAAGAGGTAAGTGTTATGCCATCATCAACATACTCTCCAATGGGCCAACAGTTACAACAAATTACATATATGTAAATATAAGAAGATATGATAAAATTATTACACAAAGGGCAAATATGTATAGTACTCTATTCTTGTAACTTTGGGGTGTTGTTTATGATCTTTCAAAGTGAAATATAAAATAAATCCCTTAAGCTGTTATTCTTGGGATATATTGGATGGAGCAAAAAAGAAAGAAAGACCCAGAATGAGCAAAAGATGGCTTGGGCTCAATAGTTGCTAGCAGATATGGAGGAATGCTTTTCTTGTCGACAGATGTTTTGAAGATAGAGGAGTAAGCCTCGGGAATGAAAGAAAGACCATGTTTTATTCATACATGTCAACAAAATTGCATTAGTTAGTTTATTGTAATTGATCTATTAACATACCATTGGCTTCCAAGGGTGTCATAATAATTATTGAGATCACCATCAGTGTGTTATATGTCATATCATTATTGTGATCATTAACTCCATAATAACCTGTTTTTATTGTTACAATAAATTATCATGAATGAGCATGCCAAAACTCCGACCAAATACATGCATCTGTGGTCCAGGAGATGTTGAGAGAGGCAGTGTTCTTGTTGCTGTTGCTGCTGCTGGTGGTGGTAGCGTAAGTGGTAGCAGTATTAGCATTGTTGCTGCATCAGTGGTACTGGTTATGCTGATGGTGGTGGTGGTAATGGTGATTGCTGGTAGTGCTGGTATCGGTGTTGATTTTTGGTGGTGTTGTCATTAGTGTCGCGGTATTCATAGCGTTGGTGATGTTGATAGTGTTGGTGTTGGTGGTGACTGTAGTGATGGTCATGGAGTGTTTGCTGTTGGTGATGGTGGTAGTAGTGGTGACAGCTTCCCACTTTTCTGAGGTACAGTCATGTTAGTTACCCACTGCCTTGGGTATAATCTGAATCTTAGACTCTGATAATGGTGTCTTTGGCTTCTCTCAGTGTTTCAGAGCAAATCTACCCTTAGGTTGGCATGGGATAAGGATTATCCAACAAACAAAAGACTGTGTAAGAGACCTTAAACCTAAAGTGAGGTGAGCTGTCATCTCTCAGTGAGGGCTTTGAATTGGCAGGCTACTGGGTCTTCTTTCTGAGCCCTGTCCTTCAACTTTTAAATGGATATCTTTTATCTCAAAAATAGGCACACAGAAAATCAAAAGTAAATTTTGTTTAATTTACAGTGTCTGTGGAGTTACTTGGCACGGATTACAAAACAACTACAAATCAAGAGGGACATTTCATCAAGAAGACAAGTTTCACAGTTGGACCGGCTGGAAATTCTAGAGCCTGTTGAAAGGGCAACAGTGGAAAAATACACGATCAACTTTCAAGCGCCTCTCAGGCTTAGGAAACTTGAGAAGAAAGAATTCCACACACCAGATGAGGACAGACGCTAAGCAAATGATACTGTGTCTTCTAGCAAGCTCCAAATTATGTCTCCATTTGCCATACTTGCATGACCGGGTGTGCATATCAACAAACATGAGCCTTGCACAATAAAACCCAATGGTGCTGGGTTTCTGTGCTAGCTCCTGGTCCAAAAGACTTAGGGAGTCCCTCCAACGTCTTCAGTTACATTTTCTGGGCTAACTGGACTCTCACACAGGGATACAAGGTTGCTTAGAAAAGAAAAAAAAAGCCAGTAAGTTATGCCCCATCTATATTTTGGAAATATATGCAGTGATTTTTATTTTAGTGGGACAGAAAGAGCTTCAAAACTATTGAGCTTGGGAGAAAAGCAAGCTGCAGAACAAAACTGGATGATGTTAGCTTTAAAAGTCAGTGTAAGTACTGGTTTGTGTGGTACATACACAGACAGATACGTGTGGTAAGGGTCTTCCGCAAACTTCTATTTGAGAGAGAAATATAAATAGATTACATAAAGGGAATTTTCCAGTTTTCTCTTTCTAACTGGATAGTCTAAATTTTTAATTACAGTCATGATTGGCATTCATTGCTGTAATTTTACCCAAAAAAAATGCGTGAATTTAAGTCAATGGCAATAAAATGGCAAACATTTTTAAGATATTTAAGATGGTTTGGTATGATATTTCTTAATTGTCAACTCCTACTTATTTATTTGTTTATCTTAGTTTTTCAAGACAGGGTTTCTCTGTGTAGTCCTGGCTGTTCTGGAACTTGTTCTGCAGACCAGGCTGGCCTCAAACTAAGAGATCCATCTGCTTCTTGAGTGCTGGGATTAAAGGTGTGCACATGCCCCCCCCCCCAACTCAACTGTATTTTTGAAATTCAGTGTTTTGTCTGTGAGCAGTATGCTGCTTGGGAAGCTAAGGCAGGAAGATCCTTTTAACTCAGGAGTTAGTTTAGTGGGACGTTGTCTCAAAATAATAGACCAACAACCCCAACACTTAAGAGACTGAGACAGGAGGACTGTGAATTTGAGATCAACCTGGACAGTATAGGGAATTCCAGGCCAGCCCGGACTTCATTGTTAACTGAGGTTCTCAGGAAAAGCCCATACTCACAGTAAACATTGCACAAGGTTAATCATTTGCTTAGGAATTCACTGATTGCGGAGGGCTAAAGAATTTAATGATCTTGATCTGTCTCAGCACCTAAATGGCCATTTACTGAACGACTCTGTGCTTGACCAAATAGCCTTGTAACTGTTAGGTAAATCCTTTTGGAATGCCCAAACAGACCTGAGCTTCCGGCAGCCCCAAAGCTAAGAATATGTGAGGTAATATCTGAGGCCTACAGCTGAGAGTTCCCCACCTTATAGCCTGCCTACCTGCAGTTACACACACACGTGCACACACACACACACACACACACATGTACACATACAAAACATACACACATGAAAATATTTTGATTTATGACCTTCTTTGTTCTGTTACTATAAAAAAAACTTCATGAAACTGTTGCCACTTAGAACATGAAGTTTAAGGTTAAATAAATTTAACTTAGATCTGTGTTCCCAGGCCAGCGTCACTCACGTTTGGCTCCAGAATAAACTATCTCTTATTCCGTTTGAGGGAGAGCTGTGTATTTCACATTGGCCCAAGGTCCTGTGTCTCAGAAAAAGCAAACAAACAAAAAATGAAGTCTTTGGAAACAAAATGACTAATAATTGGTCTGACTGAGACTAGGGGAGCCAAAGGCAGTTCCCTAGAAGAGCTCGGAGGATATCCCTAAGTGGCCCCGGGAATGTCTCGGTTCCTGGGTTTATGAGAGAGTGAGAGACCCTAACCTCAACTTCAAGGATCTCTAACCACAAAGAGGCATTCCGGCCATTGGAAACTGTGATACAGCAGCAACGCCATTGGCTCCCTCGCCTCAAATGGCCTATCTAATCTGGAAACCGTCTGCCAGGCAACTATCTAATCAGGAGACTCGTCTACCAGATGATCTAATTGGGAGATGCATCTGCCAAGATACCCCTGCAGCTCCATAGCTTCCCTCACGTCCAATCCGTCCCCACCTTGTCTCTCCAGACGGCTGCGAGAGCCCAGTGAGCTAACTCGTGTTAAATGCTGTGACGGCTGATCATGACTGCCAGCTTCACTGTGGTGAGGGGCACCTGAGTGAACCATATCTCTGTGACTGGCGGGGGGGGGAGGGGGTTCCAGAGACGATTACATCAGGAGGGTTCCAGCTTTTCCAATGATTTAAAATAGTTTTATTTTTAATTATTTTTACATTTTATGTGAGTGAGTGAGTGTTTGCCCATATGTATGTAGACATGTGTGTATATATGTTTGTATGTATGCATGTATGTATGTATGCATGTATGTATGTATGTATACCACATGTATACTTGGTGCCCACAAAGGCCAGAAGAGGGCATCAAATTTCAAGAACTGGACTTACAGATGGTTGTGAGCCACCATGTGGATGCTGGGAACTGAACCCAGGTCCTTCACAAGAGCAGCAAGTGCTCTTAACCAGTGGGCCATTTCTCCATCCCCTCTGAATCAATGGCTTAAACCATTGATAGATATATTTTGGATAAATTACTAGTAGGTGGTGGAACTGTGGAAAGCAGTGATTTGAGACAGGAGGTGGATTACTGGGGATGTGTCTTTAAAAGGTTCATTTTTTCACAGGCTCCTTCCCATTCTGTCCCTTTGTTTCATGACTACCATGTGGCAAGCAACTTTATTTCATCATACCCTCATTGCCATAATGTTCTGCCTCTACAGAGGCCCTCGAACAACTGAGCCAGCATAGGCTAAGATTTATATAAAACCACAGCCAAAATAAGCCCTTTGCTCAAGTGTTTGCCATAATGACAAACAGTCTGAGTAGCACAATTGCTTAGCTTACCACCCAGCACAAAATGACTGCTCAATGAATATGTGATAGAAATAATATATATTTGCAAAAAGAGTACCAGCCAATATATCAGCAAGATTAGTGTATCAGTTCATCTGGAGGCAGTCAACCGAGGCACACTCCGGGTCATGCGGCACTAAATGAGGAAGTCATGATGGAAGACAAGACAGAAAAACAAATTTATAAAGCACAGCACCTCAGGAACATGGTGTGTGTTGGCGAAAGAACGCAGGTGGCACAAAATAAACAAATAAGAGCAATTAGGATTCCGATAAAAGGCTCCTAACACGGAGGATACCAGTAGACCTCCTGTGTGATTTTACTTGGGTCTGGCTCAGACCTCAGTGGCGATGTGCCAGCAAGAGGGGACAGGTGACGAAGAGATGTGGATGCAGGGACCCAGGGAGAACAAGCTGCTACTCCAATCTCAGAGAAGCTGAGTGACAATGAGTTCAGCGCCACCTCTCTGGGAAAAATGAGCCCTGTGAGGGAAGAGCGAAGGTTGAAAGATGGCTCCAGTAAGAACAAAAGCTAAGCCTCGACTTTGTATGTCAGATTGATGGCTTTCAAACTGTGCTCCATCAAACCCTGCTCTAGGAGTTACGCAAATCTCTTCATTAGAATTTCATTTTTACAGTATGCCTGGGCTCAGTAACCTACCAACACCCTCCAATGTGCTATAAATGAAGTCTTAACTCACGGGAGACCCGAGGTTACTGGCGAGGTTAAGTCACTTCTATGAAGAGCCCCGAAACGAAGGTTTTCCCATTGTTCTTGCTTCTTTGAGCAGAATTCCAGATGCTGCAAAGCAGCTGTTTAAAAACAGAACAATAACAAAAATTACTGTTGAAAATAATGCATCTGTGTATATTTGAATTATCATAATCCTATGTGAACAAAACAAAACTCAGATATTAACTGGTTAGAAGAGCATCCTTGTCGCCAATTATCCCTGATTTCAAACAAAGCTTTGTTGTTCTCATTAATTAACTTTATAAAATCACTTTGGAGGAGTATATTGCAATTGACTCACATATAAAGTAACACACATGTGCACAGTGCATGCACACAGTGCATGCACACACATACATGGTTCTATATCATTTGGAAGATATGGGCGGTAAAATCCTACATATATGGCTCTAATTCTGTGTCCCCCTTGGCTGCTAAGACCACATCCTCCTCTTTCCCGCCCAGACCCTACAGACCCATACACTTCCCTCGGGTGTTGCTTGAAGAATCCAGGCAAGAAACTGATGCAGAACTACAATGGCGCTCCCAGGGCTGGGGAATAGGGCAGTCAGGAAACGCCTGCCCCATAAGCATGAGGCCCTAAGTTCAGATCCGGAGAGCCTATGTGAAAAGTCTAGCTAGCAGAGTGTAACTGTAACCAAACTTGGTTACAGTGTAAACACAATCAAAGCACAGGGCAGCAAGAGGCAGAGACGGGAGGATCCCCCGGGTTTTCTGTCCAGCCAGACTAGACAAACCCACCAGCTCCAAGCTAAAAGAGACCTGTCTCAAAAACTGTTGGGAGAACAGCATGAAAGCCTTTGTGCCTACAGATCTCCTGAGGAACCAGGAATGCTAAGCACACAGGGTTGTTTTTCCAATGGGAAAGATAAAAAACCTGCTCTTCTCTCCAGAAAGCTGAGAATTGGAAATGATTAACATCCTAGTGATCTGTGTTATCTGCTGGACCAGGCCACAGCAATCTCTTACTACCAAGCCTGAAGGTGGCTAGTAATCTATATGACCCTGAGAGACAGAGGTTCCCCCAAGCTCCCACAACCAAGACTGGAGGTGACTAACAGCCCAAATGACCTATACACTACCTGTATGACAGAGACCAGGCCAGACCCTTAGGCTCTTAAGTTGGCATGGGTAACCTATCTCAAGAACCCGTCTTGCTGGAGGAAATGACCTGTACCCTGAGTTGAGTTTCAATGTGATTACGCTTCTTTGTGCACCAGAGATTGTATTACACCAAGAAACTTTTGTTTTTTCCAAACTGTACTGAACTTAAATACATTGGGAATAAACTACCTGTTATTAGACTCCTCAAAGGCTGATCCAGCTTTACCAAGTCAACCTGTACTGGGTTTTCATTCTTAACTCTTTGTGTGATTCACTTCCCTGTGGGACACCTGCAGAGTCCCCCCCCCCAACAAAGAAAGGTGGAGAGACATTGAGGGAGACACCAAGCATTAGCCAGTGGCTTCTGCATATGCATGCACACATATGCTTGCACACCAGTGCACATATTCAAGCACACACCAATGTTGGGGGAAGGATCGCTTATTTATTCCCAGCCGCCTGGCTAACGTAGCCCTGAAATAATCACACAGAAACTGTACTAATTAAAACACTGCTTGGCCCATTAGTTGTAGCTTCTTATTGGCTAACTCTTACATCTCGATTTAACCCATTTCTATTAATCTGTGCATCACCACGAGGTCGTGGCTTACCAACAAAGTTTCAGCACATCTATCTCTGGAGGCAGCTCCAAGGCATCTTCAGACTGCGCATTTCTTCCTCCCAGCATTCAGTCCAGTTTTTCCTGTCTACCTAAATTCTGCCCTACCAACAGGCCAATTTTCTTTATTCATTAACCAATAAAAGCAACACATAGACAGAAGGACCTCCCACACCACACCAGAGAGTTCATACTGCTTCTTCCTGTGTGTATCACAGGATGAAAGAAAGGACTAAAGAAAGGAAGGAAGGAAAGAAGGAGGGAAGGAGGGAGGGAGGGAGGGAAGGAGAGAGGGAGGGAGGGAGAGAGGGAGGGAGGGAGGGAGGAAGGGAGGAAGGGGGAGGGAGGGAAGGCCAAACAAAGCAATATGGGGGGGGGAGTCTAAATAAATATCAATGAGATCATTTTGTGTTGGTCTTCCACTGCTAGGCATGGGCCTACCTTCAGTGTGGTTTATATGCCCAGTGAGAGTCCATTAGAGAAAACTACTACTTTCTTTGCAAGCAGTTGTCAGTAGGACATGGCTTCTTGATTAGATGGGAGCCCACATCCATGTTCCCTCTCAGGGCACGGATCCCATCTGGCTTAAACCCATGCAGGCCCTGTTCATGCGGCCACAGTCTCTGTGAGTTAATATGTGAATCAGGCTTGCTGTGTCTGGAAGGCACTGTGTCCTTGGTGTCCCCAACCCCAATGGCTCTCACGGTCTTTTGTCTTCATCTTCCACAGGGTTCCCTGAGCTCCGAGGGGAGGGGTTTGATAAAGACATCTCATTTAGGGCAGAGTGTTCTAAGGTCTCACTCTATACATTGTCCAGGTGTGTGACCCCATTCTTCTGGGAAAAAAATCAGAAAAGTAAGGAGTAGTTGGGATGGTGAAAACCCAGAAGAGGGTTTTCACTTTTACACAAATGTATGTAAAACTATACTCACAACTATCTTCATTTTAATTTTCCAAATAAATGCAATCCCTCCATCTAATGCAACTATGACTAAGAGGAATGGCAGATATGGTCAATCCTCTAGAACTGGCTGTCATCTGGACTACATCCACACCTCTTGTGTATGGGGCTGGAAAGCCTGACAAGTTGACACTGATATTCAGGTGACTTTTCCAGCCCTTTCTGGTTTTCTTTTCAGTCTGCATGAAGGTTGGGCGGTGGAGTTAGCTGCCGGCTGACCCTGTGTGGTGGTGCAGCCTCCTGGCAGGAGGGAAGATATTCTAAATAAGAGACACTTGTGCTGTTGGGGAAAAGTGGACCAAGGAACTTAAAGCCCCCCCCCCCCAGGAATCCCCTGCTGGGGAAAGGGAAAGGCTGAAGTCCCAGCCCTAGGAGGAACTTGACTCCCAAGAAGAGATTTCATACAACTCAACCACTCAGCAGAGGCAAGACAACAGCCGGTAGAACCACACGTTGACCAGGGCTGATCATCCACACATGCCCCTGCCCTGTATTTAAACCTACACATCACGGTCACTGGACCCCTCTATTTCTTCTTCTTCCCAATATGGCCACATTGCCTAGGTCTCCTTTCACTCTCTCCTTTGCACTAGTAACTCTTGAATTAGCAAGGTGGGGGCTGGTGCGTGAGCCCAGCTTGTGGGACCTTCCAGAGCCCAGGCTCTGATCCTAACAAGAACTTCAGTAATTATGGGTTCAGCCTCATTCCACATTCTAGCCTATCTTTATGCATTTTTAATTCTCTATAATATGAACTTTTCTTATAAATAAAATATATCTGCCTCCCCTGAAGTCTGTATTTAAAATAAACTCCATGAAGCAGCTTCCTCTAAATCTTACTGTGACAGAAGTCACTAGCTAACTAGTCATGGCTAGAACGGAGAGCGTGTTTTCTCTCCCTTTCCCTTCAGCTCGGCTTTGCAAGTCTTTACTGGATATTCTCACACTTGCACTGTTTGCTTCTTCACGGCTCCTGTTTGCAGAATGTCACGGCAGACTTGCTATCGGATGCCTCACCCCCCCCCCACACACACACACAGTGTCTGCACATGGAGAAACAAGAGGCAAGTTGGGAGGCTCATGTAGTTGGGTCCTATTATGCAGCCTAGAATTGGCAGGCACCATGGCAAATAAACATCTCTGGCAAAAAATAATGAAGAAGTGTTCCAAAGTGCACGCCAATTTGCCAGAAACTCTACAACAGTAAACAGATTCTTATGCAGCACTTTGTGGAAGGTCTTATATACTGTGTGTGTGTGTGCATGTGTGTATATGTGTGTATGTATTTTTGTCTGTGTGCATAAACAAATATGTATCTCTCTGTGTGCATGTATGCTATGTATGTATATGTGCGTGAGTGCATGTGCATGCGTGTGTGTGTGTGTGTGTGTGTGTGTGTGTGTGTGTGTGTGTAAGTCAAAAGAGAACTTGGAGCAGGCAGGTCGTTCCTTCTACCATCTGGGGCCTGAGAATCTAACTCGGGTTGTCAAGCTTAGAACAAGCACTTTTACCCACTAAGACTCACCATATAATTTTTGTTAGCAAAGTTCCATAGATTAGAAAGCATTGTTATCAGAAGGCTGAACAGCAGAAATCAGTTCTTGGTGCTTGGGACACCAAGGACTGCAGTGGTGCTGTGTCCCCTTCATGGGCTTACTTTGGGCTCTCTCCTAACACTTCCTAAAATAAGAGCGTGGCCCCTAGGTCTCTGATTCAAGCCTTCCATCCAGTTCTCATTTTCCCCTTCCTTCCTCCACCAGGAGTTGTTTCTTTGTAGCATTAACAGGTTAAATGAGAGTGGAGTCACTGTCTCTCACTCTTCCATCCCAGCTCACTGAACCGCAGACCCCACGCATGTCATGACTGTGTGTCACTCAACAGCCTCATGAGACCCAAGTTCTGAGAGACAAGCAGGACAGAAACTCCGAGAGCCCACTGTCTTCCCAAGGGTCTCTTGCTCCAAGGCCCCATTCTGCAGAAAAGTGAGAGCTACCCGACTTCATCCTCGGCTTGCTTTCATGACGGCAGTCCTGGCTTGATGTTTTAGTTGGGGGGCGGGGGAGTGTTTAGCAGAAATCCCATAGCCGGACTGTGTCTAGAATAAAAGCAAGTTCCTGTGCGACTGCTCTTCTGAGAAAACTTGGGGGTGTTTTAGGCCATCCTCGCTAGAGGGCACCAGACCGTACACTTGAGTCCCGGGTCGCCCCTACAGTCACCTCTTGATCCAAGTCCAGCCTTAGGGTTATGGAAAGCTTCTGAGAGTACATAGTAAGATCAGAGAGACTGGGACAGTCTCTGTTGAGGCCAAGTGGGAATCCACAGGGAAGGCTCTCAAGTCCTTGCTTCAGGGTTCAGCTCCTCCAGTGGGGATTCTGGTGCCTGAGCAAATACAAAGGTTCTGGAGACAGACATCTGAGCCAAGAGTGGATGTGAGGGTATATGCTGTATATACTCTCACAGGGTAGGAAAGACTAAACTCATTATTTACGCAAAGTTGGAAGACTGGACCCACACAACCAAGCCCTCAGACAAGAATCACCGTACTCACAGGGTATTCCACAGTGGTTTTTCTTCCTCTTAGACCAGCAAGGCACAGGACACGGATTACCTCCCCTTCCAGCGCATTGCTGTCCTCTCTCTCCAGCCAGACTATACACACAATTACGACACTGAGATACAGTCAGCGCTCACTGCAGCAGAGACCATGGATCATGTAGAACCCTGGGCATTTATTAAGGGGGCTTTAGAGCTTTAGAGCCCGGGGCTTTGGCTGAGATCCCGGAGGAGGGCAACAATGGTTTTTCAGGATTGTGTACCATCAGGAAGTAGGAATGATTCTTTGTATACCCTGCTACTCCTATCTGGGTCAGAAGCACAAGGAGATATAGTGGGAATTGGTTAAACAGCAGCCCCCCTCACTCAGACTCAGGGAGCAATGCGAGCATTTCACCATTTACACCGTGACCTTGTTCTTGCTTGTGCTTAGAGAAAATTATGAAGTTGACACATTTCTTGTCTGGCCTCATCACGGTCACAGCACGACCTTGTCTAAGGATGCTGTTCTGTGAGATTGCTTGCGGCAAGCAAGAAGACCCCCATGGCCTAGCTCTGAGCTGCAGGCCAGTCCCTGACAGCATCGAGGTGCAGCTTTCTCAGGCTGGCTCCCAGCTGTCAGCAGGGATTTCCCCTTTCTCATCTCATTTTAGTGCTGTCTTTATGCCTAGGAGTTCTCGAAGAAAAGAGAAAGCGTTGAGGGTCTCTCTATGTTGGAGTTCGCCTCCAGATGGAGAAATAAAGCTTGTTCTCACACTCTGGGTGTGTGTGTGTGTGTGGTGTGCCTGTGTGGTATGTGTGTGCTGTATGCATGTGTAGTGTGTGTGTGTGCATGTGTGTAGTGTGTACTGTGTGGTGTGCCTGTGTGTGATGATGTGTGCATGGTGTGTGTGTGGTGTGTAAATGTGTGTGGTGTGTGCATATGCATGGTGCTCATGTGTGGTGTATGCATGTGTAGTGTGCCTGTATGTGATATGTGCATGGTGTGTGTGTGTGTGTGTGTGTGTGTGTGTGTGTGCACGCCAGAGGACCTTGGGGCTTGGTTTCTTTGAATTACCACCTATTACAGTTTTATCACTTTAGAGCTGTGTTTCATGCCCCTTAAGCATCTGTGTCCTGGTCCCATCTGACTCTTCAGGACAGAGATGGGATGTAGCTCAGTGGTACAGTAACTGCCTATGATACAACCCCAGTCCCTTAAACATGGGGACACCAAACCCAAATTGTGTCAGGGGACCTTAAAGCTAGAAGCTAAGCAAGAATGAGTCTTAACCTTATTCTCCAACTCTTTGACAAAACTCGTGCTTTTATTCACCTGCAGTCTACACAGGCCCTCACCCAAAGACCGATTCTTCAGAATGTTCCTGTTTCATAAG